>NC_045559.1:48571187-49771187 GCF_009819795.1 Aythya fuligula | reverse complement strand
CTTTTCTCTAGGCTGAACAACCCCAACTCTCTCAGACTTTCTTTGCAGGAGAGGTTTTCTAGCCTTCTGATCATTTCTGTTGCCTTCCTCTGGACATGCTCCATCAGGTCTTTCTTGTGCTGGCAGCCCCAGAGCTGAATGCAGTACTCCAGGTGGGGTCTCACAAGAGCAGAGGTGGGAGGGAAAATCACCTCTCAAACTGTTGGTCACGCTTCTTTTGATGTAGCAGAGGATACAAAAAAAAATGTTGGTTTTGGGGGCCAAAAACACACATTGCTATTTTATAACATGTTTTTCATCCAAGTCCTTCTCTGCAGGGTTGGTCTCAATCCATTCATCCCTCAGTCTGTATTGATATTGAGGATTGTCCTGGTCCAGATGCACTTGGCCTTGTTGAACTTCGTGAGGTCTACTTCTCAAACCTGTCAATGTGTCTCTGTGTCATCTCTTCCCTCTAGTTTATCACCTGCACCACTCAGCTTCTTGTCATCCACAAACTTGCTGACAGTACTCTCAATCCCACTATTATGCCATAGGTGAAGATATTAAATAGTATTAGCCCCATCATGGACCCTTGAGGGACACCACTCATTAGTGTTTTCCACTGGGACATTGAGCTCAGTCTTTGGATATTGACATCTAGCAAATTCTTTATCCATCTAACAGTCTATCCATCAGACTCCTATCTCTCCAATGTAGTGGCAAGAAACTTGTGGGGGACTGTGTCAAAGGCCTTATAGAAGTCCAGGTAGATGATACCAGTATCTGCTCCCTTGTCCATTTGGTGAAGTTGTGCTGGTTGTCTACAATCACCTCCTTGTCTTCCATATCTTCACTTTTATCTTTCACCTCTCGTATTAAATTCCCATTATGTGTTTCTTTATTGTTCACTGTGAATACTAAACCTACAGATCAGACAAGTGAAGATTGACAGTGTATAAAGGTAAGTCTGTATTTACACCTGCTGCTATGTTTATAGTAATACAGTTAATGAGACGGTTTATACACATCATTAGGGCTGAAATCCATGTCTTAGTTTGGCATTCCCAAACTAATAGATTTCTTAATTGAAGTTTATTAACTAGGACTACAACTACCTGGTCCCTAGAAGTCAAGGTATGCAGAACTAGCAGCCTCACATTGCTGGTTCTGCATGGATTTGTCTAACATGGTGTTCCTGTACTCAGTATATCTAATCAAATACTCTAGGAAGAAGGCCATACATCACCACAAACTAGGTTTCATGAAATGCATTTGTGTAGCTGTGCTTCTCTCCAAAACAAAATCTGTAACTGGCTTTTCTGTATCCTGTGTCAGCATCCCATACAGAAAGCACAGTCCAGCTTAACCACTTTGAAATTGCTTTCCCTGTCATAAGAATAATCTGAAAAAGTATCTGAAACATTTGTTCAACAGAATTATTAGTCAACTAAATATTTCCATTTGATCGGTGTTTTAATTTATTTTTATGACTGGAACTACTGAAGAAATGTGGAAGGGGCTATACATATCTCCACAGCACATCTCCAGAGGTGAAATTTTATAGTGCACTGGTTGTTGAGAATATGACAGGATTAAAAGCAGCAGTTAAAACCTGAAAGCTTCTTTTTTCTTCTCTCCATCACCAGAAAATCTTTATTTGCCTTCATATTCTGGAGACTGTTCCCACTTTGCCTGCTGTGCCTTTTTGATGCAACTGAAGTCCTCAATCATCTTTTTCTAAAAGTTTCAAATTCTTTATTACCTCTGTGATATTTTGCCAGAAGGTAGAGCATTAGATTTGTGGTATGCAGAGGTTTCCTTTACATGTTTCATTATGGTTGTTGCCTTTCTCTGCAGAAGCCTATGTTTATAACTCAGCAGTTCAGTTTGTTTGCCCAACTCCCTTTGCATTCCTGGGACTTACAACTCACTGCAATATTAGTTCTTGTTGCCAGGGCACTTTGTATAACACTTGACTCTATTTTAATGTACACCTATTTTTGGAGCAATGTAATGAACAGACCTTCTCCTTAGTCGTTTATTTTTGCTCAGACATTTATTTGGAAGTTATTAGTTCTGTTAGGGTATCCACAGATGACAGATTTCTCCATTCATCAGTAGTAGACCAAATATGGCCAAGACCAGATGCTCACAGCTTAAATGTGAACACAGAAAGCTTTATATCCTGTGTGTTAGATTAATCCCAGATAATCTGCATTGATAGTATGGTTCTCGGTTTTCTTTCTTTTAGACTTCGTTAGTTTGCTTTTCTGTGAGTGCAAGTTGGATGTAAGGTGATACTGCTAGTGAGTGGAATATTCTAGTTTTGTGCCAAACTGAACTAATATTGGTGATATAGCTAATATTCACAAATATAAGATGGTTTTGCTCCGAGTGGCTAGCACAAAGCTGTAAAATATGCTGTGCATTTGTAAAGCCAGTAGTTTGTAATGCCTGCCTTTGGCTGAACTGTCTGATCTTTTCTGCATATGCTATGAAGTCTCAAGTTGCCCCAGGCTCTTTCAAGCAGAAAGTCATGAAGTATCTGGCTTCTTTAGCATGTATAACATTGGCTGACAAATATAGTTTCTGTGTGCAAGCAGCCTGGGCTGAAGGCTAAGAGGTTGGATATCCCAGCTGTGCTGTTTAAATCTGAGACAGGCATTCCTACCAGTGGAAAAAACAACTAAACACCCACAGTCACCAGTTAAATGAAAAAGTGTATTCTCCTAGAAATCTTTTGTGTTGCTTATATTTGAACAAAACTTGTCTTTACATCTCAAGTGAAGTGAGTTACCTGACCACAGAAAGGAAAACAATCCATAAAATGGGAATTGGGAATCTTAAGTGCACAGAATGACAACACAATAATCACAATGGCATCTCTGTTCATTAAAAAACAAAGTAAAATTCAGGTGGGTGTGACAGGATTGTGAAGCTAATCTGTATTTTCACACCATTATAAAATACCTAGATTTGCTTCTTCAAGCTTATACAAATAGCACAACAAATACCTTCAAGAATTCACCATTGTTAAATTTAACTTAATCATAGGCAGTAACTCCTGCTTCACTTCCTTTCACCTACTTTTTCCTTGTCCAGCATTTTCTCTCATTACCTTAGTTGATACAAACCAGTTTCTTAATCTTTTTTTATTTTTTTTTCCTGAAAATTGAAATACTTCTTCCTATCAAAAAGTAATCTAAAAGTAATCTACTATGCAACTATATCTTTTTTTATATCCTTTTTTTTTTTTTTTCCCTCCCACTGAATTGACCATTGTCTGATAGATTTTGTTGAATGCATTTCTGCAGCTACATAAATCCACTAGTATTAGAAAGAAATGCAAAAATCATAGGAACTATTTCAGTAAGTGAGGGATCTCTGAGACTAGTTTTTTTGTTTGTTTGTTTTTGGTTTTGTTTTCAAGATCAGGAATGGTTTGGCAGGGAAAAAAAAAAAAAGGTAGGTTCATGCAGAAGGGATGTATGCTTCTGGATTTTGTGGTACAGCAATTTATCTTAGATTATCTAAATGGAAAAATAACCTTCAGGGTTAAATAATAACTTCTGCTTTCCATATCTCAGATGTGGATAAGAACATAGTAATTGAACAGTAACTAGGAAGGCATTATCCTCAAATAGGGGCAAAAATATTTCTAAGCGTAGGGACATGGGGATGAGTGTGATCAGTATTATCAAACTGTTCCCCAAACAGCCATGCAAAACAGGGAAGAAGGTTTTGTAGCACTCACCATTCTTCCTTTTCAACAAGGGCATACAATAATGCACTTCCATGTAGTTGTGCTGAAAGGCACCTCTAAACCTAGGAAAGGGCTACATTGTTTTGCACAGTTATTTCTCAAATGAAACTTAACTGTTAGCACAAGGTCTCCCAACAGTTTTGGAATGTATATTGCCACTACATTTGTCTCTAGGGAGAGATGGGAAGATCTGCAGTACCACAGAAGGAATAACCATGAAAACAAAGCATACAGTTAACCAATGTAATTTTCAAATAGATTTATTTTCTTCTGGGGAGATTTTACTTGGGTATGTGAGTTAATTATCCTAAATGTAGACAAAACAGTGGTATATTCTGCTATCATACTCAATACTCCAAAGGCATAAAGGTTTTGGCAGCAGATAACTCATCCTTTATCCATCTTTGCATGTGGTAGAACACCCATAGCATGCCATTTGTCAGCATAATGACAATTCCTGTATTCCCTCACTGCCTAGAGGAAAAGATTTAAATACAACATTGGTTCTGGCTAAGTGACAGTCATCTAAAAAGCTTGAAACTTAAGCCTCTTATTAGTTTCACAATATCTGGGAGATCTGGTACAGTACATTCCTGCAAAAGCCCTGCTTAATTCTGTGGCCAGTATCTCTCAAACTGTGATCAGGACACAGAGTATGCATATGTTGTTTTATTTAGGTTCTACAGTGAGTTATTAAAGGAATAAGGCAACCTGACAACTAATCATTTCAAGAAGGAAATGCTAGTTAAAATAGTTAAAATAAAATGTGTTAAATCAGCTGGGCTCTTCAGACTCTCAGGACTTGATTCCTTTGTTAGCATCACAGCACTGGAGACCAGGTGGTTAGAGGAGGATACTGTGAAATGTAGAGAGGAACAGACTGCCCCAGTTTGCTTTCCTTCTTTCTAATGTATTGGTAAAGTCTAAAAATTCAGACAGAGGTATGATTGAGGAGAGTAAAGTGCAAAGAGCTACGTAGACTTTGTTTGTACTTGGTGGAGCAGTATGAACTCCAAAGTAGGTCACAAGTACATTCATTTTGTAGACTTGACCTTGTACTCAGTGGACATTTAACCCCATCACAAAACCACTAGATAGTGTAATAAATACCAATTTTGAAACAGCCCTGTTGGTACAGTATCTTTTTCTTGGCAACTGATTCCTGCTGAAACGGAACCAAAAGAGTTCAGGATGCAAACGTTTAAAATACTATTCTTCTCCAACATCATGTGTATTTGTTTTTTACTGATAACTCAATAGCTGGATATTGCAAGTACATTAATTTCTTAGATATCTGAAGACATATACAGAAAATGTAGTTAGATATATAACCAGAAGGAGAGATGAAGATTACACTGTTTGCACCAATTCATTCTTAGTTTAGGCAGTCATTGTTAGATATACTTTGTTTCTTTTGTTTCTTCTACTTTTATTTTTTCTTTCCCTCTTATCTTTGCTGCTCTATCTGTCTTCCTACTAAAGCTGAGCAGTGGCCAGTGAATAACACTCCTATGTGAATAGCATTATGAAGGAATCCATTATGAAGACTTCCAACCAAATGGAAGGAGGACATGAAGGACAGAATCTGGCCATTATACTTTCTAATTTATGATCAAGTATGATCAAGCCTAAAACGTTGACATCTGGCATTATTCCAAGAATGAACTTGATCCTTTAGCTTGTGTTGTTCTTATTGAGAAAAAAAAAAAAAAAATGTAAATGATGTGCTTTGAGTTGAATTAACTGTAGCTGAAACTCTTGTCAGCTTTAAAGACAAATAGAGTCATAGCCAGTACTGCATACCAGTGAAGCATTTCATATTGAGCTTCCTTGTTTTCTTTTACATTTATTTGCTTTCCTTTCTATTTTCAAAATAAAATGTTTGAGAGTTTTGTTCTGTTTTTCTTTTTTTTTTTTCTCCCTCTCCAGATGGATCTTTATTGGAAACTGTGAGGTTATCCACTTTAATCAGATCCCTAGAAGAGCCAAACCCCAAATTTTAGAGCTATTCAGAGTTCTTCCATTAGCAAGACAGTGCACATGAAATGTGTGTACTGGGAAACAAAAGAATTTCATTTTTCAATTCTTCCATTGAAGCTGTAGAAGTGATTTTATTTTATTTAAGACCAAGGAAGTCTTCAATACGGGCACATCCATGTGAGGACTAATGGCTCCACCGAACCTGCACTCCAAATATCCAAGAAAATTTCACCAAGACTCTAAACAGGAGAGAGGAATAGCCCACGTATTAGGAACTTCCATGCAAAGGAACTAAGTTTTAAAAAATAAAAGCCAGATAAGATAAAGTAAATATTTCACTTTCCAAAGCAGTTGACTACTTTCTATCAGATCCAGGAAATAAAGTCATATATTTTAGTGAAGGAATAGAAATATTCAGAAGATAATACAGCTCACGTATTAATAATACTTCATACTTTTATGTAAAGTATGTTCCTTCCTCCCTTTAGCTTCAGGATTGTAAATACTTGTCTTGCCTGCTGATCTTGTTGGTTTTCACTGTTATCCACCATCTATTTTTACCATCCATTTTTTTATATAAAAGAAATTTAGTGAAGATTGTAATTCAGGAAGCAATTTAGAATCATAGAATCATAGAATATCCCAAGTTGGAAGGAACCCACAAGGATCATTGACTCCAACTCCTGTCTCCACTGAGAACTACCTAAAAAGTAAATAAAAGTCTAAAAAAAGCCTAACAACATTGTCCTAAAACTTGAACTCCAGCAGGCTCAGTACTATGACAGCTTCTCTGGGAAGCCTGTTCCAGAGCTCAAGCACCCTCTAAATTAAGAACATTTTCGTAATATCCAGTCTGAACCTCTCTGATGCACCTTTGTGCCATTCTCTTGGGTCCTGTCCCCAGAGAGCAGAGCTCAGTGCCTGCCTCTCCGCTCCCCTTGTGTGGAAGCTGCTGGCCACCACGAGGCCTCCCCTCAGTCTCCTGTACTCTGGGCTGAACAAACCAAGTGACCTTAGCCACTTCTCATACTTCTTGTCCTCTAGACCCTTCACCATTTTAGCTGCCTTTCTTTAGACACTTTCTAATATTTTTATATCCTTCTTACACTGTGGTGCCAAAAACTAGACCCAGCACTCAATATGAGGATGCACCAGCACAGAGTAGAGTGGGACAAGCACTTCCCTAGACCAGCTAGCAGTGCTGTGCTTACAGTTGGTACTTTTGGTTGTCAAGGTACGTTGTTGACTCATATTCAACTTGCCCAAACACCCAGATCCCATTCAGTAGGGTTGCTCTCCATCTTCTCATCCCCCAGTCTGTTACTTATATCCAGGGCTTCCCCATCCCAGATGCAGAATCCAGCACTTGCTCTTTTTAAACTTCATGGGGTTGGTGATTGACCAGCCCTCTAATTTGTCAAGATGCAAGACCTCTCTGCCATTGAGGGAGTCAAAGGCTCCTACCAATTTATCGTTGTCCACAAACTTACATAGTATACATTTGAGTCCTGCATTAATTTATGAAAACTTTTAAAATATCTAGACCTAAAATGGAGCTACCAGTTGCCACCTCCCCAGTGATTTACCTTTGACAATTTGGATATCTAAAAAGTTGAGTATGGCATTACACTTACATAGTTGCCCAAGCTGACAAAGATAAATAGGCACCTTCACTATCCTTCCTAATATACTCCTGAGATGGGTGGAATTAACAAAACATTATTCTACTTTTTCTCTCTCTTGCCTTTAGAGACATTCTAATTAATATAGGCCACATGCATGTATCTGTCTTTAAAATGGTAATGAGGTGAAATTAGTCCCACTTCTGCTGTATGGCATCAATAATCATAGAATCATTTAGGTCGGAAAAGACCCTTAAGATCATCAAGTCCAACCACTACCTAACACAACCAAGTGCACTACTAAACCATGTCCTTATGCACCACATCCACAGGTTTCTTAAATACTGCCAGGTTTGGTGACTACACCACTTCCCTGGACAGTCTGTTTCAATGACTAGCTGTTTACATGAAGATGTTCTTCCTGACATCTAATCTAAACTTGCCCTGGTTCAACTTAAGGCCATTTCCTTATGTCCTATCTCTTGTCACCTGAGAAAAGAGACTGACAACCTTCTTTCAGGTAGCTGTAAAGAGTGATGAGGTCTCCCTTTAACCTTCTTTTCTCAGGACTAAACCCCAGTTCCCTCAACCACTCCTCATATGTCCTGTTTTCTAGTCCCTTCACCAGCTTCACTACTCTTCCCTAAATGCATTCCAAAAACTCAATATCTTTCTTCTAGTGAGGGGCCCAAAAGTGAAAACAGCACTCAAGGTACTGTCTCACCAGTGCCAAATACAAATGGACTATCACTTCCCTGGTCTTGCTGGCCACACTATTTCTGATGTAAGCAAAGATGTTTTTGGTCTTCTTGGTCACCTGGGCACACTCTGCTGGCTCATGGTGGACCAGCAGTCAGCCCATACAGCAGACTCCTAAGTTGTTTTGTGTTTCCGGTAGTTAATGAAATCTAAACAAAAGTGATATATTTAGCAATATTTGAACTGGAACAGAATGACAAATGTCTGCATTTTGTCTGATGCTGTGTAAGTCTTTCACATCAGAATACAGATTAGTGCTGAGGGAACTAATAAAATAACAATTCAGATTCCAGTTTGCTAACAGTTTAAAATTCTCCCTCACCTTTCAAGAAAGAAATGTTGGTATCAGTCATTATAAGTGATTTAATTTTATATATATTTAACCAATAGCCACACATTTAAACAGAATTATCTATTATAGTGCATTTGAATATTAAATAGGCAAATGCAAAGAGTAGCTAAATATTCTTGCACTTAAACCCTACTTCCTCCTTCTAGGAGGTTCTAGTGTCCTTAAGATGTCCTTAAGATCTGTTGTGACAAAGCAACTGTGGAGTAGTACAGTGGAAAGATGCACTAGACCAAGAAAAGTCTCATCTACTAGGTAAATGAATTGAAAAACCAGTTCTGGATCCCTGTCTTGGCAAATAAAAGATAAAATCTGTTATGACTATGCTGCCTGTATTTATTGCTTGCTTGTTTGTTTGTTTGTTTGTTTTCCAATGGGTTGTTAAGAACTTCAGATAATGTTTGACCTGATTCACTTGAAAACAGTTAAGAATTGGGATCCTCTAACCAATGTCTAACTGTTAATAAAAAAAAATAAAAAATAAAATTAATTAAAAAAAAAAGTGAGGAAAACCTTAGAACACACAAATACAGTAGCTGTACTGATAACATTTCCTCTAGTGTCAGTAGGTATAAACTCAGCAGTGGTCAATAGCAGTCTTGCTTGTCTGACATGGCAGGTGCTGGTTGCTTTTAAGGCAGATCCCATTAGAATTGCTTCTTCAGCACTGCATTGCACAGGACTTATAAGAAGAAGGAACATGTTTTATTACACCACCTGATATAGCTAAAAGAAATAGGCAAGGCTGAGTGTGCATGATACTTTAAATAAAAGCCTCTATTTTTTCTGTATAGAAAGAGATATTGCCTCTCCATGTCTATCAAATGGAAACTTCTTGGCTTCTTTGCTCATTTCTAGTCTAAGAACTTAAGAATACAAAAACAGTATAATTGGTCCTTGAAATTAATATAAAATTCATGTTTACTTGAGATGTAACATAATTTGCAGCACAACACTTTAAAATTAAACTCATGCTCTAGGCAGTTGAGAATTGTAGCTGTTACCAAGGAATAACTACTATACTGATTGTCCTGATAGATATTTCATCAGCATTTCCACAATTGCAGATATTCACAGAACCATTGCAAAGTCTGATTAATTCTTTTAAAGCATCAGCAAGTTATGTCTGAAACTTGCTTTATTTATAAATAAATAAATAAATAAAATGACTAATACGAGGAGAACAACACTAGGCTGCTATGCTTCAAAGGACCATTTTAGAAATTTCTCTCAAACACCAGGAGAGCTACAACTGTGGCTAGATCATTTCTGTGGAAATTCTTGATAAACCCTACTGAATATATTCTGTTATATAGCAGCATGAGTATATTGTTCTCTTTGGCTAAAGACAGTTGCAATTTTAGCAAGTAAAACATCAGCTGTGGTAATGGATCTCCAGATTACCTCTACACTTGTGGTTGTCAAAAATGATCTGCAATGTCTTGTTGAATGCAATTCTGAAGATATCACTGTGTGTTAAGATTCCTGTGGAAAAACATATCAGCTTCCACTTTGTCAGTAGTCATGGTCTCACGGTAACTATGACATGTCTAGACCAATTTTAAGCATAGACAATTTAGGGAGCTGGCTAGAACAGCATACTGCCAGCGACACAGCTTATTCCATGTCTAACATGTGAGCTAACACATCAGTGGTCACTGGGAGAGAGCAGAAGGAAGAGCATGACAGTTCAGAGAACAGCTATCAGTATTGGCTACAACTATATTTATGAGGCCCAAGGAGAGCAGAAATAGTAGGAGTTGCCAACAACCACTTTTAATGTCTACTTGTCTAGCACAGATTCTGCTTCAAGTTCTTCCCTGCAAAGTTACCTACCATTCATTTTTGCCTACTGACAAGTTTTGGGGCAGCTCCAGCTGGATAAAGGGTACAAGCCTAGGGGAGCTAGGATTTTAAGGGTATTTTTACCAAGAGCAGGGAACATGGTTACCACCTACTGTTCATGGTAACCGGAGCATCCTAAAAAGGTCACTCTGGAGTCCTGTGAGTGAGCTGCAAAGTCGGTGATACTTCCCTTTTGTGGAGGGGTAAGATGAAAAAATGGGCCAACACCTACTGTCTAAGATGACTATCTAGATATTTGGAGAGCATCTGTGGAAAGTAACAGATATATCACAATCTCCGTACAACAGAGCAGATAAATAAATCAGGATTTTTAATGCTTATTTTGGCAGCAACCTTGAAGCTAAAAGCTTATTATTAAAGTAGACAAGAGAAATGCGAAAAAGACAGGAAGCAGGCAGAGGAAGACTGAGGAAACTATAGTAAAAGCTACACTTACATGCCAAAATTTTTATTAAGCTGGTTAATTATTGCTCAGGCAGTCCAGTTTAGCTCTCCTAGCTGTTGTCCTAGTTTCATTTTCTTTAGTCATAAAGAAACAACAAAGCATAAGAACTGAACACATTAGTCAACTACCACATTTTCTTGGTCTCTTTCAAATGATCATATGTTGCTTTTTGATTAAATTATTTTTAAAACGTGGTCAGGCTTTATATATATAACCTCCATCAGCAGAGCAGTGGTCAACAGGCTGAGGGAGGTGATTGTCCCCCTCTACTTTGTCCTTGTGAGGCCCCCCTTGGAGTGCTGCATCCAGGTCTGAGGCCCCCAGAACAAGAAGGATGTGCGTTTCTTAGAGGGTCCAGATAAGGACCATGAAGATGATCAGAGGGCTGAGCACCTCTCCTATGAAGAAAGGTGAAGAGAACTGGGGACGTTCTGAAGCTTGAAGAATCGAAGACTGGGGTGAGCGTATTGCAGCTTTTCAGTACTTAAAGAGGGCTTATAAAAAAGATAGAGAGTAACTTTTTGCTCAGTCAGAGAATGGCAGGACAAGGGGGGGGGGGGGGGCAGGTTGTTAAACTAAAAGAGGGAACATTTATATTAGAGGTTAGGAGGAAATTCTTCACTCAGAGTTTTGTGTGGCACTGGTTGTCTGGAGAGATTGTGGATGCCCCATTCCTGGAAGTGTTCAAGGACAAGTTGGATGAGGCCCTGGGCAACCTGATCTAGTGGGTGGCATCCCTGCCCATGGCAGGGGATTGGAACTAAGTGATCTTTAAAGACCTTTCCAACCCAAACCATTCTATGATTCTATGAACCTGCCATGAATAAAGATACTTAAATCTGGAAAGTAATCACATTTAATACTTTATAAGATTATCTATTACAGGATACATTCTATAATGATTATAGGCTCTACTGTCTCATTTACTTGCTCCATTGACCTGTGTTCCCCAGCCTCTGTCAAATGGCTCTGTAAAGGTTTTGCCTTTCCGGCCACAATTGCTGCTTGCAGCAGCAGGAGAATAGTCTCTGCACCTCCTTATAATCATCTGTCCCCATGAACAAATTATCAAGAAGCACAACTTCTCCAGAAAAAAAAAAAAAAAAAGGTGATCAGAAAGAAGAACCTGTCCCACCCTTGTAGTCCTCCTCTTTCTTTTTCCCTTTCCAAGGAGACATAACCAGTCTATAAGCAAACTTTGCCTTTGTGTAAGATATTACTTTTATTAATTAGTAATTCAGTTATTACTTTTATCTGAGTTGTTTTAACCCTAGATTTAGAATTATCTCAATTTGAGATAATTCAAAGAGTTTTGCATTTCAGAAAGTGGTGAACATTTGATCTTAAGTCAAACCAAATCCTGTAAGGTAGAAGTAGTGTGCACCATGTATAGACTGCTCATTCTGCAAAGACAAGTCAATTACTTGGTTGTACCTTTTGTTTTAGTGTACTTCATCTAAGTCATTTAGGGTACTTTAAAATGAAAGAAGTCTGGTTTTCTGTCTCCAGAAATAGTCTAGTATAAAGCAAGATTAATATCCTTGCTCAAGTGTACAAAATGCTTCCCTTCTTGGCTTCCCCTGATGAGCTGAAAAAATGAGAAGAAAAAAAAAACAAACAAACAAAAAAAAAAAACTATATTGCCTAATAATTTACTGAGAATGGGAGTGATGTAGTGGTGATATAGTTTTCAGGAGGCTAAAAATGTCTACTTATTTATAAGTGGCAGAATTAATAAATTTCAGCACTTTCTGGGCAAGTCGTGGGAAATGTTTTATCTGGTCAGTTTTGTTGACTAGATACTGTCATAATGAGTGCCTTATTTTATACTTACCACATAAACTAATTAAATTTATTGTTGTATTTCTGCATATAAATATAAAAATCCCTATGGCTTAGTTTTATGCACCAAAAAGCTATTTTTATGCTGATATATTATTCAGTATGTGATACATCTTCTTAACTCTTCAATGGCTGCAACTGCCCAACACATGTAGTTCACATACCTCCCTTTTCAGTTAGGGGTTATACATGTAAGTTAATCCATTCAGCTCTAAACTTGATTTTTTTTTTTTCCATTGTGCATAAACGAGGTAATCTGCACATTATGTTATTTGGTAAAATGTTGAAATGATTTGGTTTAGTGTTAAAGTTGATCAGAAGGCTGTAACATCTCTCCTAGGAAGAAAGGTTGAGAGAGCTACAGTTCAGCTCAGTTCAGCTCAGATGAGCTATTGTTCATCTTTAAGAAGAAAAGGCTCCAGGGTGACCTTTTTGCAGCTTTTCAGTAATTAAAGGGGAATTGTAAAAAAGATAGAAAGCAACTTTTTGCTCAGTCAGATAACAACAGGAGGAGGGGGATGGGGGGCTGTTAAACTAAAAGAGAGGAAATATTTAGATCATTAGATTAGAGGTTAGGAAGAAATTCTTCACTCAGGGTGGTGAGGCACTGGAATAGGTTGCCCAGAGAAGTCGTGGATGCCCCATCCTTGGAGGTGTTCAAGACCAGGCTGGATGGGGCTTTGAGCAAGCTGGTCTAGTCATAGGTGTCAATGCTCTTGGCAGGGGGGTTGGAACTAAATGATTTTTAATGTCCCTTCCAACCTGAACCATTCTATGATTCTATGAAAATGCACTCAAAGCTAAATGACATCGATATTTTTAAGTATTTTCCGTGTGTGGTTTTAATAGGGCTAAGGTTAAACAGAGCTAAATTTTTAATACGAAAAATTTACACACATTATTTTTTCTATTGATATCATCAGTTGGCCACTTTATATTACAGAAGATAGGAACGCTCAAGAAATGCTCAAAGACACTGTTACAGTATAGAGTACACATCACTGCCTGTCACATTATATTCAAATGATTTCTGCAGAAGAAACATGAGGAGAGGGAGGGAGAATGGTAGAGGCCACCTTTTTCTGGATATTACTCCTCTCAGTCTTGGTAACTGACTTTCTGGCCTCCCTGTGGTATCTACTGCTGTCTTGAAAGATGCTTATTCATGGGCAATATTGTCTTGGGACCTGTTTTAAAACCAGAAAGAAAAAAAAAAAAAAAGTGTTCAGAAACATGAAATACTTTGTGCAACATTCCCTGGAGTAATTAGTCACTCAGCAAAATATGCCAGTAACTCATAGCAGCACTTTGTCTTGAACAAATTCAGAATGGAAAATATAGTTATAAGCTGCCTAAGAGACCTGACTTTAATATTCTCAAAATTAAAAAGCTGCACCTGCCAATGAAGACATATGAATGCATAGGCAAGATATAACCACAGGCAAACCTCCACAGCTGTCTGCAGATAGCCCTGAGTACCACACTTGTATTCCCCTGGCCAAAAGCAAGCCAGCTGCAGCAGGGAAGCCATGTAGCCTTCTTGCAGAAGGCACATTAAATCAAATGCAGCATTTTGTTAACATGAGTATACAGCTTGTGTACCAGAGGTGGTTTTTTTGTTTGTTTGTTTGTTTGTTTTTGTTGTTTGTTTGTTTTGTTTTGTTTTGTTTTTTGTTGTTGTTGTTAGGTTTGGGGTTTTTACCCTTGATTTGTTGGGTGCGTAGGCAGATAAACTTGACTCTGCCTGAACATGTCCCTGCAGCATGACTAAAAAGAGGCAGAAGTCCTGTGGGAAAAAGGATGTGATCATTTAACTTAAGCCTGTATTATAATCACATTCATAAAAGGGTGAATTAATGTTGTGCAGGCAGCTTTAATATTGGCATTCTCCTACTTTTTGAAAGGATTATGTCACAACTTTAATAAAGTTCTTTTAATATCTTGTATGTATACATAATCTCTCTCACACACCTATATAGTTCTTTTTATCTCTTTAATTGTCTAATCCTTTAAAAATTCCTATTAAATTCTTGGCTTTGTTATGGACTTGAAGCAATGGTCTGAAGAATGCCATTAAGTGTTATGTAAAAAAAAAAAATTACTTCTATTTGTCAACTTTAAGTGAGATGCCTATCAATATACATGATTGCAATTTGACTTTTGATTTTGGAGAAAACACTAAAAATGAAGACCTACTTTCACAACTGACTGTTAGTCATTAAGTTGTAGAATTGTAACATGCCCATTCCCATTCTTTCCTAAGATTTTTATTTTTTTTTCCACTACTACCAGTAATTATCATTACTTTGTCCAAACTTTGGTGTGTCACTTATTGTTCCAAGGTAACGTCATGACAGAAATTGAAGTTGTTACTCTGAATGATGTCATAGTGTCATGATAAGTTACGCATCTCTAATATTTGAATTGTTATTTTTTGCTCATTTAATACATTCAGTTTATTTACTTTTAGAAAGTAATTTAAACAGATGCACACACAATATATATTTTTGTATGTTTAAGACCTCTTTTAAGCAGTGATGCTTTTTTTAAGTTCCATTAATGCCTATTAGTACTTCAGATCACTCCCCTTGTTGTACATTCCTTTGAATTTACGATATTGAATTTCAAATTCTGTTTTACTTCAAATTCAATTCAAATTCAAGGATTTCAAATCTTGTTTGTCCTTTTTGAAGTTCTAATAAGCATCTCTATGCTATCCAGTTTAACATACTATGGATCACTTTGAAATTTGTCTTTTCCCATTGTTCAATTCTGTTTCATTGTGTTATTAAATATGTAAGGTATCAATATGTAAAGTTAGTAATTCCAGCATATTTATTTTGGATAAGAATTTACTGATGCTAGCTCTTACTATATGCATTTATGAAACACTTGGAAAAAGGTCCTAATGAGATTGCTCTTTACAAAAGGTACCATACCTTTTGTATAGATAGATGTTCATTGGAACATCTGTCCAAGAGTGTGAAAAATTAACACGGGGGTAGATAACAAGACAGGAATAGAATGAAATCAAAATGCCACTTGACAGGTGTAGGCACACAAAGAACAGAGTCCTGCAGAACTTTTAAAGTAATGGTAAGCCATGTAAAGCTGAGGGTATTGCCATAATATTAAAAAGATGAATGGACAAGGAAGGGGAATTCAATATCTTAAACAATTCTCCATATTAGCCACTTTTGTGTAGTATTACATATGCTTATTAAAGCTGGAGAAAAGAGCTAAGCTGACTGAAGCTTTACTTTTTGGTTTTTGATCATTTCTGATTTTTCAACCTCCCATTATAGTCCAACCTTCAGTGTCTTTATCTTTGTTCTTACACAACCCCATTATCAGTGGAAGATCTACGTCAATGGAGGGGGGTGGAAGGAGGAGCTGGGCCTACAAATTTTCATTGGCACCATGAGACTTACCCCTTTTAATGCATACATTTTAGAATATCTGTTAGCATTGCTCTAAAAATGATTATTTATATATATGAATAATATATGAAATATATATCATATAGTCTTCTACACACCAATGTTCTGCATATGGAGTAGTTTCTATAAATTACTAATTTCTGAAAAAAAAAGTATGGCATAATAAAAAAAATGATATTAATATTTTTAACCTATTGCTTCAAAACTAACATTAGGTTTTGTATCACTTACTGTAAATATACAGAGGATGTTGTGGGAACAGTATAGTACCCAGTCCTAGGACAAAAGGTAGTTGTGGTTTACCCACCAACCAGTGAAGAACAGTAGTGAAGAAAAGGCACTGCACACTAATCTAAGTAAATATGTCTTTTGTGCTCTAATGATTATCAAGCTGGACCCTCCTGACCTGTCAAAATGAGTTAGTTTCAGCAAGAAAATATACTACTTGAGAGGTCAGGTCATAGACAATTCAGATGGAGAATAAATAACAAGTGAAACTAAACAGCAAGATCTCAGCAAGTTGTCAGGGGAAAGGTTATCAGTCAAAGCACGAAAGTACACCATTGGCTTAGAATGAAAATCTTTAACAAATGACTTTTCCATTCTAAATGTTTTCTTAATTGTGCAGCACTAATTACTCAGGGGGATGTTAAGACTGGAAAATATGACAACAGCAATTGAAAAGTATATGGAAGAATGAGAGAAGGGCATAAAAAACTTTTTCAAATAAACATTCTTTCCTTCTTTACCAGTAAAGTAGAGCAAGGATTCATATTTAACTCCTTAAATGAATATACCAAATTTGACAAGAGAAATAGCTATGAGCATTAACTAAGTCTGAAAGGAGGTAGAGATATTCATTTCAGTGTTGACACAGTTCTTTCTATGGATTTTTAGCCACATGTGTTTTAGATTATACGAGGAATTAAAGTGATCTCAATAATAAACTCTCCATTGGCTCAGTGGAGAGCTAAGGCTTAGATCCAGCTCAGCTAAGGTTCATTCCAGGCAATGGAATTACCTGTAAGTAATTATGCACCTGAGGGTGCAGTCACTGTGTGTGTTCAGGAATCAATCTAGAATGAGTGATCCTGCAAGGTACATCTTCCACTACAACACTGTCTTAGTCTCTCTCTCTCTCTCTGATTCTAAGGACTGTAGGCAGGCTGGACTCCTTAGGCATCTGAGCTAGGAGGAGAAAGTATTTACTTAGGCCTCCAGTTTTGGTGCCTGAATTGGACTGGTGAGACGAAGTAGTATAAATCAATATACATGTATATGAGTATTCTGCACTTAAGCTACTTCTCTAAGTTATGTAGGATTTGTCCTTTTAAATGCTAAATACTTAGGCAAAAGAGTAATGGTATACCCACAATTCAGGGGAGGAACTCAGTCAAAAATATTGAGGGGCTAATCAGAGACTGAGAAGAATATCGCCCCTCTTCTTCTTTCTTGCCCTTGTCAATCAAATCCATGAATCAGAAGAAGTCTGAAACACAAACCTGTGACTTTCCCACCTTGTTTGTGAAGCAAAACATCAAACTTTAAGCTGGTGAGGGCATGACAGAAATTCTGCAATATCAACTTTCTTACAGCGCTGGCAATTTCACTTTATATTTTCTGTTTGCAATGGAGTATTTTAATCATAGTGCAAGGACTATGGCCATAATTCTTCCTATTATAATCTAATGCTAAATAAAAGATACTGTTGTTGCTGATGTGAGTGAAAAGCACATGAAGGTATGAAAAGTTATTATTTCATCATCAATAATGTAAAAGTAATCCTATCTTCAATATTTATAGTTGAAGTAAATTACTGATCATACTTAATTGAAAATTGTTTGATTTATAATGATGATTTGTATTTATATGCATATAAAAGGAACTAAACCTCCACCTATAGTTGTTTTTATTTGTCAGTAAAGGATTAATCTGCATTAATTTTATTTCCAATAAATAATCAAGAGAAAAGGGCTTCATTCTGGGGGATGTTTCCAGTAGCATACAAGTTTATGAGAACAATAATTTTCAAGTAGATCCCCTATCAGGATAAGATTATATCTTATTTTCTCTTGAGAACAATCTATTTGTACAGACCATCTCTTTATAGAAACACATGATATGTCCAGTTCCTCTAGCTGTAGGTCAGTGTCTTGAAGGAAAAAGAAAGTGAGTAATGTAACTCCAACTAATTGTAGGACTTGAGAAGTATAGTCTGCCCACATTTGGATGTCCAAACTTCAACCACAATTTTATTTTTCCTGAAGAGGGGGACGCAAAAAATACAAGGAAAATGGCCTTGCCCTTTAATTCAGGATTTTTTTTTTCCCGTTAAGCAATGAGCAATATAACAGCTAGATATACCAGTAGGATTAAGTTAATGTTTCATTTCAGACTAAAAGCAGTTAAGAATTCCATATCTACCTAGCATTGCTAGGGCTCATTTGTATATCTTGGAAACTGGGCTGTATTAGCTGGCGCTTCAGACTGCTTCATGTTAGAGTTGTGTGAACTGCAATTCTTGTTTCCTCATTGATGGTATGGAAGCTACTGCTCCCTGGTTGCAATATTAATACCTGCTGTAATCACATTAATGACAGTTCTGCTGTGCCTGACTTTGGCTGGAACAAACCATGTTGCATCATCCCAAAAAACATAAGATGTTTATTTACAGATTTTTTGGTTACTGGACTGTGTAACATCAAATTCCTGTTTAGGATTTGTGAAAGAAAGCCTTAAAATGTAATTCCAGCAAAAACCTTCAGTCTCATTTTGTTATGGTGGTAAATTTTTTGAGCAATCATTGTGGATATTTTATTTATTTATTTATTTATTTATTTATTTATTGTGGAAGAGCAAATTCTGCCTCTTCTTTAGTGAAAGAAGAGATTTTCAGCAGTTCTATCAATAGGCAGATTTTCTATCCATATTCATCTCAGTATGAACTGCTGAGAGCAAACTAAAATTTCTGGACTACAGTATCTGAAATATTAAAAAGCGTTTTCTTTGTTGTTCCCAGAACACAACTTATCTACTGTCATTGCCTGTAGAATCAATTTCCTTTTAAAGAATATACAATCACTGAGTCCAAAAGTCCAGATACCCTTCCAGCTACACAGGAGTTTGAATGTGAGGAAGTCCTAAATTCCCAAAGAGATATGCTAAATGAGCATTGCATAACATCATTGTGTGTTAACCCCAAAGTATAAAATTAGAGGTAGAGCTAGGTCTGCAAAAGGACCTGGGTCATCTTCTGCTTTTAAGCACAGAATATTCATCCACAAAAGCCCAATTTGTTGCTGGTTGAACCATGGAAGCAGTCACATTCTGCAGGCATGTGTTTCTACTAGGGCTTTTCTGGAGTGCTTATGTTCTCAAAAGAGCCTTGGATATCACAGTAGACTGTTTCTATGTCTTAATAACTGGTTATCTAATGGATTTACATCATCCAAGTTAGGCACCTACTTTCGTTGCATAATGTGCGAGTCAAGTTACAGAGCAGGGGATGTCTAAACTACTCCCATACAAAAGATGCTTTGCTCACCACAGGATTTAGGGGCCTCATGTAAGTAAGAGTTAGTGGTTAAATAGAATTTATCAATCTATCAGTACAGATACACAGAATTCAGATATCATTTCAGACTTTTGCACAAAGCATTGCCTACAGCAGATATTGCTTTTTCCCAGCAAGTGTCCTAATACACAGGTGTTTGCTTTCATTCTTGTATCTGATGAAAACATTATTTCATCCAAACTAGTATACCATCAAGAGAAGAAATACTCCATAACACTGCATAGCCTGTTGTTTGGACTGTCTTCTAAGGTAAAAATATGTTCATATCACTGCAAGAAATGATTGAACTGGTTCTCCCACCAGGGAAGGTATGTTGATTAGTTAGCAGTTGACTAAAAGGAGCATGTTTTGTTTTGTTTTGTTTTGTTTTGTTTTGTTTTCCCTGCATTTTAAGCTATTTCTTGAGAGAAAAGATAGGAGAGAATTTAGGAGTAAGAATCCTGATTAGGGATAGGTATATTCCTTTAGCCAGTCAAACAAACAGAGAAAAATGAAGTTTTCTTGCTATTCTTCATGTTTGCTATTGGACAGATAAGGTGATACCCTACTTGGCCTGTTGCCTTCTTACATATAAGCATCTTCTCTTTGTTCTAGGGGCAATCCAGGGCCACACAAAGTAGTGTAGGAGCTAGTAGGGTGTACATGCTGCGGGTGATCCAGGAGTGCTTCAGTGCTCTCTCTGGGGACACCATTGATCTTTTACAGCTTCCTACACCTTAAATCAAGTTCACTGGCCTCAGAAAAAAAAAATGTCATGGCTGAGTGAGGGTGTGCAACTGTCCCTTGAAATTAAAAACACTCAACAGTAAGCCTCCTTCCCCCCCCACCCCCCTTCTTTCTCTGCCAAATAAAATATTTCTGTGCCACATGCTTTTCCTGAGTTCACAAATTTCTTATACTCTCTCTACTTTCTGATGGGCAAAGGCAGCAGAGACCTCTCCATGGAGCTCTCTGACCCTGGCATAGCCTTCTGAACTGTGTCATGATTGGGATATGCCTAAGGCTTTCTTTTTTGCCTTCTGAATAGTACCAGTCTTTGTTGCCCTATTGGCTTGTGCTTGAATGAATCTTTTGGGTGAATGACGTATTCTGTGACATTATCCTTATTGCCTCCACAGAGAAGGATACTAAAATGACCTAGCCTTATTATCCATGTGATAGTTACTGATAAAACCCCTGTATTTACTAAATCCTATCAGACTATGGTACATGACAGACCACATTTATTACAAGCTATCTGCTGGATTTTAGAAAATGCTTTCCCTTTCAAACAGCAGAGCTTTACAGGGAATACACAAATCTGTCTGCAGTTCTAGCAGCCAAAACTAGATAGAGCAAAAAAGCAAAGGGTAATAAACACAGGAATGGAGTATTGTTGGAAAGACAAAGTATAGCTACAAAGAAGCAAAAATAAACTCTCTTTTCAACATCTGAATGTTTAAAATCAAATTATTTGAGTATTATAAATTATCACACAAACTAAAATGCTACTTTCCTTCAATAAGTAGCAGCTTGTGTCATAAGGAATATACTGTAGACTGTTTAACTGGCATGGTATTGATGCATCTGGCATTACTTATTCAGTCTTAATACTCAGTAAAGGTATTATTTTAATGTAATAATTTTAGGAATAGGAAGTTGCATAACTTCTTATTTTTATAAAAGGGAAAACTGAAGAAATCAAAAATATTGTCTTATTGGTAATGGGATGGTTCAGCAGGAAATTTGTAATCATTACATCTCACATATAAATTTTGCCATTTGGGCAAAGCAGTACTACAATGTACTTATGATTACTTACGCTCTCTCATATCATAGAATCATAGAATCATTCAGGTTAGAAAAGACCTCTATGGTCATCTAGTCCAACTATTAACCTAGTACTAAATCCACCACTAAACCATGATACTAATTTCTACATCTACATGTTTCTTAAAGACCTCCAGGGATTGTGACTCAACCACTTCCCTGGGCAATCTGTTCCAATGCTGCACAACTCTTTCAGTGAAGAAATTTCTCCTAAAATCCAACCTAAACCTCCCCTGGAGCAACTTGAGACCATTACCCCTCGAGTTAGCACAAGATGCTTAAGAGAAGAGACCAAACCCCACCTCACTACAACCTCTTTAAGGTAATTATAAAATACAATAAGGTCTCCCCTGAACATTCTTTTCAGGGCTAATCAACCCCAGATCCCTGAGCTGCTCCTCATAAGACTTATTTCTAGATCCTTCACCAGCTTCATTGCATTTCTTTGGACATGCTCCAGCACCTTGATGTCCTTCATACAGCACTATGTTTAATGAACAGATAGTTCTTTAGACAAATCTGTGTCTAGTAGAATACATTCATATAAACCCCTTCTATGACAGGGTTACAGCATTGGTGGATAAGGGAAGAACAACTGATGTTGTCTACTTGGACTTGTGCAAAGCATTTGACATTGTCCTGCACTCCCGCACCACACCTTTGTCTCTAAATTAGAGAGACATGGATTTGATGGATGGACCACTCAGTGGATAATGAATTGGCTGCATTGTCTCAGCCAAAGAGCTGCAGTCAATAGCTGAATGTCTAGCTGGAAACCAGTGAGGGGCAGCTTTCATCAGGGGTTAGTACTGGGACTGGCGCTGTTTAATGTCTTTGTTGGAGACGTTGACAATGTGATTGAGTGCACCCTCGCCAAGTTTGTCAATGACACCAAGTTGTGTTGTGGTCAACATGTTGGAGGGAAGGGATGCCATCCAAAGGGACCTGGACAGGCATGGCTTGTGCCAATCTCATGATGATAAACAAAGCCTAATGCAAGGTCCTGCACCTGAAGCAGGGCAATCCCAAGCACAGGCTGGGCAGAGAAAGGATTGAGAGAAGCCCTGAGGAGAAGGACCTGGGGGTGTTTGTTCATGAGAAGCTCAACATGAGCCGGCAATGTGCACTTGCAGCCCAGAAATCCAACTGTATTCTGGGCTGCATCAAAAGCATTGTGGCCAGCAGGGCCAGAGAGGTGATTCTTTCCCTCTAATCTGCTCTCATAAGACCCAACCTGGAGTACTGTATTCAGCTCTGGGACCCCTGCCACAAAAGGGATATGGATGTATTAGAATGAGTCCAGGGGAAGGACATGAGGATGATCAAAGGGCTGGAGCACCTCTCTTATGAAGACAGTCTGGTTGAGTTGGGGTTGTTCAGCGTGGAGAAGAGAAGGCTCCAGGGAGACTTTAGCAGTATTTCAGTGCTTACATGGGGCCTGTAGGAAAGATGGGGAAGGATTCTTTATCATGAAGTGTAATGATAAGACAAGCAGTAATGACTTAAAACTAAAAGAGATTTAGATCCCATTTAGAATGGATATCAGGAAGAAATTTTCTTATATGAGAGTGGTGAGGCACTAGAACAGGTTGCCCAGAGCAACCCATCCCTGGAAGGGTTCAAGGCCAGACTGGATGGGGCTTTGGGCAACCTGGTCTAGTGGATGTTGTCCCTAAGATCCCTTCCTACCCAAATTATTTCATGATTCTATGATTATATGGTACAGAAAGCAAAGTGCCCCTGACAGTCATGACCTTTCTCATACATGTCAAAAGGAAAAAGTGTTGAGTTTACTATATGAATAGGGTGTGTGTTCTAGTTCTTTTACCTGCCTTTGAGAAATGCCAGACTATGTGGCTTCTTTTTAAGAGGGAGAAGATAAGAACATTCTGAGGGAAATTATTTCTCATTATGAACTGAATGTCTGGGTCCATATCATAATTTTAGTCATTACCAACAATCAATTTGTCTATAAAATGCACATTGTAACTCTAGATTAACTGCAAAATTGTGTAACCAGAGTACTATAATGTAATGGCACACACATCTATTATTAAGTTTAAAACATAATAATAATTCATGATAAAGCTTTCCTATGATTTTTTTTTCTTACTACATTCAGGCAAAAATGAACCAATCTGCTAATGAACATTTAGGTGTGTAAATAATATTATGCAGGGAGGTATTACCGAACATTATGCCCCGTGACATAAGCAGAAGTATAGAGTTCTGAGCTCAGTTAGAAGCTGCATATGCAGGCCTGATATTTCTTTATAACCTCTTTGTTTTTATTTAAAATGCAACTTATTATTGACCTACCAGTAAAGCCCAGTTGAGTTATCTGAACAATCTTCTAATCATTTAAAATAATTATTTAATAACAGTGTAAGTTTATCCAGGATGTCAATTTCCTAACTAACTAACGCAATAATCAGATGGTAGCATAATACAACAGCACTTAATTTATAGAAGACTTCATTTGCTACCTCCAGAAAAAGAAAGGATTTGTGAAAATTACAGCAAAAAGAGTGACTTATCTGAAAACTGAGAGAAACTTAAGTGGCTCCATCTGTTTAGCTTTTAAATACTATTAAACAGTGACTTGCTTTTAAAATTTAAATGTCCTAGCTGTGAGAAACAATAGAATGGAAAAGATTTTTTATCCTAACAGATAGATAACAAACAGTCATGAAAAGAATTTAAATAGAAGTGAATTTATTGTGGAAGCTGACTTTGGTTTTAATAGGAATTAAACATTTTCTGTCATTTTCCATCTTAGACTCAAGAGTGGATTCCTTTCTGGGCATTTGAGAACAAGTGGTAGCTTCAGTTTTAATTCATACAAATTTATACGTGAGTTCTCTATGCAGACATTGCTAAAGACAAGAGGCTGATATTTTGCTTGTGTCTCTCACTGATATTTTCTGACAGCAGGACTGACTCTGTAAAGTAAGGCTCTGCTGAAGATTATGGAACAAGTTACATTTTAATTAGCACTGACTATTATTTGCTGACTTTGATTCTTTCCCTCTCCAGTGAATCCCTTTCCCCATCCGTTCCTTACACCATGTTTTGTCTCAGTCTCTGTTCTTCAGCTATTTCACTTCCATCACAGCCATCAGAGCTGACCTTCACCTCACTATTCTGCATATCTGCTCCACTTTTCTACTTCTATCCTCCTCATCTCAGCTTTCTAAAGCAGCTTGTCTAGTGAACCTCCCACATCCCAGCTCTTTGATGAGCTTGTCTCTCCATTCTTTACCCCACCTGTTTTCCAAGCAATAGTTTCTAATTTTATGCTAATAAGAAACCAAGTATATCTATTTCTCTCCCTCCTACTTTTTCAGCCAGAACCATTGACTTTCATTTCCTCTACTGCCTTCCAGGCCCAGATGCAGTTCTCCATCCCAACACCCTTTGTATTTTATTTCTTCTTTTGTCAGAAAAAAAAAAAAAAAGAAAAAAAAAGAAAAAAAAGAAGATTGTTCAGTCCTCATAGGGTAGTTTCTGTCTATTTGCCATAGCATCAGTGGCTTAAGCTTTCTGCTGTCAGTTTCTGTGCTTGTCTCCATCCTCTGCACCTCTCAGCCATGGGTTGTGTACATTTGGTCGTTCTGGAGAGATGGCACAAATGCAGACTTGTCACATCCAAGCCCCAAGGTGGGGAAATATGATAAACTGCTCTTTGATGATGGGACATGAACTTTCTGACCAGCATTAGCAACATCAGAGGAATGGGAATGTGCCTTATAAGTATGGAGATCTTACCTTTTAAAATTAAGGTCTCTACCGAGAATATGCAAACTCAAGGTCCTTTAGCTCAATAAAATTTGGGAGACCAAGGAAAACAAGCATAGCTTTAGAAAGCTTTTGAAGGTGAGGAATGAAGTCACAGCTGCTTCTCCATTTTTCAAACTAGTGCAAATTACAGGTGAGACTTTCAGGCAACATAAAAAAAAATTGCCAGATGCTAAAAGCTCCTAATGGGCCACTTAGATAGAGTCTGAATATAATGTAGTTCAGTCACGTTCACTTTCATAGTCAGGCAATATGAAAATGGGCACAAAGTTTTGAAAGGTCTTTTCCTTCTGGGCGTATTATCAGTTTTGAGGAAATCCTCATCCCTCTCTGTTTAACTCTTTTACAGAATGTCAATAGGTAACAGACTGTCCCAATATTGCAAGATCATTTTCAGCTAAATATTAGCACAATCATTTTTGCCCTTTTGTTTTATGACTTTTTTTTGTTGTTGTTGTTATTTTTTAAATTCATCCCTGTGTACAAGCTATTTCCTTCTCTAAATTGGCACCACACCAAAACCACTTTCTTCTTGGTTGATTCTTCTAAACGTCTTAATGGCTGTGTCAGCTTCCTGTAATTGTTCCACCAGTATAGGATTTCCTTTATCCCCTCCTACTAGCTCAGGCAATGTTCTTCTGGTTTATGCTTTAAAATGTTTGGACCTTAGACACAGACAAAAAGAAGAGTTCAGTACATATTGAATGCAAATAGTCTGAAAAATAAATGGGAAAAACAGAGATCTGAGCTGTTCTTGTACTTACCGGGCTTGCTCAGGATCTGTGACCAATCTGTTGCCTTTAAACAGTTGTTTTATAATGACGTCTCAGGAAAAGGAAAAGGAAGCATGAGGGCATTGATGAGTAACTACGCATAAGATAGCGATGGAAAGAATAATGAAACTAATTAGACTATAGTTACTTTCACTATTATTTATCATTCAGGCAGCTTTTTTCAAACATGAATTGACTCTTACAACTTTCAAAACAACTCTCACAGTGAGAAACAAAATCTTCATTATATAGTGGAACAAATATAAGAACTAAGTCACTCATAACATGAACGCCTGTCATCTTCTTAGTTCCAAATATGTCAACATCTTTGACTCAAAAACTAAAGGTATTTGGTTAAAGTACTACAAAGTGTATACAGCAAAGTAGAAATTCTTCAGATCCCGGCCTATATTCTGATCTCTGTGTCTACCTTTCTTGAGGATTTCATAGCAGATTTACATTTTGTTTTGTGAAAGAAACTGGTCCTCAGGAGGGATCATACAAAAACATTGCAACACCCTAGAAAAGTGATGAATGCAGAAAATTAGAATATCTAAGTGAAGAAGATCTAAGTGAATTACATTTCTCCAGTATACAGGCTTTCAAAACAGTTACACAAATGGTTGGTTCAACAGGAAAGAGCTAGCAACTCACACAGTGGCCTAGGTGGGGAGACATATTTTACAGACCAATCCTGTCTCTTTGCCCAGGAATACTACTTGCTGACTGATCTCCTTTGCTGATGATGACTTGCGTTGTTCATAGAGGGAGGGGGAAAAAAATAAGAAGCTATCTTCCAGCACATCCACATGTCCCAGCAATTCGCTAGGGCACAGTACTCATATAAATGTCACATTGTTGTTTGCACAGGTGCTTAAGAGAAACACTTCCAATTCCAAAACCTCTACTAAAATGACCTCTGGATCTGAAAACTCCCAAAGAATAAAGTACTTAAACTTTCCTCAGTAACTTCCCTGCACAATTAAAGTATTTTTTGACAATTGGTTTGTTGACAGTGATAGACAGTAGGTATCTGATTTTTTCTGAGCACCATGAATCACATGTTCTTCAATGTACCCACCTATCTGGCCAAACAATGTGCATTTTCTCCAAAAAGGCCTTTTTGGGCAGGCCTCACACAAGCGCTGGAAAGAACAGTGATGTTGTGTGTTCCCTGCCTCCCCATCCAGTAGCCAGGTGATTAGAAAGCTCCCCTTGTGGGACACTTGAACTCACCTCCTTCCTCTGCCTGAGAGAATGTAAATGTACAAGTTCAACCAGTAAGACCAGTGTTGCAGCCATCCAGCCAGGATCTCCTAAAAAGCAGGACAAGGGCTTCTGCAATGTCCTTTAGTAAAGCTTTTCTGTCTCACAGTGAATAAATGGAATAAGAGATAACAAGTAGGGGGAAAGGTGCAATAGAATCCCATCAGCCAAATAAGCAACTGACAATGGCCTCTGTGGATCTTAACTGGTTTGTCCAAGTACTTTATTCCTATGTTTTGTTTAGTTTTTCTACCAGTGCTTTGCTTCTATGAATATAAGCACATATTCACACACACAAATTGTAATGTTGGGTGAGTCAGGTTACACTTGCATACATGGAAGCAAAAGAATGACTATCAATTGTGTGAAATTGTCTAACTAAAGAGTATAGCAAAAAGTGAGGTAATTAAAAAGACAAACTAGTTGCTTTCACCTTTACAAGCACATGATAAGTTAATACATGAAGTTGTTGAATGATAACACCTGAGTTTACTTTACAGAGGAAAAAAAAAAAAAAAAAAAAGATGCATCATGAGCCTTACACTATATATTGTGTTCTTATGACTTTAGCTCTGAATGGAAGACAGAAAGAGCTGATGGTTCATGATCTGATGATCTTCTGTTGACCACACAGATATAACTTTTAGATGAGAAGGAAACAGCCTACGTAGGAACTAAATAGTGAAACAAACTCATAAACAGAGAATTTTACCTGAAAATGTATAAGTGAAATCTGCCTGGAGGATGAGAAATTCAGGTGTGAAATGGGTGCGGCTACAGTTGCAAATTTAATAAGACATGAATTTGTTTTTTCCGTCAGTGTGTAGTATTGACATGCCTGTGGCTGCAGGCATATAAGAGACTGAATGTAATTGAGGTACTGGCAACAGACAGAAAATTGTACTATATTAAACATTTCTTTGTAATTAATACACCTGATTATACTTTTTTTTTTTCTTTTTTTTTTTTTTAAGACAGTACTGGTGAAACACAGGGAGAGAGAATAAATGTCTTATTTAATCATTTTTATTTGTTTGTTTTTCCATTACAAATACTTCCCATACCACCAGCAAACTCAGCATCTTCAGTAGTGCAACATGTAATGTGACACATTCTGTTACACAGTTTGTCTTCTCCTGGATAGGGGAAGAATTCTGTTTTCCATGCATTGTTTAGTTTTTGATGGTTTGGTCTGTTGTTTTCTTGATCTGTCTTTAAAAATACACAATGGTCTGAAATTCCCTGGTAAGTATGACCCACTATCATGATTTATGCTCAGCAGGTCAGCTAAAGTTGTAGATGGTACTTAATACTGTTAATCAGTAAGGCTTTTAGCTGTACTAGCACAAACTGACTGAGTGACTTGCATAGAAGGACTTGAGGCTAGGTGTACAAAAGGATGAAGATGTCTAAACCTGAAATATGAAATTCCTACTCTTCTGTCAGCTACTACAGGAGGCAGAAATATAATGTCATGTTGAAAAGTGACAACTGTGTTAAAATGGGAAGATTTCATCCTCCACATTTGGCTTTCTGTTGACTGGGCATTTCTTGTTGTATTTCTGGGAATTTTTATCAAAAATTCATCTGAATGAAAATCTCAGTTCCTGAATTGCCTAGGTAAAAATGAACTATATATACAGCCTCAGTGGTTTGTTATTCAGTGGGTGACCGTTTCCCTTGACCTCTGGTCTTCCAGTTTGTATTTTTACCTTATTGTTGGTCAATGGTAGGAACACACACTTTTTGTCTAAGTGCTTTTATTAATATGTAAAATATCTGCCCCTCTATCTCTCAAACATATTCAGGGATTCTACAAAGAGTAGAATAATGAAACATTGGTCAGAAATCCCCTAAAACCCTGTGGACAGACCCTTTGGTAGTGGGTCAGAAAAGTGGTGTTCAAATCTCTATTCATACACATGACTACAGAGGGAAATCTCATTTGCAACACTGTGCTGAGGGGAGGCAAAGACCTGGCAGGCTTTGGCAGGGTATCGCAGGAGTCAAAGTTATGATTTTAAAAAATGGAAATTTGCCTCTCTCCCCATGCCTTGGTGAGGGTGAATACAAGATTCTCTCTTGCACTTTTCCCACCAGCTCATTTTGACAATGCTTTGCTCAGTACACTAGGTTATCTTGATCCCCATTGACAGACATATAGCACTGAAAGAACTGGGAGTGTACAACCTGTAGATGTTGGTTCTACACAGAAGAAGGCCAGCAAGGTAGGTATTGCAACAAGGAGCTAGGCACCCTTTTTAAGAAAGCCTAAACATTGAACTTTACCTAATAGTTCCAGGGAGGTTAGCGCAGAGACCAATACGTCTTATTTCTGTGCTTTGTGTTTATACTCCTGCTGTAATACACAACCTTTATACAGTATTCACTACTGGCAATGGTCAGATCTAGGGTTTTTAGGCACAGTAACTGTAATTGAAAATTTATTTTTATCAACTGTTATCAGGTAACTTTTGCACCAGTAAATTCAGGTAAGCATACTGAAGAGAACCACTGTGTACGGTGTTGCCTTAGACACTCACATCCCATGAGTATGCAAAATTAAACAGTCCTCCAAAAAGTCCTTTGAAAAAGACAAGTTGGGTTATCCTCAAGGAAGAAGAAATCACAACTTTCATTCATGGTCCATTTACCCTTCCTTTCACTCCTTTTGTGACTGAATACTTTCACAAAGTTCCTCTGAGGAAATGAGGTTTAAGAACCCTTCTCTAATACCATCTCTGCATAGTAGTGGATGGCTCATTAGCTTCTGTCCCAGCTAGGAGACGTGAACTCCATGATCCCCGTTACTTCTATTTGCAGCCTCAGGTATTCTTTGAAAAACCTGATCTCAAGACTCAAGGCTTGCTATTTGTAAGAAACTACTGACTTGAGAAGGGAGGAGAAAGAGACCAGAAAGGAGAACTGAGAACTCAAGTAGCAGGCAGCTATTGATAGCATCTCAGTAACCTTAATATAATGACAACAGATCCCACTATCCATACTTAGCAAATAAAATTCCCACCTTCTTGTTGCTTCTGTATGATCTCTATGTAACAGCAAAAAGCATGCAAGTTCTTCAAGTAGTTGGTGATTGTGTAGGGTCGGAGAGAAAAGGTTTCTATGAGTAATGTCAGAACTAAACTCATTTTGCTGGATCACAAAAGAAAGAACTTCTTCAATTAGAAGACCTGGAAAGAGTCATTAATGAAACCATAATGTGCTTATTGTCACCCTTCATGAAATACCTGATGGGAACAGGTGTCTTTAGTTCTTTCTTCTTCCTGTATTATATTCTCTGTCAAACTTAATACTTTTTTTTTTTTTTTTTTTTTTTTTTTTAATTAGGCATGATTCTGTCCTATATGGAGGAAAGAGTAAATAGCACAGATGATAGCAATGACGCTAATCACCTATTTAAACTAGGTGTGTCACAATCCTTGTTACTTAACTTGCGGTTACAAGCTTGAAAGCTTGTGACTGCAGGTTCTTCAAGGTAAGAAATATATGTTGCTATTTATTTATGCAGTAGAGGTATTTATGATATAATGGGTCCCAACTTCTTTTGGCACCTCTAATTGCTATTGTAATATAAACCTTAATTCTAATAATGAACCTCTGGGATAGAAGCCAAAGGCTTTCTTTGTGTGCGTCTGCACGCATCCAAGTGTGCTGGTCCCTAATTCTAATTGTGGTCGTTGAACTCATTTGTAATGAGGTGCAGCTGGATGTCAGAATAGCAAGAGTATTAATAATAATAGCAGTGCAAGGCCATAACATGGTAGGATAGAGAACACACAGAGGGCTGCATAGGTTTAGATCTCTGTTATGATAATGAAGACTGGGTGCCAAGAGACTATGATTTTTATTCATATACCAAGATTCAGCCAAGTCAGAGTTTTAGGGAGAATAAACTCTCGCTGGAAACTTCAAGTATTATTTTAGGTATCAGATCATACATAATGTATTTTTTGTTGTTATTGTTCATTTCCTTTTTATTTGTCAAAGAAGAAATTAGAATATTTGGTCCATTATAGAATCCTGTGGTGTTTGGGGAAAATTAAATTTAGGGCAGCGTAGGTGAGAAATCTGAGGATGTGCAGCATTTGTCAATATGGACATTCAGGAGAAGCATGTGTGACTTATATTTTTAATATATGTGTTATTCATGTTTGTCTTTATTCTTTAGAAAATTACACCTCAGTTAAGGCCATCTCAATTTTAAGGTACTACAGCAGATATACAGAAACTATAGCGTTGGCAGGATCGCTAAAGGAACATGCTCATCTTCTGTTGCTTACTCCATCTGTTCAAACAGAAGTGAGAGAGCTGTCAGTGCACTGACCTGCACACACTGCCTGCAGGTGGCTGTGGAGTAATGATAAACAGCTCTGGCTTGTATCTTTTCCTTGAGCTTACCAGTATTTTGTAGATAAAATCATGGTGCTGCTATTGTGGCAAAAATGGAAGAGAATTCATTTTTCTATGTCTTTTATGACAAAATTCAGCTCCATTTTAGCATTTTTTTAGTTGTCAGAAGGTTATGTGGAACTGCTGAACTTTCTGCAGTGGTGCAAACTCTGTGCCTGTTGATAAATGAAGATGTTAACAATCTTCTGACCATGATAGCAAAACAGCCCCAGTTACAATACATAGTGTTTGATCTTGTCTAAACTGTGAAAGGTGTCCTTCCAGGGCTGAAAAATAATCACAGAACATACATATATTCCTTCTTCCCCCCACCACTAGTATGAAGAACCTGAATTAACCGGGGAATTATGCTGGGTTCTCATCAGAATGATGTTTTCATACATGAAGTGAAGGTTATGCATTGCTTGCTCTAGGGTAGATGTCAGAGTTGCAAACTGGGGATAATGCTGGAAGACTGAGGCTGGCGGGAACAAAACCTGGTTCCATGGTATCTATTAGAATTGGTCCCCATATGGGCTATCCCTCTAGCCAGGCTTAGGCACTACTCCCCAGAAAACTGGCATAAGTCAAAGCAGCCTGGGAGCATGCTAGTAATTAAACGATGTGGATGATCACCAGGCCAGTGCTCAAGCTTGTTTCTTGTCCTTGTTTTATTTAGCAGTAAGGAAAGAGATGAAATATCCACACACCCTAGGATTAGGTTGCTAGGGGAACAGCAAACATTGGGCTTAATTGACTGGGACACTTGACAGCACATTGTTTTAATGTTATTAGGCAATACTGTTTTTCACTAAATCTAGGGGTCAGTCTTTGTATGTGGGGGTGGGTTAATGTGAAGAGCTTGGAGGGCACATTGAAGCCATAAATATCCACGTTTTTGGCTAAGTATGAGCAGACTTCCCTTTCAGTCATTTGCTCAGATAAATGCCTTGCTCTTCTCAAGCAAGGTCACCTTATCTCTTTACTCCCTTGATTCAGGAGCCAGCCTGTCTTTGAAGCTTTACGGCTGTTTCTGTTAGCTCTTTCAAATGGTAAAGCTCTTTTTTTTTTTTTTTTTTTTTTTTTTTTTTTTCATAAGCAGTCAGGAGGAAAAAAAAAGATAAAACCTTGGCTTGCTGCCCTACTCTGTGTTTATGGAGGCTAATATGATATAGGGCCTGGGAACTGTGGGACAAAGAGCTGTGATCTTGTACTTGTCAAGTCTTGTCCTTGGCGTTCTGTGCTGACCCTGCAGAATTACCAGTGTGGTCTCTTTTCAGTTTCTCAACGTGTAAGGTACTTCTGCACCCCATGTCCTTCTTTTGTCCTTTTTTTCCCCTATCAAAGTCCTAAGAGGTAACTGAGTGCAAGAGCATAAAAGGATTCTGACCTCAACTGATGCTTAAAATGTGTGCATATGCAGGAATTGCATACATGCCTTTCTGCCTACATGAGTCAAGTTGGCCTGTCCTTCCAGACTCTACCCATATTTTCAGCATTCCTGTCTAAAATCTCTTTTAGCTGAGATCATGTGATCCTGTTGTACCTCTATGTGATTATCAGTTTCTGATCCTCTCCATACCTAACCTTTTATCCTGGTTTGGGGCAGAGGGAGTGGTTCAAATGGTTAATATGGCCTCAAGCACTTTTTCCTCATTCACATCCCCTCGAACCCTATGTGTCTGTCATCCAAATTTATTACAAATGTAGAATAAATTTAGTAGATTGTTGATCTCTTTTTTTTTTTTTTTTTTTTTTTTTTTTTTTTTTTAGAAACAAACTCTCCCAACTCCCAATAGTTTAAACTTAAACCAAATATGTTTGCCCAATGCACAAAAACATTTTTTTTCATTTTGTTATAGCTGTATTTATGAGAAGTATGAGCAATTTCAATGGAAGTACCTCTACTTAGGAGGTGAATGAGACACATTTAACAGATGGATGGGGAAGAATATGATTGCTCATGCTTCTCAAGCTTTACTGTAGAAGGATGGAAACATTTGGTATATATGCCCTTCTATGCCCACATACTAGCAATGCAGCATGGGAATGCTGACAACATATCTCTTCTTTTTCTGCTGTTTTTAATGAACTTTAACCTACCTGGCACACTCTAAAGCACAAGAAGGGACCTCAAACTAAAGAATGGCAGAGGGAGAAATCAGCAAGTAAAGCTTGATCCTCCCTCTGGATGCATCTGTAACAAAATTTCAAAACCTTTGACAAGACCTACAATTTAGCTGCAGGATTTAATATTGGAAGATTGACGTGTTTACTGTAATGGCAGTAAATTGACTATCCAGAAAGATCTGTATATCTTTGCAGCACAGAAAGTGTCTGTGTCTGAGGGAGACAGAGGCAAGTTATATCTAAAGGCAGATAATCAAGCTAAAACCATTACACTAGAACCATAAGAAATAATTAGAGAAATAGATTGGGAAGAAAGAGAGAAGGAAATACAGACACTACTTTAGGCCTCACCACTTTTGTTTATATAGACCAGAAATTGCAGTCTAATTTTAAAAAATGACATTGTTGTTTTGAGCTAGAAGACACCAAGAAAATGGTTTTTCTTGCTACAGGCTTTTACCAAGTGGAAAAATCTGTTAGCAACAAGTAATGTGATTTGGGGGGGGGGGGGGGGGTGGAAGGGGGGAAGAGAGTATTTCAGAAGCTTCTGCTACAAATTGCCTTTAATTTGAACTAGAAAATTCTGACAATTCAAGGGGTAACAATTCACACATTGCTGAGTTGTTTTTTTTTTTTTCCATCTTTATCTGTAGACATCATGCAAAATGAGACAGTTACTGATTTTTACATGTGTTTATTGGCAATTCTTCTACATACGTTGCAGATAGTGGCATTTGGGGAAATTAAGAAAACCAGACTGGGGGGAGAAAGCACTTCTGCTCCTCTTGTCCCTCTTTTCCCCCCAATTGTTTATAATACAGAAGCCTAGAGGTAGGGAATGGTGCATGAAACTTATGTTACTGAGTGCTCTTCTAAGGCATCTGCTATGTGCATTCCTTGCTGTGTGATATTTTCAAAGCTGCTATGAAGAAAGCTGTTTGCCAAAGGGAGAATACCAGAAAGTGAAATATTTCTGCCTCTTATGCAATACCAAAGAAGTGACCTTGGACAGGAATTGGAATGAACTTTCTGTGGGCAGCACATGTGTGTGGCATTACCCAGCCACTCTGAACACAAAAGTTATTTCTTATCTACTGGGGTCAGCTGTTCTGTGATTTCAAATCTGTCCTTTTTTCTCACTTGCACAGTACTTTTAATTGTTTGGTAATTATGTCTTTGGACATCAGTCTTTCTGCATTTCTCTGGTCTATATTCTTCTCCCTCTACGGCTTCCACTGATATTTGTTACTTATTTATTTTTAACTTCTCTAAGTACTATTCAGTAACTTTAGCAGCTATGTTATAACTAATGTAACTTTACAAGCTTTATAGAAGAAGAATCTTCTGTTCTTCAGATGAAGTTCTATGTTGTAGATGCAGAATTCTATCATGCAATTTTCAGTGTCTAATGGGGAAGAAAGTGTTCATGTTTTTTTGTTTTTCTACAGAACCTTCACCTCCTTGCTCCTGTCCTCCCTGTCCTTTTTACACAGTAAGACAAGGAAGTAGAGGATCTGTTGAAAAGGTACACAATCAAAGAAAAGCCATTTCATTCTGTCTTACATCCATCAATTACTTTGTCATGTTTCTGTGAGAATATTTCAGTAAAACCGAAATGATGGGACTGTAATAGTAACCATCACCCTATTTGATAATAGGCTTCCCATAGACTCAACTGGCAGTTTGACAGTCCTCTGCCATAGTTACTACACCCTGCTGATAAAACTGCTGTTACCACAAATTGATCTTGACAAAAACAAATTCATCTCTATTCTGAATTTCAAATTTGACCTTGTTAGGTTTACAAGCTTAACCACCATACTGGATGCAGAATATGCAGCAATAATACTTTAATAATAAAAAAATCTCTCTTACTGTCTGTTCATTCTCTCTCTATTGCATGACAAACTGTTTTGTGGTATGGCTAAAAGTCAAAACCATTTTCATTTTTTTTCTAAAGCACACAAAAATTACCCACTACTGTTTATAGGGATTATAGGGTTAGAGGGATTTGCCTGGGCACAGAATCTCTGTCGTTAGCCAATTTGTGACTGACATATCTTAGCTCATATCAATAGTAGTATGAGAAACTGTTGTTTTACTTGCATCATCTTCCAAGGTTTGGAATGACTGGGAAGAAAAACAGAGGAAAAAGGTAATAGATAAGTATAAAATCCTGCCAAAACAGAGATTAATATACTGTAAACACTATGTAAATATACTGCATCAATGCAATTGTGAGCACAGGGCTGCGCTGGGATCATTATATGAAAACCAACAGTTCTGATAAATTTTTCAGCATATCTGTATGTTTTACTCAAATTTTGGGCTTGAAATGACAATGGAAATTATCTCCACAAAAGCTCATTTGGTGGCAACAACCTATTTCTTAGAATTAGTTATTATTAAGTGTGTAGATTCAACATAGTACTGCAGAAAGGAACAAGCAACTAGAAAAACTACTTCACATGTTTGGGAAACTCCACTGCTATCTAAATTGTGTGTCAACAAAGTTGTTCGGTGTGGAGAGGTCCACACCTTCAACCCTTTCTGAAACTCCCACAATTTTGAAGCTAGGTCTGAGAAACCTAGGTGGGCTCAGACCAGCAGGATCTATTATCTGATTTTAGGACTTGATACTGAGAAGTAGGAAATATTAGCTGGAATTCCTCGAAAGACAGAATTAAACATGGGCCTCCCACATTGTGATTAGTCTTCTAATGTTTTTTTGTTTGTTTGTTTTGTTTTGTTTTGTTTTGTTTTCTTGAATTCTGGGAACACCTTGAGTATTTCAGAAGGAAGGGGCATATATATCTATTTTGTGAGATCCTGACTGCTAAACATGTACTGAAAAACAGATTGCCTCTTTTAGAACTCACCATTGGGTTTAAGTACCAAAGAGGTGTTGATCTGCAGGGCTTCAAGTCTGGAAAAACTGAAAAAGCAACAAGTTAAGACATCCTCAGCTTTCTGTGACAGCTGAGAAGTCTTCAACATTACACTTTTGAACACAGACACTTATGTTTTCTGGTATACAAAGTTCTATAATATAATTAAATTTATTTCCTAATTCAGTCCTGATGCCAGGGCTGTGTTTACCTGCATATGGGATATTTAGTTTACCTAAAATGTCTACTGAAGAGCCCTCAGTTTCCAGGCAGCAGAGCAATCAGAGCTGGAAGGTAGAGGCAGTGCCTGCTGGTAAGCGCAAGAATGGTGCGGTGGTTGTGGTTGCTGGTTTTTTTTTGTTTGTTTTTGTTGTTGTTTAATCCTGGGAGAAGAAATAATGGGAAGGAGGTTATAGTTTCCAGCTAGAGACAAAAACTGGATGGGCTATAGAAAACAGAAGAGAATACGAATATTAACACAGAAGAAAAACAAAACACTGATGGAAAGGTGTCTGGGAGAGAAAAAGAAGTGTAGATTAACATGAGAGATGTGGATAGGGAGAGTGTCTATTCTCAGTGGAGTTTCAGGTGACTCAGTGGATCTATAGGTGACAGGCATGATAAAAAGAAGGGAGACCCACATTTCTAGTGAACAGAAAAGAGAAGGGGCAGTGCCTGGAGGAAGGACCTTGAACATGGGGGACATTTCAAAAGAGATGCCAATCCAGGAGGAGTCTCTCCAAGTGTTCAGGGGTTGTTTCCAAGCTGACTGAGCATGTGTCATTTCCCTTAGTACCGCTGGAAACCTTCCAAGCTCAAATTCATGATGTCAGAAGGAAAATCCCTGATTTACTTTGCAATAACAATATCCTCTCCAACTTTCGGTGTTGAGTACTAATGAACAATTCTGCAGGATCTGAGCTGTAGTAATATGATGGCACTCTCAACTATAGACTTTCTGCTTTTGTTCAAGTCCTGTCTGTTAGAGCTCTGTTTTGTCAGTTATTAAGGTGTGCTGTCCAGTGTAATATTGCATAGGTAACTGCAGACGTCAAAATGCTTAGTGGGGGACAGGTGGGGAGCCAAGCTCATTGTGGGTGGGTTTGTGTGTAAGAACATCTGTGAGTTCTGAGGGATAGTCTGCAGCATTTATTTGTTGATTTATAGCTCAGGTGCTTAGGGCTCTGGAACAGCTTTTTAATGTTTGTTCCAATTGAAGGGGGGAATAAAAAAATAAAAGAACCCCAGATAATTACAGTAATTCTGTTGAATGCAGAAATAAGGATGCTTGATTGCAATGTTGAGATTAAAATTATTATGGCTGGATATATACAGGCAAAGTCAGAATCTTGACTTAGTGTCCACATTAATCAGTTACTTTGCTGCTTAGTCTGAGAATAATGAATGTGTGAGGGTATACCACTGCCATTTTGTCACAACTTTAAGAAGAATGGCATAAGTTTAAAAATAACACAGATCTTTAGATCCAACAGTATCAGAGAAGATCAGAGCCAGTCATTTTAGGTTTCCTTTCCGACAATGGCTTATGTCACAGGATAAAGTATTTGTCATTTGCTGTGGGAAAGCCAAAAATAGAGCTTTGCTAAGACTCAGGTCAGAAAAGGACTTTCTTCTTTTTTCATTCCTTTTTTCTCCTCCCTTGTGAGGGGTTGAAATCATGGGTTATATTCCTAAAAATATTAATGGACCAGCAGAATTATCTGGTATGGTGGTGTGGTTTTTTTTCTTTTTGTTTAAGAATGTTTACTTTTACCTATTTGCATAAGAGTGTGAAGGAGGAGATTATATTATTATACATGTATGTAGTTTAGGCATGTTTGTGATGCTCTTCATATTAGTATATATCTCATTCCATAAATCACCAACTACCTCAAAAAAGTGGTTTCTTCATTCACTCTTCCTTTCAACTAGTTTCTTGCAGATAAAAGTTCTAGTTCATTCCTTCTATATCAGGGATCTTTTTGTGCAAATGTTTTGTTTAAACAGATGCTAAATAAGATTACAAGCATATTGTATGTCTACAAACCAGTCCTGCCAGGTCATTAGCACTGATCATTCCCACTAAAGTGAGAGGATACCTGAGGAAACTTTGAAGACACCCTCAAGAGCTTACCCATGTCCTTGGGCATCCTTTGCAACCTCCACTCATGCAGATAAACTTCACTGAGGTTACGCTAATAGCGTACTTAAGGCTATAGCTTGAGCTGCGGTGTTCTCCTTTTTATCAGTATTGGTGCACAGTTTTCTTTGATCTGCAGTTATGCATTGCCTTCCATCTCAAGATCTCAGAAAGCTTTTCAAATGGTAATGAATTCTACCCTAGAGAAACTGAGGTGATGAGAAATTACAGGAGATACTTAGGCTCACAAATACAACCTACAACTAAACTGAGAACAACCCACTGAGATTACTTATTCCCATACTTTACAGGTCATACAGGTATCTGTTGTTAGAATGTCCTTTGCCATCAAAATGCTTCCCTGGTGAACAGAGATGTCTGGTGCTGATGGGAGGGGAAATCTTGTGCTCCTGGTGCCTTCATGGAACATGGAGCCAGTAATTACTCTGGAGAGGGATTGGTAATATTTCAAGAATGATGAGCCAGACCATAGTTTTCATTCTCAAATTAGTGGTTCAGTATGACAACTGAAATCCAGCAGGAGCTGCAATGGGATGATCTTCACAGAAACAGCTTCTAAAGACTTTGAAATTCAGGAAAGCTGGGAGTACCTGCCTCACATAGACACTGATTTGGGGATACCTTGGCTTCCAGGGCCCAGACCTGCTCAAAAACCTGTTCAAGCTCTGGTGCCCACTCTATACTCCAACACTGGTATGGAAAGCTTGAAAAGAGATCTCCAACTGTGGAAGTAGTGAGTGCTCCTTTGGTTGAATGGGAGAAAACAAAACAAACAAAAAAAAAAAAAAGAAAGAAATAGAATGCATTCATCATATTTCATCTGGATGTTTGCAGGAAAAGAGAAGTAAAGAACATGCTTGTTTGGTTAAACGTTCTGGAAGAAAATATCTACTGCAATAGCCTTTTGTTGTATCTGAATTTAAATGTTGTCTTGTAGAAGTGTAATGCCTGAAGAGTGCTTACATTGTAAAATAGGTGATGAATGAATATGGAGCAGTTGGTTTATGTAGATTTCTATGTGGGAGAAAATAATTTTAAATTACAGTTTCACTTGGTTGAATCACTGGTGTTAGCTGCTTTCACATACATCAGAAAGAATTGGACAGTTCTTTTATCACTGGATTTGGGTTGAAGTGGAAAAACCAAAGTAATGTAAATTATTTTCACATGACTATCTGGCTTAACTTCAATGGGCATTAAAGAGTTACTTTAAGTTCACAGATTTTCAAGTGGCTATTCATTTTTTTTTTTAAATATCTGTTTGTAAAACTAATTTCTGGATGAAAAGAAAGCAGCCCTTGACCGCATGTTTTGTGAACAAAACTACAAAATTCACTCATGTAATTACAATAAACTGAACATTAAATTAACATTTGAATACATTTCCTTACAAGCAGTTCATAAAAATTGAAAGGTTTTTGGAAGTTATTGCAAAATATTTGTTTAGAATTATTATTTATGTATCTTACTTCACATCATTTTAGAACATTGTGATGAAACACCATACCACAGAACATAACAAACTCTTTTTTCTCCTCCAGGACAAGGAATAGATATCTGTAGTAAATAAGACAAAAGCAATCTTTAAAAATAATATAAATGAATATTGGTACTAACACTGGAATATCTTAAATTGATTATTTGTACATTAGAATAGGCATAAATGAAGTACAGTAGTACAGTTTCAAGTTTTTAAAGAGTCCATTGAGTTTTAATTACCTCTATTTCAAGGTATTGAACTTGAGTCACATTTTAGGAAACCTGACAATGAAGGAAAGATAAATCACTATACTTTCTTTTAGTCTATGTAATTTGCCACAGCATTGCAATTTGCCACAGTATTGCAATGTCACTTAGGAATGGCTGAGTACCAATGATTCAAAAACGATCAGGATAACAAAGAACTAAAGAATTAGATAGTACTTAATTTGGTTATGTCCGGTAGTAATGCATATGTTAAATGGAAAAAGTCATATGCAACACTTCAAAATTTTTGAAACTTGAAAAATCTTATGTATAGACATCTGTGAACTCATTAGCTCTTAAAAACAAACAACAACAACAACAAAATATTTGGGGGGCAATATGTTACAGTAACTGTTTAACATGCTGCAAAATGATATTTTTATAAACGAGAAAAATTGTTTCCATTGTTCTGTTGTTTGAGACATTTGACAATATTGTACAGTTCACATGTATTATACAATCTATCCATGCATTTTAATGCCATGAAGTGTGGCCAGTTTAACAATGTTTTAAAGTATGAGAAAATATTTGGAGCCCAGATCTTTGATTTGCCTTGAATATTAGAGTGAAAAAGATGAAAGATATTTGCAAGCAATGTTGTTAGGGAAGAATACTCAAATTTCCTTCGTACTCTTTGACTGCTTTTATTATAGGTTAGCTTTGAAATGACAGGAATTCTATATACATGAGGACTACAAGAGTCTTTTTTTTTTTTTTTCAGTAGTACTATAGCACTCTTGAAACAGTAACTCTGAGGTGAATGTCTTGTTTACCTAAAGGCTAAATCTTGCCAACTTTTTAATTAGAGTCCCTTTCCACAAATAAATGATCAAAGGAAAATGTCTTTCAGCAGAAACTCAAAATTCCAGGTTCATCCCATGAGGAGAAAATATATGAAAAAGAACTGGTCCCATCTCCAATATAGTTCTTCAGTCAATTATCTGGAGTTTTGCATCTATATATGTTATTAAACAGATGCTTTGAACTCTAGGTCACGATATGAGAAGATTCTAGATTTTTATCACTTTAAATATGGTGCAAGCAACTGAGCCTGTAGCAAAGACTAGCAGTGCAAGAGATAAATATCTGAAGAAAACTCCAGGCACTGAGCATAAAATAATAACAATAATAATAAGACACTCGGTGGAGATGGGAAGACTGAGAAATGTTACTATAAATATTTCTCTAACACTGTTATCAAATATATTGTATATAATATTTGAGGATTATTATTTAATTATACTAGTAAAGCTATTTATCATTAATAAGGCATTATACATCTAAATTGTGTGTGGTCTGAATGGATAACTTTTTTTTAAACTGGTTTGTAAACTAACTGGAGAAAAATCATAATGGTTTTACTGTAGTAGCTTTCATAGTGTAAGGAGGCCTTCTGGTGGTGACAACAAAGAATGTTTCTTCCAGTAATGAGCATTTCTCTGAATGCATATGAAAACCTACTCAAATTTACATGCATAGAAGCTAAAATTCACCAGCTGTATAGAAGGCTACTTTAAATACTTAGTCATGATTGGTTAGACCCTGAACTTTTGTTGTAACTGTATACATTTTGACTTTCTTAGGTCAATATAAGAGGAACAATGAATTTGTCATGAATATGTTTTTTCAAAACTTTGTTTAAGGGAGACCATATGATATGCTGATATTGACCATTAACACTTTGTTTTATCTGAACAAATAAATGTTAAAAGAACAAACAACTCTGTAAAATAACTTCCAAGCCATCATTCTTAATAATAACTTTAACCTCAATATTCATTATCTGAACACAGTTATATTTTATATTCTTAAATTAATTATTTTTATTTTTTTCTTTTCCAGCATGGTATGCCTTCTGAGCAGTATAGCTAGCTACAGAGTAATATATCCATTTTGCTATATTTTATTTAAAATGAAAGTATTTCTTGGTATTCAAACCAAAAAGTATTTAAATCTAAAATACTTAAGTTCTTCCTTAAATTATGATATTACATCAGAAAGTTATTCAATGACAGAGCTTCTATTAGAATAAGTATTCCCAGTTGAAAGTTTCTCAGTTGGTTTGCTAAACAATGAGCATTTGATATAAAATTCTTATGAGATCTAATGAAATCTGTTTCTTCAAAACCAAACTACTTCTTGCTTCAAACTTGGAAAAAGATGCTTTTCTACCTCTAGAAGATCACAGAATCACAGAACTGTAGGGGCTGGAAGGGACCTCAAAAGATCGACAGGTCCAATCCCCCTGCCAAAGCAGCTTCCCTATCAGGCTGCCCTACTAGATCCTACTCTGTGATAAAAGGGCTGCTAGCTCCTTGCAGCTCAGGAAGTGAGCAGAGCCATCTCTTAAGTGCAGAGCCATCAACTGTCGCCCTTTGTTGTTCAAGCAGCTGGGCCTGAACAGGACAGGTCTTCATGATATTGATGTCTGCTATCTCTCCTACTCTTAGCTGAGACCACATGCCGTTCTGCATATGAGGGACCTTCTTCAAAAGGTCAGTGATGTGTCTGTGGTAGCAAGAGAAAATTGTGATCATTTTGGGGGGAGGGGAGGTCAGATATGCATGAGTTTTATGAATGCTAGAAAATCCACCTTTACACCACTTACAGCAGTTCTGTAGAGCAACACTGAAATTTTTTAGACATACTTCCTGCAGTGAGGAAAAAAATACAGCAGTGTTGTATGAGGCCATATGTGTGATTTCTTTTGAGTTAGACTTTAAAAAAAAAAAAAAAAAAAAAAAAAAAGGGGGGGGGGGAGGATTTAACATGTACTTCAGCATTATTAACTACAACCATCAGGTGGCAGTTCCTAGTTAAGAACAATACATTTCCATCATCTAGGTGGAGTTACATGGAGAACAACTTGTTCTCAATCTTTCTTTATGATGCAAAGAGAGGGAACATCTCAAGATTTTTTTCCTTGTTTGTCTGTTTTTTGTTTTTGCAGTCCTTGCTAGCCACTGAAATCTGTCTCTTCTTTGTCTTCTAAACTTGAATTGCAGCCTCATTGTAATTCACAAACACATCCTATGAGTGAATGGATTTTCCCTCCAGGTTTATCAAAAGTTCTAGTTCTCTGACCTGTAATTCTGTTGATAATGTGATTAGAGAACTAAAAATATCCTTTACTCTTTTAATAAAGATCTATTTAAAACAAAAAAGAAGGTGTTGATGTACAGAAATCAAGTTCATTGTTATAGGATAACATATACTGATAACATATTATAGTGTGCCTGAGTGGGAAAGCATAAATGTTGTCTTCTGGTGTGCAATTTTAGTAATCATTCTCATTGTTCTTTAGAAACTCCTTCTAAAGTAAAGAAGATTTCTATACATATTATTTAAACTTTTAGAAGGCTGGTGTCAAATCTGTGTACAAGCTTCCTCTTTGATTTCTTCATGGTTCTGGAGCCTTTCTCTGGGAGAAATTTGTTCTCTTAGGAACAATTCGAAAGTTTCAGCTTAGGCTACCATTAGAAATACTTGGTGCCTTTTGGGAATACTGAAAGTATTCAGTACTTGGGAGTATTCAGTATTGGAAGTACTGATTTTTGAGAAAGTTAATGGTAGATCTTATTTTAAAAATTCTGGTGAAAATAGGTTCCTGGAACTTTGTAGTTGTTGTTCCAGGGATGTTCTTTGTCCCTGTTTGTGTACAACAAAAGAGCTGGAACTGGGTTTAGTGTTCTTCATATGTTTGTTGGGGAAAAACACTGATTTGCAGTCATTTCTGCTCCACGAGCAAAACACAGCAGACAGGTTGAGAAGACATTTCCTGTCAAACCATGAGAGGGAGTTAAAAGATGCACTGATTTCCAGTGTGTCTCAAAGATGCTATCAGTCACTGATGGATAAGAAAAAAATGAGAATAGGAAATGTTTTGCATTTTGATCCAGGGAAGAAGAATAAAAGACATCTGAGATCCATTCCAGCCCTTTTCTCACATTGGGTTCTGTAACATTTTACATATATTTGTCTTCCAATCTTCCTGGTCCCCAGCTACGCTGACAGGTCAGAAAAAAAATTATTAGTAATGTGAGTATATTGTTGGGATATTCGGAGTATGCCATGTCTTTAGTCTATCCTGCCATGCATCTTCTTTTCCAGCCCAAATCTCCCAAAACTTGATACAAAATATCTGTTGCAAACCCAAGTGTAACCTTCCTCTATGCTATGATTTGGCTTCTGGCTGGAAGCCAAACTGAGACTTGATTTTCAGAAACACAGATTATTTTAATGAACACTAGAAAAGACACAGACTAGCCAGCTCTCTCAAAAATGGGAGATTTACCAGCTGGTGCAAATAGACAGTGGGAACTTATTGATACCCAGCTGGGTAATGTACTGGTCTACTTATTTTCTCGAAAAGATTATGCTTTCCCATGAATTCGATTAGCATGTAGTCAGCAGTTATTTCTCCATAATTATCCAACCCAAAGTTGGGTAGTAACCCCACCTTGTTGAAGGATCTTTCTATCAGTCAGAAAATGTTTCTACCTTTTAAAAAAAAAAAATAAAAAAAACACACTTAATGTAATTACATTTGACTGGGACAATAGCAGAAATACAACATTTGTGCTAGGTGTAGCTCCAAAAGCCTCATTAATAGTGGTTACATAAAACAGGAAGAGTGAGGAGACACTGGCCTTAACACTAGGCTTATTCAAAGATAACACTCATATTTAGTCATGGTCTGTCTTGAGACACTTACGGATTTTCAGACCTGGGTAGGTGTTAGACTTGGTTTAATCTTAATAATAATGCAGTCAACTTACATATTCCAGGTCAGAGTAAGGTCTATATTGACAGGCCCTTCAAGACTTTCTGTAGAGTTTTCAGGTCCCTGTTTCTGATGTTCATTGAGCAGTCACATAAAAGCAGCTATATCTTTCACAAAATACAGCAATTTTAGGAGGTAGAAGTCTTTTGGTAATGTTGTGTGACAGTCTCCACTTACCTCTGTATTTGCAAGTCCTTTTCTAGTGACTCATCAAGACTGTGTGTATGTCTATGTAAATAATTTTGCAAAATAAGGGGGGGGGGAACTAACCATAGAGTAGCTGAGCATATTCAGGGTATGCTCTTCATATGCTATAATCACCAGTTCATTCTACTTTATTGCTGTTTCAGTATTCTGGGCTTAGAAACCTCTGTGATCTTGCACACGTACACATTTTCAGCTCTAGTGAGCACATGGTAGACTAAGAAGCTCTGATTGCAAAAGCACAATGTCTGCACACAAAGAACAGGGTTTGCAGAAGACATCCTGAAAAACTCAGATTGCTGTACAGATGCAATTATTTCTCCTCATTCTCCTCTTTGCTCATGTATGAGTAAAGGGATTCCATTTAGGCATAAGTGTTTTTATTAGAGAGTTTGATTTGACAATGTCTGTGTAAGTAAAATAAAGTAACTTGTAATTACACTGAAGGGAAGCTTGTATTTTTTTAATCTGACTAGTTAACTATGAGCAAGTGTCCTGTTCAAAAACTGAACTACCTCCACAAAGAAATAATGAAAAATGGTACTATATTAATTCTGCTACTTGAAGTTGACACAAAATCATATGAAATTACAATCAGATCATTCATGAAGATTAGTCAAGCTACTATTTTCTGTTTCTTAGCAGATGTTAAGATGACACATAATCTTAACTGTATTTTTCCTCAGTAAGCTGCCTTTACCTACTTTAAAGAATCTGGGTTTTAGTATATTAAGACAGTTGAAAGAAATTTGATTCTCCGTACTCTGATGTCCAGCCAGAAGCCAAGTAATACCACACAGAAATATAGATGTGTGTATATCTAGAAATTATTCTGTATACATTGCCATTTTTACATTGCATAGTTACATCCATCAGTAAGTCTTGAGGATTGTTCAGAGAATAAGTAGTCATTAATAACTTGTCTGGAGTTATGTTTAAAAGCTGTATTCCTCTCCTGGAGTTTACTTTCTATTTTGACTTTTACTGTCTAAAAACATTTGGTTTCTGGACATAGTGAGAAACATTTTTTTTGTCAAGATTATTTGAGGTGGAAGTGGAAACGGTAGAGTTCTGTGTTTCTCATAGTAACTTTGCTAGAGGGTATTTTTCAAGAGCAAAACAAACAACACTGGATGGCATTTGCATGTTTGGTTATTGTTGCAAAATGGAATAAAGAATCATTCATAAACTGAAACAAGTAAAACAAGTAAATATGTTGAGTAATTGAGCATTCTTACATAGTCTTACTTAACTAGGGAAAGTATTCCACTGGCATAATGTTGCTGCTTCATAGAATCACTAAGGTTGGAGAACACCTCCAAGATCACCTGGTCCAACCATCCCCCTACCACCAATATTGCCCACTAAACCATGTCCTTAAGCACCATGTCCAACCTTTCATTAAACACCACCAGGGACAGTGACTCCAGCACTTTCCTGGGCAACCCATCCCAATGCCTGACTACTCTTTCTGAGAATAAATGTCTCCTAATTTCCAACCTGAACCTCCCATGGATCAACTTGAGACCATTCCCTCTAGTCCTATCATTAGTTATCTGTGAGAAGAGGTCAACCCCCAGCACCCTACAACTTCTTTTCACGTCTTTGTAGTTCATGTCTTTGTAGAGAGCAAAGAGGTCTCCCCTGAGCCTCTTCTCCAGACTAAACAACCCCAGTTCCTTTAGCTGCTCCTCATAAGACCTGTGTTCAGGCCTTTTCCAAGGGTAGTCCTTCTCTGGACATGCTCCAGGGCCTCGATGCCTTTCTTGTAGTGAAGGGCCTGAAACTGAATATAGTACTTGATGCGTGGCCTCAAAAGAAGTGTGTATGTGGGGGGGGTGATCACATCCCTGGTCCTGCTGACCACACTATTTCTGATGCACATCTCACACAAGAGACACCTGCAGGTCACTTATGAGTTGTCTGTGTGCAGCTATGTGGAGCTTCTGTGTAGAAAATGAAAAGTAAAGTTTTGGCATTATATCTTAACTGAAACAAGATATGCTATACATGGAAAGTTTTTCACTCTGTAGAAACAAACAAAAATCACTGAAATTACACCACCTAATTATTAATACAATTTGATACAAGAAAAATCAATTCTCCTTGTTGTTCTCTCATCTTCTCCCAGTACAGTATGTATGCATTTTTGGCAGCCAGTGATAAATTCCGGAAATTCTGTATTCCTGACAGTTCTGATATACTTTTAGTAACATGCAATGATGAAAAGAAATGGGCTTGTGCTATTTATGCTGTCACACACTGGATGCTAAAGAGATGACATTTGCAGTGTAATTCCTTGCATGGCTATAAACCTGTCCATGCTTTTATAAAGACCCAAAGTCAGCTGTCTGACCAAGTTGTGAGAGGGCACTAGGCCATCTGAACAGGTGGCCATAAGTATTGACACAGAAAGATGTTCCTCACGTGTGCTTGCCAAGGGCACAGTTTCCTGCTGGACTGTACTGAGCTCATGCACAGTTAGAGGGATGTGCACTCATTAATCCAGCTCTGAGATGTATTAACTTTAAAAATAGCTTTTGTTACAGCATGGTGAGAGTTTCTGACCCATTTAATTTAGCAGGACAGCGTATAAGCAACAGAGATTTCTGGTAAGCCTTCAGTGTTCAGCAGAACAGATAAGAGAAGTGCAGACTAATTTAGTCCAGCTAGAACAGAGGCAGTCATTATTGCTCCAGATGGAAGAGGAGAAAGATCAGAAAGATTTAAAAGCAGCATTGATATTCCAGCAGACAAAGGTCTTCTCTGAATGGGCTTATGCCTTTGTGCAAGGAACAGTGTATTATTAACATGGAATACCATCCTGTAAATCTAAATACAGTTTAGATGATAAAGGGGTAAAAAAAAAAAAATGCTAAAGAACAAGACCACGTTTTAGTTGGAGTTTCACATCCATCGTGATATCACTACACTTCTAAGTTCTAGTGTCTAAACTTATATGTTGCTGCCTCATATATTTCTGTAATCTGCCCATGAGCAATAATGTAAATCAATGTAGCTCCATTAGCTGAAACAGAGGCACACCGGTTTACATCCTTGGTAGCAATAGGAGCAGGATGTCTGTATTACAGTTTGATTGTATTGCAGAAATTTAGTTGCCTCTTCTTGCCTATTACCTTAGTCACAAATACTCCATGAGTGAATGAGAGGACTCTGTGAAGGTCATTTCAAATCGTGTCAAGACATGGAAAGCATACTCAGTTGTTTATGTTATACAGTCCCAATTGCAATAGGCTCATTTGCACCAGGGAACACCCATCCCAAGCTAAGTGGAGCAGCTCCAGAGAGACCACCATTTCACAGAGACAGCTGCACCAAAAATTGCCAAAAATATTAACGTATGTAACTGAATAAAAAGTCACCAGTACCAGAGAAGATATCTACCCTGGAAATATTTTTCCTATTGAAATCATAACTCATGTACATGTACCACTGATCTTGTCCTTTTAATTTCTTTATACAGCGTGTGGCTTTTCACAGATGTTTCACACCAAAGGCATCTTGACATTTCAGCACTTGTTATAATAATAGCAAGTGTCTGTGAGCTAATAACTTCTCAATTTTACTCAACCCTTTTACAAGACCTTTTCTTGGTTGAAGCTATTCTAAACTCAAGCCACTAGAAGGCAAACAAGCAACATCAGGTTTTCCAGGGTAGGAGCTGAGACTGTGTGAATAGTCAATCCTCTCAACACTGTTCCCATGCAGACTGCTCTCTCTCTTTACATAGGGGGCTCACTAACATTCAGTTACCTCTTTAAATAAAAATTTAAATAAATAAATAAATAAATAAATAAATAAAAGGTATATTATATCTTAAAAGTGTATGCATTTTCACTTGAAAGTGTTGTATTTTATATAAGGGCAGTGTTTAATAGCACTGTGTAAACAGTTTAACAAGATCTAACTCACCACACATAAATTCCAACGTAGAAGCTGTCAGTACAGTTGAACATCCCTTGCAATTAAAACTATATACACTTGCATTTATCTTGTACCGGTAATTCTGGAAATGGTAACAGAAAATTCACCAGTGTTAAGGTTTTAAAAGATTTTTGTAATCAGGTCTGCATCACAATATTCTTCCAGCTGGACTTTATGCCACTGGTCCCAAGCCTGAAGGCCTGGCTCTTCAGCTATTTTTCAGTCCACCTCATTGTCAATTTATTTAAGCCATACTTTGTCAGCTTGTCTATGAGGTTATGGAAGACACTGTCAAAAGCCTTACTGAAGTTGAGGTAAACAACACTCACTACTCACCCCTTATTTCCCAACCTACTCACCTAATTGTAGAAGGCTACTTAGTAGGTTAAGCATAATTTCCCAATCATAAATCTATGTTAACTAAACCTAGCGCATTCTTGTCCTTCATGTGTTTGTAAATGCTTCCCAGGAGGAGTTGCACCATCACTTTCTCAGGTACTGAGGTGAGGTTGCATGGCTTGTAGGTCCCTAGATCTTCCTTCTTGTCACTCTCAAAGACAGGAGGTACATTTGTGCTTTTCTGGTCTTAGAGAGTGGCTTTGCAGTGACATCAGCAAGTTTCTTCAGCCTTCATAGGTGCAACCAGTCAGGCCCCATGGAATTCAGAATGTCGAGTTTGTGTAAGTGATCCTTAACCTGGTCTACCTCAACTGAGGGTATGTTTTCCTTCATTTAGACTTTCTTTCTTGCATCACCCAAGAAAATAGTTAATTCACACTTATTCACAACTTAATTCACACTATTAAAGATTTGCATTATGAATAAATATATATAACATTCTAAAGGCTTGTCAGAGGAGATACGACAATTATGATGAAGCTAGAGAATTAGGCACTGAATAGTCCTGACCACATTCTGTAGGCAAAGAAATGGAGAAAACCTCTCCATTCTCATGACATATTTTCTTATTTCAAGCGAAGGAAAGCTGTCAGCAAATAGTTACAATCCGCTTCAGATTTTGAGAAAAATTCAAGTCATATATGCATTCAGCTGCTCTCTGGGGATAGTCATGCTGAAACCAATGAGACCTCAGCAATTTTTAGAACATTTTGTGTAAGGAACTCAGTTTAGTACAGTAAAATTATTCCATTTTGTTGTATAGTTCCCCTGAAACTCTGTTCTGTTGTCACAAGATATACCATCAAGTTCTGTATCTAATAAATTGAACAACTTCTAAAACATTTAATTTATCCTTTATTTTGTAGGTATGGTATAAATTTTAAGTGTCTCAGTTGTGCCTGATCACTGTTCATGACAGCTTGTAATGAATGAACATTGAGCAGCAAAGAGTTCTAACAAACCAACAGTCAGTTTCATTCACACTAATTGTAGGAAGAGATCGAAAATCATTTAATTTGAGTAAATGACTAGAAAGATACAACAAATACAACTAACCATAATTTTTAAAACATCGTGAAAAGCTTCCTCTTGATCATGCTTCCTGGTTTTGTTTGTGTTTGCTGAACATGTCACATTACTGCTACATCCCTCTCCAGCCCTCTGGCAACTCCTGTGCTGAGCAGGTAGCTAGCAGACGCTGCTGGCTCCACTGGAGAGAAATTGCCATTCTTCACTGGAAAAAAAATATGTGGTATCAATCATGTGTGACCATGTGAACATGAAAAGGTGGAGTTTAGGATTCTGAGGGTAGCAAGGAAGGCGCATTACAAGCTCATAATGCTGGACTTCAGGTGAGCAGACTTTAGTCTCTTCAGGGATCTGCTTGGTAGAGTACCATGGGAAAAAGCCCTGGAGGGAAGAGGGTCCCAAGAAACTGGTTAACATTCAAGCATCACCTTCTCCGAGCCCAGGAACGATACATCCCAACAAAGAGGAAGCTGGGCAAAAACACCAGGAGGATGAACATGGATGAACAAGGAGGTTCTGGCCAAACTAAAACAGAAAAAGGAGGCCTACAGAGGGTGGAAACAAGGACAGGTAGCCTAGAAGGAATACAGAGAAATTATCAGAGCAGCCAGGGATCAGGTTAGGAAAGCTAAAGCACAGATAGAATTAAATCTGGCCAGGGGCATCAAGGTCAATCAGAAAGGCTTCTACAGGTGTTAAAAGAAAGACTGGGGAAACTGTGGGTCTTCTACAGAATGAAATAGGAGACCCAGCCTCCCAGGGTATGGAGAAGGCTGAGGTACTCAATAACTTTTGCCTCAGTCTTCACTGGCAAGAACTCTAGCCACACAGTCCAAGTCACAAAAGGCAGGGACTGGGAAAATGAAGAACTGCCCACTGTAGGAAAAGATCTGATTCAATACCATCTAAGGAACCTGAAGGTGCACACGTCCATGGGACCAGATGAGATGAATCTGTGGGTCTTGAGGGAACAGCTCAATGGAATTGCTAAGATACTATTTATCATACTTACAAGTTGTGGTTGTCTGGTGAAATTCCTACTGACAGGAAGAGGGGAAACATAACCATTTTAAAAAAGGGAGAAAGGAAGACCCAGAGAACTACAGGCCAATCAGTCTCACCTCTGTGCCTGGCAAGATCATGGAGCAGATCCTCCTGGAAACTACGTTAAAGCACATGGAAAATAAGGAGGTGACTGGTGACAACCAAGATGCAATATGCCTCTAAGGGCATATTGTGCCTGACAAATTTGGTGGTCTTCTATGACAGGGCTACAGCAGTGGAGGATAGGGTGGATAATATAGTGGGTTTATGTGGCAAGGTTTTGGTAGCAGGGGGCCATAGGGGTGGTTTCTGTGAGAAAGATCTAGAAGCTGCCCCATGTTTGGGAATGGCCCCATTGTTTTCCAGAGCTGAGCCAATAAGCGATGTTGTTTGCGCCTCTGTGAGAGCATATTTAAGACAGGGAAAAAAAATGCTGTGCCACACACAGCAGCTGGGAGAGTGAGAGGAGTGAGGAACAGCCTTGCAGGCACCAAGGTCAGTGAAGAAGGAGGGGGAGAGGTGCGCCAGGTGCCAGAGCAGAAGCCCCCTGCAGCCTGTGGTGAGGACCATGGTGAAGCAGGCTGTCCCCCTGCAGCCCATGGAGTACCACGGTGGAGCAGGGTTCCACACTGCAGCCTGTGGAGGAGACCAGGGTGGAGCAGTTTGCTCCTGAGGGATGGACCCCGGGGTATGGACCCATACCTGGAGCAGTTCTGGAAGAGCTGCTTCCTGTGGGAAGCCCACGCTGGATCAGTTCATCAAGGACTGCATCCCGTGGGAGGGACCCCGTTGCACAGGGGACGAGAGTGACTAAGAAGGAGCGGCAGAGAAGAAGCGCTGTAGACTGACCATAACCCCCATTCCCCCGTTCCCCTGCGCCACTCGGGGGGAGGAGGTGGAAGAGGGTGGATGGGGGGAAGGTGCTTTTGGTTTCTTTCCTTTGTTTCTCATTTCTCTAGCTTGCTAGTAATAAACAATAAATCTTACTGTCTCCCTATGCCAAGTCTGTTTTGCCTGTTACAATAATTACTGTGTGATCTCCTTGTCCTTATCTCAAACTTTGAGCCCTTTTCTCCCCGTTCCTCTTTGAGGGGGGCAGTGAGAGAGTGGTTGTGGTGGAGCTTGGCTGCCCACTCGAGCGGAACCACCACAGATAATGACTAACATCAGCTACCTGGACTTGTGCAAAGCATTTGACACTGTCCACATCACATCCTTGCCTTTAAATTGGTGAGACATGGATCTGACAATGGGCCACTCAGTAGGTAAAGAATTATCTGGATGATTGCACACAAAGAGTCGTGGTCATTGTCTCAATGTCCAGCTGGAGACCAGTGATGAATGGCTTTCCTCAGGGGTTGTTACTGGGACCAGTGTCATTTTACTTCTTTGTCAGTGAGATGGACAGTGGGATTAAGTCCTCAGCAACTTTGTCAGCAACACCAAACTGTGTGGTACATAGTCCTTACACCACAAACAGCACCCTGTCTGGTTGATGCAGAAGTGATGGCACATTCCCTCCTGAAAGTTCTTCCTCCTTCTTCCTTTGTAGTTACAGTGTTTACAGAAAAGGTATCAGCTTGTGTTTTATACATGATTGGAAAAGTCACAGATTACTCTCAGGAAGAAGGAGTTAGCAATAATTACCAGGCTAGGCAACATTCTGGGTGAGCCTAGGAGGAGAATCTATTCATTTGTAGCTCAAGATAGCAAAGGTTGCTATTTCCAACCTTTCACTGTGTATAATGTGCCTGATTTCACTGGAAAGAGCACTGGAGGAAGAACTCTGTCACCCAGACAATGTACTCAGAGGCTGTGCTGCTGATATCCTATCCAACTCTGGTGCTACCCAACTGGACAAGGGTCACCTCACCAGGAGGGAGGACAGACCAGGATGGCACCAGCAGAAGTACCACTCAATAAGCCTGTCACCAGCCATTACCTACTGGGATGGAGAAGTGCAAGAGCAAACTTTGCAGCCCCCTGGGGTCAGTTCTGTGGTCAGGCCCACCACAGGTGAAGACCAGTGTTGAGTCCTCACCAACAAAAGCCAGTCCCCACAGAAAAATTATGCTCTGTGAATACGAAAAAGTAAAGTCCCACTGTTCCAACAGGGTTTTCTCTGGCAAGCAGTGTTACTCTGGCAAAATAAAAGCATCTGTCAAAACTGCTTGGGATGCTCAGATGCCAAGGTGACAAAAACATTTTATTTTTTTTTTTATTTTTTAATGCTTTTCCCTGTGTACTGACAATCTCAAGGGGATGCTGGTGTACAGCAAGCACATTGGTGGGTGTGCACTTGATGCCAGTTACTATCCCCAGAGATTTTGTTTGAAATTAACCAGTTATTACATGGAATTCCCTTTTATCTTCTACTGGCAGAAAGTGGGTTTGAATCAAAATTTAAAAACACAAACGTCTCTCTCTTATTACTAACCTTCTGAGAATATTTTCCCTTATTTCTTACTAATTAAAACAAACAAACAAACAAAAAAGACATAACATAGTAAAATAACAACAACACCTTCTATCTTCTGTTTGAGATGAACACCAGTAATCTCTGCATTTTAGCATGTAACTTTGATAACAGTATTAAAATGAAGGTCTTTGTATAGGTATTTGGTGACTCATCCATCTCCCAGCAGTGTTATAAGAATTAATTAGCTAATGCCAGAACAGCATTACATATATGCCAAGAATTTCTATTAACATATTAAAGTTGTGTGTGCAGAGTGGCAACATGAACTTTTTCACTGCCAGTTGGCTCTACCACTAGACAGAAGAGACCAGCTCTCAGGAAAGACATGGGAAATCACTCTTCCTGACTTTTCAGTCTTCCTCTCTCATAGAATTGCTAAATATGGCACGAGTCATACCGTTGATTTTGGTTTGGTTTTGTAACACCAGTCTAAGATGAATTTGCAATGAGCTACAAATCAATTAGGTAGATGTTTCTTCTGCTCTTAACTGAATTGTAAAGCAATATCCTATGGAAGTGTCAAGTCCTGTTTGTCTGACATTCTGAAGCCACAGACTGTGCAATCTAGGATATATAAATGAAAATCTGGAAGGGACACAAGGCACAATACTCATTTTTGCTGTACAAGACATAAAGAAACTGATGCATTTTGAGTTCCAGGCCCCAGAAAGAGTCAATGCAAGAAGCTGTAATTGTATGTTCAGCTCATGTTCCAGTTACACAGACAGCTCCCACCAATCTTAAGTGACTACTTTCAGTCATGACTGTTTAACTACTCCAAAGAGTTACTCTCCAGTGTGTTTATATCTTTATATTCCAGAATGTACTATTCCAGAAATGATTTTGTTTAATTTCTATTATTTTAGTAAAAATAATCAACAGAAGTAATGAACTGGTTGGAGAGAAAATTAAAGAGGTTAGAATCTGCAATAAATTGAAGGCAGTCACATACACATAAGTTATGGGAAGTTTCTCTCTCTCTCTTTTTCTCTTGTTCCAACATATACGATGTACTAAACCATAATTATTTGACAACTTCTTAACTCCCATTCAAGGAAAAAAAATGAGGCTGAGCATCTCATAGAACTGAAACATGAGAAAGTGCAGTCACCTTCATCATAGGCAGTTGTCTCCTCATTTCTTTTCAAATGTCTTAATTTTATATATTTTCCATGTCTTCCTCTATGTAATATTGCCTCTTTGCCAAGGATCAAAAAAAATGATAATATATGAAACACAACAGTGTATCCCACAGCAAAAGAGCAATCAGGTTTTCATTTTTCACCTGAGAAGACCCTTGGGGACAAAAAAAATGCATGAGCAAACCCAATATGTAGTACTTGATTTTACAAAAATGCCCACTTTTTGCTAGCTCTCTGTCACAACCAAAATGTGAAAATAAAGTTTGTCAGTCTATGTGAAAGAAAATACAAGAGATCAGAATAAATTTTGAGATTTGAATTAAAAGTGCACATCAGGCCCTACCCTTCTGATTAGCACCTGGTAGACTGCTCATGAAGGTGAACTCAGACAAGAAAACTGCATTAAGAATAAACCCACAACAAAGTGGGTAGAACTATGATATTAAGGCGTCATGTGCAATGAATGCAAAACTGTGATGACTGGGAAAAAAACACTCAGTGGTTATAGTGTCAAACCCAATTCAAATGTTAATCTAAAGATACTAAAAATATATAACTAGTTGTTTCCCTTTGAAATATTTTCCAGAATGTGATGACCTTCAATGTTAGAAAAGATTCATATTATTTCTAATTTAATAATGCACGGTTTTAGCTTTCATTCCTGGTTTCTCAATATATTGTTCTCTGCTAGAATAAAAAGTCCTTCAATAACCACTATTTTCTTCCTACTTATGGTACTTATACTCTGTATTTAAATATTCTGTCATCTTATTTTAATAAGTTAAACTGAATCTTTACTGTCTTTACATTTTCTTCAGTCCTTTTCATTTTTTCCAGTTCTTTCCATTTTCTTCTGTCCTTGAAATATTTCTGGGGCCTTTCTTTCTGCCTTGCCCTGTCCAGCCAGTAGAACAAAGTAAAAGTCCTGTCTTCTCTTTCCTGCTTCCATGTTTCTACATCCAGTGTTAGAATCCACAGTATCTCAACTAAAATTCACTGACTATTTGCTATGATTCCACCATCCTTTGCAGAGTATGGAGGACTGTTCATGCATAACCTCCAAATGTCTGAAGAAATATATATATATATATATATTTCATTTGTATTTCTTTTATTCCCCTATCCCTATGACATCCACTTTTGAAAAACTAAGCCTATTTTTTAACCTCTTTTTAAGCTCTGTGATCCCATGATCCCTCAGTATAAAATAGTTATTTGCTTTTGAGTTCATTACTGAAAGCCCTAAGCACTATGGTTTAAATCAGTCAATCACTATTTTCACAGCATGACGCGTATGGCATTGCCTTTCTGTCATATTAGTTGAGACATTCTCCACCCTCTTGATCTCCTTCAAGAAATTCTCTTTGGACAAGATGTCTTGTCGAAATGTCTGCTTTAAATCTTATGTTCCTGGATTACTGCATAGTCTAATAATTATTCATTATGAAATATAATCCAGGGTACAGAATTGAGCATGTCCCCTAAATTGCACAGACAGGTCTATGCCCATGTGGAAGAGACCTGAAGACACCCAGCCAGAGGAGGCAGCTCAGCCTAGGGGATGTATCCTCAACACTGTCACCAAAGTGAGCGGTGGGAGTGATGACAGAGAGAGGGATATCGATACTATCAGCTCTTCTGGCAGCTGCCTTTCAGAAAGCTTCAGCCTATTGTGGCCAAACACATTTTTAGTTAAGATCTGAACTCTCCACAGCCCAGGCAGAGGAAGTACTTGAGCCCCAGTAAAGACTATGCAGAGTGCTGGTCATGTTGGTACTGACTGACACGCATTATCATGACATGCTTCTGCATGATTGATCATACTGTGGGGTTAGGTCAGTGGACAGTAGAGTGAGCCATGGCTTCTGCTCTTAGTGCTCTGTAGACCTTGGTGAGGCCAGGGACAAATATATTGAGAGCACTGTAGAGATCCCTTAGCATCTTCTGTGCCTCTTCAGCTGGTGACTACAAGCAATTACTACCTCCCTGTCAACTCTCTCTCTTCTAGACCTGCCAGACACAACATCATACTTTCCTCTAGTTTCCACTGACCCATATCATTGGTTCTCATGTCTTCTTCACGTAGTCTGGGCAGATTTTCTTTCTTTTTCTGAAGCCCCTTGATTTCTTTCTTTCTTATCTGCTCATGATTCACCTTAATTCATTCAGACAAAGACTTTTTGTGTAATTTTTTTTTCCTGCAATTTATATGGCACACTGAACACACTAACATTAATTTAATTTTATGCACTAATTTCTTGAAAGCTGGAGCAAGTGTTGCTATACAGATGACTTCTTTATGGTTGTGTGCAGCACAGTAAATGCCCACCACCTTTTACTCAAATACAAGAAGTGTGGGGGCCTCAGTGATACAATGCCAGGGGATGCAGGGTGAATGTTTTCAAGATTAGACAAGGCATGCAATTTGTGGAATACTTCTGTATCACTCACAGTTAGTGTGTAGGCTGCTGCCAAATGCTGGTTATTGTCTTCCTTCCTGAAGCAGTACCGCTTGAACACTGCAGCACAATGCTATTTTCAGCTCCTTGACGAGATGATTACAATGTAAAGTCATGCTGCGTGACCAGCATGCCAGGTGTTTGCTGTTCTAACTCCACTTTTATTACTTTGGGAATGAAAGAATGATGAAGGGAGGCATTGGAGTTACTTAGGAGATTTTCAAACAGCAGGTCAGCTTAGATAGCTTGGCTATTTTTGTTTAAGGCAATGGTATACTGTATACATATATATATGTATATATATATATATACATATATAATATATATACATATATATTATGTATATATATATATGTATATATATTATATATATATATACATATATAATATATATATACATATATATATATATATATGTCTTCTGTATTACAAGTGACCTTATCCAGTAGCAATGAAATTATTAAAATAAAGTGCAATCTGTTAAACATTTTCAAAGCAATGTTTGCACTTCTGAAAGATTATGTGCCAAACAGGTAGCTTTTTTCTCTACACAATAGGTATCAAAAAGATTATAGCAGAGGAAACTCCCCTTGTAGAATATACATTGTACGTGCTTACTGGCCCATGGTGGGGTAGAAGGGAGAGGAGAGATGCAGTATAGCCACCTTTTCCTTTCATACTTTTTATTCCCTGCCAACTCTATAAAAAGTGGGAAAATTAAAGACAACCCTTGTGATCATCAACTGATTTGTTAATCAGTTTTCTTCTGAGTAAGATTCAAAAGACATCAGATACACTACTTCAAAATCACAATCAAATAGCTGTAACAATTAGTAACTAACATTTTCTGAATCTGTAATTCAGATACTATAAGTAAAAGACATAATTGCCCTTCAGATCTCATAGCAGTAAAATTTTCAAAAAGGGTGTCTCAAAATTAATTGATAAATATAAATATGCTTTAATATATTTATTTTAAATTCAAGAAGACTCAAGTCTGACTGTGTTGCTTGATCAAGGTGTATTGCAAGATATCTAGCCTATATTAGTATTTTTTCTTTCCAAGAGAAATCGGTCAGAGTCCATTACAAATTTAGGCTTCATGGGGCACTAGTGAATTATTTGACTGTTTTTTTTTTTTGTTTGTTTGTTTGTTTGTTTGTTTTGTTTTGTTTTGTTTTCAGTCTTAGGAGGTTAAATACATGTAAGTAGCCGAAGAGAAAGGAAACACTGATGATATTAGCTAATAAAGACTTCAGATATTCTTTCTAATTAATCTGAGGCCAAGTTGGTAAATGAAAAAAAAAAAAAAAAAAAAAAAGAGGGAGAGAAAAAGAAATCAGTTCCGAAGAAGCCATTTGTGATATAGAAGTATATCAGTATTTTATTAAATTTGAGTCCAAAATTTTTGTTGTTTTTACAAATAAGTTCTATGAAAACTTTGGTAGAATTCTAAACTTGTAAAATCCCACTGGTCAGAATATTGTCATACAATTTAAGAAAAAGACTTGTGTTGGCAGAAGTATCAGAGTAGAAATAAGTTTTTTTTAAGCTCTGACTAAATCATTAAACTACAGCTTAATTAAAAAATAAAAATAAAAATTAATGACCTACTTTCTGTTGACAGAAAAAAAAAATGTCTTTAGAGCAATTATATGCATTCAGAAGGGAGGACTGTGACCAAACCAGCTCAGCAACCTCCATGAAGAAACACCTCAAGGTGTTACAAGTCAAGCCTCAGGCTCAACTCAACCCAGGTTTATGGTTGTCTGATTAACTACATATGACAATAAAAGTGATAAAAAGTGGGAAATATCACTGCAAAGATTGTGAGAACAAAACTTAATTGAATTTGGTTATTTACCTACACATTCATTAGGATCACTCAGCCACTAGATTTATGCTGCAGCCAATTATAGTGAAGGAGAGACAATCTGAACTACCCAATGCCTCAGTGCTTGGAGACTCACTGAGCCAGTCACATACATGAAATGAACTTCTCAAGCTTGAAAAAAACCTGTATTCTCAGCAAACAAGTAAACTTTATAAAATACTTCCTATTTTCAGTCAACTATTCTCCTGCCCAGACGTTTAGCCATCAGTTACTATCTTGACATGTTGTTTCTTTTAGTAGGAGAAACTGTTGATTTTGGCCAGAAGTTTCTTTAATGAAATCCTGTATATTTGAAAAGATGTACACAAAATCCTGTTTCCCTAAATGCAGTAGGAACAAACAGCAGAAGGTTATTTCCTTGCTCACAAATCCAATTCCTTTTTTTTTGTTTGTTTGTTTGTTTTCCAGTAGGTACTCTGTTCAAGAAGCTTTTTTCTCTTGGCTTTCTCCCTGGGCCACACACAATGCCTATTTTTTTTCCAGCTTTCTGATTACTTTTAAACACATCACTCCTATCAGTTGATGTCTCAGCCAATGAATATATACTAATTTCACAGGTAAGCTCTTTGTTCTCCACAAATTACTTCATGCTTCAGCTTTTCTTTGTAGGATAACTGCCTGGGTGGTGGCTTCTACTGTTTTCATCAATTTTACTTCATACAGAAGCTTAGTTTCTTCTACTTGTTTAGACTGAATATCCCACCATAACCAGGGGATTAATGAGGTCTGGAATTTTCTGCAGATCAAAGACAAAATTTATGGTATCCATTAACATCCTCCAGCACAGCAATAGCATTCCTGAGAAAAGTCAAAGAAAAGCTGAAAACAATCAAGATCCAACATTGGCTAATGACCTGTTTCTCCTGATTGTAGTATGTCCCTCAGGTTACCCTGCAAAGTTATCATTAGGAAGGAAAATAATGAGTCAAAAAGAAGAAGAAGAAAAAAAAAAAAAAAAAGTAATTTTGAAGGTAACAGCAAAAGAAAATTGTAGGACATGAAAATAAGCAAAAAGTAGACTCACAAGGAAAGGAAGAGAAATAATAGTATTTTACATTTCCATACTTCATCATTTAAGTGCTCTGATTCACAAAGTTCGATAAATAAAAAATGGCCAGCTTAAGAATGCATATCTCTTTACTCCTGTCTCTGAAAATGATTGCTTCTCTTAGCTCCTAAACTACTGTAGTTTTGAGCCTGGCATACTACACTCAGAAGAAACTGGCATTGATCTGTCCTTTTACTGTGGGGTGAAACATTCTAGCAGCTCAGAAGGTGCTTATGAAGAAGTTAAGTCTCCCCCTTGTTAAGGAAAAAAAAAAAGAAAAAAAAAAAAAAAAAAAAAAGAAAAAAAAAAAAACCTCCATCATAAAGATGAAGACCCTACTCAATTAATTATTCAATTTTAACCCTCTGGCATATCTATTGGAGTCATAAGATAGACAGATAATTCCTTGTAAAAGAGCTATGAATAGAATGATATAATCTATGGAAAAGGAAACAATGATCTCTGTCATTTCCACTGCTTCTGAGTCCTGAAAAAAATAATCCATTCCTCTTGCACCATCTCTATCCCAAAGAAAACCATAGGAGAGCAAAGACTTAAGAGGAAGAAATGTATATTCTCTAGAATTTATTTAATGTGAACTGCACAAGAAATATCACAGATATTTTCTTCGGTAAATGTCCAAATGATATTCCCCAAATCCTTATTATTTGTATAAATATAACACCAGAAACGACTAGTTATGCTACTGGAAGCACCAGATTTCCCAGACCAATAAGTACCTTTCTGTGTTCCATACCCTACGTACAAGCACAGTATATTTGATAGGCTAGACTTGCTCTGCTTGCTCAGAACCAATGTGCCCTGGCAGCTGCCTATCAAGTTATAACAGCTGGATATTGCACTGGCTGCCAGGGCCTGAGAGCCCTATTATAAGCACCAGTGAAAGCAGAAATATAGCTCTAAGGTATTTTGAATGCATGTGCAATCTGTCTTTGAGTACTTCCAGAAAGAATGCTATAGAATCAGAAATACAGATTTGTTGCCCTGTGATGTAATTCCTGTAAACATTTTTTTTTTCCAGTGGAGATAATACAAAAGAAATCATAAGTAGGATCACTTATCCACAGTTAAACTGTCTACTTTTCTCCCTAGCAAAGTTAGCCTGGGTAGAGCATTGTATTAAAACTGTCCATGCTGACTAGTTCTTGGAGTGTCTTTCTTCAGCATATCTTTCCTTGGCATTAAGTTCTGTTAAGCAGATGTGTTCTTTGCATTAATATTTGGAAATGCTTAGCAGAAAGTATCTCGGAATGACATTGGCTGAATTCTTTATCCTTTCTGTCTAACCAAGAGAGAAAATCTTAGCCAGTGCTCTAACACTTGGGTTCAAACACTGAATGGTTGCATGAGCAGTTCATTCTTTGAACTCTGTCTATGCTATGTACTTGATACATATGGCCCAGATATTAAACATGCTAACATCATGAAAAAGCAAAATAGAAATGAATTAAGGTACTTGGGTAATGAAGAAAGTGATGTTTCCTAATTTTATGATCATCTCTATCTTCTAGAACAGTTTGTTTTGCATAACGTAAATAGAATTTTTAAAGTTGCTTTAGAAGAAAATGTAGAGGGATCTACATATACTCAACTATAACATTCACTATTGTACTGGGATGAACAATTTATTTTTAGTTTGGGCAAAGCACCAAGCTAAGTTATTTCTGACATCTTAATTAACTTGGTTATCCATGCTTTATATTCTTAGATGATATTATTTTAAACCTCATCTTCCAGAAATCCTTTCAAGTACAAATATCAATCCCAGACATCCTGAGGGTATGACATCCCAATTTACTACTGCCTTTGGCTCAAAACTCAGTGCAGAAATGATGACTCTTCCACAGCATCCCAGCTGCCTAATTCCACCACTCCACTTCCACCAGTCAAGGAACTGAGATTTACACTTATCATTTCAATAATTTGTAATAATTTGTGATAATTAAAGCAGGGGACACTTCGTAAAAGCATTTTTAAACCATATGAATCTGATTCACAGGCAAAGTATGAACAAGCACCATCACAGAAGACTTTCTGACAGATCCCTCTCCCTGGAATCAGCTGGGATCATTTTGAGAATCCAACATCACACCAATGTTGTATACCTCTTAAGGTAACTGCTTATACCAACTGATATTAACAGCTCATTTCTTCCTGTTCTGCTGTTGGGAATTATTCTGCTCTCTGGCCCTGTGCAGCATTTAGTGCTCTGCATTTTCAGGATTCAGTAGCAAATGAAAGATCTTTGGTTGCTTGTCTCTGTTGTCTTGCTAAAGGCAAAGTTACTGAATTGCTCAGTGTGAATAGTGACACTCCCACTTCAGGAGCAACTTCTTAGACTCCGATCTTCATTGTTTGACATCAGAGGGGAAAATGCAGTTGAATATGGCACTGTACAGGGACAGTCACTTCAAAGTATAATAATAGTTTATAAATAGGACCAACATTAAAATCCTTACGTCTCATTTCTTGAATGTTATTCAAAACTTCATTCTCAGTATATGTGTACTAATTTAACAGAATCACAGAATTGTCTAGGTTGGAAGAGACCTCAAGATCATCGAGTCCAACCTCTGACCTAATAACAACAAGTCTTCCACTAAACCACATCACTGAGGTCAACATCTAAACGTCTTTTAAAGACCTCCAGGGATGGTGACTCCACCACTTCCCTGGGCAGCCCATTCCAATGCCTCACAACCCTCTCATTAAAGTTCTTTCTAATATCCCTGGTGCAACTTTAGCCCATTCCCCCTCATCCTGTCATCAGGCACGTGGGAGAATAGACCAACCTCCACCTCGCTACAGCCTCCTTTAATGAACTTATAAAGAGCGATAAGGTCACCCCTGAGCCTCCTTTTCTCCCGGCTGAACAAACCCAACTCCCTCAGCCGCTCCTCACAGGACTTGTTCTCCAGACCCTTCACCAGCTTCATCGCCCTTCTCTGGACTCTCTTGAGCACCTACATGTCCTTCTTGTAGTGAGGGGCCCAAAACTGAACACAGTACTCGAGGTGCGGCCTCACCAGAGCCGAGTACAGGGGGAATTATCATTTCCCTAGACCTGCTGGCCACATTTGCTTCTTATGCAAGCCAGGATGCCGTTGGCCTTCTTGGCCACCTGAGCACACTGCTGCCTCATATTCAGCCAACTATCCACCAATACTTCCAGGTCTTTCTCTGCCTGGCAGCTCTCCAACCACCCATCTCCCAGCCTGTAGCTCTGCTTGGGGTTCTTGCACCCCAGGTGCAGGACCCGGCACTTGGCCTTGTTGAACTTCATACAGTTGACCTCAGCCCATCGGTGCAGCCTATCCAGATCCTCTTGCAGAGCCTTCCTACCCTCAAGCAGATCGACACACGCACCTAACTTGGTGTCATCTGCGAGCTTATTAAGGGTGCTCTCAATCCCCTCATCCAGATCATCGATGAAGATATTAAAGAGGACCAGCCCCAGTACCAAGCCCTGGGGAATGCCACTAGTGACCGGCATCCAACTGGATTTGACTCCATTCACCACAACTGTTTGGGCCCGGCTATCCAGCCAGTTTTTAACCCAACAAAGTGTACGCCAGTCCAAGCCACATGCAGACAGTTTCTTGAAGAGAATGCTGTGGGAAATGGTGTCAAAAGCCTTACTGAAGTCAAGGTAGACCACATCCACAGCCTTTCCCTCATCCACCAAGTGAGGTACTTTGTCATAGAAGGAGATCAAGTTTGTCAAGCAGGACCTGCCTTTCATAAAGCCATGCTGACTGGGCCTGATCATCTGGTTGGCCTGTAAGTGCTGCATGATGACTCTCAAGATAATCTGCTCCATGAGTTTCCCTGGCACTGAGGTTAAACTGACAGGCCTATAGTTTCCTGGGTCTGCCCTCCGGCCCTTCTTGTAGATAGGCGTCACGTTTGCTAGCCACCAGTCGACTGGGACCTCCCCCAATAGCCAGGACTGTTGATAAATGATGGTAAGTGGCTTGGACATCTCCTCCACCAGTTCTCTCAGTATCCTCGGGTGGATCCCATCTGGCCCCATCAACTTGCGTACATCCAAGTGCCGTAGCAGGTCACCAACCATTTCCTCATGGATAGTGAGGGCCACATCCTGCTCCCCATCCCCTTCTACCACTTCAGGGTACTGGGTATCCAGAGAGCAACTGATTTTGCCGCTAAAGACTGAGGCAAAGAAGGCATTAAGCACCTCCGCCTTTTCCTCATCTTTTGTAACTAAGTTCTCCCCTGCATCCAGTAAAGGCTGTAGATTCTCCTTAGTCCTCCGTTTTGCATTGATGTATTTGTAAAAACGTTTTTTGTTGTCTTTAATGGCAGTAGCCAGATTGAGCTCCAGATGAGCTTTGGCCTTTCTAATTTTGTCCCTGCACTGCCTTGCAACATCTTTATAGTCCTCCCGAGTGGCCTGCCCTCTTTTCCAAAGATTGTAAACCCTCTTTTTTCTCCTAAGCTCAAGCCACAATTCTCTGTTCAGCCAGGCCAGTCTTCTTCCCCGCCGGCTCGTCTTTGTGCACATGGGGACAGACCGCTCCTGCGCCATTAAGATTTCCTTCCTGAAGAGCACCCAGCCTTCCTGGACTCCTCTGCCCTTCTGAACCACCTCCCAAGGGACTCTACCAACCAGTGTCCTGAACAGTTCAAAGTTGGCCCTCCGGAAGTCCAATACAGTGGTTTTACTGGTCCCCTTCCTGGCTTCCCCAAGAATGGAGAACTATACCATTTCATGGTCACTCTGCCCAAGACAGTTTCCAACCACCACATCTCCCACCAGTCCTTCTCTATTTGTGAAGAGAAGGTCTAGCGGGGCACCTCCCCTGGTGGGATCACTAACCAGCTGCGTCAGGAAACTATCTTCCACGCTCTCCAGAAACCTCCTAGACTGCTTTCTCTGGGCAGTGTTGTGCCTCCAGGGTATATCTGGGAAGTTGAAGTCCCCCATGAGAAAAAGCGCTAATGATATCGCAACTTTTGTCAGCTGCCTGTAGAACTCCTCATCAGTCTCCTCATCCTGGTTCGGCGGTCTATAACAGACCCCCACAAGGATGCTTCCCTTGTTGGCCTTCCCACTGATCCTAACCCATAGGGACTCAACCTTATCATTCCCAGCCTCAAGTTCCATGACATCAAAACTCTCTCTGATATAGAGAGCCACATCACCACCCCTTCCATGCTGCCTGTTCCTTCTGAAGAGCCTATAGCCAGACATTGCAACACTCTGGTCAGGAGAGTGGTCCCACCACGTTTCCATGATGGCAACCAAGTCATACCCTGCCTGTCGCACGATGGCTTCCAGCTCCTCCTATTTTTTACCCATGCTGCATGCATTAGTGCAGATGCATTTCAGGTGGGCCACTGCCTTCTCTCCCAGCCTTGCCATTGTTACCCCTGGCACAGCTCTAACAAGCCTTGTTTCAGCCCTGTCCCCCTTCTCACCTAGTTTAAAGCCCTCTCAATGAGCCATTCATTTCTTCATGTCAGAAGATAGATCATAGTATGTGAATGCTTCAAAATCATTACTTAGCATATTTAGATAGTCTGTGAGCTGAGGAGATAGGTATCTCCATTTCATGCGTGGGAAACAGAAACAAAGAAACTACTTTTTATGAACTCAGAGCTCTCAAGTTTTTGAGGTTGTAAGTTTGCACTGTCCTAACTGGAACTAGCAGCTGTATTAGCAAATATCATGCAAATAATTTCACGTAACTTCCCTAAGGAAACAAGCAAAACCTGAAGCCTGTTAAAGCCCTTTAGTGAGTAACCTAAGAATACAGGTATACAGGTATTCAGAGAAAAGTTCATTATCAGTGCTGGAGAAAAGCTTGCAAAACCAATACAAATTTGCAGTAAAATATCTCTGGGGCATAGCTGCAGTTCACATCTACACAAGCAATGATTTTCAAATAAATTTCTAATTTATGGGCATACATACATACAGCTAATGTTTTCTATTGAAAAAAAAAATGTACTAAGTTACTGCAGGTTACTCCTCCTAAACATACCAGTAATATTTACAGAACAGTGTGTTCTGAAGCAGTAGCACTAGTTCATTAGCCAAGTTAATTATACCAAGCATGTGTGAATCTGTTGTAGCATTGCATTGATACAGTTTCAATTCTGGCATTTGACCTGACTTGACAATACATACTGCCTAAGCAGTAGGTAAGGTGTAGACATGAGTATGCCAGAAATACATAACTGAACAGGGAATCATTTGCTGACCAGGTTAGTGTTGATTCATTCACAGATTGCCATTGGTTTTATAGTCTCCTACAGAGGTAGGTGAGAAGCAGTGGGAAAAAATGTTGAGTCTTGGGATGAAGGAAAGACATGATAAAACAAGCCCGCATTTTTATCTGTCTTAGGCAATAGAACAGCAACACCATGTTCCCAGGCTTATTCATACATCTATGCAAAAAACATTTTTCTTGTAAACATGCAGTTCCCTTTGTAGGTACAAGAGAGGAAAGACAACACAAAGGAAAAGTGACGCACTGAAGACTAGGCCTGTATGATCAAAACTGGAAATAAAAGGCAATTTTATTTCAGAAAAGTGCCCAGAATACAGCAAGACACCTAGGGTTGGAGTGGTAAGAGTAATAGAATAAGTTTTAGAGAAAATACAGAATGATCTTCTTTACTGGTTGAACTGCTGAGTAGTCTAGTCTGCCAGAAAGTAGTAAATATAAATTCATTTCTCTCTTCTGCCAGAGGCAATTTAATCTCCCTCAGAACATCTCCAAGAACAACTGTAATTGTTGGCCTACATTTGATAACTGACAATTTTACATATTTCTCACTGTAGGTTCCACTACAATACATTCCACTTTGTCTGGGTTGCTTATATTTTCATTGACTCAGAGAGGGTATGAATGAAATACACTTTGTGGGTGGGTGCATAGGACACTTGAAGGAGGTGAACACTTATCTGGGTCACCATCATCTGAACAGTTATACTTAGTCCTTGGATCCAGAGAAACAACAACAAAAAATAAAAATATTACACACCTCCAGCTAATGGATTCTGTCCACCCATGTGGACTTTAAAGCTGGCTGCTGGATAGTTTGGATCATAACCTTAATGATCTAATGCTTGAAGTGTTGTCACTCCCTGCTGTGCAGCACAGAGAAGAGTTTGACCATTTCTATTCTGCAACCTCCTCATGCATTTTGGAAGCCTTCTGTTAGGGACCTTGAAATCTTATCTTCACCAGTTTATTTGTGAATCTACCTTTTAGATTTTTTTTTCACAGTAAATCTTTTAGGCAAATTCACACCAACTTGACTAACTGGAACACAGAAATCTGTTGATGATAAGTCCGGCAGTTACTGGGGGAAAACAAAACAAAGTAAAGCAAAACAAAAACACACACACAATTGCCAAACTTCAGTAAACCTCCACTTTGCACAGAAGACATGTCTCCTTCATGAGAAATGCACCTATATAAAAGAGAGCAAAGAGGTCTATGAGAATATCTACTATAATCATTATTATTTTTACCATCTATTTTTATGCAAAGCAATCCTTGTGTAGACAGACACCAAATTTTTAAGCTTCTGGGGAGAAAAATCATATGGTTAAGTATATATAAAAATCTCTGAAGATGAATCATTAGTAAAATTATCTGACCTACTTCATTCAAATTTTGAGTATTTATTTATTTATTTTATTTCCACCTCCACTGTTTTTAAGGAGTTGGTGCTATGTACCATGAATACACATTTTTTCTGCAGAAGCATATTCCTATATGTTGTTGTGCTCTTGTCCATGGCAGGTACACACTCAGGTAATCAGGCCTTACTTCAGCAAGGCAAGGAGTACCCTACGTGTCATACTCTATAGTAGTGAAGGGTTCGGCTTCAGCATGGTGAGAAATTAAAGAATGAATCAGTAGCTCTGGGAGAGATTTGACAGCAATTTTGATTTCATTCAGGCCACTGTATCCCATCATTTCTCAGAATATGCAGACTGTATTGTCATTTTCAAGATTATGTGAAGAGCATGAGTCCCATTTTTCCAAAAGACTTCGGGCAATATTCATCTTACCTGTATTTATCACTTCATTCAAGCATTAAGTTAATTGTTATAAACATGTGGGCCCCAGGGAATCAGCTAGCAGGTGAATGAAGGTTCCCAGTGTCTAGGTTTTTTAATTCAGTGTTTGCTTACTGCTACAGTTAGACACTCTAGGCACCAAACTTACCTTGTAAAAAAAGTGGCTCAGTCTGTAGAAAAGTGTTTTTCTATCTGAATATGCTACACATTCTCTTTCATATAGACTTCCTTTGGTCAAAAAAAAATCTGAAAGACAGGAAAATATTGAATTATTTAATAACATACTTGTATTAAGATTAATCTGACACTTAGATGTAATGCAATATCAAGTTTGTAATGCACTTAAAATTACTTCAGAAATACCTTATTGCAGTATTTTGTTTGTTTCTTTGTTTTCCAGATGCTTCAGATGAGAGAAGCAGGGGAGTTTACCTCCTGTGTTTAGAGGATACAGATTGTCTTTGTACAGAGTATGTCCCCACAGCCGTGAAGCGACATTTTGTTCTCAGAGGAATCTGAAAATCTTGACAGAACCAGTGTTAATTGGATGATGTAGCTGTCTGAGAGGAGGATTAGGTAACAAGAGATCTTGAAATCCCTATGGCTTTAAATCCCTCCTTATGCATATTTAGACAATACAGTAATCCCAGTCACTGCTTAGGAGCAAATTAAACAGGATGGCATATTATAAACACCTGAATAAACCTTCCCCCCTTTTTTCTTGTTGCATTTTTTTAAGGAAATATACTGAAAGACAAAAACCTACTGGGAAAACAGGAGAGGAAATCTATTTCTGTAAGAGTTAATCCTAATCAACTAGTTTTTCATTGTTTATTACTTAACTTCTGTCATTATAGTTTCATGAGAGCTGCCTGAAGATGAGAAAGCTGTGTCTTCTACTGTATGGCAGGAAACAGATTGTCAGCACTTGATAGCTAGTCAATAATAGTGATAGACAATTAAGTCTTCAGCAAAACACACCTGCTAGCCAGAAAACATTTAACTGCCAGGTTAATGGCCTTGCATATAGGATGTTAAGATACTTGTTTTCTGGGTCTTTTTTAACCCATTTGTGTGCTAGCTGGTGTCACTGCTCATGGATTTTGTTGGGAGGAATCAGACTTCACGGTGCAGGGTATGGGCTTGCCATTCACATCAGCAAACAATGAATACCAACAGGAAGCTCAGGGACACTGAGAACCTGTTGCAGCTGAAATCAATACCAGTATGAGATTAAACATGCCTGGAAAAATAATGTTATCCTTTAACAAAATATTTTTCTTGTTTGAAGCCAATGCAAAAGAGCAGACCAGTATATTCACAAAGAGATGGTGAGAGAGAAGCTTACAACTCTCAGTGTGATCTTTTAAGCAATGTGATGTTTCCTAATAATAGAGAAAAAATCTTTTGTAAAGCTGCTTGCTGTATTTCAGTCACAGAGCTTTATCCTTCCTTGCTGGCTATAACATACACAGCTGACTTGGGAACAGACAAGTCTGATGTTCAGAAAGTAGCAATAGAATCACCAATCTGACATGTTAAAAACTATGCTTTCCATAGGCTGTGTAAAAATAGGACTTCAATACTTCAATAGCAAATTAAGTATTAACTGCTCTTTTTTTTTTCTTTTTTCTTTTTTTTTTTTTTTTTTTAATTTACTTATCTGCATGATTTTCAATGCTTATTTGCACCTGTGTGGCCTACTTTGTTGGCTGGATGCATAATATGTCAGGGCTGGGTGTCCTGTGTGCACGCCATGGTGTTCTAGTGCTCACCTGAAGCACCAGAGCCATGTACCTTAATTATTTCCCTTCATGGGATGTAGTGTATGTGAACGTATTTCCTATCCACTTGCCCCCATCTACAGCGAAGAATTACTTGGGAAAGAGTAGAGCCAGAGAACTGGCTACTCTATCTGTCAAAACAATTTCTTTATGATAAGACCACCTGTTTCCAACAGTGATGCTGCCAAGGGGTCTCATCAGAGACCAAGATCTCCTTAGACTAAGCACCGTACAAGCTGGTGACAGCAGCCCTGGTATTCAAGTATTATAAATTTAATTAAAAATAATAAAAGTGGTTAGAGGAAGTTAAAAATAAAAAATTGAGACTTGATTTTCTGCAGGTCGTTTGGATAAGCTGCTCCTCATAACATATTGCTGTATTGCATCAAACTTCATTTTAGATTTGCAGGAAGCTCTACAGTATATCCCACTCTGCAGCTCTGTTGTGCCCCACAGAACAAGGCTTTGGTCTAGAGTACAAATTAATTTTGCAGTGAACTGCAGGCCCTAAATACAGCACAAAACGTATGAGTAGCTAATCATGAATCTGATTCACAAAAATGAGGTAGACTCAAAATTCTTGAGTTAAAAGTCATGAAAGTCTCTGGCTTACTCAAATTATATCACTCATTTCCTTCTTCAGATAAGCATAAAGAGTCATTATGCTCTCTTTTGTTCTAAGGTAAATCCTAAGTGTCTTCACTGAGATCATCGCTGTTGCCAAGTTGCCCTCCTAATACGCAAGAACAGAATAACAGGAACAGAATAATCTTTTATTTGTTTATTTATTTTAATTTCAAGGATATTTTCACTCAGCCTAGAACATGGTGACAATTATGACAAAACTCACTGAGCTACTTCAGAAAGTTGTATATGCAATCATACTGTTACAAAAAAAAAAAAAAAAAAAAAAAAAAAAAAAAAAAAAAAGACCAGAGAACAGAAGATCCTCTAAAGAGCATCTCATAAAGAAAGAATCAGCTCCTGCTTTTGTCAGACCTTCTCTTCTACAAATGCATATGAAGCATGCAGAACAGGAGGAGGGAGAGGCTGCATGTTCAAGAAATGTGCAGATGGCCTGTGAATACGTTTCTTAAAAAAGTCACCTTGTGATTCTGTTTTACCAATGCTTTCCCTTCCCCCCTCTCTCCACCTCTCCCTCCCCCCCCCCCCCCCCCCCCCGAAAAAAAAGCCAATCAAAAACAAAGCATGTATTAGAAGCATTTAAACATCACAAGCTTCTCAGTAATAACATCACGTTAAAAATGACACTCGTTCCAGGGTCTCCTATTGCGTGTTGCTGAGCCTATCTGGTATGTCTGTACTGTGGAACACTGTCCGGGAGCAATGATTTCCAGGGAGCCTTAATCTCTAAATCTAAACTAGGATTTCCTCCCTGAGCAGAGCCAGCTCCATCCGTAACGCCACCCCCGCCAGTATGCCTTTCGGCTGTGATGCAACCACCAGATGGTGGCATTTCCACTGCATAAGGTGCTATTACGGCACTCTGAATCGGCATGTAGTTAACGTGATTCACACCGCTGGTAGTGGGTGTGCAATCTTCGCTATAAATGGCAGTGGGGTTTCAAAGGACCTATGACTATAAAACAAGGGACAACAGCTTCGAAGGACAGACTCAAACTGTTCACCCACAGTTTCCACAATACCAAGCAATACCAGGAAGGCAGCAATTGGGTATTAAAGAAAACTGGCTTGGAGAATTAGCAATGAGAAGCAGAGAGGAGTATTTTTTCTTCTGGGTTACCTGTTGATATCTCAGTCATGTTCCCTTTGCAGATGTCTCACTCTTCCTTAGTTATCGGAGTTTATATCCAGCTCAGGAAGTACTGCTGCTTAGGATGTGAAAACTACAGTTTTGGGGAGAGGCAGGGGCAAAGAAGAATATCTATGTCTATATATCTACAGTCTCTGTATGTCTCTCTGTATAGTCTATATGTCTATATATACGGTCTCTTTTCTATATATCTATGTTCTCTTTCATCTCCCTAAGAAGTCCATCAGTGGATATAGCCCATGAATGGGTTTGATGCATACAGGTTTCCACTTAAAAAATAACATTTAATCTGCTTTATTTCAAGGTAATCTCCTGCACTGGCCTTGTACATCACGAAGTTCTCAACCACTGTAGCCAGGAGTGGCATTGTTCACTCTGTTGTTCTCTGGAGGTGAAGCTGCTTGCCATTTGGCACCCAGGAGATGGTACTATTGACTTTCTAAATTTGTACAATCTCCTATTGAAACTCCTAAAATATTAGGACGCCAGAAGGGTCTTCGTGGGTCATCAAGTACATTGGTATCCAGTCTTCTACTGTCAATCCCTGAATACTTTAGGAACATTTCTTGTCCCTACTAGTTCTCTACTGAGAAGCCATTAAAAAAAAAAGTTCCTCTAATGGTTAGGAATTTTATTGTTTCCCAGACTAAACTTGTTCCTGTCTGGTGCCCATTTGTTCCCATTATTATGTTAATATTTCAGGTATCTATGTTTCACTTCTTTTCCCATGTCTTTCTCTCCTAAATTACTCCATAGAATGATCCAATTCCACCTCAGTACAAAAGATTTATTGGCAGTTGTCTACATGAAGCAAACCTCAGATCTGTAAGAACCCTTAAAGGAAAATTTTCATCGCTCTATCTATCATTGCTTCCACTCTTCCAGACCTTTTTCTGACACATGCATTTCCTCATAAACATACATGCTGCACATAGTAATATGGAATATGTATTTTGCATCTTTCAACTCCTTACACCTCTGCCCCAACAGAGCTGCACTATCAGAATTCCCTTATGCAAAAAAGCACTGTTAGAAAATACTCCTACCCTCACCTCACTTGTAAAGGGTAGCTTTCTACAGTTCTGCTCTTGTGGCCTGGAATTGCATGAGAAGTTTTTGCCAGTGGAGTACACCAGTATTCTCATATCAGCAAAGAACTCCTTGTGCAAATACAACCTTGTTCAACATCCTGGCAACCCTGGCACAGAATGAATAGAGCAAACAACCTGCTTCCTCACCCCTGAAAAAGGATCTGAGCACATTAGCTGGTGCTGTTGGGCAGCTGGAACAGATATTTCTTGCCTGATACTTCCTGTATCATTAATAGGTGATTTCAAACTCCAGGGCTATAACCTGGAACAGTAAAAGAATACACAATTAACAATTAATATTTTAATGCAATTTAACTGAGAACCCACCAACATTACTTCTTCTAATTAATTATCTACATTTGTTGTGTTGTTCCTCCAGTGTCACTTCCCTTTGTTATGTTTCCACACTAGGAGACTGTGTGAGCAAGGGCAGGGAGCTGCACCTGAAGTTTACCTGCCTGGACATGGAATGGTGTGGGCAGGCAGAGAGACAAACAAAACTTTCCAGAACAACTCTAGTGAATAAGAAAGGCTGTGGAAATTTCAGGACAATAGGGGCAAACAGTATCCAGTGTCTGTTGTTAGGTTAACAGGGAAATGTGGTTAGAGAAAACTGCCTCCCATAAGGCTGGAAATCATAAAAACAGGCATTACTTATCCAAGTTAGCAAAACTATTCCTCTCTTTGAGAGCTTTTTCTGACTCACAGGAAATGACTCTGCAAAGTGCAGCTGCTGAACTGTGCAGGAGCTTTTGTGTGGAACAACTACAAGACTGGTCTCCGCTTCTCCATCTCAAGTGAACTTGAGATACAAGAAGAAAATACACCCGGGGGAGTAACCAGCTAACAGTAGATGTTCTCCTGCAGAATTTGTTTTATTGTTTATTTTGTATTGGAACAAAGATTCCCTCAGAATCTGAAGAACGCTGTTGTATTTTCACACATAAGATCAGAACTTAGGAAAAAGCAAAAAGACCACTCCAGACGAGTTACAGTGCACTGTGACAACAGTGACACTTAGAACAAGGTAAAACTTCCTTCTCCTCCTTCAGCTAATGTAGAATAGAAAAGTGATCTTAAAAAACATTAAAAAAAAAAAAAAAAAAAAAAAAAAAAAGTAAAACTTAACCCTTCTGGAATTAAGATTAAAATGAAATTTTATTGCAGTGCAGCCTTATTTTACTTTACAGTTTATAAAATGTCACTACAGTGTGTCATTACTGTCGAGTACTATTCCAGTTACACCAGGCTTATGTCTGCACTTCAGATTATTTCTGAACCTTCCTCTTTCTGGTCTCACAGACACATGATATACCTTTCCTACCTCAAATGATAATGATTTCCAATATTTCTATCACTCATGGAAGCCAACTGTCTTTATCTTTTATATTTCACCACTTGACCCAGCAAACCTGTTTATATATGAAAAAGGTCTTGTTTTGCATTACTTACCCCACTGAACCTGTGGAATGATACATTAGCACCATTCAAAGCACTAGAAATTGTGTCTTTGTCATCAATGGGACAGAATTTCTCTCTCAAATGCTTGGCTTTGGCACTTATCTAGTCTCCATTTTATTGTAATGAAGTTAGAAATAAGCTGTCCATTAATTCCCTTTGTTTGGGCAGATTATAATACCAGCTGTCTTATTCCATTTGCTGAAGCCTAAGATGTAATGTACTCAGGAAAAAAGTTTTCTAAAGCAGTCATTGGATTCAGGTTCTGGATCAGTTTTCATATCTTTCTGAAATATCATAATCTTCCAGTTATTTACAACTTTCAGAAAAACATAACCTATACCTAACTACAAACAATTATCTCTTAGCTCTTTAAGCAATAAAAATATGTTCAGGACTTAACAAGTCAAACAGCCTGTGACTACATAGATAAAATTCATGAAAAACATGGAAATCATTAAATCATTAACAGAAGTACCAGGATTATAGAATCTCATTTACGTGGACATGTTTACTGACAATATCTGAGTAGTAACTCTGACAAATGTAGAATTAATGTAGAATTGCAATTTTTTGTCACACCTAAAAGACCAGCTTTTTTGGTGAAAATGCACTGCAGAATGGGTTAGCTAAAGCTGCAACAACAAAAAAAGGGCGGGGGGGAATGTCACAGAGATACTCAATAAGCATCTCAAGGTGATAGAGGAGCATGTTTTTATAGCATAGAAGGTTCAGTTTGGCTATCAGAAATGTACAAACAAGACAGTAGGCAGCAGAAACAGTGATGCTCCGTGGTGTGGTAGAAAGATAAGGAACTTGGACAAAGAAGCTGAAGAGCCAAAATTCTGTGGAGAAAAAAAAAAAAAAAAAAGATGCAAAAAACCATCTGGGATTTAGCATGTTATTTTTTCCCTCTACCTCTGCATGCCTTCCATGCTGGCAAAATTAAAATTAATAATTTAAAAAAATAATATTTAATCTAACATAAAATGTGTGTATTTGTGCACCTTACATATGGGCATGCTTCTGAGAAGCGATATGCAGGCTCTTAAGCCCCCGTGGGGTAGGCTTGTGGGGGTGCAAAGCAGTGGGGGTGTCATCCCTCAGAAGTGAATCCCCACCTCCAGGTTACAGGAAAGAAAGCTTCTTCTCCCTACCTAAGCATGGTGAAGATCATGCAGGTAGGGTGAGGTGACACCTACGTGGCAGGCTGGCAACAGTCCCACTGGGGAGAGCACAAAGGAGATGAAATTCTTACCTAAGGTGATTAGGCAGAGTTCTATTTACTTCAGCAGAGCTATGACATTTCAACGAAGGGAGAATGTGGCCCCATTTTCATCTTTGTTCCGTGTTCTTATTCATGGTCCACGTGAAGGCTGAGATTGTGATCACATTACGCCTTGTTCAAGACAAGCAGACCCATACACCTGCTGTTACTCACTGTACACCTTCCTTTCTAGTTCACTGGGTTTTTAATTGTGTTCTTTTCATTTCATGCTTATGCAGGGACAAACATGTCTCTTTAATTCTACCTATTAACATTGTCCTCTCTAATCCTACCCTGAAAATAGCAGAACAAAGGCAGTAAGTAAAATCTGTTTTGCTTGAATGAATTCAAAATGTATTTTTGTTAAGGAAAAACGCCAGGCTTTCGTTAGCAGAGCAGTGAGTCATCCTATCAACTGTACCAAGAATAAATAAGAACAGCATCCATTGAAACTGAAACTGTGCTTTCCCTTAATGGGCAAGTGTCTCTGAGGAGAGCCCGGTGGGATAAAATGATCCAGCTTTTGGGGATGTCATTCCTTCCTCCTCAACCACATTACTCTGAAACTTTCTGAAATCATTTTTGTGCTCCTAGAAACAAGGCACACAAGATGCAAATCTATACTCTCTGTTCTTAATTCCAACCATAAGAGGTCTCCATCACAAAAATGATCACAAAAATGATCATATAAAGAATATTCCTAAAGTCATTCTTCATATCACTTATTAGCCTTCTTTTTATTGCCAGTATTTGTGTGTTTGTGTGTAGTCCCACTGGACTCATGTCTGAGGACTTAAATCTTAAAAGCATATCAGAATTTGGTCTAAATTGATCTCCAGATTAAAATAAGATAAAGATAAGATAGTGGAAGACTGCTCTGTATTGACTGGTCCTTGTTGTTTATCAAGGATGAAGCAACCAACAATCATGTGTTATAAAGAGTGTTATTTTATGTAATAACTTTATTTCTCTGAGCTTGACAGTTTTTGTACTTGCAAATATCAGGGCCTTATCTTTTTGCTGGCCAGTTAGAATGATTTACCTAAACTCTTGTAAGGTAATTTAAAATTTCCTTCTAGGAAGTACAGCTGCTTCTGATTTCTACTATTTGTGTATGCTCTTGCTGTCACAAGAAACCTTGCAGGCTGCCAGCTGCTGTATCAATTCCTTGCAGCAGCAGACAGGCAAGACAAGATTGAGCAGTCAGAGGATTGCTCTAATTGAAGATGGGACACTGATTTGGCAAATTAATCTCTTAGCACTTGCTCTGAGTTTGCCACTGCAAAGGAATGACACCACAGCTGTTAGCAATGGAGGGTCACATAAAAGCTTTTTATTTTAACACAGACTTAATCCTACTTGTATATTTCTAGTGTTTTAGTCAGTGTTATAAGCATTCTGTAATTAAGCTATGGCACCTGTATATATTCTGTAGGAAGGTATCCTACCACCTGATGGGTTTTCATTATCAGAGAAGTCACCTTTATTCATCACTGTGTACAATTTAATCCCCCTCTCTGTCTAACAAGACTGCTTAGGAGACTCCAACATTTTGGGATTCCCTTTGTGGTCTGAATTACATAGCTAACATGGACACTTCCGTGGTTTTTATAAAAAAAAAAAAAAAAAAATCCTTAACATTGAAATTTACTTCATTTATAGATAGATGATAGCACTCCTTTGCTAACAATTATGCACAAATCCAGCTCAGGTATGCTAAAGCCATCCATCCAACTATTTTTAATGCAACCCTAAATAGATGCCTGTAATAGAAAACATGGTTTTGATTTTTGGAATTACACATTATCGAAACTACAACTGAAAAGGTTGGAAGTTCACAAAGTGAGGCAGGTAATATGCATGGATACACTTGAAAATGCAGACTTGCTTCTGTTGTGCTAGCAACAAAATTGCTCTGGCAACCATTTCTTCCTCCATCATTTCCGATTTATTTTATTTTTATTTTTTTTGCAAATTTAGTGCAACAGTTAAGTCTCAATAGCAACCAAGAAGGAATCCCTTCAGGCCACAGGTATGTATGTTCAAACCCCTCCAATAGCCCTATAGGCCTAAAGGGAGTACTTCAAGTGTCAGAAGGAGGGAAGCATTCCTGTTTTGTTCCTTGGAGGATGATTACAGTTGTTGTTTGAGGCCTGGAAATTGCAGGGTATACTTTCCCATTTCAAAATAATTATTTCAGATGTTTCATCATAATATAAATTTTGTCAGAAGTGTACTATGGCAGAAGAATTTGATGATGAGATTCATTTTGGGAACTCCATGTTTTGTTTCTAGTTCACAGTCACTTAAGATATTTTTTTAGTGACATTTTGCAACATCTTACCTCACTTGTGACTGCAAGCCAAGACGTGATGTGACTAACAGAGAAGGGAAATCACGCATAATGAGATACAGATAAGTAAGTATAAATACCCACCTTACTTTGAACAAAAGGAATGGAGAGGAGGGAAAAGAGATTCTCTGTGACATATTTTTAGACAGATTCATGAAAAAGCCATTTTTGGAATGATTTGGATTACTCATCTTAGTCTTTCAGAGCTTCAAGTACATTGTTACAAGCTGTCTCCATCTGTCAAACCAGCTATGGGCTTTCTTAAGTGATACAGAAATCTATGCAGAGAGAAGAAACAAATACCAGATTTAAAAAAAAAAAAAAAAAAAATCCCTCTAGGCTGAAAGCTATTAAAAAAAAATAAAGTTCTTTAGTCCTTTCCTTTCCTTTCCTTTCCTTTCCTTTCCTTTCCTTTCCTTTCCTTTCCTTTCCTTTCCTTTCCTTTCCTTTCCTTCCCTTCCCTTCCCTTCCCTTCCCTTCCCTTCCCTTCCCTTCCCTTCCCTTCCCTTCCCTTCCCTTCCCTTCCCTTCCCTTCCCTTCCCTTCCCTTCCCTTCCCTCCCCTCTCCTCTCCTCTCCTCTCCTCTCCTCTCCTCTCCTCTCCTCTCCTCTCCTCTCCTCTCCTCTCCTCTCCTCTCCTCTCCTCTCCTCTCCTCTCCTCTCCTCTCCTCTCCTCTCCTCTCCTCTCCTCTCCTTATCTCATTTTTATTTTTATTTTTATTTTATTTTATTTTATTTTTCTGCTAACCACTGGTAGCACAGTTACATTTTCCTGAATATGTAATACAGAAAGAAAAAAGTCCTAGAAAATCTTTATATTATAAACAAACCACCTGTGTTTGCTTGCCTTGCCTAACTACCTTATGTTTTCAAAAAAACAGCAGCCCTTTGTTGCTAAAAAAAAAAAAAAAAAAAAAAAAAAAAAAAAAAAAAAAACTTTAAAAATGACGGCAGAGGTGATTACTGGGGTCATTCCAGGTTGGAGATGATAATAAGATCAATAAATCAGAAATTCAGAACTAGGCATATTTTTTCTAAGCATTATTATATTTTCTCCTAATATCTGCTTTTAAGCATTCTGCTCTGATGTTGATTTCTGACAGTATGCATATGTAAGAGATATATGCACATATCTGAAAGAGTTAATTGACCGGATAAAGGATTGCCAGAAACAGTGGGATCCCCAACTCCCACCCCCATTTCTATGCAATAGCTGATGAATGCATTTGCAGATTTCTGTTGGATCTCATAACATAACATGATAAGCTAAAAAAAAAAAAACAAAAAACAAACAAACAAACAAACAAAAAAAAAACTTCCTCAACAAGCCACTGCTAAGATTATTTTTTTGCATTCTTTGATTAGCATCAAAAATATTAGTAGAAAAACAGCCTCTAAAAATAGGTGGATGAGGTCATGCTACCGAAATTTTTAACTTGAATCTGAAAACATGAAACATACAGTACCATGTGTTGATATTCTTCCCTTACCAAAAGCCCAAGGCTATTACTGCTGCCTGCTGCTGGGTAACTGCTTCCTTCTCCTTTCCTTTTCTGCTTCAAAGTCACAGAAGAATCTCATATTTTGCCCTCCCTGAACTACAACTGCAAGAAATATAAGCAGTTGATCCCGATCCATTCAATATCTTCAGTCCTCCAGCACTAACCATGTAAACAATATTTTCCAACCACATAAAACTCAATGGATTTGTTGATGAGATCATCTATTCATTCAAAGAAAATAGTATGAGTATCAATGGAGAAAACAGAATGAATCTCAGTGGATGAAGTCTATGTAATTCTAACAAGAAGGAAAGTCAAATCCTTTCTACTGGTCCTCTAAGTAGTTTTGTGCCCTTAAATGTCCACTGAAATCTGATACTCAGCAAATGGCAAGAAAAAGTTTTTAAATTATAAATTAGAGAAATGTTTTTATATGTATGACAAATATAAAAATGTTTTTGTATTCAAAAAATATGAAAAATAACAGGCAGGATGTCAAATCATGAAAGACAAATTATTTCTACGTATTAGTTATCAAGTTTTTTTACATGAAAGTCTCTTTCATATACCAAGATTAATATCAATTGCATGTCTCTTTCATATACCAAGATTAATATCAATTGCATGTGACTTCCTCTGTCTCAATAAATGGCTTTGAAACTGCTGCTATTCCTCAACTGCATTTAAACCACTTGATAAGAAGCCTTTTGTTATATACCAATATACAATTTATGCAGCTGAAATGTGCCTTAACACAAGTCAGAAGTGAAGAGATCAAACAGATCTCTACTATAATTACAGGGCTTCCAAGTGAGCTACAATAAGACGGATTTGACTCAAGGCTGTATATTTAGCCTGAAAACAGCCAGCTCAGATAGTCTGAATCCGACAGACCTGACACATGTGCAAGCGCTACAGCTGCCACCGGGATGCAGATGCTAATAATTCTGCAGCTTTATACCCTGTGATTATGCATGCGCTGTGTAGTGGTTTGGATTAAAGAGTTAAACAAAGTGCTTCTCCCTCCCCTCTTGGCGGAAAGATAATTCAAACACATCTGATATTCGTAGACAGTTGGACAGCAGCTGAGGTTTCATTAGGAATCCCACGTATGGCCAGAAGCAACATACACCTCGGTGTTTCCGGGAGCCGCAGGCAGCCAGAACAGATGGTAGAAATCATCATCCCCAGACAGTCATCAGGGGAACCTCAGGCCACATGCTTGGATTTTTCTCAATGAACCACACACAAGGCAGGCATTCGATCCATGTGACTGCAGCTGCTGGCTCCTGGGGGAGCGGGAGGCGGTGGATTGGAGGAAGTCTCTCTCAGGTTATTAACAGGTCATGCTGTGACATTAGCAGTCCGGAAACATTGCCTCTCCCAGGGGGCTAAAACAAAAGCAAGAGAGAGGTTCCTCATCATTCGAACACAGTTCAGTGCGGCATGTAATCTGCTTGGCAACAGCGCAGCACACAGAGACACTCTGCTATCTGATTCCCTCCTTTCTTCTAGCTGTTTCCATTAGAAATGTCAGAAGGAATCCTTGAAGCAGTAAATGTCCTATGCAAATCTCAGGGGAAGAGGATGACAGCTTCCCTGCAATTTTCAGAATGAGACCTGGCGGCAGGAGTGACTGTGACAGCTGAGCTCCCTCATTCAGACGTCCCCAACCTTTTTGTTCTGTTTGTGACATGTTGGGCGCTGCTTTGCTCATATCCGTCTGTCTGAATCACTGAGCCCCTTCTGTGAGCACAGACGCTGACTGCAACTGTCTGCCTCATTAGATTAAACTTTCATTGGTGATATTCTGCAGGTAGCAAGGTATCTGCAGGAATTGAGTCTGAAAATATTACATTTGACAACATGGATGGTTTTAAAAATCACCACAATGCCCCTACAACTGTCCACCACTTCACTCTCAGTTTTTCAGCTGTTCCAACACTATCCAGGGCTTGCCAGATCCTTGGTTAGCACATCAGAGCTCACTCCACTGTCCTAAGGATCCTTCCCAGTATATCCGTTCTGAGGATTGTACTGGAAAACCACAAGTGCAAACTGCGCAGTGTCTGATCCACCAGGGTTTTCCAGGACCCATTGCATATGAACTTCCAAAATTGCCTAGCCAAGCAGCAAAAAAAACTGGATTTGTTGTGCAAATGCTGACTTGCAGGAAGGAGCCAGGAAGGCTGGCTAGAGAAGGAGGGAAGAAGAGAAGCTGTGCTTGGTACTGTGAGTTGGTTACAGCAATCAGCATATTTGCCTATTAATCTCCTTTGGAAACATTTACTCATGCCTGCAATATGGGATGAAAACCTGGAGCCTGAAATTACTGTGTGTGTACAGCCTGTCCATCCCCTCTGTGCATTCAGCAGACATCCCAGCAGGTCCCCTCTGGATTCTTCACATCTTCTAGAAATAGGCAGTGTCCCACAACACTCTCTAAATGTGACCAAGAGGCAATTCAAAAAGGGGTATGTGACATCAGGTTTGGTATACTGGACACTTACAGTGAGCTGGTGCCTAAAGGCCAACATCTGTGCTGGTTTAAAGGGAGAAGCAACGTCTTTCATAAGGCAGCTGTCATAACCAGAAAAATGAACCGGCTTTCATGCTTGTAGGACACTCTTCAGGCCTGACGCCACAGCAGGAACTTCATGTGTGGAGCAATTAGCTGTTAATAACAGTTCTTAATTTTCACAACAGCTAAGATTTGTGAAATTGGAAATAATGATGCAATGCATCTACATGCCAAAGTCTCACACCTGACATCCTTTCAAATCCTCTTATTGTCTGTTTGCCTGTAAAACATCACAGTTCTTATATACTGGAGCTCACATTTACTTGTCATAGTTCTAAAAACTGCTCTTCCATTAACATTTTTTTAGAATATGTGATAGAAACAATAAGGAGTCTTGTCAGGACAGCAAATTAACAGGAATGAAAGTGAGAAGTACTTTTTTTTTTTTTCTTTTTTCCCCTGGGGATGCAAGAAGTGTGCAAAGTTCAACCATCACAAAACATTACTGAAGAAAATGTTCCTTTTTTGTTAAAGACAGTTCTATTAAAAATACTTTTTTTTCCTTTTAACACAAAAATTACTTTTGTCCTAGCAAGAATTATCTACAGTACTAAGCCTATACACGTTCTTCTTTATTAGAGAATATTTTCATACGAGCCACTTTCAAAAAAAGCCTTTTATGTTCTCCCAGCTGATGAGTACTAACGTCAGTACAAACAAGATTTAAAAAGAAAAATTTAATGGTCTGGGATGAAATTTGCATTTGTGAAAGAAGTCAAGTTGACAGTTCCCCATGAACCTTATGTTCACCTACTGGGATTAAGCCCTAATGGGATGTTACATCCCATCCTTCTCCCAGTCCTAAATGCCATTTGGTGCAGCATGTGTTTTCCAGCCCAAAGTCCCCAGTGGCTACCTCAAACAACATTTACCCTTGTCCAGCTACATTCACATTGCAGCTGCAGCTGCTCTGGCCTGGATAAGCCCAGAGCTTTTACCCACTGACCCATGGACACATCAATTACCCAGTTACTTCAGCTGTGGTACATCAAGTCTGATAGACCATCCAACAGTAATCAATAGTAAAAGTCTCAGAGATGAGTGCAAAATCAACAAATATACAACAGCAAGCATTTAGACATGTCTAAGGTAATTCTAACACAAGGAGGATGTTCTTAATTTATCTTTAAATTTGTATTGACCATGTTGCCTGAAAGGTGTTGTTTTTTTTTTGTTTGTTTGTTTGTTTTAAGCAAGGGTTATACTAGCCATGCTCAATTTATTCTTGATAAAAATCTCCAGTGCAGTGAAGTTTCACAGTTGGTTTTTGTTTGTTTGTTTTCACACTGTATCTCTATACCAACTTTAAACTTGTCACCTTTAATGTTACAGTTCTTATACTGCTGTGAGTAGGAATGCTATCTGACTTGAGGTCATTCCATCAATGACCTTCAGTTTTTGTTCCACCACCATGTATCCATTGCCTTCCTAAAATAGTTCTGTGGGGGTGTTTGTGTTGTTTTTTTTTTTTTTTCTTATTTATATATATAGAAAGCCTTTAAATGGAATCATCATTTTAGAAAGAATTTCCAGAATCATAAATATTTTGTATTGCTCATTTTCAGACTTGAAGTTTTGCTTTTGTAACGGGGAAAACAGAAATTAACACTCTTTTCAAGGGGAGACCACACCATTTATTTTTTCAAGGTGCGAAGCATTTATAACGCTTTTATTTTTCTATTTCCATTCTCTGATTCAAGCTGACAGCTCAGCTACATGCCCATTCACTTCCTGCAGGCAACCAAGGCACTATTTGTGAAAAACATATCAATCGGAAATGGACAAGGGTGTTCAGTTCATTTTACCATATGCCACTCAGCCTCCCAGACACAGCATCACAACATCACATCCTTCCTACTAATATCATCTGAATGTCCAAGTTTTATCCTGAGAAAGGCTAATACAAAGTCAATAAATGCATGGGAGAAAACACTCAGCTTTTTAAACAATACCTGCATGAGGAACTGAGCCTCACAGGATGGTATGGAAAACCATAATAATAGGGCTGAGATGCTGGATCACAACAAAAGTTTGTGGTTGCCTTTCAAATTTATGTCAGTCCTGTGGAATAAGCACAACATCCTGAGGCAGAGACACCATTAGGATATTCCCTTGGGTTCATTCTGTTGAAGTAAGAGGACAGTGCTTCACCCAAAATGTATAGGCTCATTTGCAGATAAAGCAGAGAGGATATTAGGGTTTCTGGCAAAGCAATGAACTATGCAAGGCCAAGAAGGAGCAAATGAGATCTCAGGGAATGAACTTATCTCAGAGCAAGCTTAAGCTGTTTTCCTACCCTGACACAGTAGTTCAACAAATCTTCAGAGTGTCAGAAAGAAGCAGGCTGAGAAAGGTGACAGGAGGATACCAGGGATGCATTAATTCAGTGCGATCAGTGACTCAGTCACTGAATTACTGATTGCTAAACATAACCCTGCACCTTCAGAGAATATGAACACAGAGAAAGCTTTAAGAAAAGCAAAGGTACATTAAAAACATGCATGAGAAAGGCAAACATTGAGAAAATAGGAAGGACAGAAAATGGCAAACACAGAAAAGGAAGCAACAGAGATAAAGGCAAACAGGCACAGAATGAGCAATGGGCAGAAAGAAAGGCAAATACATAAGCAAAAATTAGTGACTAAAAGAAAGGTTATCCTATAAATCTTTGTAGAGATTTTTTTTTAACTTCTGAAGAAAGAAATTGTAACAATAATTTCACAACACAAAGACAGAACGGAAATTAAAACCTGCTTTAATTAATAGCTTTGCAAAATCTATAATTATAAAATCATAGACTTTTCTTTTTACATTGTTTGTCTTTCACAGTTGCAGGAAAAATAATTCCAAAGATGCAAATGACAAAGGGTCAAAATCTCTGTAGTAAATTAAAAAAATAAAAATAAAAATAAATAAATAAAAAAGTGGGAAAAGATAAGGTGATTTTTTATGAACTTTGGATATTTGGAAGAGCAAAAATACTATAACATTGCTTAGTTATCACTGTATAAACTGTACCAGCTTTTCAAACATACAAATACTTGTATGTTAGTGACTGACTAAGAAAAGCAAGAAAACTCACTCCTTTAAAGTATACTTCTGGCCCAGAAAGGCTGGACTAAGGTCAAGATTTAGTACAGCATGATTTCTTTTTAGAAAATTTTGAAGTTTGCACCAATCCAATGCTTCTAGTAGCCTTTGGAATACATTTCAGATAGTATAACCTAACAGACAAGAAAAATGAGTTTCTGTATTTTTCTACTACAGTGTCAATCTGAAATATTAACAGTGCTGAATGAAAAATCATACTGAATTTCTTCAGAAACCATCAGATGTAGGAATTTTATGTTATAAAAAATCCTGACACCTGCACTGTCCCAAAAAACTTCTAAGTCATAACTCAAATTAATACTTTAAAAATTATTCTTGACAATAACAAATACATCCAGGTATTTTGTTGCCTCTTTGAGAAGCATAACAAATCATCAGGTGATTAGCTGTCCCACTGAGCAGCTAGCCTGGACAGATTATTTTTCAGGGTCAGTGTTAAGTAATTAAAGCTCTCTTTCAAAATTCCCCTGGGATTATTTCTACTGATTTAGAAGGCTGTACGTGGGACCTCTGATTCTTCACCTCCTTGCTCAGTGTTTCGTGGGAGGCTAGAATGCCAGTAGAAACGGAGAGGACTTCTCTGGGAAAAAAGAAAAAAAAAAAAGAAGACTTGTGCTATCTATCAAAAGACTATGTTAGGTAAATGTCTATAACCACACTCTGAGAGACTTCATGAGGTTTAACAACAAAGTATCAAAAAGAACTGTGTGTCTTTTTTAAATAACTAAGCTAGGAACCTACCAGAATGTATAGAACTGACTCAAAATGAAAGCAGGCAAACTGCCCATCTGCTTTGCAACATTAAAGTTTTTGAGATAATGAACTAAAATCAAATCCAGCTTATGCGTTATATTGAAGTCCTTGATGAACTTAAAATTCAGTTGCTTCCTACTACACACAGACTTGTGTCCCTAGTTCTCCTGTCAAAAACAAACAAACAAACAAAAAAAACAAAATCTGTGATACCACCAAGGTCATCACAGTTGTTCTGAGTCTGCTCTGGTGAAAAGTGCAATGTTTCCGAAAAAATTATGGATTTAAAAAAATTTGCTGTGAACTTGGAAGAACACCACTGCAGCAACAAAAATCGTGCTCGGTTGGAACCAGAATATATTTTTAGACAAAAACAGCAATTTTCCACCAGCCTGAGCAACACATAGCAAGGTAAGGAACATAATTTCAATAAGGTTGACGTGAAACAAAGGTGAAGCTAAGCTCCGGTAGTGGTGGCTAAGAAATACTCTAGCACTTGCAAACAACAGCAGTACTCCACTGCCATTGGCAGTCTGCTAGTGGTAAAATGTCCTTCCTTCTTTATTTCCTGCCCTATAAATGGGCAATGTTGACCATTTTCATTCAAAAATTCTAATTGGCATATGCTGTACAGCAGGTGCTCTAGTGAAATCATAAGCATCTGAATAAAAGCTTAAAGGTCTTGGATTATATTTTAACACCAGAACAGGTGACTTTAATCAGGTCTGCTATGTCTGGCACATACTGAGAGTTAATTAGGTTTAGCAGTAGTAAGCATAATGAGAATGCTTGGTTTTGTGGGGTTTGTTTTTCTCTTTTTATGTCATTATCAAGACCTGAGGAGAACTCAGCTTGCTCTTTCAAGGTGATTTTCTCCCTGTGCTAGCTTGGTGCTCTGAGGATTTATCCTTTTCTGGTCTCTCCTGGTGGCCAATTTCCACACTGTAGATATTACCACTGTCCATGGCTCTGCCTTTCAGATAATTACTTAAGTTCATGGGTATGTCATAGCTGGAGAATATCACCAGTTTAAAACTGAAGCACAACACATGCACTGCTGTAAATTAGCATGTAAAACATACACTTTACTTCAGGGAAAATGAATATAAAAGGAACAGGACATGTCTGAATCAGGCCCTCAGTCATGAACTCTTAATCAACCCAAATAAACTCAGCCCTGAGATGTAAGTTTTATGCTTTCTCATTTATTTCCAGATATGTGGCCTAGTCACAGAGACTTAAATTCCCTTGGTTTAGGATTGCAGAATTGTTCCCTTGGGTTGCATGCTGTTGACGTAACAAATCATAACAGCTGTTTATGACAGAGGTGCTAATGCAGCTTTTTCACATTTCCAGTGAACCTTTTTGCAAAGTATTAATACAGTGAGCTTTTGACCTCAAGTCAAATAACTTCATGTGTCTTCTTAGCTAAAACAACTATTATTGTCCTTCTGCACTGAAGAGTCACAACTCACAGACTTCCTTATTACAAACAAATGTGTGCTTCCACACAGTAACAACAAAAACAAACAAACAAATAAAAGAGGAAAGAGAAGAGAAAAAATCATAGAGGCCAGAAAATATGAATGCAGGGGGAATGAGCAAAAGGGGCTAAGCTACTTCCACACTAAGAGTCTGGCCTCCCAGGAGAGATATTGAGTACTTGCATGATTAGGCCAATGAAAGTGATTTCACTTTGGAATGAATTTATGACCCACTTTCAAATCCCTGAAGAAAACAGGGATTTAAAATGGGAAAGCTGAAAAGCCACAACAGTGGCAATGAAAACGTCTGCTCTTTTTCTCAGTCTTATAATAGTGTCATGGCTCTGATGTTGAAAAAAAATAGCAGCATGTCAGCAAGTCAGCAATGTGCTAGAAGCAATGGAAGTTATCAATCAGTAATGTGAAGTGGATTTAAGCAGCTTAATAGAGGGCAAAATTCAATTGATTAATGGCTAGGGAAGTACTCACTGAGGTGGAGATTTCAAGGAATTACAATCTGATTAAAATTCCATTTTAGAAATGAAGAATGAAGGGATATAGGATGCTAATCAGTCTAAACCACAGATTATTAGTGCTAGCTATTTGTAACAGCTGGGGCCATTGTGATAAAAACAAAACATGACTCAGTTTTGGTGAAAGGGGGGGGTCATTTATTTATTTTGAGACCTAGTGCATATCAAAGAAAACTGCACCTACTCAACAAGCTTCCTGATTACTGTCTGCCATTTGACACTTGAAAGCCTAGTTGTTTTTTGATCAACTTTGGCAGGAAGGGGAACACCCGGAGTTCTTCACATCACCTACATCACAATAAGGATCTGCTTGGTCAGCAGGGCCACCTTAGGAGGCTCCAGAGACCTCTACAGCACTTCAGACTAGGATGAATTGGGAACAATGTATTTAGAAGTCCTGTCAACAAGACAAGCCATAAGAAGAAATGTCCCTTTTAAAGATATTAGATAAAATAAAATCAGTTTCTACAGCCCTAAAAAGACTCCTTTCTTTCTCCTTGTTTTAGGATGAATATTTATTTGGGCTAAGTATTCAATTCAAAAATCCAAGAAAATCTTTCAATTAGAGTAGCTGAGATATGCCTCATTGCACTTCAGTCTCCATAAAGTAGCACTCTGATGGGCTGGCTTGAAAAAGAAGGAGATTTAAGGCAGACTTTTCAACACCTACTAAAATAAGCAGACCGTTGTTGCACTGCAGTATTTATATTACAGTTTTAGTAGCCTCAAATTTGAGTTTTTCCAAACTACTTTGGTATAGTTTCTGGAAAGTTGTACCTTGTACTTTGTGTGTTTTCTTTCAGCTCTGTTACTGACTGTATTGGTTTGCTCTGGCATGGCTTCTAGATATGAGAACAAAGAGCTGTGACATTTCAGAAGGAGATGTGTAAAGTCATAGTTAAGATTTAAATCCTTTAATAGGAGCCAAACATCTGTTGTCAATTGAAGTTGTGAGCACTGATCCAAATTTGGAGTTATTCTGGCAAATTATACAATTTCGAAAGATTTATTGGTGCTACTTCTAACTAAGGAGATTTTCTTTGGTAAGAAACATGCAGAATAAGTGAATAACTCCTCTTTACCATGTATTTGATTCCCTGGAAAGAATAGCATTTGGTCCTGGAAAAAAAAAAAAAATCTAAATTATTTCTAAGTACCTATGTACCTATCTATATATGGCATTAAAATATAAAAATATATTACTATTTTATGTACTTTTAACATTAATAATAATTAATAATAATAGTAGTAGTAGTAGTAGAATTAGTACTAGTAATAAAGAAACTAAACAGTTCCCTGAGCTTGATGACAGGATGTTCATTTCTGGAAGGATATCAAACACACAAAGGAAGAATTAAAAACAAAACAAAGAAAGGAAAACACAAAAACAATAAAACAGAATCACAGATTCCAGTCTGTCCCCTACATCTACTGGAGACCACTAGTGTTCAGACCTCTATGGTCTAATTTAGGCAATATTTAGCTTCTGTAGCTAAGTGCTCATTATGAAGCAGAAAATACCCATGGCAAAACAAGCATCCTGAATGATAGACTTGAAAGACTGAATTTACCTAGCAAGATCGAAACATTCCTGTGTAAAATAAAGAATCTGTTACATGGTCCCCACAGAACAAATGGGAACTAATATTTGGAGAATCTTAGTGGTTCTTCTGATGTGCCTAGCTTTGCAGCTTGCATTACCAGGTAAATAACAGTTCTTTTATGTCAGGGATAATGTATATTCACTGAATTGCCATGCGAAAGCTTCCAAATGGAGTCTAATCTGGACTTATACTACTCCCTATCACCCACTGACAGGCACATACCAGACCTTAAAGACCAGCTAGAAAGAAAAGCACATTGCAGAGGTGTTTCAGCCTTGATCATGGAAGTTGGGTTTCAGGCATGCATTATTCAGTAACACTAGATGGCAGAGCAGCTGTGTTTTGAATTAGTTAAAATGGCATCTTCCGGAGTGGTTTGCTGTCGTTCTGTTTTATAACATTACAGTTTGAAATGATATTGACTTGCACATCTATGCTTGCTTTTGATTTTAATGAATTTCTTGGGTCATTTAAAAAGAATGAAAGACGAAAGTTTAAAAGGATAAAACAGAATTTCTTAATCTAGTCCAAGGGTGACAGAAGACTAAGAAAGAAGAACAGAAAGGACCCTCCATCAGACATTTGGCCACACCAGCTGAATCTCTGTTCTTTTGACAAAGGAGGATATAAAAATCTTGGGTCTAAGAGAAACTGTTGAATTGAGGAAGTGGAATATTTTGGACAGGGCTCTGAGAGAAAGTTCAAAGCATTACAGAAGCATGTAAAAACTTTTGGATTATAAATGAGCAGCACTGGGTCTGGTCTGTGAGATGCTGGAAGAAGTTCCTCCTGTTCCCAGGGACCAGCTTCAGATATGCGCCCACACATGTCCATGGAGGATATTTTTTTGGTCACATCTGTTGCAAGGAGCCCTATGAACCCTGTGGGGCCCTCGTCTCAGAGCTACTTGCATTGGCTTCTGTGGAGATTTTGCTTGCAACACCTTCCCACCATCATCTCTGCCAACAGGCTGGGTTTAACCTCATGGTTATCACCTTGCAGAATAATTGCTCCTTGCACAAATCCATATCAAGCCTAAGGCACAATTCCACTGTGGCTTGTCCTTAGAATAGATGGATGTGGCTGTCTTCATATCCCAGAGAAGCATGGTAATGTGACTAATTCCTCCCACAACATTGTTTATGACTGTTTACCTGTAAACACAGAAGTTTTATGGGTATCCTATCAGGGATGAGATCAGTATTAATGCTAGATTATTTTCCAGGAATACCAACACAAGTTCTAAAATAATATTTTTTTTCTGGAAAAAAAAAAATAATTTAGAAAGCAATAAAGCCTCTCTTTATACAACACTTTTCAGTTAAGACCCTGTTACTAACTTACAAAGAAAGAGCTCTATGGTATCACTGCTGCCATCAGACACAAGGCAGAAAGACACAGCTGCAGGGAACTGGAGGCATGATGAGGAGCAGACTCGCACAGAGCCCGGTCCTACCCACTGGCCAGTGAATAACTCAAACCATTTCCCTTCAAGACCATTTAAACAACAACAACAACAACAAAGTCTGTTCAGATAGCCTTGCATCCCTTTCCTGTCTCCTTCCCTTCAAGAGGATCTAAGTGAGGGTGCTGTACTGAAGCGAACATTTGCAAGCATAAATTTCAGAACTGAACTACTATGTCACAGAAGAAATAGAGATAACGTGAGTGAGACTTCTAGAACACTGAAGCATGAGGTTAGGGCTACCAGGGCCTGATTTCTGATGTTTTGAGGTCAACTGGAGCGTGAGCCAGAGTGTAAAGGATAAAGCAGTTTGCAGATGGTAATTGCTGTTCTTTGGCTCTGCATGGAAGGATAAGGCCATCACCCTTCCCTGAGCAAGTGTGGCTGCCAGCAGGGAAGAGGATGTACCCTGCTGCCAGAACAGACTGCAGGCACACATCTATAAACATCACTTTACACCTCTGCAAACTGGACAAAGCTCACAAGGAGGGCTGAAAGAATGAATTAATGAATTCAAAGAGATGCTGGCATGGGAGTTGCTATGGAAGCAAGAAGGAGTATTTTTAGATTGTTCTTGCATCACATACTCTCCCACACAGAAACTCTGGTTCCCTCAAATTACCTTTAGTGAGGAGTGAAAGATGAGCATCTCTTCACTTCATCATCCATTCTGCCTGTTTCCTGAGCTGGTAGTGAGCCATGTTGGACTCACATTGCAGTCCCCCAAGAACCTGAAAATCATTAAAAGACGGGAATATATATGTGGCTGTTATACAGAGAAGGGATGATTTTATATATATATATATATTTTTTTATTTGTCATTTGAAATCCATGGCTGACTTCTGTGCATTTGTGTAATGAACACTCATTTGTTTCTTTCTTCTGCAAGTTCTGGAAGTGCAATTGAAATAATATTAACTCATATACACAACCCTCTTGTGCAAGAAAAAGAAATGCGTTAGTTAAGTTATATGCATTATGCAGAAGACATAAACAGGCACATATTTGTGCATAACTGGATGATTCCCTAGGGAGTAATTAGCATTTTGGCAGAGCAGCTAGCAACTATTTCTGCTTTTCTGCCAGATAAATTTGATGGGGAGAGGACTGTTTTGGTTACTAAAAACCAATGGATTGTATAACATTTTAGTACAACTACAGGATATATTTCAAGGCAGATAAGCTAGCCAACTTTGATATTATCTATCTACCAGTGACCTCCTCCCTCATGTTCTCTTGCCAGTTTCTAATGACAGTTTTATGACAGAATGTGACCAGAAAGAACTGCTGCTAATGGAGGTTCTTTCTGAAGTATTGCTCCATTCTTCAAAATATACATTTTTAAGCAAGCGTGTAATTTTCTACTCAATTTTGTCACATAGAAAGATTGGTTCAAAGTAACATTAGGCAAAACACTTTTGGGACTGGCCAATGCCTTACTCAGAGTAAAGGCCTGCTGCAAAATCTACAAGCCAGTGGGCTGTGGGGTTTACAAAGCTCTACAGGCAGTTGCCAGGTTGCAGATAAGGATCACTTTCACACAGCCTGTTCAGCAAGTGGCGGGATGGTGGGGAGAGAGCCCGTGTCTTCCGGTTTGCACAAGTTCCTCTTTATAGTCACGCTAAGAAACATCACTTCCCAGATAAGGCTTCCCACAGCAGCCATTTCTTTCCTGGATCCAGCACAGCATGCCGAGAGGGTGCCACCAAGCACCCCGCTGCAGCTGGGGGCAGGCTCTCTCAAAGCCTCAATGTTTGTTTTTACAACGGACTGCTTTAGCCGAAGAGTAGAATAATGAAATAAATGTCATATGCCATGAAACAAATGGGAGATTCCACACTTGTTCCTTTCATCCCACTGCTGTATGTCAGAGCCAGCCTTTTTTCCCCGTCCTGCAGGAGAAACAGAAGATGCTGAAACAGAACACAGGCGCATGCAATATCTGTGTTTGCTAAGAGTTTGGGAAGGCTCCTGACTGCCCATTTATAGTGGCAGAAGTACCACTGCCCACCCCACCAGTGGCACTAAGAAAGACCAGAGCAGCAGGCTTGAAATGGAGGATTCACTGCAGCAGTACACAGGCTGCCCTGGAAGGAAATCTCCTGGGAGGAGGAAGGCACCCTGTGATGAGGTGGGAAGCAAGGTTCAAGAAGAGAACTGCTGATAGATATCCAGTGGGACTAGTCCTGTCCATTCATCTTCGGCAGTCTCCTTTTATTTACCATGGCCTCATCCCCATTGTGTCAACCAATGTGCTTTATTAATAGGGTGAATTAGCTTGCAGCTCTAAATAAATTACCGGATAACATTATGTTTTAGCTGCTTTTGATTTGATATAAGGAGGGAGACGCAACAGTAATCACTGGAAGGAGTGAATATCACCATCCATCACATGTCAATGTGATTAATGGCACTGCTTTGACCTCTGCCACTTAGCCCTAGCCAAGAAATGGAAAAGTAGCTTCTCTCTGCAGCCCTGCCTGGGGCACACCTTCTCTAGAGCTGCCTCCATGAATATTGAAAAGGAGACCTGGTGTTACCTCTGTTGCTGGGAGAAGGGGGAGTGAGTGGGCTCCACTTTAAGATTAAAGATGCAGGAGGGAGCAGGAGTCTGAAAAAATTCCTTACACCTTTGTAGGAAGGAGAAATGCTTACAGAGGGGTGTTTCTTACCTGGCACCCCTAACACTTTCCAGCTCTCAAGTGTTATAAGCAAATGACTTCAGGTTTAAGGTTACCAACAGAGTAGCAGCTGCCTATCCAGGGACAATTTGCTGAAACATGAAAATCAGAACACACAGAAAGCTTGGAACAGTTAGTTTCCTGAAGATTACTGAAAGCTTGTTCTTCTGCTCAAGCCCTGTTTTTCAATGAGCTAATTTCTTCTTTGATATCTAATGGTTAAATTGTTCCTTGCTGTTATATGAATCTTAAACAATATTTTCTCTTCTGACTTTTTAAAGCAGAGTCACTATTTCAGGACAGGCAGGTACTGCTTTGCAGAGTTCCCACCAGGCTGAGCCATGTCTGATGAAAATATCCAACAGACATTCTCTGTTCACTCATGATGGAAAGCATAAAACATAGGTGGACCAAATCAATTGTACTGTAGCAACTGCGTCATTGGAGAGAACAATTGTCAGCCCAAAACCAAGAGAGGGCAATGGGTGAGGTAATTCCAGGCTAGTTGGTAGGACAGTGAGAGGGTGAACCTCAACAAATGAAAGCCAGAGGAGACAGTTCTGAAGCACAGCAAGCTTGGTTTGGATGCTGAGATCTGCAGCAGTGAGACTGTCAAAATCAAACAGATTAAAATAAGTGGTTCAGCAGTGACTGGGAAGGGAGAACCCAGCAAAAAAAAAAAAAAAAAAAGGATTTAATCAAAACTCTCAAAAACTTTACAGCATCAAAGAATATCAGTGACTGCAGTAAGGGATGATATTTTATTCTTCGGAGACACACAGGTTGAGCAAGGGCCACTGGAGTGATTAATCAGATGAGAAACTTAATCTACATACTTAGGTCACAGAAGCTGGGAACACCGTAGTACTGCCAAAGATAGTGTTGCTGGGTAAAGTGTTTGTTCAACTCAGAAAAAGGCTGTATTGTTCCAGAAATAAAGAGCACGTTGTCCAGCTCTCTACTGTAGTACTCTGATATACCTTTCTCACATCCACATCATGGAAGTAAGAAGGGACATTGTCTGGCAGGTACTTCTCCCACAAACACCCCAGAAAGAAAAGGAGGAACCCCTCCAGACATGGGATGTATGAGAGCAGAAAACTGCTTAACAGTATCCACTCCTGAGGCTGAGCCCTTGCCTCCCTGGGAAGATGTTTTTCCTGGCAAGAGGTAAGAATATCATCACAGATAAGAAAGAATGCAGTTCCTTCTGCATTCCTCACCTAATACAAACCTGGCAAAGCCCCAGCAAAACTGTCCTGACTGGAGGAGCATAGCAGGGAGGAAGCCAAAGTGGGCATAGATCATCCTTTGTTATCCATGCCTCCAGGGCAGGCCTCGCAGCTCTGAGAGAATAGGGTGATGTGGGAGGCACACCTGCCGGTACACAGTTACCCAGGGACTGCATGCCCTGGGCACCCATGGCAATAGGGTCAAGGCAGCAGACCAAGGGTTCATCTTCCATATTGTAATGTGGAGCAAACAATTCTACTTTTGTTACATGTTTTTTAAAGAATGCTGTGCTTCAGTGGGTCTTTTCAAGATGTCTGGAGAATGCTGGTAAAAGAAATAGGATTGGGATACACATTGTAGATAGCATATTAGCAGAGCAGGATCATCCGTGCCAGTGCAGGCAGAAAAGAAAGGAATAAAATAACAAGACATAAGAAATGTGGATTTTCTGGCTTAAAATGGTGGCCATTGTTGTTGGTTTGGTGGGTTTTTGTTTGGTTGGTTAGTTGTATTTTTCCCTTTCTTACTGCTAACTCTCTTCCCTGCTGGCTCTGTGATAATTGCTTTCTCTACTCATCCCATCAGTCACTGTGTAGTAGGTATTATATCAAATAAAACCATCCTCAGTGGAAGACCCAGACTTTTCTGTTTTTATTGTTGTGAGGAAGTTAGTGTCAGTAATGGTTCATTACACAGTTTATCTGCCTCAGTGATCTTTCCTTGACTGAAGTGAAAACTTTTGTTATAAACTTTCAAATCTTTTCCTTCACCTTAGTATCATGTGCTGACAAAGACTCTGTAACTTCTACAGCCATCCAGAAGTAGATCTCATTAGAGATACTTTTAACCATTTTTAAGAATAGGACAGTGATTAAGAACCTTTGCTTCACCTAACAGGCTTTTAAAAATTTCTTTTCCTTATTAAAGTTAGGAATGGATTTCTTCACAGCAGAAATGATGGTTTAAATATTGTTTTCTTCTCTATTGTACTTATATTTCTATCTAAGCTAAAGCAAACATAAATTTGATGTAACATTGAATTGATAAATAAGGCATTTAGGTGAAAATTCAGAACATCCAAGCTGGGACTGAAGCACAGGTTAGGCATATTTATCCTAAATAACATATCTGGAAAGTCTTGCCTCTGGCACTGTTTTACATCAGTCATGTTTACAACTCATAGGGGAAGACCAGGCTTAGCCTTGGAGTTCTTGAAGCCCTAAGATTTAGCTGCTTGGGTGTAATTACCTACACATGATGAGTCTGGCACTCAGTCTGGCATTTAGGTAAGATCTGTGATTCATGAGCAGGTACAATGTAGATAGGCTTAAACTTAGGTGATCACACAGAGCACCAGAGTTATGATTAGCCTGCGTAGGTTTCAGCTTCACATTAAGACTTAAATGTGGGTGTCTGCATGTGTGCAAGGTATCTAAACTCCCATCATACTTAGCAGACACCTAACTGTATAGGTGGGAGTAATGAAACCAAAATTTGACACAGAAGGAGGGACTGAGCTAACCAAGCGTAGAGGTCTATTACCATTTTGTTTGCTGTGGAACATCCTCCCAGGCCTCCAGCTGCCACTCTAAGAGATGAGACTCTCCTGTATGTCAAAGGTCTTTCTTACCAGCACTCTGCAGACATTTTAGATGCTCAGAGGATCCTAAACGGCTTTAGATGCCTATGTGCAGGCAACTCAATTACAACTCTAATGGCTAACTAGCTGAATATGTCTCTAAGTTCCAGTACTACTGTACTGATTTGATCTCCTCTGATTGTAATGGGACCATGGGCATAGGTGTCGTAATCTGAAATTATAACCAACTACTTCTTTAACAAATACAACTGCTGATGGCAATATATACTTCTGCACTTCTGCATAATTTTGTAGTGGTCAACACAGTCATTCAGAAAAAAGAAGTCTTGGTTTGAAGCTTTGCCAAACCTGGGAGTTGGACTCATGTTCTATCTTAAGAACACATCAAGATTACTGAGTATGCACTACCCCAGGGCATGAATGACTTTTCCCTTTCTTTACGTTGAAGAGCCCTGTGCAGCTAGAAAAGCAAAACTTGGGGAAATAGTTGGAAAGTGTGTAAAAAGGAACCTGTCTGTGAGGTCTAACAACTAGGGCCTACAACAAGGTAGAATCTGTCTCCTGGATTCCTCTCCTTGGGACTTCCTAACGTAAAACACACAGACAAGAACGGAGACAGGTCTGTCTCCCAAAGGCAGCTAGAGGTCCCAAACAGAAGGTTACACAGCCAAGTTCCTGTCCCAGTTATTCATTCATTGGTGCTGTGAACACTTCATGTAATCATGGACTCACACAATTTTTATTCATGTATTTTACTGCTAGGCAGAAACTCAGGGTCATACAATTAAACTCCGCATATATCACCACCCACTATATTTCACCTCTACTAAGGCCAATAATTTGGACTTGATTAGAACTTAACCTTCCAGAAAGATATCCAGGGTAGATAACTTATTTCTTCACTTGGAAGTTTCCTTCTCTGTTTAACATCATAATCATTGTTAGAAAATATGTGCTCTCTCTTTTTTTATTTGAATTCATCCAGCTTGGGCTTCAAAACATCAGTTCTTGTTATGTCTTTCTCTAGTAGATTCAATTATCTTTTAGCAACAAATATTTCCATGCTGCTTCTAATAGCCAGTAACTAAGACATCTCTTAATGTGTTTTTTTTTTTTTTTTTTTTAATAAACTGATTTGTCCCTTTTCAATGCTCACTGAAAATCAGCCTGAGTGGTCTCTGCATCCTCTACCAGTATTATTAACTCGTTTTTAAACTGTCATCATCAGGCCTGCATCTGCTCTCATACACCACCTGCTTTCATACACCAAGGGTGTATGAAAACTTTAGATCATGACAGCACATTTATACATCTTATGCTAGCTCCTTTGGCCAGAGAGTTGTACATTTGTAGTAGTTTGTTGCTCTCTGTTTTGCCTCTCCAGTGCCTGTTCCCTTGCCCAGGAGTGGAGATTTCAGACCCTGTGCCTAAAATGGTAGAAAAGAGAAGGAAAAGGACGGAGAAACCCCCTGCTACAGATGGCAAGAGTTGGCAGTACTGGGCATTGAGGGGTTGCAGCAAAGGCAAGCAGATAGCCCAGCTGGGCTGTCTAGGAACTGACAGTAATTTAAGTTTTGTCTGAACTGAATATTTTCTGATAATGCTCTCCCTCCTTGTTCCTCTGTTTTTTTCAGGTTCCTCTTTTTTTTTCATGAAGCACTTGCACGGGAAGCAGGCGATCAGGCCCAGTCAGCATGGCTTTATGAAAGGCAGGTCATGCCTGACGAACCTGATCTCCTTCTATGACAGAGTGACGCGCTGGGTGGATGAGGGAAAGGCTGTGGATGTGGTCTACCTTGACTTCAGTAAGGCTTTTGACACCGTCTCCCACAGCATTCTCCTCAAGAAACTGGCTGCTCTTGGCTTGGACTGGCGCACGCTTCGTTGGGTTAGAAACTGGCTGGATAGCCGGGCCCAAAGAGTCGTGGTGAATGGAGCCAAGTCCAGTTGGAGGCCAGTCACTAGTGGCGTTCCCCAGGGCTCGGTGCTGGGGCCGGTCCTCTTTAATATCTTCATCGATGATCTGGACGAGGGCATCGAGTGCACCCTCAGTAAGTTCGCAGATGACACCAAGTTAGGTGCATGTGTCGATCTGCTTGAGGGTAGGAAAGCTCTGCAGGAGGATCTGGATAGGCTGTACCAATGGGCTGAGGTCAACTGCATGAAGTTCAACAAGGCCAAGTGCCGGGTCCTGCACCTGGGGTACAATAACCCCAAGCAGAGCTACAGGCTGGGAGAGGAATGGTTGGAGAGCTGCCAGGCAGAGAAGGACCTGGGAGTGATGGTGGATAGTTGGCTGAATATGAGGCAGCAGTGTGCTCAGGTGGCCAAGAAGGCCAACGGCATCCTGGCTTGTATCAGGAACAGTGTGACCAGCAGGGCTAGGGAGGTGATCGTCCCCCTGTACTCAGCTCTGGTGAGGCCGCACCTCGAGTACTGTGTTCAGTTTTGGGCCCCTCACTACAAGAAGGACATCGAGGTGCTTGAGCGGGTGCAGAGAAGGGCGACGAAGCTGGTGAGGGGCCTGGAGAACAAGTCCTACGAGGAGCGGCTGAGGGAGCTGGGCTTGTTCAGCCTGGAGAAGAGGAGGCTCAGGGGTGACCTTATCGCTCTTTTTAGGTACCTCAAGGGAGGCTGTAGCGAGGTGGGGGTTGGTCTGTTCTCCCACGTGCCTGGTGACAGGACGAGGGGGAATGGGCTTAAGTTGAGCCAGGGGAGTTTTAGGTTAGATGTTAGGAAGAACTTCTTTACTGAAAGGGTTGTGAGGCATTGGAACAGGCTGCCCAGGGAAGTGGTGGAGTCACCATCCCTGGAAGTCTTCAAAAGACGTTTAGATGTAGAGCTTAGGGATATGGTTTAGTGGAGGGCTGTTAGCGTTAGGTCAGAGGTTGGACTCGATGACCTTGAGGTCTCTTCCAACCTAGAAAATTCTGTGAAATTCTGTAAAATAAAAAACAAGGAGGTTTACAGAGCCCCATACTAGGGGGTTCTACATCAGTGAGTTAGCTGATGAAGTGTATTTGCTGTACCTGATGAAGTGGCAGCACAGGCTAATGAAACCATTGTTCACACAGGCATGTGAAAATTTTGACTACAATTCCAGCCCTGGCAGTTCTTTTCCAAAAGTAAATCAATGTACTTCAGTTTCCCCAATATCCCTTTTCCCCTCTTTTATCTAACTCTAAAGTCAGGATTTAGGGTTAACACAACATCTTTTAATAGAGAACCCTAGAGTCACTTATAATCTCCAGGCATTGCTTTCACCTTTTTCCTGTTCTCCTAGATCAGCAGTGACAATGAAATTAGGTGTAATGTTTCTGCTTAATTCCTGTGGCTAATATCTCATCCAATACACAGATTTCCTCATGGTCTCCCATTCAAGTATAGGACAGACCCGTAATTGCCTTCTTTCCAGCTACACATCTTTGGGAATAGCTCTAGTTAGTAAATATTGTGTTCACCCTGACATGTGTTCACCCTGACATCCAAAGTGCCACCAGCTTCTTTGATGTGCTACTCTGGGGACAAAAAATGGCAGGAATGCAAGAATCATTAGAATGTAAGTTAACTGCTGTGCTTTCTAGAACAGGTACTTCATGCAGCTGCTGAAATAGCTCTGCTGAAAAGCAGACTAGCATACCAATTTCCAGATTTTCAGATCTTACACTGTACATACCAATGCATTTGTAAATTCTTCATCACTTATGCAGACATATTCTTATACATGCAAAATTTATTTCCAAAAAAATACACTTAAAGTGACTTTTTAAATAATCCAACCATGCAACCCTGCAGGAAGGTTATACAGGGTACTGATTTTAACTTTTCTGAGTGAGACACAGAATACAGGTTTGCTACTTCTCACCATACACTATGAGAAAATAATTTTCCTCAGGAACTTAATTTATCAGAGTTGAGCTTCATGTCTTAATATGTCATTGGACTCTCAGAGCAAGTTTTTTTTTTATTATTATTTGTTTGTAAGTTACGGAAATGTCTTAGTTATTTTATTGAATATATATGTGTGTATATATATATATATAAAGAGAGAGAGAGAATAAGGTTAGTTTCAGTTCACTCACTTGATCTAATGCCAGCATCCACAATAACTCTTTGGATAGGAATGGACCTTAAAGCATTACACTTGCCAAATTTTCGTCATAAAAATACAGCCAGTATTAATAGCTATGAGCATTTCCGGTGTCACTCTTGACTTGTGGAAGGGGATCCCCTGCCACATTCCAGACTGACGTCTGCTGGGGACAGCCACCTTTGCAAGTGCCAGCTGAGGTCCTGCAGGGAAGGGCCCACTTCCAACTATCACCCAGAAAACAGAATTATCAGTAGGGTAGAGAAGATATATAAGAAAATCTTGAAACCAGCATGGCATTCTAGTGATGAAAGAGAAGCAAGGTATGAAAAGAAGAAAACATTATAATAAACTCTTGGCTGGTAGAACTTCTTACCCTTTCAATACATGCAAACAATAATCTTGTAGCTTTATAGTTCAATAAAACTTTTAAATGAAGAGCCTAAAAGATTTTAAATTGAAGGAAAGAAAAAAAGAAGTAAATTTAAATACATTTTAAATGTGCTCTGCCACAGAAGTAATTCTCCTTGTTTCTTCTTAAGTCTTGTATGTTTACATTTTTACATATCTATTTATGGTTAGAGCAGTCTAACATAACATTAAAAGAATTAATCTTATCACCACTGAGGAAGCCCTGGAAGATAAAATCAGGATTGCTCTTTGATCATTAAATGGCTTTAGAATTCAGCACACAAACAGAACTCTCTCTTATCAAATGTCAGAGACACAGCTATGTCTGCTTGTGAAAGACATCCTTTTTTCCTTCTCAAGCATACATACACAGATCTTCACATGCAACACATACCTTTTTATTTTAAATTTTTTCCTCATCTAGTTCTATTGGTTGTACTTGTACAGTGTAAGAGGAAAATTTTTGGTTTTGATTTCTATAGGGGAGGGGATAAAGAAGAGTTGAATGAAGTAGATTAAAAAAGAAGGATCTCTGTGTCCTTCCAAAAATTCATGTGGCCAAACCCAATTAGAGTGTCCTGAGGGTACTTGTAATCTTGAAACACAATTATCTACCTGTATCAAAGTACTCTCACATCCACAGTATACAGCGTGTTCAAAATATGCGTAAAAATACTAAAGCATTACCATAATGATTTGCAAGTAAATTCATAAACAAACATGGAAATATTTGGGGTGATGTTGATATGCATAATGAATATACTAGTTAGGATGCATTTTGGGACACATTACACTTATTCACAATATATGTATAAATAAGTAAAATATCTTTATGATTCAATATTCCAGCCCCAGGCTGGGGCTGAACCATGGTGTCTGCAGTGCATGGTGACAGGTTGGCTGGAAGTGCAGAGGCAGAGCAGGAAGGATGATGTCAGGGGGCTGTGGAGGCTGGAAATGAGGGTGGAAGCCAAGGATGAGAATCTCAAATTGGTAAAAGCATTGACACAGCCATTATCCTCCCCCCCCCCCCCCTCTTTTTTTTTTTCTCCACTCAATTATCAGCAACAACTATGAACTGACATTAATAGTCAGTAGAAATCTCAAAGATTGGCATGGATTAAATCATGGAAGGTCAGATAGAAAAGGGTCAGGAGGACTTGCAGCTGATCTATTTCTCATCAGCCCCTTGTGATGATTCAAGCTTGTGGCTTACTACTGCTAACTGCCAGGCATGGTAACTCAGAGAAAAACTTGATTCAATTAAATGCTTGGGTTGCAATGTAGTCATTAAAAAAAATAAAAAATAAAAAATATGGTTTACTGTCTTTCTATTTGTATCAATTTGTACTTTTCCCATACCCTGGCATCTCCCTCACCTCCTCTCAGGCTCTCAATCACATTTCTTGTGTCTCTTTTTACACAGAAATCACACAGAATTGTCTAGGTTGGAAGAGACCTCAAGATCATCGAGTCCAACCTCTGACCTAACACTAGCAAGTCCTCCACTAAACCATATCACTGAGTTCAACATCTAAACGTCTTTTAAAGACCTCCAGGGATGGTGACTCCACTACTTCCCTGGGCAGCCCATTCCAATGCCTCACAACCCTTTCAGTAAAGAAGTTCATCCTAATATCCAACCTAAAATACCCCTGGTGCAACTTTAGCCCACTCCCCCTCGTCCTGTCACCAGGCACGTGGGAGAATAGACCAACCTCCACCTCGCTACAGCCTCCTTTAATGAACTTATAAAGAGCGATAAGGTCACCCCTGAGCCTCCTTTTCTCCCGGCTGAACAAACCCAACTCCCTCAGCCGCTCCTCACAGGACTTGTTCTCCAGACCCTTCACCAGCTTCATCGCCCTTCTCTGGACTCTCTTGAGCACCTCCATGTCCTTCTTGTAGCGAGGAGCCCAAAACTGAACACAGTACTCGAGGTGCAGCCTCACCAGAGCAGAGTACAGGGGGATGATCATTTCCCTAGACCTGCTGGCCACACTTGCTTCTTATGCAAGCCAGGATGCCGTTGGCCTTCTTGGCCACCTGAGCACACTGCTGCCTCATATTCAGCCAACTATCCACCATTACTTCCAGGTCTTTCTCTGCCTGGCAGCTCTCCAACCACCCATCTCCCAGCCTGTAGCTCTGCTTGGGGTTATTGTACCCCAGGTGCAGGACCCGGCACTTGGCCTTGTTGAACTTCATACAGTTGACCTCAGCCCATCGGTGCAGCCTATCCAGATCCTCTTGCAGAGCCTTCCTACCTTCAAGCAGATTGACACACGCACCTAACTTGGTGTCATCTGCAAACTTACTGAGGGTACACTCGATCCCCTCACCTAGATCATCAATGAAGATATTAAAGAGGACCAGCCCCAGCACCGAGCCCTGGGGAATGCCACTATTGACCAGCCTCCAACTGGATTTGACTCCATTCACCATGACTCTTTGGGCCCGGCTATCCAGCCAGTTTTTAACCCAACGAAATGTACACCAGTCCAAGCCAAGAGCAGCCAGTTTCTTGAGGAGAATGCTGTGGGAAATGGTGTCAAAAGCCTTATTGAAGTCAAGGTAGACCACATCCACAGCCTTTCCCTCATCCACCCAGCGCATCACTTTGTCATAGAAGGAGATCAGGTTCATCCAGCACTCATTTTATAATGGGGTATTTCACAACTTGATCACAAACTCCATGGTGTTCTGAGCAATATTCAGCCCTAATGTGTCCTAATAGAATGATGCAAAAAAAAAGTAAATTGTTACTTCTCCCTCAAGACTGACTAAAAAATATGAATTTAAGTTTTTAGATATTTGTTTTAAATTCAGCTTTTTTTTTTTTAATAAACTATTTTGTTTCTATTCAGTCCGTTTTATTAAACTAGAGCAAATATTCAAATATAATGGAGAAGAGCACTAGAGTCAATAAATTAATTGATGGGAGGAAGTACTTTCACAGTTGGTGTCTATATATGACTTCATATGCATGTACAAACACATGCACACACGGCTGTTTCTTAGCAAAGGTTCCAAGAAACCCAAAGAGACTGCAAAACACCCTGGTAAAATTTTCTCCATTTTCTGACAACTGGACAATAGCACCTCTTTATTTTACTGGGGAAGAATGCACACCCTAAACTGAACTGATCTTAATGAAATTTGCAGATGACAGCAGAATCAAGCTCAGCACAGAGCTCAGGAGTGGGGGATGGCAGAGCAGGTCAGCTTAAAAGTGTCACTTCCCAGTGTGTGCACACTGCACTGAGGTGCTTATTCTAAATCTCCACAAAGAATGAAGACAGCGGAATTACACCAGGGTTGAATTTAGCCTCGTAACTTTACTGATCTATTTTCTACAATTCTCTTATGTATTCAGTTGCTTCCTGCTAATTATTTTTGCATTATTTTATAGAAGGCTAGTGTGTGCCACATGGGCCTTTTGTACAATGTTCTTTAATCATTGTCACTCAAAGTAATTTAAGTTCCTGAATGAGTTTATACAGTAGTAAAGAAACTGTTAGAGAAAAGGCTATGGCCCTCGCCTTACGGGTTATTAAAATGAAACTAGTATTTTCCACACAAATCTCTTTAGCAAAATTTTGTAAATGTTCATGTCAGGCCAAATTTATATTTTCATGAAGTTAATGAAGATCCCCAGGCATGCACAAGACTCTGGTCTGGATGAGTGTTAGTATACAACTGGGCAGAACAAAAGTGTTCACATCACAAACTAAGCTTAAAAAAAGACAGCTTAAATTTAAAATCTGACCTCCAGAAGTCTCTTTCTATATCTTATATCATAGATTTCTTGCTGGTAGACAAAATTAAGCAAGCATCTTGTTTTTGGGACACTTCTACTTTTAATCAGTTTCATAACAATGAAGGGTAGGAGTGGGACATTGTAAAAATATGCAGAAGTGTAAAGATAGTTGCAAAGCTCAAAAAGACCAGCTTCCATTGGGACAAAACAGTTTGCTGCAGGCTGCACGTTGTACACAGACCAGTTCCTGTAATGTTAATATTAGGTAAGATATGAAAACAATGACTCAGACACTAAGTGCAAGATCCATTTACTTAAAATACCCTGCATGAGGTATAACAAGCTTCAGCAAATGCCTGAAAAATGTGAACAATCTCAAGTTCTCTGCTTTCAGTTGCATGCAGCCTGCCTCAGAGTAAATTGCTCTTTTCTCAGAGACATTTTCTGTATGATTTAATACTAGAGTTTTATAGATTCCTTGCAAGCCACTCTAAATACTGTATTTACTTAAACAAGCAAACACATAAACAAACATAGAATAGAAGCTTCATTGTAGTTTTCGAGCATGGTCAAACCAGACTCAGGATCCCATGAAAACATACTACTCCAATTCTTGTTCCAGGACTTTTTCAACATTTCTGTCTTTCTGAAAGATGTTGAGCTATGGTCCACAGTGCTGGGGAGATGGTTTTGCCAGTTTATTCAACCAGGCCATCAGACACTAGCTCTGAAATGAGTTAAATGAGTATGGGAAAAAGAAACAGATTGTGTTTATCTTGCTAGCGCCTTCCTCATAAATCAACCAAAAGATACCTTAGTTCTGTATGGCTACTCTGCTTAAATCTGAGTAACCACTTATGTAAAGTTTGTATTTTGTTATAAGTCTACTAAGTTTTCCTTGGCCAGGGAAACTGCCCCTTGTCATTACAATTAAGGGTTGTTTTTCATATGGGTTCCAGAAAAGGTCTTGCAGACACAGTGACTGTTGCAATTGCACAAGACATTTTGGCAGCCAAGCTGTACACTGAATATAGGCAAGCTGATCTCTTAGCTTGTTCTGCAAAGGTTGCATTGCTCTTATGCAAAGTCAAACAGCCTCTCTCCATGCATTATCTGCCATCAATTTATAATTCACCCCACTAAACATTAACCCCTTAGGTATTGTTTCAAAATCAGATAATTACTCCTTTCAGCTCCTTTAAAATATTCTCTACAGTTTTGAAATAAGAGAGGATGGGGTGCCTAGCACATAGTCTTTAAGTTCTGTTCATGCAATTGAGAGAAATGACTCATACTGCCGATGTGGATTTACTCATTAGGTTTGTTGTGCTAGTAGATGCTCTGGGGAAACTGATGGTGACCAAATATTTCCTTTTTATCAGTGCAGCTATTTCTCTCTCATCTTGATACAGAGCAGCTCTCGTTGTCACTGGTATGCACTGCAGTCTTATCAGATCTGCCTTCTTTTTCTTTCCTCCTTTCCTCATAAAAAAAATCTCTACTGACCTTCTCAAAGTACATTATCAGTGCTATTTTGCAACCCCATCACTTTAGTTGCCAAATATATAAAAAACGTTTTGGTCTGTAAGGAGATAAAAAATATTCAGAGGTGAAATGTATAACACCCACATGTTTTCAAAGACCTTACTGTACAGAGAACCTTCATTTTGTCCTTTGATATGGCTTTTAAAATTATTTCTAATTCTGATCTCTCAATTCATTTGCTGAGTAAGATTCATAAAACTTCAGAATAATTGGTGAATTTAACAACTTTTCAAACCATATAATTATGCATGTGTATAGATGAAAAAGCTTTACTACATCTTTCACCCCTTTTTGTCTTCATCTCATAGCAATAAAGAGTAAACCTTCCCAGGGAAGAAGTCAAGGACTGCTTTCGTGATAGGCTCCATATTCACCAGAATAATCTGTTGTCATTGGAGACCTAAAGCAACCTAAAGCAAGCATGGTCTGGTACAGGGGGCCTGACTTAGCAGTCCTCATAGAGTCTGTGTAGTCTCAGACACCCTGATGCAAACATTAAACTGCTCTTGTGTTATTTCTCTCAGAAACTGCATGTGTCTGTATTCAGTTCATCAAATTACAGTACACGATTAGATCAAAAGCATTCTCTCGTGAGTAATAACTCATGAGTTAATAGTCAATGAGTAATAAGTGATCATCAATGAATTTGTTTTTTGCAGGCTAAGTGGGGAACCATTTTAAAAAGCAAATTAACACTGCTCTGGAAGTAAAGGTATAAGGACCTCAGTAGCAGCATGCCCCCTGTAGATAGTGAGTTTAAAAAGCAAGGTTGTCTGTGGGTAAGGAGAGAATTGGCAGTGTTAACGTGTTATCTAATTACTTCAGATATCTTCCTGGTACTAAGATTTCATACACCGTATAAGCAAGCAGTTCAGTTACATCAAAATGAAGGGGTTGTAGCATGAAGAAGGATTGAATCTACAATTTAATAAAAGTGTATCTATGCCTTTGTACAGCAATTCAAATATTTATCTTTACAGAAGACAATATGCTCTACAGTAAATCTTCCAAAAGATGAGCAGAAACCTGGTTGTTTATTTAACTCTAGAGCAGCGAAAAATGTATATATATATAAATATAAATAATTTATATTTAATGAACTGTTTTTAATTTTCTTTCTATTTCTTTTTGTCAAGATCAATCTGGCATGCATAAGTATTGGGAGCTCCCCAGTACTCTCTTTCCCATTCTTCTTTATTTCTTTTAAATGATCCCAATGTTCCACAGTGTTTAATCTAGAGATTAAGTACTTAATCTAGAAATCTCCAGCATTTATGCAACTAGACTCTGTTTCTTTCCTCTATTGCTCAATTATTGTATCTTGTTTGTAATTTGTAGACAAAAGTTTTTCTGTGTAAATAAAATGTGTACATTATTTACATGTGTATTTTTTACTTTTCCACTATGCCTTTTTGCCAATATTATGAAGAACTTGGGTGATGATTTTCAGTTGAACTATTTGGCTTCACTCTCGTTGTCAGATATGGAATGTAGCTCTTGTGATATACACCAAGGAGATATGTAGGCATCAATATTGTATGTTGCCGTATCATCATTCTTTGATAAACACTTATTAGGATCTTTGGGACACTAATTTTGCACTCCTTCACATGTAAGAAAAGCTTTATTTGTGATCTTCTGAGATTGTCCTTCTGGACTCTACGGTAGAGACCAGCCTATTATATAGACAACAAGTATTGTTGTACCTAGATTGCTTTAAATCTTTCTTTCATTTTTGTCATTGTATTGAACCAAGCCAGTAGAACAGAGGAGCTTAAAACCCTTAAAATCTTGTCAACCAAAAGTTTGGAATTATTTTTATCTCCGACAATGGAGGTCCCTTAGTGAAATGCTTGACACCCCCAACTTCCCACCCCGCTCTCCTTAGCACATATTCATTGAAAGAGGATATTTATTCTAACAAGCCTATCCAGCTACTTTTAGCTACTAAGTACAACAAATGATCACTTTCATAGGATCATGGAAAAGAGGGCTGTAATGGCCTTTGAGCCTATGTCTTCAGTGCTAAGAAACAGAGAGTCAGGGAGGAAGCTTGAACAGTGGAGCCCTGATTGTCCACACTGTTTTTTTGTTCACTTGCAGTAGCTAGTTTTCTTCAAGACAAATCTGCTATAGAAGGGGAAGGACATGAGCCAGTCCATGTGACTTGGTCTCAGGGCCAGGAATCAACCCTGAGGCCTATTAGACATAGCCTGAAAGGTTATAGAGCCATCTCTTCTTCTCAAAATAGAAAAACATCATCAAGCAGTAATTTGTTCTTTTTCAATATGAACTGAATCCAATCAATGAGCTTTGTTGACTGAACACTCTAGGGCTGTGCTCGACCCAAAAGCTTTTACTATTTCTGATTTTTGCTCTGCTCCCATGGACATCAACAATTCCTTACTGTCACAAGACAGCATAAATAACTTGCTGACATCCCTCCTAAATCTCAACTTGTAGTATTCCAGTAAATTAAAATATGCTTTTGCACCAGTGAGTATGCTAGTGTTAGATGGTATACAGTTTTTTTCTGCTGAGAATAACCGACACTTTCTCAAGCCTCAGGATAGAAAACCAATGCTTTATTATCAACATAAACCTAATTGTTAGGGGCCATAACACCAGTTCCATGTATAGTCAGGAATCCACATAACTCCACTGGAGTTAGGAAACAGTTAGAAAAAGTGACCTCAAAATTCCTCCTGGGCTGTGCTCCTAGTAAGCACTCTGGGAATGAAGGAGCTAACCCCTAACATGAGTCTTTGCAAAGTTTGTGGCCTATGAAGTATAGAATAATAAACCTGTCTTATATGATGCTGTGTATTATCTGTACTGCAAGGCATCAGTGACATTAATTTCTCAGTTAGACCACAGTGCCACTGAACCTATACAATCAGGCTTTATGAAATTAAATAAGGGCAGAACATGGCCTTGTAATTCTATCCCCTAAGCTGAAGAAGAAGCTCCAATTACGACCAGTACTATTAATATTTCTATCCTCATTCAAGACATCCAACCACTAAGGAACAAAGCAATTACAATTATTGCTAAGGTGATAGAGATGTCTTCATGTAACAACTTACAAAAGCAAATATATTTTGAACTCTGTAATGTGTTGTTTTTGACTTTTGCCACTTCTTGACTATTAGCCGAGTAGAACAAAATTCTGGAAAAGTCCAAACCCTGATAATCACAATTTTTATTCTTCTAAAATTAATGGGGAATTATACAATACTTTATGGATTCTGGGCCTGGCTTTCAGAAGTGTTAAGTTATCATAGCTAAGTGTTAAGTTATCATAGCTCGTATGCTAGTAAGCCTTCTCTGCTTAATGTATGTTGAAAGTAGGTCTTCAGTCAAATTTATGCTATACCAATCTTCTGAAAATTTGGGAAGACATTCCATTATAAAGAAAATAACATGAATTTTATGTGTATATATGGATATGGATTATTCATTTCAGATGTTCTGATTTTCTACTTCCCTATTTTATTTTATTTTTCCTAATGCATATCATTTACACAAATAAAGCATGAGGACAAAGCATATGGAACAAGGTAACTTTTGGACTATGATAAATGTGATCTAGCAAAATGAGGGAAAGTTTCATGTCTGTCTTCACAGAGACAGAAATTCCCAGAGCAAGCAAGATGCCCACACAGGAATCCTAACTGCAAACCCAGATCCAAATCACTGCTTTTTCCCAGGCCTGGGAGATAACGGGAGGAAGAGAGATGCTGGCAGAGTAAAACTCAGGAGCAGAAAAAGACTCAGTTCCCTGTATCCAGCACTCTCATAACATCTGTTCCCAGACTCCAGAGAATATTATTGTTTTCATCAGGTTAGTCTAAGCACAACAACATGCATTGCTACCTTTGTCTTCTTTCTGCTTGCCTTCTTTCTGTAAACCATGAGATAGTGTTCAACACCCTCCTCCTCCTCTATATTTACCCACAGAAGTCTCGTGGATGTCCCAGGACACTTTTCAGCCAGTTTTGCAACACTTAAAGCCCCTGTTGTTACAAAAGAGCTTCTTTCAGTTCCTCTCAGCAGGCTGTTGTGCTATGGGCCTTCAAATCAAGAACAGAATCCTCTTGGGTTCCGCTTAGACTTTTTAATGTGCCTTTTCCCTAGAGATGCCTCCTCTCCCCACATTTAATTTTCCTTTCCTCTTTTGCCAATGTTAATGTTATACATTAGATATTTGGCACAGCTGTGGTGATATGTATTTCCTCTCAGCTGACTTCAGCCTGTCTCTTGTTTCTGAATGAAAGCAGATGACTTCAGAGCATTCATCCCAAGGGGCTGATCTCTCTGTGCTACACCTGCTTTCACCTTACCTGTAACCATGAAGGAAATGTCACCAAAACACCAGTGTGTAAATTAAAAATAAATTAATGGGTTACCCAAGAAAGCACGGTAATGTGGCACTGCTAAGGGGCTCCAGCTTCTTCCTGCTCATAGGAAAGCAAAAGAAGTACCCACAATGTGAGTATACAGGAATGGAGTACTGGTATCGTAATGTATTTTTGTGAGGGGTGCCATATATTTCTGTTTTACAAACTATTCTTTAGGCTATTCTGACATTTTTTCTTTCATCTTTGTTAGCTTGCAGAGCATGGACAACGTGACTTCCTAATCATCTTCTTCCAGTCTCCTATCTCTATCTAATCATTATATACAAAACACTGTGTTTAAGATTCTGCCCCCCACCCCCACCTTCTTGCTCTATCTGTGGAAGGCTGAAGGAAAAAAGAGTAGGAGTTTTGGAGGCAAAGTCAGGCTCAGACAAGAGCCTGAGGCAATGGTGGCAGCCACTGTATCATATCTCACTGTGATGTCATTGTCGGTCTGATACATACAACACCTTCACCATATTTACCGTAACTGAGCACGTCAGGATCATTACAGACAAATGCTAGAAATACTTTCTCAAAACCTAAATTTCAAGATTTCTTAACCATAACGCATTGTTTTTCTTATCCTCCTCCCTTCATCAATTTGCAGAAAACCAACATATAATACCTGCTTTTGTGAATCTACAAAGGTGTTCACATCTTTCCTGAGGTTAATATGGTGATTTTCTTTGAAAATGTGATTTGTATCATTACTGACACTTACTATTTGCTTTGGAGGAGGTTTCCAATGCCCTTCTGTGAAGCAGGGCACCACAATGTTGTCTACTGCTAGCATATAAATTCAGCATTTAAAATACAAATTGACAGAGATATCAATGTATAAGAGAAAGAGAGTAGGCCCCATTTTTTTCTGGGGAATTGAGGCATGATAAAATTGACTTAGCCAACATGGAGTTGAAGCTCTACCATATTTTTCTTAAGTAGTGAGAGAAACACAGTGGTTTCACTATTGTTGCATAAACAGGATACATTAGTTTGACATATGCACTGTGCACTTTGTTGAGGTTGTAGAAGGCATTAAGGTGCTTTGGGGATTCTACCACCAAAGCCCTACTTTTGGAGCTTAAAACTGCAGCAGACTGATTTCCCTTAGATTACAGAGCCCCAGTAAGAGCACATGCCCACAAGTGCTGCAGAAGCAGGGCCCTGGAGGGAGAGCCTAGCTATAGGTCAATGGGAAAACAGGGTCAGTGGCTAATGAGTCTGCAGCACTGTATGGGGATGTGGTAAATAATTTGCAGTAGCTCCAAACTGGAAACTGGAAAGAAATAGTGTAAATAGTACTTTTTCAGAGAAGAAGTATTTTAGGTGGAATCTTTTGAGAGGAGGAAAAGCAGTTTTATTTCCACCTTCTCATGTACCTAGGAGCAGATGAGCAGCACAGCTGGCTAGAAGGCTTTTCTAGATGTTTATAATGTAATAAAGATTCATTGGGTGTGTTTAATCTTTCCTGTTAGTGTTTTGGTGTTTGCATTGGAGATATTCAAATCTTGCAAGTCTGGAGCCAAATATTATCTGTATGAATCTTTGTCTGAGCACTACATCCTCCCCTGCAACATTATTCACATGTAGCTGTTCTGTTGCCAAATTCTTCAAAATTCTAAGTAACATCCCTTTTACTGACTCTCAGCCAAATCAAGTAACTGAATGCTTGCAGTGTTTCTTAGATTCAGGTTATAAAGTGCTGTACAATGCTACTGATTGCATTTAATTCAGTTCTCCCACTTCCCCTTTCCCTCCCATATGGGACCAAACTTCCCCTCCTTCTCTGATACCTTCCCTTTCACCTCAGGGTGAATAACAAAACACATCTTGCCAAAACACAAACACACCTGTTTTTAAGCACTGTTCATTGTACCTCCTCCCCCAAGCTCAATGTCACAAAGTCCACATGCTACACATAGAGTTGTAAGGTATAATCTGGTATTGATTTTGAGTAGCTAGTCAAGGATCTAGGCTGAGTTGTGCTTTTTTTTTTTTCCAGTGGGAGAAAAAGAGGTTCATTATGAGTGAGCTGACTGGCATAAAAACAAATCTATATTCTCAAAATAATAAGAAGAATAACAATAATAAAGAAAAGAGCTAAAAGGATAACATTGAGGAACACCAGTGGTACAGGAGGTGAAGAGATATGAAGACTAAATCAAATCCCACTGTAGTAAATGACAAGTTTTCCATTGACTAAGAAGTACTTGATCAAACTAAAAGTTCAGAACAAAATCCATTTTTAGAAAAGAAAAAGTGAGGTTGTCTTAATTAGAATAGAAATTTAGAAAATCTCCAGAGCCAAAAGAGAAATTAAACAGTCTAGTTTCGTTTTGTTTTATTTTTCCTTGTGTGGACACGGCAGAGCAGCGTTAGTTCAAGAGACAAGCTCACCAGCACCATTTATTCAGATGGCTGAATCTTGGTTAATTACTGTGTTAAAACTGACTCTGAAATATCAGGATTGTTAGTGATAACAATGTGTTTGTTCTAAAAGACATCCATTTCTAAGATCTTTTCACAAGGAACTACCAGTGGTAGAGACCTCTACAAAAAGATCCAGATAAAGAGAAGGCTCTTCCTGTTAATTGTTTAAGGGTACTTAGAAAGTACCAAAACTGCAGTTGCAGGGGTAAAGAGAGGAAGGAACAAGTCTTGGAACATTATAGCAAAAATTTCTATTGTAGAAAAGAAAGTACAAGTCAAGCTTGGAAGTTTTCCTCTGCAGATATGCCTGAAACAGTCACCAGTGCTAACATCAGCACAGATCCCTTTGGTTTTGAATACAGTGAAATAAAATGGTATATTTCTTTCGTTTGAAATATTGCTACTATAGATTTGCAAATCAGTATAGGAATTATACTGTTGACAAATACAAAAAACAGAAGCTTGTAAAATATTGGTGCCAGAGAAAAGAAAACACATTTTTAGAAATCTCTTCAATTAGAAGGTAGAATTTTGGATTAGATATATTCAGACATATTCTGAATCTTCTAGGTTTATAAATGCCCCAGCACTCAATCCCCCAAGATCAACATGTTTTACATGCAGAACAAGAACATATCACTGTGATTAGGCCTTTAAGTTCTCATTTTTGGAGCAATGATAATATATAGAATGGTTAGGACATGATAAGGTGATATTTCAATCATACTTTTCAATCATACAATCATGGTATAAATGACTATGAGATGTCTAAAGTGGTGGCAAACATGGCTAAGGTGAGTTAAGCCTGAGCAGATATATGAGAAAACCACCTGTATAGGGAATTTATTCTGAATGTAGTGAGCTGAATGAATCCATGGTCTAACCTTCAAAGGTACACATACATAAAACCCAGCCTACAAATACAGATTTTAATGGTGTCTATGGCTTTTTAGATAACTTTAAATGTACCTTGAAAGATTTGGTTTCAAACATGTTAAATGCAATCTCTTTTAAAATTCTGTTTGATCCAACTGTATCTGTAGTCTGCTGCAGAGCTGTTACACCTGAATTATCCTGACAACCTTAATGCTTCAGAAACATAACTATTTTATGAGGAATGAGGGCTGAGTTTTCTGACATCTAGAAAATAAATGTGCAGAGGAAGAAGCTGACAATATCACATAATTTATCAATAATCATTCTCTCAATGACTGTCAGGGATTTTTTTCCTGTTTGCCAGTCATTCATGAGCACTCCCAGTCTGCCTGTAGTCATAGGGGTTCACTGCATGGTTCAGATGGACACATTCCACTCTGCAGATTGTCCGCCAGAGGAGCGTTTCAGTGTTATTCACTATGTACTATTAGTGGTAAGTAACGTGGAATTTAGGTTCTATGGTTTTGTTTGTGCTATCTGGTTGTGCAACTGCAAAGCTGAAGCAATGAATGATGAACTTGCTTCCCAGATGAAGTTTCAGATGAATGACTATTCATGGTACTACCATAAGACATTCAAAACTTACTTATGTTTTCCATTAACATGTTTATAGTCACCCAAACAATAAATTTAATAAGCAGAAGAACAAACTTGTTCTGTAGATTCTTAGAAACAAATTCAGGTCAAGAGATCCCTGAGCTCTAAGCCATTTTCAATATGTTGATGGGAATTTAATCATTTTCAAACCCTGATAAATACATTCCTCCCTTTTCTGTCCCCAGCAGCAAAAGTTGAGTAAAACTATTGTTTGTTTTCATGCAGTCACCATAGGAAAGGAAGTTTTTAAACAAAGTACTGGAGGACAAGAGCTCCTGAGTTTAAAAGCCAGCTCTAGCAATGATGGTTTCTGTGACTTGGTCAGTTATGTGTTGCAATTCAGCTTCCCTGTCAATGTAATGACAGTGTGTGTTTGCTTCATGCAAATGACAGGGGGAGAAATGTGATAAAGCTGGCTTTTTGCTAGTAGACTAAGACTATCTGTGATCTGTTTGCAGTTTACTTATACTATTAGCCACATACCTAATTTTTTTGTGATTTTTTTTTTTTCTTTAGCTGTGGAATGAGCACAACACAGCCCTTAGAGTACTTTGTGGTCAAAGGTGTTGTATAACCACAAGTTATTTATTATGAAATGAATGCACTCTTGTTCAAATGAACTCCAGCATGAATATCATATGACAGGACTGAAGGGAAGCTTGTTTATTCTATAGACGAAAGTAGTATTTGTCTTAATAAAATAATAACATTTTTCATTTATCTTTAGAGAACAGATCTGATATGTCTCTTGGTTAAGCTTTAGGGATAGATTTTTCAACCGTGGTTCACCTTGCCAACTATTTATTCATGTGAACAGTTCTACAAAATGTTCAGATCATGATATGTGTGAAAGAAAAGAAGAAACAGTTTATGTCTTAACCTCTATTCAGGGCAGTCCTGAATCTAGCAATGACATTGACTGGGAATATAACTGAAATAATCCAGGATGTTATGGTCTTACATTGGAAATAATGTAACATTAACCAAAAGAAAAACCAATTAGATTATATTAAAATAAGATGAGAAAGAATAAAGACAATGGGGGTTCTTCCTGTTGAAAATAAAATGCTTCATGATACCCCTAGCAGAATTTTGCATAGCAACACCTTGAAGAAAAGGGTGGGTGAGTTATTAAAATAATTTTCTTAATATTTAGAAAACTAGAATAAATTTAATAACATTAGACTAGGTCTGCAGTGAGACTGAGCAATGGCAGCTTCTTTGTTGCTCAAGCATCATTTCTCTTTTGGACAAGAAAATATCAGGTAGAGACACGGTAGCATATGTATTGTGAAATGCACTTTTGTTAATGAAAATGTTCTTTGACCTGCCACTATTGCTTGTGCTAAAAGATCTTTGTGGAATATTATATCCATAGTGCCTAAATTAATGAGTTTTGCTCAGCGAATATTGAGTATGGGCCTTCACAATCACCACAGCAGACATTGTGTCATTCCTCACAAAACCATGGCATGCAAGTCACAAAGATGTGGCATACAGGACATTCAAAATGGGTGTTTTCACCTTCCTCTGAGTGTCCCCATCTCGGTCAGTGCTCAGGAGAAAATATGAGATGAGCTACACAAGCAAGGTCTAGGTCATGTGGCCAATCCACAGTAGATCTAGATTTAAAGAGTTTCTTCCATGCATAACCTGCAAACAAGATCATCACTTTTAGCACTGTTTGTTAGTCAATTTGCAATAATAACCACAGCTGCCAGGTGTTCCTACCCTCAAAGCATCACATTCAAATAAGATATAAAAGAAACATTAAACAGAAAGCAAGGCAATCAGGAAGAAAACTTGCATGTTCTTAAGTAGGGCCATGTTTATTTTTGGATTTTAAAGTTTGATACATGAAAGCCTCAAACTCCTTCTGTCTCTTACACCCACATGTAACATATAGTTTTAGTTTCATGTTATGAAAACACCACTCTGATAGTCTGCAGGCCAGTCCACACATTATTTTAAAGCCTTTGAACTAACCCCTCCCCCCAACAAAGCAATTATTTTGAGTTCCAATTATTTTTACTTGAAATTATTTTGACTTAATTTGCCCCCACAGGGGTTCTACTAGTGCAGCCCTATTTTATTTTATTTTATTTTATTTTATTTTATTTTATTTTATTTTATTTTATTTTATTTTATTTTATTTTATTTTATTTTATTTTATTTTATTTTAAGCATTGCAAGCATAGACAACATTTCTCTACCCCCTTATTTTGGCACAAAGTGCTTACCAAACAGTCGCTATGGCAGCAATAAGTATTACCTCTGAAGGATTTCAAAGAATAGCTTTGGTTGAAAGGGATCTTAAAGATCATCTAGTTCCAACTCCCCTGCCATGGATTTATAACAGTCTTGCAACTCGTCTTTGAGGAATGGCTGTGTGCTGCTGCAACCCTTGCATGAAACACTTAATCCACAGAGGTAAGATGCACTTCCAGTATCTACAACTCTTTAGGGCTGTAGGTTTTGATGGCTTATGATTTTGGTTCTGGAGGTCTCAGCTTCTGTTCTGTGTGGTTTGGCCAACAGGTGACTGCTGTGTTGTAAATTCACTTAGAAAGTTATGACCATGTAGTGACACGGTCATGGCTGTGACTATAACTCTAAGCCTGAATGTTGTTAGCAAGCTTTGCTTCCTTCACTGCTGCATTTTTAATGCCTGAGCAAACTAAGATTATTCGAATTGCTTCAACCATTTAAAATATTTATGCTGCTACGGAAGTCTTAAGGTCATAAAGAAATTGCTACTAATAGAAGCAATGTATTACGAGAGTCAGTGTTTATGATTCTTAACTTTTTCCTGCTACATGACTCACCCTACTCAGTTATTTAGAAGTGGATATCTTTTTAAAAGGACTGACTTCCTCTGAAAGAACTCTTCACTTAGTTACTGTCAGAGAAAAACAGAACCAAGAAATTGAATTGAGGGGATTAAACAAACATGAAAATACAAAACCTGATTCCTGTATTATTTTTAGGCATTCGGTTTTGCTCTATGTGATCTGTCAGAGAAAGCCAGAGGAAAAACAGCAAATTCAAAACCATAAGCTCAAACAACATTCAAGACCTGACCTGGAAACTTGGTTTCTAAAATAATCAAGGCCAGAAACATCTCCACACTGAGAATCAGGAGCATCTGTGCAGAAGCTGCCTGTCACTCTGCTGTGTTGGTTTGGAGGGAAAGGGGGTGAAGGTCAGCCTGGTGATGCAGAGTCATGTTTCCCAATGTTACCCCGGTTTGGGAAGTGGATCAAACCTAAAGCCCAGACCCTAGAAGCACACAGGAATGTGGAAGTGTGTAGATCTGGATTTCTCATTTGCATTTTGTATAGGTTTTTAACCTGAGGGAAGAACAGGAGAGTGAGATTACCTTTAGATCTGAATAACACAGCAGGTTACATTACAGCAACAACTTTTCTGATGCATTTCAGGGTGCTTGATCTCAGATCCCTACCGCAGCTCTCTCCTTACAGGTACCCAGTTCTGCAAGTGGGCAGGACATTGTCACCCTTCTACACCCCATTGGCAGGCACTACAACCCCAAGAGAATAGGAGGAGGAGGATGTACATCTTGCCATCAGAAGGGACATAATTCAGCAGAGTCCTAAAAGCTGCATGTGGGCTGAAGCAGCTGCTGTGAAGGGAAGGCGGGTCAGGAAAGCAATGCAACTTGCAAAGGGGTCAGGGAAACAGGAGGTGCTGGCAGTTCAGATGTTGCCTCAACAGGAGGTTTTGCAAGTGCAGCCAACCATCAAGTCATATATGTGCAAGGAGTTCATGCACTGGAGGCCTCCTTTGCAAAGCTGTCTTTAAGCATCTGCACTAGATGCTACCATTATATTTTGTGCTTGCATTTCCACAGATCTTTTAAGGTAGTTCAGTGTTCATGAGCTGAAGGATATTCTGAAACCCTGTGCAGGTCTCTAGCCTTGTACCTAGAGGAAAGCGTGACCAGCTGCAGAAGGGAGGGTTGCAATAGAATGAAATTTCTACATCCAGAGCTAACAGAGAAAGAGAGAATGGACAACAACAAAGGGATCTCTGCAGCTTTTTAGCATTTAACTCTTGAGTTGTTGCACTATAACAAGCCCTGTGATGGGGCTGCACTGCACAACTGGCAGTGACACAATAGTGCTGCCACTGGTGCTGTGGTCCCCCATCTGTGGGAGAAGTTAATTATCAAGAACTACCAAGGCCAGCATATTCTGTGAAATGCATCTGCAAAGGCACACTGAGAAGCTGTTGCTGCCTCCCATCTGTGAGCATTTCTCTGTCCTCTGGGGTTCTGAAATAAGCAGCATGTGGCTCACAACCTCTCCTGTTCTGCAAAAGCAGTTCTGCCTGATTACAAGAAGCAAATGTCAGATGTTGTGTCCAGGGAAATGCCAACCTGTATTACTAACAAGATACTCAAAATCCATGCTAGATGTTAACAGCTGTGTGCCTAGAGGACTAATGAGGAACCTTGGCCATGGCTGTATAGAAAATACTGTGGTGAATATCTGTGTATTTAGTGACTGATCCCTCTGTCCTACAGGTAAACAGGATCATGCAGAAGGTGTCCTAGCATGGGAGTAACTTATCTCTGGAAGGAAGATGTATAACCAGACCGATCCTGCAACACAAACCCTAGCTGGTCGACAGAGATGGTCAGTATAAGCAGAGGTGGCACTCAAGGGGAGGGACTTCTTTGACCTGAATGCTGCCTCTGACCTGTCCGAGTCCTGTTCGTAGCAGCACTGCACAAGGTCTTCTGCAAGTATTTGTAAGGCTGTGACCAATTTGATGTTCATCTGTGCATCATTGGTGTGTGGCAGCACCGCTTGTGGCCTCAGCAGTGATCTCCTGCAAAGTCTGTCCACATGAATTTAGATGTCCCTGGGCTTGAAAAATAACTGTGAGCTACTGCTGATCCCACTACAAAGTTCTTTAATGGCAATTTTTCAGAGCATGCTGAGTAGTTGCACAAGAGGATCTACAGTATGCCTGCCTGCCTGCCTGCTTTCCCTGTTACCCATACATTCTTTCATCTCGCCTTAAGCCTCTGTTTATTTTGTTTGGAGCAGAATACTTCCATCTTAAACACTTACTGAAAAATAAAATAAAATAAAATAAAATAAAATAAAATAAAATAAAATAAAATAAAATAAAATAAAATAAAATAAAATAAAATAAAATAAAATGTTAGCTGGATTGTTTCTGTGAATGTAACTTTCACTATTAACCTCAAAATTTCATTCTAATTTTGTTTGCCAGAATCTGTACACTGTTTCCTGCAACTCATGTTATGTATTTTGTACTGTTCTATCATTCGATTTCAGAATACAGTCTGTGTGTGACATGCTTCACAAAACACAGCTGTATTATATCTAACTCTCTCTTTGGGCTCAAAGCCCAAAGAACTATAGTGTTTCTTAGTTAACTATCATCTGACTTACACAGCAGTGATATTTTTGTAGTCTCTTTTAATTTGCTTTCTATGTTTGTTTTTACAGTGGTATCCTGAAATAAAATATCTTCTTTTTTCTGTACATCAAAGCTCATCAGTATGAATCAATTTCCACTCACAAAGCTGGAAATCAAACTGAAAATCCTAAAAGATTTTGGAGCATTTAGAATTTTCAAAGTATTTGAATGGATTTTCAGCATAGTGTGTTGCTAATGCAAGCTTCTTTTTACTGGAGAAATAGGATGACTTTTGATCATCGTGGTGTAGTAAGCTGTGCCAATTTGAAAAAGCAGCAAAACCACTTTTCAAGCAGAGACTAAAGAGTGCAAAGTATGATGTTTGTTGATACTTTTCCAAAATCAAAATCAAATTGTGAAAATTTTGGTTCTGCAAAATGGAATTTGCATTTATGGAGTTAAACTAGTCAGGACATAGACACTGTCCCTCAGAGCAGAAAATATTTCATCATTTGAAAGCTTTCCTAGGAAATTTTCCAAGACTCCAAGTGGAACATCAACTGATATTGTCAATATTGGCAATGTTTCAGATAGTCTGACATGAGATGTTTGCCATGCTAGAAAAACCTTACAAATGTTGGCCTGTTAGGGTCTGCTGAGTTTTGTTTAAAAATGGAAGCCAACATAGAAGTATTTAAATGATTAGAAATATCCCTGGATTTCAAAAGGTTGTACTATAAGAGAGAGTTCGTAGTATAATATTTCCTCAATGGCACTGCTATTTCTGATAAATGTGTATGTGAAGCAGCCCATCAGGTCAGCGAATCCTAGCCTGGCTTGAAATGCTTGCGCTGCTGGAAGGACTGTGTGCCCACAAGTGATCTCACAGGGGTGAGCACTGCAATGAGGCAAAGCACTCAGCCCTGGGGAAAAAAAAAAAAAAAAAAAAAAAATAATAATAATAATAATAATAAAAAAATACATTAACCAGGTCTGACTGTGCTTCCTTCCTTGCCTTGTAGAATATACAATATTTATGAATAAGCTTTATAAATTAGTATCTGAGAGGTTTCTGTGCTAGTTAGAGCTTCACAGCCTTATTCCGGATGATTCATTCATTGAGTCAGGCAGCCATGCATGCAGTCATTCATAAGTAATGCCGTACTTCCCTTCAGCATGCAACAATGCTTTACCTCCCCAGTGCCTTTCAGTGTTTGTTCAGCAAACACGTTAAGCTAAAGAGTTCCTATTTCAAGCTTTACCATTATTTTTAAAGAAACAGTGTTACCTGTATGTATACAGGGTGCTGTACAGAGAGCCAAACAGCAATATCAGTAGCAAATGGCTGCAACATTTTATTTGACCGAGAGTATACCCCAGAAATTTTCTGACTTCATCCATCCATAAGAGGAGGCTTGTACTGACAAGCAAGACTTCAGCTCCTTTTACATTCATGCTAATTTAACAACATTCCCATTTTAACATTCACCTGGACTCCTTGAGGAGGGCTGTCAGCTCCTCCTAGCCTCATAAAACCTGGAGCACCAGGATTCAGTCTTTTGTTATCAGCATTTTTTATTTTTTAATTTTATTTTTATTTTTTTTATTATTGTTTTGCTAATTTCAGCAGTGGACAGGGAAAAAAAAAAATACAGAAAATCACAGACCAAGGAAGAACATTTGACCTGTGTGTTTTTAAGGAGCTATGAAATATTAAGATCTGGCCAGAGCTGCAGATTGGGCAATAACATTTGTTTGATTTCTGTAAAATCATAGAATATTGGATTGGCCTCATCCAACTTTACACAAATAAAAGGAAGGCACTTAGTCTAAACTAACAATTTTATTACACACACACACACACACACTTAGAGGGGAGAGACAGAATAAGTTTACATGAAATGAAAACACTGTGTGATACTGCATAGAAGACTGTTTAGTCTTCTGGTAACAGGTAATTTCTGCCTATAGTGGAATAACAAGATCAGCATAAGTAAATATCAATAAATACACAGCTCATTGCAACCGACACAACTAACAAAATCTAGAGTACAGACACACTTTAGGTGAAGAAAATGATTATGCAGCATGGGTGCCTCCTCCTCATTTTGGGAGGAGAAAATATTTTTTTTCCTCATTTCTAAATAGACTTCTGAGCTGAACAAGTTCCAGTTGAGAAAGTTGGCCTTAAACATTGTTTTATTTCATGTAAATCCACAGGAAAAAAGGAACTGAAAGTTAAAAAGATTGCTGGGTGTGACATGTTTGTACATCCCAGACATCTGGGGTATCACAATTAGAAACTCTTTGTGGACATATTTTCATTAGTCATAAAAAGACAAGTCATTTTTTCCTGTTTTTTCAAGATTTCAAAGCTCTGCACTGTATCCCTAAACATAAGTCATTAAATTATGTTTCAAGCTTAAGGAATTTCATGCTTTGAAATACTTTTGAAGTTGGCAGATGATTTTATTTTTCTGCTTTGCCTTTTTTTTTTTTTTAATTTTCATTCTTACAGAAGGAGCTTCAGTTTATCTTCCATTTTTGTTCTCTTTCATAGCTCATCAAAGGACACCCTTATGAAAAGGTACATAATCTTGTTAAAGAATAATGTTTTGAAACACTCTGCTGTATTTTGAAAGCCTTGGTAATGGCATTACTTTAAAAATAGCTGTTAAATGGTTTTTCCTCTTTTTAAACAGATTTTCAAGGAAAATAAAATTATTTTCTTTGAATTTTTGTTTCTTTACTTTTGATGTATCTAAGATATTGCACCAGAAAAGCAGTTATATTTCCCACTTTTTTCTTTTTTTGTTTGTTTGTTTTGGTTTTGTTTGGTTTTGTTTGTTTGTTTGTTTGTTTGTTTGTCATTTTCTGTTGTCATTTAAGTTCTGAAGTGTTTTAATTTTAAAAATTTACCATGTTCAGTACACCATATGGTCAATTTTCCAGTTAGCTATCTATTAGCTATCTTAGGAGTTTGCATGAATGAAAAGTACATTTGCAGACAGGGTACTACCAAGTTATGGATTTACTCGTATATTGCTGAGAATTATTTTTAAGGAAAAGTAAATTTTCCACTAAATGATAAATCTTCTGGAGTGGCTGGAAAATGCAGAAAATGCAGAAAAGGATAAAACACTCCAAAACCTGAAATATTTTGTTCTGTTGTGGTACTTTGTGGTACTTTGTTTCTCTGTTCTTACAAGTTTTGAGTCAAATTTCTACCAAATAAATGAAATATGCATGCTAGTGCTGTAAATGTTTCATTTTCACTTTACACATGACATGGGATTCTGCTAGACTCATTTGGACTAAAGATCTATAACTTGACATACTTTCTATAAATTTCTTTGCACTCTGGTTGCTCATGTAGACAACTCATCATACTCTATCATTACAGCCATTAAAATCTATTATGTTTGATCATTAAGTGCTTGTCCAAAAACTCAAAGGAAGATTCTGATGCACACCATATCTAGTTATATGTTTAATTCAGTAATAATATTATGTTATTCATAGTGATAAATTAACATTCCAGTAAAAACAATAACTCCTTTTCTGTCCAATACTTGCATCCAACCTGGCCACTTCTCTACATAGTTGGCTACAGAACAACAATTAGAGGATGGATTATGACTTCTTCATTATTAAACAATATTCGTAAGATAAATATTAACCTAAATTTGTGTTGTTGTACTGTTTTTACATACCTACCTAATCAAGGAGTTTTAATGCTAATGTGCTTTCTGTGCTCAGGGCAGAACAACGGAAAGAACAGTGGAGACACAATCAACTCTCAGTGTTACTTAACACTAAGACAATTATTATCATCAATATAAGCAAAATAATCATCTCTGTTGTTCAGTGCAGAACCTTAAGTGAGTCTGGATTGCCTGGGGTAGGCCGTCCAGCTTCTTGTCTTGTCTGGACAAGGTTTAGGTCCTCCTAAAAGACCTCAGAACTATAGATGAGAAATAATTTTAAATGTTATGATAATCTTAATTTTTCAGATGAGGAAATGAGTCAAAGGAGCATTTGTCTGCATCAGCACTAGGGACCAAACCTACAGCCTATGATTTCACTAAATCTCTGTTTGGCAGGTACTGTTTGGCCAGTGCAGTGACCTCTGCCATCACCATGTCTTTTTCTGCTTCATATTTACTTGCCTTTTCTCACCTTCCTGAAATCCCAGCAGTGCCCTACTCTGTCTGTTCAGGCTTTGTGTTCTTTGTAACATGGATGGCTGAGGAGGAGTTGCAGACAAGTTAAATTCATGCAAATCTGGATTTTTACACAAGTTGGAAGGAGCCTGTCATAACTGAAACATATTCAGTTATTTTCTTCTTCACAAAGGGTTGCTCTTGTCCTTTCTGAAGCAACTTAGGCTGTCTACACAACTCATGCGGAAGAAAATCTCTGCTTTCAATATACAGCATAAAGGTGAGTCTTGGAAACATCAAACTCATCTACAAGAAATCAGTTTTTAGTAGGATTGTGCTGGTGTGGACCACTGGCTATAGAAACCACACTAACCTGTTAGTTTGTACTGCACTGAGTAACTTCTTATTAATTTGTTGCATGCTATCTAAACCTCAGTTTGCAAATCTTGTGGAACAGATGTTGTTTTAGGATTATTAGTCTGGACAGCACAGGGGGAGTCATATCCTCCTTGGAAGCCTGACCACAACAAAGAGGGTGAATAATCACTCATATGAGTCTAAGGAATGAGCACGTTTCATACACTAGCCCACTTAAAGCACAAATAGCTCAGTCATCAATGAGCTGTTCAACAAGACATTTCCAAATACGTGCATTAACAACTCCTATAAGAACCAGGATATTATGGGTTGAATGACATTTCTTCTCTACTTCTCTCTTCCACTTTGAACCCATTCAGGCACCGTGAAGCCACATGTAGAAGCTGCAGTGACACTTACTGGAGAAGGCTGAGCTGATTACTTTCTGCTTCATGGGCTGCTGAGATTCCAGGCAACAGGTTCTTTAATGTACTGATTACCCTTGCATTGTAGTCTATTAAACATTGCAAATCTGCTGAGCTATCCAACTTTTATTCAGAAACCTAAAAACTTGTGCCATCATCAAGCACTCCACAGATGCCCCAGATATTATGGCAGCACAATCACTCTACTGTTTAAAGTACTTTGTTTCTGTCTCTGTGAATTATGGGGTGTCACATCATGGCATGTGTTGTTAAAATGGGAGGTAACCCAACATGACATGGCATAATGGGATACAGCCTGTGGGTATAGGGAGAAGGGTGGGAAGGGAAATACAGCTAGACCTATATCTGATGAAAAATCAGTGACCAAAAATTTAGCCAAGTAGTCACTTGTATCTTACCAGGTTATTCAAAAAATGAGTCAAATTGTTGTACAGTGACTTGAAAGCAAAGTAATCTGATTCCATAGCTGTAATAATTAAATTCAATATCTTTATTTCTATTTCAAATAGATCTTCTGCCGATCCGAAAGATGCCACAATTTGTCAACATTAGCAGTTTCTGTTAAATCGAAATGTTCTGTAGAGTATGTTCAGTTTCACCAAAGTTTGGAACAGAACAGAGATGGATTTCAAAACACATAGGTTTCCATCAAGAATGTGTATGGCTTTCTACTCCTTCCAGTCTCGCAGCTCCTTAGCAGCAAAAGGCTCCCAAGATCCACCAGTCTGTTATGGGACTGGAGCTCCTCTTGCCATCAGAAATGATTTTGGCACTTTGTAGTCCCCATTCCACAGCAGATAAGAACCAAGAGTCAAAGTTCTGAAATTGTTTGTGCAATGACTTTAACTTTTTCCACACAGCTCTAGACAAATACTATATGGGTAACTATATTAACTGCAGAACTGCTGTTCCAGTGGCCCATAAAATCTATTCCATGCAACATATTCAGGTTTTAGCCACATACCAGACTCCTCTCTCTTTTTCTCTCTTCACCTATACCAAAGTACTCTCAGCAGCAGGCAGCAAGGAGTCTCTCAATAGTGGCATACGTTAGCCTGCAGCCTGACTGTCCTCAAGGGAGAAGTACTTTCCCCATCCTAGAGTAATTGTTTTTAATTGCAAAACATCCTCTGCCTAAATAAAAATAAGACTCCCCTTAGCAGACTCAGACAGGCCAAAGATTATTTATTTTTTGCAACACCATTACACATAGGAACTCAGTCATGAATCAGAATCCCAAGGGCCATCTTGCTACTTATAAATGAATCTACATATACTGTTTTGTATCCTTCCATTTCTGCTTAAGTTTTTTAATTAGTGGGTCATTGAATTAGAGAAATGGGTACAGACTGCAAAGAGCACTGGAAAGCCATTTCTTGCAAAGAGCTTGTCTTCTATTAATGTGGTACTTGTCCCATTGAGTGTGTTTGAGCAATATGCACAGCATTAGTTTCTGAAAACAGAAAAAAAATGAATAGAAGAAACATTTCAAATGGCTGAGAAGCTTTCAGAGGGCAGAGGGGAATAAATAAATAAATAAATAAATAAATAAATAAATAAATAAATAAATAATATGTCACCTGGAAATTACAAAACGTATTATACCATGTAACCTTTCTGAATGCAAAAGTTTATGTTCTTGCCAGGCCCAATTCTTATTTTGGCTTTGTTTTCAGTATCTCTGATAAACTTTCAGAACAAATGTTGAGATTATATTTTGTGATTTATCAGATCTCAGTGACCCAACCTTTTCTTGCAGCTCTTTGCATATTTCTGAAAGGTAACTCAGAACAAAATAGCAACAAGACAATGTGTCCCTGCAAATATAATGAACACTTTTTCTCCTCAGTTCCAAATCTACCATCTCTGTCAGGTGCACACCAGAAAGTTTCTTCCACATTCTCTTTAATGGTATACCTACCCCAACAGAAAAATCTCTTTCCAAACAGTCATTACCTCCAGAAAAAGGCTTTGGTCACTATATATTTTCCCTGCAATTTAAATGCTTATAAAATCAGTCCAGTAGGTCTCCAAAGTCTGTCTGTAAGGGCACCATCTGATGACTCACACTCATGTTACAGATGAGAACTAAGATGGAACAGAATCAGCAACTCACTGCATCTTTGCTGAGTTGGCAGAAATCTCAGAAACCATAGCTCTGGATATGAGAAAACAAAAGAAAGAAAAAGCAGAGTAAATATCTCTATTTGCCAGAGAACCAAGTCCACTTAGCTTTGAGGAGTTACTTGCTGTATGCCTTCTTAAACAGGAATTTAAAATGTATTTTAAAGAATAAAGGGTAAATTCAGTGGTGTTGTCTGCTTCCTGGACTAACAACAGCCCCTTTAACTTTGCTGTTCTGTGAATGTTTATAAAAGGCATCAGCTCTGTTTTTCTATATTTTCCCATTTATTTGCCAGTTGCTATGTGAAACTTTGCTGTGTTTTGAAAAGATGATTTAACAGGATCAAACAGATGTTCCTTCTGCATGGAATCTTCAGCCTGGGCAAGCAGAGGATGAACATTTTCATGTGGCTTTGAATACATTTCCACTTACATGCAATCCTTCCAATGGTGGGAAAGAATTTTCTCCTTCCAACAGGCTTCTGAGACTGGATGCAAAATGAGTAGGGGAAAAAATGAATTTTTTTCAGGTGCTCAGCTGGCAAACACAGCCTCCCAAATTCAGAGTTGGGAAATGAGTTCTTCACGTTTGAGGTTATTTGGATCTTTAAGGGAAAAGTAAATTAATTTGCCTTTTTATGTAGCATGGTTCACCAGCTTCCATGATCTGGGAAATTTTTAAATGATTCCTTTTTTAGGCATTTTGTTCCCTTGTGTCTTCAGACCATGGCAAATATGATAGGTTGGTTTGTTCAGTTGGGTTTTGAGAACTGGGTTTGACTAATGTTTCTATAGGAATGAAGAGCACTGTGACATCAGGTCACAATGGTACTGATTGAAAGACAAGTAACTGGTTCCCATCAATGGCCCATAGTGGATGTGCAGTTGAGAATATAAGAACAAATTACTTGTGTGCAGAGGTATTACCCCACAATACTTTCCTAACCTGAGGAAATCTACTGTGCAGAGACTTCATTAAATAAAAATCCAACAAGACCGGTTTGTTACTAAATGTAGAATTTTCTGGCTCATTAAGTGGATGTATCCAATCACTTCTTGAACTCACATAGGTTTCTAATGCCCCCAGCATATCCACAAGTGCCAAGAAAGTCTGATGAATAGTTAGATAATCTTAGATAATCTTTAGTAGTTTCCTGAATTTAAAAGTTGTGACACTTTTTCATATTACTGTTAATAAACATCTTATGTCACCCTGCAAATCCAGGACAAAAATTTAGTGCCAGTAAAATTCATTATATTTCATTTTTCCTATAATAAATAAAGAATTCTTTTGTATCTGCATTGTCTTTGTTAAGTGGTACGGAGAAGCAAAATCTACAGGCTTTGTAAGCTTACACATATGCTGTATTTGTTGTTTTTTTCATTGTTATTACAACATAACATAATCAAATCATTCCCCTGCTCTTTTTTTTTTGGTCACATGCAGATTCTGAATGGACTCTTCTTGGATCACTTGGAGGAAATTCTTATTAAACAGGATGTACCTCTTCCTTAGGGTGACAGGTTATATACAGAGATTTTTCATCACAGTGAAAAATGCTTCATTTTCTGCCAACCATATGTAAAGCAAGGGGAAAAGTCTGGCCTTACTGACTCCTGGGGACTGAAAGTGGAGACAAAAAGGAAGCACATACATTATAAATGTTCCTTTTAAAACGTAGTTTTACAAGACTCAAAATACGTGAAATTGAAAAATACATTTAAAAACAAAATAGTTAGGAATGCAAGCATATGCTGTTGTGAAGATGATATTTTGAAGATGGATTGGTGTATTTTAAGCCTAGAAGTCTTATATTTTGCATATTACAAATGGACAGGCTTTTATGAATCCACTCATGCCTTAAGCCCAAATAGATTTAGTGACAACAACAGATCCCATAGACCCAATGACCTTAAGATTAGGCTGGTTTGGGAAAAAAAAAAAAAAAAAAAAAAAAAGTAAATTTTTATAGCAGTTTTTAGATAGGTGTTTCCAGCATCCTGAGTGTCTAAAATAAAAATTTTTTCCCCAAAAAAGTCCAACCTGATCTCAAACATTTATGATAATGCTGGTTTTTAAATGCATACATTTGATATATTTATGACCTATCATTATTAGTGATGGGGCCATTAGAGGGGTGAGACTTTCATCTCTGAATATAACCTTTTTGTTGTGGTATATAAGGATTAATTTTATTATACAGTACCACCAATGGTAGAGGCCTCTAATTGTCTATCTTGAGATTTTTTATCTGGGGTTTAAAGGCTTGCTATAAACTTATCCTGCAGTGTGGAGGAAACACATGGCAAAGGATAAAAAGCAGATCATGTAATTGGGCTTGAGAGTGTTGCGTGATCTTCCTTTTTTTTTTTTTTTTTTTTTTGACCGGATATTATTTGTTTGGTTGGATGTGAAATGTGAAGTGTGACAATCTTGAAAAGTGAAGTAAATCTTGCCTTGAGGCAGAAAAAAAATACTAAAGCTTTTAGGTCAAACTATCAGTTTTACAGCAATAGTTTTGTATACTTGTATATACTCTGGAATATTCTTATGTACTCTTTTATTACTTTTTTTTTTTTTAATAAGAAATAAAAATACATATAAGCTTGTGCAGATTCTGATGCAAAATCACCTTGTTTCCTAGTTTTTAGACTTTTTCTTCTTTAAGGAAGTGCACTGGGCAAGATTCATACAAACCTGAAAGATCTAATACTGACCACCAGAGGAGCTGGCTGCATGAAACTTGTTTTATTAAACTGTGGTGAATTTTTGTGCTTATGCCATACTATTGATGTGCAGCATTATTTACTCTGTGCTGTTTAAATCTTTCATGACACTGCTAATGCCTATAAGAACAATTCTTGCAGTGACATTACATCTCAGAAAGATTCAGGGAGGCTAAGAGATCTGTCTCCTGAATAGTCATTTGCAGCTTAGCCTGGGTGCATACCAGATCCTATGACAAGAGGGCTACTTCATCCTATAAGGAGGGCTTCTACAGAATAATGCCACTGGCAGGTCCCCTTTCATGACTCTCAAAATCCCCTGTGCTGCTTCATCTGTGATCCTTCTGAGTCCCACAGAGTCTCCATATATTGTACATGCAACAACTTTGCTCTGTTTAGTCGTTCTGTTAGACAAAAAGAGATTTATTTTTTTGTTGTTTGTTTGTTTTCATTGGTTCGGTTTCACAAAAAGTAGAAAAGAGTAAAGTGGCATTCTGGGCAGCACAACCCCATCTCCCCATCTTTGATCAAGATACTGTACGGAAGCAGGGACACTGTGGGACTAAGGGTGCGGCTCAGGATCAGCAAATGCTGAACAGCAAATGCTCTTTCAAAGTCAGCCCTGCAACACTGGTATTTTGGGTTATGCATGTATTGCAGCTGATCTAGTACTTGCTGTATCTTGCTACTCTCTATCCCACCTTCCAGTTCTGAAAAGTGAAACCCTCTGTACTCCATATACAAGGGATTCTACATATATGTCACAAGTCACCCTGCAAAACTAATACATTTCCTTCTTTGCCATAATTTGGTACTAACCTTGTCATCCAGGTCAAAAAGCTGCCTGTCTTTCTCACAGGATTAATACAAGCCACTGGGATGGAGATCCTACACATCAAAGAAGGTAAACCCTGCAAAAAACTCTCAGCTTCACATGAAGTAATGGGTGTGTACAATAAACTTGTATACAAGCACATCTGCACTTGCAATAGCACAAAGATCTCACTTCACAGAATAGCTCAACAAACAAGGAGTAAAAGCCTTTTCAGAGGCTAACTTTACTGGGAGATGGCACTTGCCTACATCACACACACAAAAAAAATAAAAAATAAAAAAAAAATGTGGGGGTGGATTTGAATGTGAGCTAGCAAGTGGTTTAAGTTACCTCTGTTTATTTCACTCTTACAGCACTCTTCTCCTATGATCTTTACCTAAGATAAATTGTTCTTCTGTGGGTTTGTTACTTATCTTAACAGTATTTCTCAAAACAAGTAAAGGTCACTTAGGAGACAATAAAATGTATCAATTCAAATCACATTAGCTGTTCAGAAAGTCTAAGAGATGAACATCTGTGGGGTAATTTGAGGAGACAGGAGGGAACACCACATTTGAGGTTAACAGCTAAACTTTCAGCCTTTGTCAAAATTATGTTCAAAATCCCTTTGCTGGCTGCATGTCCTGAAGCAGCAATCACAATTTAAGAAAAATACACTAAAAGGTCAAAAAACTAAAAGCTATAGTAACTGTAACTCATGCTCAATGGGAAGCTAACTAGCTATTTTAAAAGCATCTTTTTTTCTGCTCTCTATCAGTATGCAAATGTTAGTCTTACAGTTCTGGAAAGCTGTAATTCTTAGCAGAAAGAGATTTTCCCAACATAAGAAATTGCCCAAATTATATTCCAAGTGCATTATGAATAGGAACCATGATAATTTTGCCATTGTAATCTACAGGCAGTCAAACTGAATTAATTTATTTTTATTTCTTTAATGTAAGGCTCCAGCCTGAAGTACTTTATATTACTTTTTTTTTTTTTGGGGGGGGGGTGGGTGTGGGGAGAGAATGTAGATCCACTGACCTACTTAAAGACATAAGAAAGAATAGTTGTTGTAAAGTGTTTTGAACTTTTTTTTTTGAAACCAACACCCAGGTCTATGCTCAGGGAGTGTGACTAACACAAGAAGGTGCCATTCCACAGATGGAGAAACATTTCTCAGAGGCAGGCTCCTACTGCCCGAGTCGCCTTCCACAAGCAGGAGGCCACCCACTGCATATGCCAGGAGAGGCAGATCAGCTTCAGGGGATGTGGTGTATGGCAGGGCATCACTTGCCTTTTGAGTACTATCTATGTACATGTTCACATCTGAATGCATTCTTCAGTTCAACCCCAACAAGACATTTCTCTTCCTTTTTCTTCACTTGGGTGAAACAGACTCTTGTTTACTCTCCCCAGCTCTACCCAGGAGATCTTCTTCACACCTTAAAAACTCCTCTATCATTGAAACAGTCTCAGGCTGCTGGCATTACAGTAACAACACCAGTTACATATACAGTATTAAGTATTTGTTCAGTCAGAGCTAATTTACAACTGAAATGTGCCTATACTGAGATTTAATGGTTTTATTGACTTGCATCCTAATTTTATTGATATCTAAAATAGGAATAAAGCTTAGTATGCCAGGGCAGTTTTGCTCTTGAGGTCCAACACACACTGCGGTGCTAACAGCTGTTCATATCTTCTCTCAGGACTCAAATGACTTGCTTTTGTGTTTGGATGTGAAACCTTTGCCTTTGCCTTCAGTGCTAAGGAAATCCGTGCTTGTAGGTGGCTACCACATGACAGCAAATATTTGGCTATCTCGAAGCATGATCTATATTGTAGTTTTCTACCCTGAAGTAAACTAGGTCCAGCCAACCACAGGGCCCACTGTTAATAATCTCGAGATGAAAGAGAGTTTCTGTTATCATCAGTGACAAAGTCATACAAGTTTGACGCTTTTGCTATTTGTGGAGCCAGAGCAACCAAACACTGTTTTGGGTAGACAAACACATGCACTAGCACATTCAGGTTCTTATTTTATTTTCAAGTCTTTGGGAAGAAAATTATTAGGAAATAACTGCAATTTCCATGTTACATTTTTCCAGAATGCTTTCTCCTAACTCATTCCTATGCCAGAGTTACTCTGGCTGCAGCTAGTGGAAGTTACATTGACAGTCTCTGGAGCAAATTACCAGCCTGTTTCACACCCCATACATTGATTTCTGTGTCTTTTATCAACCTTGCCTCTACTATAATTGTACCAGGATTTTTTCCCAACTGAAGCCTCGGTGTACCCGTTTTTGACATGGAAGTATATCTGCAGCACAGCATCCTGCTGCCTGGACTGGGCCTTCAGCAGGGAGAAAAAACAATGGTTCTGTCAGCAACAACAAAGCACATGGAGACAATGAGAATTATGCTGGGACAAGGAGAATTATGCTGAAAAAAATGAACAAACTTATACAAAACTAGTGTTTTCATAAAATGTACCGTAACAAGGATGTTTGAGCCAAACAGGAAAAAGACTTTCTGGCCTCAAAATGTGTTTTACCTCATAATTAAAGTATTTGAATATTTTGTACAGTTTTCTATGAGAAATACTGGCGCATAAGCATAAGGGAAGATATAAATTGGTAAAATAGCTGTGTTTATGATAGAAATAACATATTATTATAAAGTGGTTATTTACTTATTTATTTACTTATTTATTTATTTATTAGGAACTGGGTAAATAACCCAAAACATTTCCAGAATAAGTCTTCTTCAGTCACCCAAACTCCTCAAATTGGATGAGCACTATTCTGACAAAAGCTCACTATCTCCCTTTGAAAATCACCCTCGAGTCAATGGATTCCAATGAGCTGCATCAACTCCCTGTACAAGGATAGAATTGCACAGGTATTTTATTCTTTTGTCTGCAGGTTCTTTTGATTAAAATTTACTCAGGGTCTTTTGGTCATTTGGAGAAGGCATCGGATTTAAAAATTATATAGCAGTCTTCCTGCCACACAAGCAAATATTTGATTATTGGCCCATGCCTAAACAGAGATGTTAACCTAAAGCCCGTGTTCTTTTCTCTTCATGCATGATTCTTGCTCACAGAGCTTTATGCAGAGGAGCTGAAAAGAGGATTTCCAGTGAAAAAAGCCTTCCAGAGGCAAACAAGCCCAGATCCTTTAATATCTGAGCTGTCATTATAAGAGAATAAAACAATTTACACAATTTACAGTGTTTCAGTTAACCTCCTAAGAATGACTAGCCACTGTTGCATATAATGGAGATACTTGACAGGTCCCAACTTACATTAATTATTTGTATCCTAGGCCATGGCTAAATGTACAATGAATCGCAAATTAAACACATAAGAAGCAATGTGATCTACCAGATAAGGCATAAGACCAGGATCCAGAAGACCTGAATTCTGTTCCTGGCTGACACCAGTGTATTTAGCTCTCCTATCTGTGCATCAGATCCCTGGCTAGTACTGCAAGAGAACAACTTTCTCAGAACAATTCTTCTTAATGCTACAAAATCCTGTTACTGCAACTTGCAAAACCTTTAAAGTGTACCTGCGTTAGGATGTACCTTAGAGAATGGTAATGGGAAGTCTCTGTCTGAGGAGTGGTTAGCATTAAAAGCAAATACTGGGCATGAATGACATTGAGTTACCAAAAGGTTTATGTTGCAGTATAATTTTCTTCTTTTGTTTTTTGTCAGCAATGCAACCCTTTCCTTATGCCAGGGACCCTTGTTTCAGGAAACCTGAACCCTTGTTTCAGGAAAAGCCTCTCTTTCTGCTGTGACTGTAAAGATCTCTAGCAGAACCAGTGAGTATTTCAGTGTTCAAGGCATGGGGAACACAAGAGGGAGAAAAATTTTAGTTGTATTCCCCTAGATGAAAATACAAATGTTTAGGCAAATGGGCAAACATTTTATACAAATTTTTACCCAATATGCAGAAACTGGTGGTTAGGTGCAACTTTGTGCAGTATGGTCCTACCGACAAGTGAAGCCTACAAACAAGGGTTTGTAGGGTTTTACTGATCACTCCTATATTTCCTTCAACTCGTGATAATAGTCACAGAGTATACCTTCATCTTACAGGATGTCTGCAGATTACTTTAGTCTTGCTGTCCCCTGTACTGAGAAAGAGAGTAACACTTTCAGCTTTGAGGAAGGATGAGATTCAGTGCCCCACTTTAAGTGCAGTGAAGCACTTTATCTGTGTCATTCCTTTTGGTACATCCCTCCATTTTTTCCTCCTTCTTTATCATCTAAAATCATTCTGTTTCACTTCTTTGGCCCTGTATGGCTCTTATCCCTATTTCATTTTACTTACTCTAGTTAAACCATAATATTAGGACATATCATGCTATATTTTTGAATAACTACTTATGACTTTTCCTCTGTCCACTGTGTTCCACAGGGTGGAGCTCCTTTAAAGGATCCTACAAGCAAATTCATTGTCCACCCTCAAACTTCCCTTTTCTGCCTATAAAAAAAATGTTACAACACTTATTGTGCCATTTCACCACCATCTTGAGCCTGCAATAAAGAGCACTGACAATAAAAAGGGCGCTTCCCTCTCACCCATACAGATCACTCTGTTTGACCGTTTTCAGTCCCCAACTTGTGCCAGCAGAATCACTTGTGTGGCAGCACAGTGAGGAGTCAGGAAACTGACATGGGTAAAAATATTTTGCTCGGTTAGCTGTTTTCTGCATCAACAGTTGTTCTGGGCTAGAGTAGCCAGTACAGGGAGGTGGCACAAGGAATGAAGGAATAAGAATAACCAGCAGGAGGAGACGACAGGGCAGGACTGACGCTTTGCATTGCTGCTGTTTTCTGTTGGCTTTAACAGGCCATAAAGCCATGGTACCAAGCCCCTCACCCTACTCTTTTTATGCAAAGATGTATCCGTTCATTGCTTCCTTGTACCACCTTGTCTCTGTTTCTGTCCTTCTTGCCTTGGCAAGTTTTCATAAGTGAAGGGAACTGCTGCTGTTCAACCCACCATATCCCATACCCCCATCCAGGGAAAAATTTAAAACAAGTGAAACGCTACACTCCATCACAGTCAGAGCAGCATCTGGCCTGGGCATGTTTAACATCAGCTTTAAGGCACAGACCATATTTTTGTCTGACATTTGGCACAGTAGGTTTTTAGAACATGTTAGATTTTGTATGGTGATTAAAACAAACAAACAAACAAACAAACAAATAAACAAAAAAACACTAAGAGTTACAGTAATAGCAGTATGTGTAGTAAGAAAAAACAATGTGTTTCAACCAGTAAAAAATTATTTTTTTAAGTTGTAGTATTTCCTCATAAAATAAAAATTCTGGTTCTTTTGGTTCTTTTAAGCATAGATGTATCTTGCTGTAGACTCAAAAAAATCTCCAGAAATCAGATGTGTTTGCACAAAATGTATATATATATATATTTTATTTTATATATATATATATTATTTTTACTGAGATTTTGCCTCTCTCTGCTCAGGGCACCTAAATCTAAAATGCACTTTTTTCTCTCTGAGCTTCCAGGCAGTAGTCCATATGTCTTTCATATGTCTCTTGCAAAACTCCCTTTTCTTTTTTTTTTTTTCTTTTTTATTTAAGAGCTACCAGTAATTATCCTTTTGAGAAAAAATGTTATCCTTTCAAGAGAAAGAGGCAAGTTTTGCTGCCTTGACAAGTCATTTCCCACAGCTACGGAATCCACTGATCGGAAATGTTCCTAAAAGGGTTTTAGAAAAGCAATTTCTTTTCTCGCTTCCCCTCAGCTGTCGTCTCTCAGCCGCCTGCGGCTTTGAAGACCCAGGAGGTGAAACAGTATCTAGAAGCACTTCCACATGGCAGTGGCAGGAGCAAAGGACTTTCTGAGGCTGAAATAGCAGCAAAGGAGGTATGTAGATCTAATTGAAATCCTTAGGAATGTGAGGCATCTTCAGCATCTTCAATATTTTTTACTCTCTTCCTTCCCTATGACAGGAACAGAGCCTCCCCAGGTCCTGCAGTCCCCTGGGGTGGAAAGTGGGAAGTAAAATCAGCAGGGATAGACTTATCAGCAGAATTTCCTTCTTCCCTGTAGATGATGCTTTGGTGAAACATCCACTCCTTGGCTCATCTCCCTTCCTTCACCTAAATCCTGTCTTCCTGCAAACTTGCCTTTTTGCCAAGTCAGTGCAGAAGTGGCGGCAGCACATGAAACCAAGAAATGGCCATGAAACCCTCAAAGGTGTGCAGAGATCTCTCTCCTCTTTGTCTGCAGGGGACAGGAGAGCACAAGCCAGTTTCTTTGGATTTGTGTAAGGGCCATGGTGTTGCTGCACCTCAGGTTTAGCATGCTGTACCAAGGCAAGGCTAGGCTTGTACTAACACACATTTCTGTGCCTATGCTGGTTCTTTGACTTTGGGTGTTAGAACAGTGTTGAAACCAATTCCATGAATGTCTACACTTACCACACAGTGGTTTGGATCCAGAGTGGTTTTAGTGTACCTTGTTCATGGTCTTCCTGGGGAAGGTGAAATTCATGCCCTTCCATTTGCTTCAAGCCCTAAATAAGGAAAAAGGGTCAAAGCCAAAACCCATTTCTTATACAGTTTTGAGCCACATGTCCTGGAGGTGCATGATCCAGAGACAAGAAAAAAATCCAGCCCCAAGTAAACCCCTGAGCCACATAACACAAGGCGTAAGGGGTCTCAGTGTCACCTGTTTCTTTACAGTAAACCAATCCTCTTGATACGAATCACTTGCTAATAGTGACATAGCTACTGTTGTGTAGCTATATCCTCAAAAGTATTCATCATCCAGGCATGAATGTCTTGCATTTCCTTCTGTTCTCCTTGCCAAGAGCTCTGATTCCAGAAAAAAAAAAAAAAAAAAAAAAAAAAAAAAAAAAAAAAACACGAAAAATCTGCTTTAATACTTTTAATACTGCCAATTTGGTGTGCACTTTGAACTGAATTTTGTAATATATTTGTCAATTTACTATTAAACAAATTGATATTCTCATTTTTATCTTTCACAGATTGCTGCCATTCAACAAAAATAAGTCCTCCTCCCTTTTAAATGTATTTTGAAGATTTAATATCGTATTCTTGTTTTGTTAACAACCACATGAAAACTTCACAGGGCAGATTTGAGTATTGACTATGCACATCTGGGTATGTAACCAGGGTCACTGGAGACCTAGAACTAACTTCCCCTGGGGTTTTCCCCTTCATTTTCACAAAGCAGCCAACTCATTTCTTACTTTGCTAGGTTTTATATCAACATCTGATCTAGGTTACAAAACCCTCTCATTTCTGCTCTTGCCTGAATGTCAGACCACTTTCTTTTCCCCCTCAACAACTTATCACAAGAAACAGTCAGAGTACCAGGAGCAATAATAATATTTGTCTAATGACTCCCTCTCAGTTGCACCAGAGTGGTAAACCATCAAGGAGAGAGCACTCCAGCAAAAAGCTTGTCTTTGAAGGTATATGATATCACTTCAAAAACAGCAAAAGAATATCTATTGGTGGCTCAGAAATATTTCTCACCTCTATCTAAACATAGAAATTTTGAAGCAAGAAAAGGGAGTCTACCTTACAGATAAGAAACATTTAATATTTAATTACTCTTTTTTTTTTTTTTTTTTTTTTTTTGGAACAACTTGTACAGCCCCAAGCTTCTTATAATGTATAAAATAGAGTACACCTGTCATATCTTGAATGAACATGAAACTGGGACTCACAAAACTAAATACATCTGCAACAAATTGTCTCAGTTTCAAATTATATGTGTAGTAGGTAGTCATGCAGTAGGATGTGTAGCTTATGTATGTGTGTGTTTTTAATAGGTGGATTTCAGTTTCTGTCTTCCATCTCAGAGGCAGCAGTAGTATTTTGGTATAGGGTTTATACTGGGGGTAGGAGAATTGATATTTCTGAAACTAAAATATTCCGGTGGCCCTAATAGGTTGGTAGACAGGTAAATTTTTATACAACAGATAGAAACTAATTTTGTCCTAAAGGTCACAGGACTGTGTCAGTGACGTTTGGCTCTAGTTATAGCTTTGCTCCACTGAAATATTGGTCAAAATGAAATCAACATGTTTACAGTGCCTGAATCTGTTTCTGCTTCCCACCCTGAACAAGGTACACCTTGAGTGACCTAAGCTCAGGTACCAGAAACTTAACTGATATAAAATGGGTCTTTGCCTACACTCATCTGCTGAGCTGAGAAGGCATATGTGGGCATAGCTTCCAGCATCCATGTTAGGTTAACAAGAGATTGCTTTGGTATCTTGACACTAGACTGAGCTTCATTGTTTACGCAGAGCAGTTCTGTCATGCACATGCCATAGAGCTGATCTGTACATGCCCTAAGGTAATTTGTTAGGGTTTTCATGATTTCCCACAGCCTAGTCAAAGCTGTAGCTTTGTCTGGGCTAGCAGACATCTAAACAAGCATCAACACTTGTTGATAACATGCAAAAGCAGGGAAAGGAGACACAGAGATATTAAAGAATTGAAACAGATTTTGATGACTGCTGCTAGAGTAAACCTGGCAATGTTGTTTAAGAGAATGCTTGGGAAACCAACACAGGAAAAAAAAAAAAAAAAAAAAGAAAAAGAAAAAAAAAATCCGCCAAAAAATCTCTGGTCTTTTTCTTCCTAGAAATCAAGGTGCAGAGTTTTTATCTTTCTCTATTTTCTAATGTATGAAATAGAATTAGGTTGGAAGCAGGCCCTGGAGTTTCCAGTCCAACCTTCTGTTAAAAACAGTGCCTTACATTAGGTTGTCCAGGCCTCTGTTTAACCAGGTCTTGAGAGTTATTATGTTCTCTGGACAACCTATTCCAAAGTTTTTTTATTTTCTTGGTGAAATATTTTCTTGACACCAGATGTAATTTCCCCTGAAACAACTTCCTCCCGTTGCCCTTTGTCCTGCCACCAAGCATCTCTGTAGGGAGAGTACAGAATTCTATCTTCTCTGTAACTAACTTTTTGGTTTTGCAAGGCTATGTTTAAGTCTCCCCAGTCTCTCATTTCTCCAAGCTGAACAACTCCAGTTTGTTTTACCTTTCTTCATATGCTGATTTCTCCAACTCCCTAATAATCTTTGTGGTCCCTTGTTTGACCCTCCAACTGAACTGACGGGACCAAAACTAGAGACGCTATTAGAGGTGAGGCCTAGAAAGCACTGAGCAGAGTGGAATAATCACATTGTTTGACCCTAAAGAAGCTGGGGTTGAAAGTAAGAGACTTTTTCAGCTCTGTTATAATATCTAGTTTTCTCTTTCATTTTTTCCATGTCATTCTTCCAGTTTATCTATACTTCCATTTTGTTATATTTTCTTTTCATCCCAAGGCTAATTCAAGCTGACAATACTCATTGTGAAATATGAATCCTTCCCTGGGAACACAATGAGATTCAGAGTGAAATAACATAGAAACTTTTCAGTATAATTCTCTTGGCAAAACAGAAGGCAGATGTCCAGTAGGGTCTTGCTATAAAGAACTTATTTATTATCAACTAAAGAAGCAAAATTTAACCAATTAAATTAAATTAAAAACTTAGCTTCAAGCCTCCCTCAAAAAAAAAAAAAAAAAAAGAAATGGGTTTCTCCAGACTCTGGAAAAGCAAGAAAAAAGAAATACTGATAGCGCGTACTTGAAATATGTTCATTTTTCTACAGCATGACTTGACACAAAAGCAAGAAGTGTTTTTGATAGAAAGTTCATCAGCCTTTCCATAGGACTTCTTAACACCCTTTTTGTTGGGCTTCTTAACACCAGCAGACCAAGGGGATTGGTTCATTCCTGCTGCTGAAAGTTCTGGAATAGCTGCTTTGGCAGGATCATGACTCTCTGGCTCTATGACTGCAATTTGGCAGCAGTGTAAATTAAATAGGGAAAACAGTCACCAGAAACCTGGGCACCTGTGGTAAGGCAGAAAGCCAAGGTGACTTGTGCAGTCACCCAGTTTTAAGAGAGAACAAATCCATCAGGAAATAGGAGGGTCGGTGTCTGAAAAATATCTATGGGGTATTTCTTATTATCATTATTATAGCTCAAATGTAAAGAATCACTGGTCTCTTAATTTATCAAATATGTCAATTACTCTGTTTTGGCAGAAATGCTTGTAGTTTGTGAAATGTTTATAGCAGTGACTGCTCAGCATTTGCTGCCCTTTTCCTCTGTTATATCTCTCAAGTATGCTTTTATTCTTTGAAGGATAATGAAAGCTCTGTCCTGAGAAAGAGGAAGGAAGTCATGAGTGATAGAGCCAGTGAAACAGTACCTGAGGTTGGCTTGGCAGCAAGCACAGCTGGTGAGCTAATAAAGCCAGATTTGCTTATGGATTCCTTTCATTGTGGACATGTGATAAATGTCATCCCTTACCATCCCCAGTTCTTCACAGGGTAAATAGAATGTAGCAGTATTTTTGGCATATGCTTTTCTCAGAATATACTCATTCTCCACCTCTAAAACACCTTAATTGTATGATGATTTCAAAGCCTGTAATGTATGACAAAGTACAGCTTGATTTCTTTTGTCAAGAGCTGATATAGAAAGGAGGAAAAAAAAGATTCACTGTGGAACAGTGTATGTGGTATTTTATTACTAAGATTTAATTAGGAAAAATAATAGGTCTTTGAAACTTTGGTTCTGTTCATAATAATGGCAGAGTATTCACTCAGTTTCTCTATCATTGCTGTCATTGATTAGACAGGGGCCTTGGGTTTTAAATAAACTGAAGAGTCTTTCAGATTCCCCTACAAGTAGATCAAATAAGAATGGCTTGAAAGAGAATGCTGCAAAATCACAGGGCTTTGCATCAGTGTGTTTCCATGGTCACAATCAGACAGGTAGTGAGGAATGCTTTTGTAAGCACATCTCAATGTTCTTTACCAACATCATCCTTCTGGTGTCATATAGATTTCTTAAACTTATTTGTGTTTTATTCTAAATTGCTTTCCAAAACACAAGTCAGGTTACAGATAGGAAAGAAAACATGAATGCATCTTGCCCAGGAGTTAACAAGACTCATATTCAGAGAATGCTTGGCAACCTTGGAGTTGTGACTATCTTTGGTGAGTGCCTGAGCTGCCTAAGGAAACTCATATTTTGTCCTGCTAGAATAGGTAGGTGTGGAATGAAGCCTTCACATTATTTGATATTAATACCAGGATCTACTGCAGCTCTGTGTATTCCTGAGTCATTCATCAGGACCCAGGTCCTGGTGCTTCCTCTGTTGGAAATGTGGCTCTCTCCATACAAGAAGGAGCCTGAATCTGTAGCAAATGGTAGAGGTATTCACTTGCTTTCTTTGTGTTCATATAAGTAACATAAATAACAAAAAATTTCATAAATAACACAGACACATAAATTTTAAAGGGGCAAGGCATGCCATACAGTATTATACAAATATCTGTATTCATTTCATTCTCTTAATGGTCTTCAGCCATTGCGTTCAGCCTGGAGAAGTGGAGGCTCAGGGGCGACCTTATTGCTCTCTACAGGTACCTTAAAGGAGGCTGTAGTGAGGTGGGGGTTGGTCTGTTCTCCCACGTGCCTCATGACAGGACGAGGGGGAACGGGCTAAAGTTGCGCCAGGGGGGTTTTATGTTGGATGTTAGGAAGAACTTCTTTACCAAAAAGGTTGTTAGGCATTGGAACGGGCTGCCCAGGGAAGTGGTGGAGTCACCATCCCTGGAGGTCTTTAAAAGACATTTAGATGTAGAGCTTAGTGATATGGTTTAGTGGAGGACTTGCTAGTGTTAGGTCAGAGGTTGGACTCGATGATCTTGAGGTCTCTTCCAACCTAGAAATTCTGTGATTCTGTGATTCTGTGATTCAGCAAAACTCTAAAACACTCCCAGCCGAGGTCTAAACTCTGGACTGGAAGCCTATTGCTAAGACAAAACCATCTTTTGGAAAGAGCCAGACACTGGAAATCCAATATAAAGGCTTTTCCTTCCTCCAGAGATATGACAGTGGTCCTTAGTGAGAGTAGGACACCAGGACTTGATTGGATGTTGAGGTCACAGGTGCCTCCCTGTGCTGTCCCGTACAGCTGGGGGAAGTCAATGCCTAAGGGTTGGAAAATTATGAGTCTTTCAGTGTACCAGCACATTACAGTCTAGAACTAACCTAAGAGAATATTTCCATGTGAATACTGAATATAAGTTTGCTTGTTTGTTTGCTTTTAAGACAAATTACAACAAATTACAAATATGGCATATGCATCATCCTTTTGTTGTTGTTGTTCTTGTTGTTCTCAAGTCACAGGAATACATTTCACCACTGCAGTTCCTCACCAATTTACCGGAGGGCAACAGCAAAGTCAGCAGTGTTTGGCCATGTTGTGCAATGATGGTTGGTGTGGACCTAGCATAGATCCAGCCTGACACTGCATCATAGTCCAGTGCAAGCTAGTCAAAAGGGACACAGCACCTTACACATACACTTGCACTGCTATGAGTCTTGTGGACCTCTGCTCTGCCGTATTTACATGATGAAAACTAATCTCCAGTGATTTCAAAAGAATAATGCTGGACCAGTTCCGAGGTTTTCAGCAGTGTAAGCAAAATGATTTTTGCTGCTCAGTGACACTGGGTCAGAACCCACTTAGGAAATAGGAAAGGGTGCCAAGATAGAGGAGTTGGGGGGAAATCCTGGAAAATCAGCTTTGATGACTCTTCAGGAAGAATAGGAACAGTGATTGCTGCTTTTGGGAATACCTATGCTCCTAGTAATAGCTACTCTCACATATTGCCATGCCACAGCAGCACTCCTGGCTTGTTTAATGTTCTGGCATCCCCAGAACAGGAACTAGCCATATGTACAATTTGCTGGCCCTAGAGGTTTGCTGCTCTAAGTAGCTGCCAACTTTACCTATGCCTAGAGGTAATCTAGTGGCAACCAGTTTGACACTGAATAATGTTTCTTTACAATGTACAGAATAATTTACAACTGTGCTGGAGAGATATTTTTTTCAGTTCATTTTTACTCTCTCTACATGAAGGATTAGCAAATTTTCACAAGCAAAATTTTTCTTTTCAAAAAAACAGATTTTCAACTTGTAAGAAACAATCTGTAAACCTCTCTGACATTCTTCAAATCATCTTAAAAAGAGGAAAAAATAGTGAAAATGTCCATAGTTTTACAGCCTGATTTGGGGTATTTTCAGAAGGAAACATTGAAACTTTGTTTCAAACAGTGTTTAATTTTTAAATTTATTTAAAAAGAAAGAAATCTGACTACCCTGTAAACACAAGACAGACTTGTGTGTGTGTGTGTGTGATTTGTGAGGATCATGGGCTGTGAACCACAGAATCATCTCTTTGCACATGTCCTTTGGGCACAGCTTCCACTCTTCTCAGATCTGAAGTTTCTAAAAATTTATTGTGCTCAGAGTAGCTATGAAAGCTCAGTTCAGGAACTGCATAAGGCCTGACTGGTCTCAAACATGGAGAGCAGCAGAAAACAGGTATTTAGAAATGCTGGCTGTGAGGGTTGTATGCAGATTGGAACCAGACACTGAGCAGCATGGAGGAGGCTGAAAAGCAGAGAGTAGGAATGTGCTGATGGTAGTGGGAAGGAGTGTTAGATGGGGCTGCAGCTTTCTCATGTTCTTTAATCTGTGAAAATTAATAGGGTTTAGACTATCATGCAACCTTTAAGGCATTTCAGTGAAGAAGAAAATTCAAGCGTGCCCAAACTCAAACAATTCAACTAGTTTTCAGCATCCACGATGGACTGGAAATGTTGAAAGGGGAGGTTTTCTCTACAGATGTGGAATAGATCTTGGAAGTGTTGGCAAAGTTTGTGTGTGTTAAACTTCAAATTTAGATTTCAATATTGCAAGAAAGATTTAAAATGATTCCACTAAATGTAGTAGGTTGTAGGATAATCCATAGGCCTATTAGGTTCCATTACTCTTCTCAAAAATACCTTGAAGGCATACCAGAAGTATTTAAAAATAAGGCAAGTGTGCAGTTTCTTGTTTCTCACAACATTTTTTTTCCAAAAATATTTTGTATTTTACATTAATCCTCCAACTAATTTGGAGGGAAAAAATATATATGAGGCATTTGTTGTTGTTGAATTAAATATATTAGGGATGCAACATAATCTGGCTTTTTCAAGGGAGCAGAAAACAAGAGAAAAAATATGGATTTTTTTCATAAAGTAATAAAGCACACCAAACCCAAAGTCTACTGTGAACACTCCAGGTGGATAAATTTCTCTTTGCCATCCTGCATAGAAGCCCTATTAGCTATTGATAATGATTGTTAACTTCGTTATAGCACACTTTAAATCACTAACACACTATAATTCTCTAATAAAAGTAAGAAAATAACATATGTTCCCTGTCACCTGCTAAACAGATGGCAAGCAGTGTAAATTCATTTATTTGACTTCTTTTTTTTTTATTGCTTTGGGCATCTTAAATTTAAATAATCAGATTCAACGCACTAGCCTCAATCTAAAACAGGCTTGCTTTGTAGAAAGGAAGGATCCTTTTTCAAAGGAAAAAAAAAGGCTCTGGTAAACAGTAAGCAATTAGCCACAACATGCTACCAGGAATTGTTTAATTGAGGCTGCCATACTAAATTAACCAGATACATGCCCTTGGAAGAACTAGTAAAACAGAATTACTTGCAGATGTTTTCAATTATTCTGTAGCAAACCATGTGCTTCTGCTTTGATTTATTTATTTATTTATTTATTTATTTTTCCACTCCAAGGAAAATTAAAGTGCAAAACAAACTTACCCAGCCTTTCTTTCTCCTTAAATGGTAGGACTAGAATGATTGTATATTAGCTGCCAAAATATCTCTGGGCTTCTCATCATAACTGTCCATGGATGGACTCCTGAGGCGTAAGAAAACTTACAGTTCTTGTCAGACATTAACACCCATCCTATCAAGTTAGTACGCAATAGTTTCAAGCTTTAAAGAGCAATTATAACATCTTAGCTTTACATTTCCCATAGATAACTTCTTGTGTAAAGTATCCAGATAACTGTAAACTTTCATAAAGTAATAGGGAAATTGTCTTTGCTGCCACATGAAGGTTAAGTCCTTCAATCATAGAGATGTTCTCTCTAAGCACTGGTGCAAAGATTGTTTGGTTCCTAGTTGGAACTGATCTTTGAATAGTTTTGTAGTCTTATCTCAGAGTTTTCTCACTTTTTGTGAGGCCAATTCTTTGTGTGTGTGAGTTTTGTTTGGTTGCTTGGGTTTTGATCTGTATGAGTCTTACGAGTTTCCAAATAGCTAAATTTGAGAGCCAACAACAAACTCTGTCCCTGAGGACAGTTTACAATTAGAGAGTATATATTTGCACTAAGGGTAGATTAAGTGCACAAAAGTAGACAGAGTAAACAAAGAAAATGATCTTACTTGAGTAAGTCATCAATGAGATCAGCTCAAATCTCACTAACATTTATTTGGAAACACACCAAAAAAAAAAAAAAAAAAAAAAGACATAGCCATTTAACATAACATAATGACATTAAAGTCATTAACATTGTTTTAAGTTATACCTAAAGAGGCTCCTTCAGCCTCTTTACCATAGAATCATAGAATGTTCCAAAGTCCGCCACACTCTAGACAGCCCAGTAGATAGATGCTCTGGGGCACCCTCTGGGACACCGAAATATCTCCATGAAGTACTATAATTTGTATATTTTAAGATTAGGCACCTGACATCAAAATATTCTAAGACTGAAATTCTTTTTTGTAGTACATATCTCTCCCATCATAGTCCTTGAGCAGAGGACTAGAGGGCTGCTGGCTGAGAGCACTATGTGTAGCACAACAGCTGAAGTATTCAGGGCCAGCACGAGAAAGAAATAATCTGGGATGTGACTCTGTAACTCTGATAAGAGCACCCTGCGGGTGGATCCTGGATTGTTAGCCCATTCTCAGCCTGGTTCTATACATCATCTAACTGAGAGTAAACATAAAACAGCCAGGCTAAGCAAAGTTCAAAATATTGTACAAAAATAAGTGAAATCTTGCACTATGTTGCCTCAAATCAAGAAGAGCTCCTATAAACCTGTTACCATAAAAAAAAAAAAATACAGAATACTTAGCTACAGGCACTTAACAAAAGTACTAAATTAGTAGTTTATTTGCCATTAGCTTCACTTCTAGTCAGTGATGAAAGACTGTTGAAAGACATCTCAGTACAGAGCAGAGATCTGTGTATGCACTGAACAGACAGGGGACAGGTCTGGGATGCAGCACAATCTTCACCCTATAGAACCTATATCCAGAGTGTGGTGTAGACTGACCCAGTGAGATTCAGAACATCAGACTGTCACAAGCTATAAAGTTTATTATTTAAAACCACTAATAAATCAGGTATCTATGAAGTAACTTTAAGAATGTAGTACATAAAGAATAGAAAAGTACGAAGGAAGGAAGGAAGGAAGGAAGGAAGGAAGGAAGGAAGGAAGGAAGGAAGGAAGGAAGGAAGGAATCTACATTATAAGGACAATTGTGAAGATTTTCAGAGCTTGCAGTTATAGGGAGGCCCACAATAAATAAATAAATAATGTATCATACAAGTTATAAATGTGGGCAAACTGAATTGTTTTTCCCACTCTAAGATTCATAGCTAAGGCATGGCCTGTCCCTGGCTCCCCTGCCCTTCAATTTTTAGGAAATATAGACAAATCAATGTCAGTGAATGAATGAATGGTGAGGATGAAACACAAGCAGCCACTGATGAGACTTGGGAGATTTATGACTTAAAGGTGGCTGAAATTTAACATGAAGGTGAGCTAGCTGCTGCAGTGCAAAGGTGTTAAAGATTCTAACTAATCTGCCCCACACAAAACATTGCTATCTGCATCCACTGCACTAATTTAAACTTCTGAGTGGCCAGAAGGTTTATTATCTTGTTTAGCACTTTCCACTGAGCTGTAACAGGAGCTTTAAGATTACTATTCATAACCATAATCATATCGTGTAAGATGATAGTTGGAAGAGTAACTGTGGTCTACTAGCTTGCATTGGTGATATGATTCCTTACAAGGGATCCTTCAGTAAAACCAGAAAGAAATAGAAATTTAAAGCCAGAAACAATTTCTAAGAGGAAGAAAATTGAAAGATTACAGCAAGAGAATTTTTAAAACTATATGTCTGAAGTCAAAGAAAATCCAGAAGAAAAAGAGAAGCCTAAAGTAAAGCCAAAGGAAAAATCATGAAGATCAATAAAAAAAAAGAAATAGAAGACTTTTATAGACAGCCAGATGATCATGGGGCAGTGCAGTCCTCCTGACATATTCTGAGATTGAGATAGCTTGCCCTTTCCTTTGTTAAATATCCATCAAGGCACTGCCAAGCTCCAGAATGTTATTAAGCATTTTTAAAGTTAAGATAGAAGACAGGCTAGGGGAAAAAAAAAATAGTCTCATGACCCATGGAAATTTGATGTTTGTTACTGGAGCATGTGAGCATCCAGTGTTTTGAAGGCTATTTGTGGTACTTATTTGCATCTCTTTTCTGATGTGTTTAATGCTGTACTTCAGAGGTCCTATGGTAGATTGGAAGGATAAGAAAAGAAATTCAGTCCTGCTTATTCTTGATCCTGTGTTTTGCAAGGTGGAGAAGACCACTTTTCTCTGAATATTGTAGGTTTGCTACAACTGGAGATAGGATTTAGGCAAAAAGTGCTGAGGCACATGTTAATATTCAGTTATTTTCCTTATCATAAGAATATCATGATAATGATTAAACCAGTAAATGTATTCATAGTCAGAAGAGAATTTTTTCCAGGTCAAGCAGGAAACATACTCTCCTTTGTAGTATGTCTGCCTCAAATCATCTCATAGCATTAACATATGTGCAGTTATTCTTACTGTGACATTTGGATTCTTATTGCTAGCAACTGGACAGAATGAGCTGAGGGGAAGCACCTTTTTGGTCATGCATACATTTCTAAATGAATGAAGCTGAAGCAACTACCTCTGAGACACCAAGTGCCTTTTCTTGTCTCTTTCTCCCTAGCCCGTAAGAGTGGCTCCAAGTTCTCAGTGTTTTGCAAAATGGATTTAAATGATGTGGGACAAATCTGTGACAAATCTATCCTTGTAATAGCACCTCCCCTCCCCAAACTTAAATGCATCAGAGACTGAGAAAATCCGTTTTAGGTATTGCCAGTTGACTTGCTTTGTAGATTTGTGAGCAAATTTAGCAAAAGATTGTCTCTTCTGGTGAACAAAAAACAGGTTTGCATATCTACACTGTGTGAAATCTATTAACTGCAAAGCCAATAAAGACCAAAAAAAAAAAAAAAAAAAAAAAAAAAAAAACCATAAAACCATTTTTGCAATGACTACTCCCATGAAAGAAGGAGCAAGGAGTAAATAGTAAATCAGCTCCGTCTGATCCCCATTGTTGGCACTGGAGAAACACACATCAGGAAGCCTCATCAACAGGGTGTAAAAGAAACAAGAGTTTTCAAACCCAGTGTTCCTGTCCTGCCAAACATTTACAAAAGGTGTTGGCAAGATATGGGCTTCCTCTCATTTCACTGAAGTCCACAGAGAAAAAGGCAATCTTCTTCAAGAGCTCAGAGTCACCCAGAGCTAAGCCTTACAGTGTATGAGACTGGATGATTACAGAAAATAAGGAGGACTGTAAGCAATAAGCCATGAAGTCCCTTCCCATACTGTGCTCCCCAAAGGGAAAAAAAAAAAAAAAAAAAAAAAGAGAACACATGGAGAGAGTTGTCCACATTAGTTCCTGTAGATTTTGTTGATACAACTCTAGTGAAGGAAAGAAAAGCCTTACATTTGTCCTCCTTTCAGTAAAAACAACGCTGTCTCCACATGTATATGTACATGTATGTGCTAGGACAGGGCACAGAAGCAAACACGGGTCCCCAATTAAATCCTGAGCAAATGTGAAATGCATTATGGATTTGATTGACATCACTCTGCAAGGAACTTATCACCACCAAAGAACCCATCTATTACAATGCAAAATGTTCTAGCTTCTTGCAAGTTCTACAATTATTTAATAATCACAAGAATTTAGGGCATTTTTTCAGGTTACGTTATGTCAACTAAAATGTCACATGCTGTTAGCTCACTTTAGATTTAGTCTTATATAATACTACTGTAAAGCACACCCTGGTATGGCACATCAGAAATAAGAACTAAAAGCACATGGCTCTGTGTCCATAACCCCATAGATCTAATAAAAGTCATGTATAGGCTGGCTGCTGTGTGTATTTTCAGTCATATCTAATTTGCTGCCAAATGCAATTGCCTAGTGGTGGCTTAGCAATTCAAGATTTGGAGGGTTATATATGCACCATAAAAAAGTATGAATGCCTCCATAAATCAAGACTCATTATTCCTTCCTCTTATTTTTGTGACCATCTGCAATATAACTTTCTTTATAACACAACTGGATATTCTGATTGTAGGAAGGTACACCCAGAAATATTGCTCCTACAGAGCTTGTTACTGCTGCTGTGTTCATGCTTGTATGATTTATCAATTATCAAAACTTCAAAGCAAAGATCTTGTCACCAGATGTCCTCTGTAAGCACCCAACAGTGACTCTCAACCTTTTTAACCTTCCCCATCATTTCAACCTCATTTACCCTGACAAAGTTATGAGGACTGTGGAGACCACCTCACCATTTGTACTTCGTGACAGATGGAGATCCCTGAAGTGGTGCTGGGGAAGCCAGTGAGTGCACGTGATACAGCCTGGAACAGGGTATGTTAATGTAGCCACTTTTGTACAGTGAGACAGTCTGTGGATCCAAGCTGGCTTGCTGGACAAGTAAATTCTTTCCTTTGTATTCTGCTTCTGTAGATCATGCAAGGCCAGTTCAGGTATCTGCTATTAGATACTATTAAATATATTCCACCAAAATTTTATTCAGGGCTGTTTACATTACTCTACATGTAAAGTAATAGTGGTGGCATCAAATTCACATCTATTTAAAATCTTTAAATAAGTTTAAATATATATATATTTGGTCATGCCTACTACTTGGACATGCAAAAGTAGATTACAGAACAATAAGAAGACATGCAAAAGGTCAACCATCAGTATCTATTGAACAAAATGGCAAAAACCTTCATATTTTCCAATCCTTTTTCCCCAGAGAGCCCAGCTGAAATTGTTTGATGTAACCCTGAGACCTCTTTGACCAGTCACTAGCACACACTGGTTAGGCTAAATAAGTACAGATTCCAGTGTCCTTTGCAAGGAACAACATCTTCCTTATACTGTCCTCCTCTGTCACGCCTTATATTCAGTGTGAAAAACACGCTCTTGAGGAAATCAAAATGGACGTCTTCCATGTGAAAAGCTGTGAGGTGTTACTTTTTTGGGTGTTAAAAAGAACAGAAATTAACCATACACTTGCACATCTACCTGTTCCAATGTAAATGCTTCTCCGTGTCTTTTCCAAAACACATTGTCATCCAATGTGTTATGTCATATGCTAGTCTGAACCCCAATTTGGGAAAAGGCAAAGAAACACTGAGATAGATTGACTATTACTGGAGATGGACAACTGCTGGGCTGTAATATCATTGCCCAGACAGGGATGGTTAGGGCAAATAAAATAAATTGGGGTCTTTTGGAATGAAATAAGGATTCTTGACCCTACTTGGGCTGGGGAGTATTTCAGCTGGATTAACAGCTAACTTTTGTTTTGTTTTGTTTTGTTTTGTTGTTGTTGTTGTTGTTGTTGTTTTTCAAAACAGCATTAGTGGTCTCAGTGTTCTGTTAATAGTCACTTGCCAATATTGAAGAGTAAGGGTTCATTGTTCATGTGAGTGATTCAGGTTTACTCTTGTGTTTACAGAACAAATGATTGCATGGTTCGGTCACGCTCTGACCAGTTTGTCATCACTTGTTTCTGTTTCTGTTGTTCCAGAGAAAGAAACACAGATGTGGGCAAAGTCTTCTGTGCAGTGGGAACTCTTCAAAAAGAGGAACTTGGTTATGAGACAGATTTGAGGTGGTGTAGGGAGATTAGTCATTCTGCTGTCTGGAACACTTCTCTTAACTGAGATTTTGCAGATCTGGCTGTAGAGGGATGGAGAATTCCTTGGTCTCTCCCAAGGTGTAACTTAACAGGAACATTATGACATTTGAGATAACCTTCATGCAAACACCAAAAATGTGCCATTTTCTCTAAGTCACGTGCATATTGCCCAACTTGCTGTGATTTTCCCAATTCTGTTCATCCCTCTACAAGTCCACCCTTACTCCCTCTTCCAAACAGTCTTGCCTACGCTGATCTATTCTTATCCCTATGTCTCCATTTCTGCTTCCATAGTTTTCTTTCCAGTACCTCCAGATTTCTCCTTCCAGCAGGAATGTTCCCCAAATGGACTGTCAGATTGCACACAACCTGCAGGGCGGGAGCATGGGGCAAGGCTACATACAAGGAGTGCCAGGACCAAGCCTAGGGTCAGCAGAGGGAGAAGGAACAGATACCCCCAAACCCTCAATGCTCCCCTTCAAGGAAGGTATGCAGTGACAGGTAGTGAGGGTTGCTAAAAGTGTTTTTTAGTCTGTTCAGAAGAGGCAATATTTTTAATATCTAGTTGCAAAAAGATAGATCCATAAGCAGAGCTTTGGTCTCCACTACTTCCATGTGGGAGTGGGTCCTAACCACACCCAACTCCCTCTTTTCCCTTGAACACATAGCTACATTATTCAGTTTAGTACAGCGGTACATGCCTTAATACACTATGTGTAGCTGAGCTCATTAAACAACTGGAAGCACCCAACTGTGCAGTACAAATTCTATTCAGGGGACATCCTAGAGTGCAACACAGACAAGCCATTCTGCCAAACCCCTAAGTGTCCCTCGGGCTGGCTTGCTTTTTCCAATTGTTTGTCTCATCCTTATGCAGACGTTTACGTTCCATACAGTACTATCACATCTGAGCACCATCTCTCCTCTGGAAAGTGGGGAGGTAACACAAGGGATCTTTCTCAAGGCAGTTGTTCTTGTCTCTTCTAATAATGCCCTTCAGAGCATTTCTCTGGCTCACAAGCCTTGTAAGAAAAAGTAATCTCTGTCTATTTTGGTTCAGACACTTTCACCTACTTCTGCTCCCTGATTTAATCTGATTTCTGTAATTGTTCTCTCTCCCTGACACTGTTCACATATGTAGTCCTTTTCTTGCTTTCACTGCTGATTGACAAGCTCACCTGAAAAGGTCATCACAAGAAATGAACATCAGGCATTGACATTCCATCAGTCCCCAGATTTATTTTGTGTGTGTGTTTTGTATGTTTGGATGTTGTTTGTTTGTTTGTTTAGTTTCATGCAGTTCTTAGGGTTACAAAAGTGAGGAGTGAGTGCTTTTTAAAAACCAGCAATAGATTGATGATGCTCTATGTTCGTACGTTTTTATCCTCTTGCATTCTGTGTAGGGATTGCCTTTTTTCTCTTTTGTTAGCTTTGATACCTACGACCTTAACACCATTTGGACAAAACCTGTAGGTTAAGGTATCATCCAGTTACAGAAGCACTGGTATGAATACAGCAGAGATCATGTTCAGTTCCTGTAATCTCCTCATAGGACTTTTTTTTTTTTTTTACACCATTTAGTGTACTACCCTGACCATGACTTGATGATTTCTTGATGTGGGCATTTGTGCTTGGTTTTGGTTAAACCAAATCATTTTTTCATTCAGAAGTTAATAACTTCAGTTGTTCACCTTAAGCAACACTTCTAGTTTTCCAAGGTACTTGGAAATTGCTGTACTTAGTTAAGATTTCAGTATAACTCAGATGTTCATTACAGCCAAGTGAGATGATTCAATTTTCTTGCTGATATACTGAATTCTTGTTATAACAGGAAACAAACATTTTCTTGGTAAGCTAAGCTCATTTTTTACGGTGATGAATGACTCACTGAGAAATCATTCTTGACAGTGGCTGCAGCCATTTTTAAACAGTATTTGTCTAAAGGAGGAAGACTGTTTAGTTGTTTTATTTTATGGTACAGACTAGCACATACATTAGTATTATTAACATTTTTCATCCCCTAGAAGACAACTGTGGCATCCATACTAATATCACAGGATCTCATTTTATTTCCCATGACAGCTAGCAGCAAATTTTGATTTGTTACTAGGTAAAGGAATCATATTTCTTCCAAGGTGAGCTTACCCAATTCACAAAAGAAAGAGTGATACACATACTTCATTAAGTCAATCTTAATTGCCTTGTACATACAACAGGCCCTTTTCCTCTACGGGGATATAAGTAAATCCTTATTGCTAACAATTGTGGGATGATTAACAAGAGTTGGCTGTGATTGAAACTTCTCCACAGAGTCAGTGATACCAGTGTTTCTTTTCACAGGTTAAAAATCTTCAGGAGTGTTTAGATTTACACCTTTTATATAGCAGTAGTTTCCAACCCGACATTTTATGTGCCAAGCCTGGTCTCTCAGATGCCAAAATCATATGCCCTAAAATATAAAGGTTAAGAGCAAAGATGCTGATGGATCTTGATTTACCCTATTAATCTATTTATAACATTTCTTATGCGCTTTCTTATTTCTTATGCCACTTTGTGCTAGGCCTGCACAGAAGAGAGGATAGAAGAAAAAAAAAAAAAAAAAAAAAAAAAAGGAAATTTTGCAGTCCTAAGGAGATTATGCTATAGAGGTCCCAGTCATGCAAAGACATGCACAGCTGTATAATCTACACCCATGAGTATTTCCGTATTTCCATAACTCTTTGTAGGATCAACATTGTAACGTAGGTCCATGACGTTTCAGGAATAGCTATTAATTCATTTACTCAGTTTTTGATTGTCCCTCTCCAGACCTCTTGAACACAGCTGAGAAGAACAGAATCACACATGACTTCAAGTGGTTGCACTGAAATAGCTCAGAGGTGAAACTCGGAGACTTGGCAGCTGCCACAGTACATCTAACAAAAGAGTGGCACAGGTGAAGCTCACCATGCCTCAAAATCCTAAGAATGCCAGACACTTTCTATTTTAATAGACAGTACTGAAATACTTTGCCAAATGTGAGTCACTGAAGGAAGTGACAAGAGAAGGATGGCCATGAGATCAGAATGCAGAGAGAAAGGGAAATTGTGACTGTGACCACAGGACAGGAGAAGAAAAGGGGAGTCTAAGACTATATGAGAAGAAGGAAGCTGAAAAAAAGGGAGCTAGAAGTAAGAAGGAGGAGAAGTGGCTATGCATGTAATCAAGAAAGAGAGAGCAGAAAGGGATATTGAGAATGGGATCTGTGACTTGGACTGGAAATCAGAGGATAGAGAGGCTTTGCTGATGTGCTCACCCCTCATTCCAAAGCCCAGGACACCTTTCCCCTGCTGCCAACAGAAAAACAGCTTTAAAGTACAGATTTCAACCTTCCCAAAGCTAATTTCCCAGATAAAACTACCTGTTTCAAACCCTAACTGCCTGATACTATTTACTCCATGAACTACAGAGACTCCACAGACATCTAATTCTGGAACTAATCTGTCCACCTTCAAGTTGTAGAAGCCAATATAATATGAGATGATGGAATTTCTTTTTCCTTTTTTTTTTTCAAATGTTAGGAAATAATACAAAAAGCCATATTCCAAAAACATAAAGAAAACAGAACATACTTAGAATGTTAAGAAGTGTTAGATGATTTGCTTGAGCAACCATATATATTATGATAGCTAGCAATTAGATGATTGCGCATTACTATTATTTGCATAAGATGTCTCTTCTATCCTTGTCTGAATTACCATTGTGATTTCATCAGCAAGTTTTCAATATTTTGTTTTTCTTAAAGTTATTTCCCCCAAGCCTTATTTACTGCATAAAACTCACCATCTTTGAAGACATTATAATTACTTAATTCACAGCTTTTTTATAGCTGTCATCATTGTAGAAACAAGATGATACATGACATGTGAGGCAAAGTGGTCAGAAGGTTTGTTGCTCTTATTTATTTCACAGTTGTGGCTCAGACTAAGGTCAAAGACTATCTGCCAGTAAGGAGCACTCAGATATCTTTAGCTTAACATTTTAGCTTACTTAACAACTCTGGATGTGGATTCCAGCTCCCCTTGACTGCATCTGAGAGTGCTCAGCAGGCTCTCACAGATGCACAAAAGACTAGGAACAAAAGTTTGGAGGTATCTTGTCATAGCTTGGCATATCACCACGTGAAAAGTCTCTGACAGAGGCAGGGGTAGAATTCCATTCTGCAAGGAAGAGTTTGGATATCTCAACCATGGCCACACTGTAGCAATCTTAAACATGAAATTGTCCTTTCTGTTTCTGATGTTCTTGGCTTCATTGACTGCACATCTAATTTTGTCCACGAAGGAGGCAGAGACCTAGGATAGCAGATTTCTCACCTTATGCTGCTGACCTGTTTCTAGAGAAAAGCAGTGCATGCTGTTTGGGGCAGGGGTCCCAAATAAAAGAAATGATTGAATAATTCTTTGTCATCTTGATCCTTATGCAACCTTAATTTTGTTGTGTTTAAACTTACAAATACTCAGTTTTGCCACCCAACTGATCCTTTGTTTCCCATAGAAGCAAATGCAGAAGAATTTAATATTTTTTTTCTGTGTTTATATAAATTATGCACATCTTCTATTTCTCTTTTTTTCTTCTTTTCTTTATTTAAGCATGATTTTGATGAATCTTTAAGAATCTAATATGTAATACATATTAGATACACACCTTGTCACTGCACCATTATACTCCTCACCAAACCTGAAACTTTTGTTTTCTTTCTTTTGCCCTTATACTTTCTAGTACTTTCTGTTCTCATTTAAAATACCAAAATATCTACAGCAACTCATCTTACTCCAAAGCATCCTAGCTCTCACATTGGGTGGTCCACCCCATTTTATCTGCCCCAGACAGTTTATATGTTTATGTATCTCTTGTGGCAAAGCTTTCTCTTGACCACACTCAGTGCATGGAGGAGTTCTGGGCACGTGTTTCTCAAGTCACATAAATAATCCATGATCATTATTATTATTTACATCAAGCACAATTGGATAATGGTACCCATCTGGGGAGATACTGAATAGGTTTGCAATGGGCATTACAGATGCTTTATTCCACCACTTCCTAGCAGACTCCACGTTGCAGACCCCACATCTCCTACTGTAACTAACCGCTTCTGTGTTGATGCAACTCCAGCTTCTGTGATGATGGTGCCTCTGGAGCTTAGGGGAGGTGGCTTCATGATTTTTCCAGTTTGCTTAAGCCTTCTTGCTCTGTATTTTGCTCAATCCTGTCTGTCACAATTTCCAAATCTGAGAACAGGCAAAGTTCTCACTGTAGAGCTAAAGGAGAGAAAGACACAGACAGGCTGAAGGAGAAAGCCAATACACATTGGGCTGTTGTAGCAACATCAGACTTCTCCAAAGTAGCCAACTAGTCTATTCTAACTACAGCATACAAGTCTTTACCTTATTCAGAGTTTTCTCATGTGTGATTGTATGTCTGAATTGGCAAGGGCAATCTTTGTGTGGGAGTACTGTGGGGGTTTTGAATTAAATCATTTAAATTCCTTTTTTTTTCACATTATTTTTATTTTCCATAAGAGTAGGTGGGGAGACAGTCAAACTGGATGGAAAAGGTGCTACTGACTCATGAGGATGAGAAACAGCCAGTCTTAAGAAGGCATTCTGGATTTATGCTTGCTGATTCATAACTTCCTACATACATGCAGGGAAAAAAGTGTGGATTCTGCTCTGAGCTATAATCTGTAGGAAACCCGCCCTCCCTTCACAAAGTGAGACACTAGTTTCAGAGCTGTAGGAGGACTTAACTTCAACTCCAAAAATGATGTTCCCATGAAAAATGTTTAGAATAATGGCCTGTAAACATTGCCTCCAAGCCACCAATTCCTACTTTTTTGCTGTCACAGAGAAGTCCAAAACCAGTTATAGTTAAAACTTCCCAGTTAAATCATCAGGTAAAACAAATGTACTAGTCACACGAATAACAAAAGACAGTTGAATAGAAAGAACATAAAGAACTGAAAGATGCAAAGGATTTTGTAGAAAACTACTTTCCATTTCCATGCAAGAAAACAGGGTCAGTTCTTTTCCTTGTGCCCCAAGAAACTAAATAAGACAATCTAAGAGGGATTAAAGAAGAAAAAGATGAAGGGGAAGGGGAAGGGGAAGGGGAAGGGGAAGGGGAAGGGGAAGGGGAAGGGGAAGGGGAAGGGGAAGGGGAAGGGGAAGAAGAAGAAGAAGAAGAAGAAGAAGAAGAAGAAGAAGAAGAAGAAGAAGAAGAAGAAGAAGAAGAAGAAGAAAGAAAGAAGAAGAAGAAGAAGAAGAAGAAGAAGAAGAAGAAGAAGAAGAAGAAGAAGAAGAAGAAGAAGAAGAAGAAGAAGAAGAAGAAGAAGAAGAAGAAGAAGAAGAAGAAGAAGAAGACAAGCCCAACAAGGTGAAACTGTTTCTTTTCAAAGGAATGTAAATGTCTACTTATATCCAAACAATTTATTGACGAATTTTAACTTCATATGGGTGCATGGAAGAGGAAAGATTTGGTAGGGAAATAAACAGAAACTGGAGAAAATTGAAAAGACTCCTATTCCCAGTGCTTAAAACTAAAAGTGTATTGCAGTTCATGTAGAACATCAGTAGCTACAGATCTCTTCTCCTCTTCCTTCTCATTCCCTGATTATGGCTGCATGTGAACATGTCCAGCCTAAGGCACTGCTTCAGCAGTGTGCAAGATATCTCTGAGCTGGGATTAAGAACAAGACATTCCCAATTTCTAATACCTAAGACAAAAAATCAAATACCATGCCTAACATGTTACAGGCACTCAAGCTGAAGTCCTTTGTTAAATTTGGCTGGTTTATGAAAATATGTTTTCAGGAAAAGGTGATAATGAGCACGTTTGGCATTCTGAAATCAGTTTCAATCCTGTAATATATGTTAGTTGAAGCAGGGAAAGTTAAATCCAGACAGGTTGAAGTAAGTGCTGAGAAATTATTACATATTTTTTCAGGGCTTTTACATTCACAGTTATAAGCTTTCTTATATTTCTGATTCAAGCCAGAAGGAAAATCAGAAAAGTAAAATAATAATAGCAAGACAGAAAGAGTTGTATATAAGAAGACAAAATATTTCTATTTAAGAAGACAAAAAGAGAATGTATTTAAGAAGTTCAGATGCTGAAGAGATTGTATGCAGTTTGTGCTGCCAAATTCAAGCAATTATTACATAATCTAACAGAATCATCCTTGACTAGGCATAACTCCATCACGCAACAATGTGAGCAGTAGAAAACAATGACAATGGTGGAATTATAGGAAAGAACAAAACAGAATTAGGTTTCAGCTGTTTAAATACAGCACTGCTGTGTCAAGTAATTATACAGGGCACAGTGGAGTTTACAGTCAAATTCACAGTATTCTTTCATATCTGTTTATTTTACTCAGAAAATACTGTTTTTCCAACTGTCCTTCTTGGCAAGCTTTGTTGGCACCTAGAGAGTAAACAGACTAATTCAAGTGCAGAAGAGTCTTTGGGTCAAATTCTGGCTTTAATTGCATCTGTGTAGAACTGTTACTCATGAGCTCTGCCCGAAAGCTAACTGAATCAGAAGGTCATCCTTGGCCTATGGGAACAGGAATTTAGAGTCTTTTTTGTCCCACTGGGAGATTACTGTGAATTACTGTGATGTCTGCTACAAGTTCTGTTGTCCCCAGGGAACTGCTTTTTTTTTTTTTTTTTTTCCCTCTGGAGTCTTGATAGAGACTTGGCCCCTATCACCATTTTAACGAGCAGTCTTTTCCCATATGTAATGACTCCTAAAGCAGATAAAATAGAAATTTTGTTTAACTGCCATGAATATCTTTATGAATGAGCATAACAAGAAAGGTCTGTGCTGCCACTTCTGTTCTGCAGTTAATGAGGACAGTGCTGCCCTTTATGAAGGGGAAAGGTTTGAGGTAAAATACAAGGTACAGGTCAGGTTTGCATCTTGCCACAATATATGAGATTGTTCAAAGATGAAATTTTCTTTCAGACCTCTCTAGATAAGGAATTATCTTGTTTACTTTCATCATGCCAGATGTCACCAAAGTAATTTTGATGTTCAGTGGCTAACATGAAAGATTTATGGTGTAAAGCTGTACTGATAAAATATTTGAAGAGCACAAGGGCTGCTTCAAAACTAGACATGGATCAATAGCAGCAGAGTTCATTAAGATGGCAATGTCTTTATTATATTATGAAAAGGCATGATAGTTTCATTAGCAATAAAGGGAAGACTCACTCAGAGTTTAAAGCTTACTGTATTAGAGTTTATACTGCTCCTAAGGACTTGATATTTAGGCCTCTTTCTTGGCTTTATCCTAGTTGCTAGGTAACAGAGATGCCTGTGACATGCTAATCTCTAAGGATTGAGATGTAAGAAAATTATATCCCATAAATATATGTGTGAATGATTGCTCTTTTTTCAACCCCATTATAGATTTAAAAAAAAAAAAAAAAAGAGAGAGAGAGAAAGAGAGACAGAGGGGAAGAGCTAGGGTAACACTTGTAATAATTCTTAGAATAATTCTGTCAAGGTTATGGAGACCTCATCAGCTCCCCTGCTATGAAGTTTTAGCATCATGTGGCTAGAAAAATAAAGTTCTTTTCTCACATTCCCTGGAAGAGACTGAAACCAGCACAAAGGCAGATGACCAACTCATTTGTTCCCCTCTGATTGGAGCACATCCAGTCTCTCCTGACTGTGGCAATGCCCATAGGTTTGATCCTGCTGACACCTTGACTGGAGAGCAGAAGGTGCTGTGACCAGGGATGCAGCTTTAGTTTCTCTCTCCGGTTTGCAGCTGCTGGTGTTCAGCACTGAGATTTATGGTGAAGCAGGTTGCAGTGGGTTTTCCTTTCTCCCATGCTCCCTGGTCAGCTGTCAGTCACCCACCAAAGCAGCCAAAACAGCAGCAGAAGCAGGTTTTAATGTCATCAATCACCAGTCATTACCTTTAACTAGACAAGAGAAACAGCCTTCATGGAACTGTTGTTATTTCTAAAGGAGACAAAGGAAATGAAAATGTGACATGTCTCTGTGGGGTCTATAGATATCCGACTTCATTTCTTTTAGTGCCGTAGGAAAAGAAAACAAAGATGGATTTCAGATTTTAGTGCTTTACTGCTAAGATTAATGTTTTGTAGCACTCATAACAACAATATTATTCTTGTAATATTAAGAATTATTATCTAATGTTTTTCGCATTGTGTTCCCCTTTTGCTCACAGCTTTCGTGCATGTCACACACCTGCTTGGTTAAAAAATAAAAGGTTTACTTGACAAATTCAAGCTATTTGCTGGCAAAGAGCATGTGCCTTACTCAAAGAGCTCAGCACAGCACTGTGAGGGTTAGCTCTTCTATTAGTTGCTGGGACCTGATTCTATCCATGTTGTGTGTGTTGTTTAGAAAGGTTCCCATCAATAACACAAAGAAAAGCAAATGGATTTCAGTAGACATTTCACCAGTTAACTTGCAAAGAGTCTTCAACAAAAGCAGCAGACTAAGGCCATCTTTGAAACGTTTGTTGGAAGTACTGAAAGATGAACTCTGTTGTGTCTTTGTAATTGATTAAAGAACTTGTGTATACTTTCTGTTCTACAACCATGGCAGTGTAACTCTAAACATGACACCATCATTACAGAGAATTTCATATTTAGAAAAACAAACAAACAAACAAACAAACAAAAATAAACAACAACAACAACAACAAAAACTTAACCTTTATTTTCTAAAGGTGGGTCTTGAACCTCTGGAATATCCTATAAGGATTCATAACCATTTACAAGTAAACAAAGAAAAAGGGAGAGCCAGGACTGAAGCCAAATCTTTTATGTTTTTATTTATAAAAATAAAGTATTTTATTTTATTTTTAGCAAAGAACCATAGCTAAATACCTATATGATGTAACTCACAAGGTGCTATGCTACATAAAGCCAGGTACTGTAGTAGCTGCACTACAATTTTCATGTCTCGTCCCCAGAGGGAAATCCTAAACCCAGAGATAGGCATTTACTTCTGCTAAGCAACTGCCATTCAGTAAGATGAATCCCAGCTCTGATCAGTAAATGACAACTGTCTATAAACAATCAGAAATTGCACAGAAAAGTGTTTCAACTCACTCCCTTTTCAGAAGTTATGTTCCTACTTCTGAGCTACCAGCAAGCACCTCCATCCCTTGTGATCCAGAGCCCATATCTTTTCTCCTACAGCTTTCTTTCAAAGAGCTTGGGGAAAAATAATAATAATAAAATAAAAATCTTTTATCTATCTCCCTGTAAAAGTGTGAGATGAAGATTGTTTATCTCACATGCTCCCACTGAGACCTCTACCCTAGGAAGGAGAGAACTAGGACATCAGTCTCTCCTACTCCACCACAGCTGAAACCTCACCACAGTCCTCAGCTCCTTTTTCTCCTTCAGTCCCGCAAAGTTTCCTTTAAAACATAAAAACAGTTGCTCCGTTTGTGCTCTAAGGGAGTTGCAGCTGGGGCCTCTCTGGGTCTGCATCTCCCAGGCCTGGATGGCCCAGGTGCCTAGGAAGAAAGTGGACTCAGGTATGCTACTGCCAAGGCCACCAGAGACAGCCTTGTGGAGACCAAGGGATTTACCCTGTTACTGTTAGTGCTCACCCAGGTCACTTGACCTCCACACAACAGGATGGCAATCTGGGGGTTTAATTAACATCTTCCTACACTCCAATTGAAATCTGAAGGTAATCACTGAGTGGCTCTTTGTTTTACATCTAATAGGTATACTGGCAGGTTTTTGAGGATTAATTTGGGTCATCATAAAAGCCAGGTACTGCAAGAAATTTGGAATACATCTTTATTGGTCTCCAGAGCAGGCTAAAAATATTCAAAATCTTCTCATTTAAAAAAAAAAAAAAAAAAAAAAATCATTGCAGGTTTTTCATTTCTTCACAGTTTAACATAAAAGAAAATTCAGTATAAAATCTCCTATGTGCATCCTTTTATATTGCATCATTAAAAAAGAAACTGAGCACATTCTGCTGTATTTGAATTATGCTACATTTTTATGCACATAATGTCCAAGCAGATAGATGTATAAATATACACAGAGTGAATCACACATGCACAATACACTTTTTTTTTTTTTTTTTTCCCCAGTTAGAAATATATCTTCTTTTCAGGACTATTATTTTCTTTTATATAAATCTAGTCCAAAAATACACAAATTTTCTTTAGGTAACCAGAATGACATGGAGTAAAATCCTGAATGATTTAACAAACTACATAAAGCTATTCAGACTGATTCTCCATTGTAAATTGCAAACAATGTAAAATGAAGGTGAGTGAAATCATAACCTGAACAATTCATGTTTGGCTTGCAGGGAGCAATTGTCCAAAGTGAAAAGTCAAAGACATTGGGCTGTTTGCAGAATGAAGAATGTGGAAAGGATTTTGCCCATTATGCCCAAGCATTGATAAACATATGCAATCTCCATAGCTGTAGCTGCTGATTGGACAAGGGTTTCAATTAACAATAAACATGTCATTTTGCATTATCTGGATGTGCAAGAGATTGCCATTTAATGGTCTGGCTTTTTTAAGTATAGATTAGGAGAAGGTATGCTCCTGTAACATGCTTTAAGTGAGGACTTATGCTCTTTCTCTCATTTCCATGATTATTTCCCATTTTGATCTGCAATATAGTTGAGCAGTACAGCCATAGTAATCCATTAAATTTATAAATATGCACACTTACCTATCTGTACCAAATATATAAATATGTCTATCTATCTAGAAATATCTATCTATGCATAAGGAGTTTGCCACTGCATTAACAGTGTGGCATGCATATGTGTGTCTGTCACCAGACAGGCATGAACCACTCACATCTCATTCAGAGTAAACACCAAAAACCTATGGGAACACTCACCATTTCAAGTTTACCATGTCACTAAAACTTACTCTTAATTTGAAATATTTTATTTTTATCACAAAACGTTTGCCACTTTTTAACAACAGATGTAACAGAGTTGCTTTACTGTTATTAGTAACTATTCATACTGTCTGGTGCAAATGTGCATAGTGATACTAACCACAAATTGGCCTGCTTGCATCTTACCTTCAACTTACAAGAGAAGCCAGGCACTTCTTACCCTAAAGAAACTGTTACACAATTCTGTGTTTCTCACAGGTTTATAGAAGCCACGTAGTACTAGCCAATGGCATCATTCTAATGCCCTACTGAACAAAGTTATTTACAACTGCTACCATTAAAAATGCAGTAATTCAACTTCATAGAACCAAAGAATCACAGAATCAGTCACAGAATGGCTGAAGTTGGAGGGGACTTCTGAAAGTCATTTGGTCCAACTGTTTTGCTCAAGCAGGGACACCTACAGCAGGTTGTCAGGACAGTGCCCAATATCTCCAGGGAGAGAGAGATTTGAGTTTCTTTCTGTAATAACCACAGAACTTCTTTTTCCTGGGTCTAAATCTTGTTTTCCAATTTTGCACTTTTATGATCATTCAATATTTGTCCTCATTTTTCCTCTGGGCCACAGAAAACAACTGTGATAAATTAGCTTTAAGGTCTGTTCTTATAGTCCCCCATCTCCTTTTCCTGGGCCTAGGAGAATCTCACTATAGTTTAGTCTGTCATGGTAGAATTACACCAGGGGCCTGGGGGAATTAAAGTCATTTTGTAGAAAGCTGTGCATTTCAAAGCATCACAGGAGGTGGGTGAGACCATGCTGACCAACATGCTGTAAGTGGTGTTTCTCCCAGAGGAGTTCCCTTTGGTGTGGTTAGTTCCTCTGTTGATTCATGGATCATAGCAGAAATGAGAGGTGATATATTCTAATTTATGCCAATAACTTATCACAGATTGAAATGGGCAGATTTTCTCCTGAATTAATCAGGAAAGGCTTTTGTTGTGATCTGAAATATTTTCATGCAACAATAACCCACCTTCATTACCTGGAAACAGCTTTTGTGACACATTTTTTTCAGAAGATGGAGTGCATGGTGCACTCTGTACTACCAAAAGCACCAAAATATCCTGAGTGGTGAGCTGCATGCCAAAATATGAGCTGCACAGTGCCTTGATTGTAACCTCCAAATTTATATCAATCATCAAAGAGGGTTTTTTTGATTACCACTGATCAAAAAGGTAGTCTGTCAGTCTCCTACACCCCCACTCACAGTCAAGCTCTCCTTCAGCTCTCAGGTTTTTCATTCAAATGAGAAAGAAAGGAGGGCAAAGAAATTCAGTCATATTTATGTGGCTGCAGCCAGAAAAAAAAAAAAAATATATATATATATATATATATATATATATATATATATATAAAATAAATGATATAACTTCATTTTGCAGACATCACTTGTAAATGCTTTGGTGGCCATGATCTCAGAAGACAGGGCTGTAACAGACATCAGCTGACAGAAGCACCAGAGCTTGGAAGAAACACGCAATGGGCATGTACTAAGGGAAGAAGGGAGGGAGGGAGAGAGGGAGGGAGGGAGGGAGGGAGGGAGGGAGGGAGGGAGAGAAGAAGAAGGGAGGGAGGGAGGGAGGGAGGGAAGAAGAAGGGAGGGAAAGAGGGAGGGAGGGAGGGAGGGAGGGAGGGAGGGAGGGAGGGAGGGAGGGAGGGAGGAAGGAAGGAAGGAAGGAAGGAAGGAAGGAAGGAAGGAAGGAAGGAAGGAAGGAAGGAAGGAAGGAAGGAAGGAAGGAAGGAAGGAAGGAAGGAAGGAAGGAAGGAAATCTTCCCTGAAAAGTCCTTTGCAAGCACAGAACTTATAGATACAACACGGATCATCACAAGTTAAATCACATGCACCATCCCATGCCACTGTACTCCAGGTCTATCTCTGCCGGATGCTTCTCTTTGCATAAACTTTCTATCCATAGCATCCCCTTTCCCTACTTTGATTCTTGAGCATTTTCCACCAGTCTTTCTTCTCAGTTTCAGCTTTAGTGCAATTTTCTTCAATACTTGACTTCCCCTCGTGTGTCACTCAACAATAGTAAACATAGACACCAAGCCTGTGAATCATCATGGAGACATGCAGAGTGCTATATACCTGCTCTGCTAATCTACTTGTTTCTAAAGCAGGGTGAGATAGTGATACTAATAAGGACATGAACATCTGAATCATTTGAAGACTAGAAGCTGTGTATAATTTGGTGTTCAGATCTGAAGAAAGAGAAAGAGAACTGCAGGGTAATGTCCTGACATGCACATTCACACCCAAACATCACACAATTCATTGGCCTAATTACAGTCTAAAGAAATTAAAAGAACAGTCTTAAGCTTGAGGGATGCAAAACTGGACACTTTTTCTAGTACCTGTATAAGATATTGCAAAAGTGAGACTGTGTAATTGGGATAGAGCAGACTTTCCTCTAAGAGAATATGCTTGTGTTATTGTTTTTCTATGATTAATGACAAATCTGTAGGTTTGACTTCCTAAACACCCAGTAATAACAAGTCAGCATTCATACATGATTCTCGACAAAATAAAATTTAGCAAGGAAACAGAGCATTTTTCATGTTGCTAAGAAGAAAATATTTTCAAACATTCTGGAAAATAATTTTAACTTTTCCTTTTAATTTACTTTGATTGATTGGGATTAGGTTGTCATCCTCCTAACTATAACCAGAGGCAAAAGCGGGTTGCAGAAAATTCTTGTGTCAAACAGACAGGGTTCTGCTGATCACAGAAGAGAGACTTAGTTAAAGCTCACTAGAACAGTGCGGTTATTTGTCACATACGTGCAATCTTCTATCCAGAAATATTTGTACAGCCTGTTGGTGGAAGTTCAGGGGCAGACACCTAGTTCTGCATCTGCAGGCAGTTTTCACAGCAAGTGTTGATGTGAGTTCATTGTGAAATTTGAATGCACCAATCAATGAAGTAGCAAATTTAAGTCAGGCTATTGTTCCCAGTGGAGAGAAATTTCTGGCTTGAAGGAAGATAAACATTATAAATCCAAGATAATATGATCCTGAAAATATTTTTATAACATGCCTGTGAGGTTTTTAACTTAGGTTATCATTTTCTAAGGAAGAATAAAATAGCTTTCACTCTCTGAAGTGTGAATTATAAACTGATTCTTGCACTTAAGTAATTCTGCAACTAGTTTTAACTTTCCTTGAAATTTTAAAAGTTCACTTCCAGTAATGTATTTGACACTGATTTTGAATAGCCAATTCAGTCAAAAGTTTCTGCCTTTGGAGCAGTGGAACACTTTAATAATTGCATATTAAGTCTGTGTAATACATTGTTCTAGTTACCATGACTACCTCTAATAAATGTTAGTATACCTCAGCAATGTCTACATCCAGTCACAAATCCTTTATTGACGTTCGCTTCCTGTTGGATTTGGCACAATAAACTGAAGCCAGGAACTATTATCATTTTAAAGGAAACAGATATGATATGTTCATACTTTCAAACCCATTTTTTTCAAAATCCCTGGTGGTTAGAGTAGCATATACACAATCAGAGTGCTCATAGTGATTTCAGTCATTTGTGGAGCAGCCAGTAGGAGGACTAATGCCTGGTTTGTGCATACAAACACATGCTCAGGCAAGCTCTAGAACCTGGTGTTGGCAATAGACAGCCATTTTGTATGAGAGGTAGTCCTCAACCATTTCCAAAGTCTATTCCAAACAACATTTTTATGACTTCTATCTGTTTCTTAAAGTTAGGAGACCCTATTACATGAACTGGATGCTGTAAGTTTAATATCCCTGTATATTCACATTGCTGAATGCATGCACACATATGCTCACACACACAGAAATGACAAATTGCCCAGTGCCAAGACAAGAGGCAATGGACACAAACTGGAACACAAAAGGTTTCACCTGAACATCAAGAAGCACTTCTTTACTGTGCAGGTGATGGAGCACTGAGGCAGGCTGCCCAGAGAGGTTGTGGAGTCTCCCTCCTTGGACACCTTCAAAAGCCACCTGGACATTGACTTGAACAACCTGCTCTAGGTGACCTATACTAAGAAGGGTGGTTGGACCAGATGACCTCCAGATGTCCTTTCCAACCTCAGCCATTCCCTAATTCTGTAATTCTGTGAACCTGTACTTTTAAGAACACTAAACATACCTGCATTTTCATTCATGCTTTGTAGACAAGTTCCAGATCAGGACTTCTAAATATCTGCTTTACCTATGTGTAAGCATTATTTTTTCCCCAGCTGTGGGCTGTGGACTCCATAGGCATCTGAAGGATGATTCAGGGAAGGGAAAGTTGCATGTAGAGCACAGCAGTTGGCAGCAGCTCTGGTCTGCCAGGCTGGAGGCATAAGTGCAGCTGCTGCAGTCATTTCAACTGGTTTGCCCTCTCCTGCCCAGGAAGAACTGAATGGCTGATGTCTCAGGAGATAGATCAAAGATAATGTAAATGCGTGTCACATTTTGTAGGGCTTCGAGAGGTACTCATATTATCTGCCTCTTGCAGTACAAAATTTCAGAGTTTTAAGGTTAGATGAATTGGACAGGTTTGCTAGTGTTGCACTGCAAGCCTCCAAAAGGGTAAGCTGGTTTTGACAATATCTGGAATGCAATGAGAAGGGGAGGACACCTCTGTGGAGCAAGGCCAACCTTCCATTAACTGAATTCTGCTTTGCTGGACTGATGCTAATTTGCAGTGTACGTTTTAATGGGAAGAGGCAATCATTTTGATTCAAGCGCCAGTTCCATTCTAAGTCTCTCAGGCACTGCAATGCCACTTGAAGAAAAATTAACCTTTGGGCCACAACTTGTGGCTTTGTCAAAAGCAAATGCTTCCAGAAGGTTTGGTAAAGTCTACTTTGAAAAGAACAGAGAACTGGCATTTTATTTGCTTTTAGAAATATTTACTAGTCTCAGAAGACAATGAAATTACACACTTTATACACATGTTTATAACGCTTACAGAAAAAGAAACAAATACTGCAGCTCTGATGTTTAGTGTGCTCACTACCCACAAACCTGGTTGCTCTTTTGTCCCTTTAAGGATCTTCTTTAGGGTCTCCTTATGTAGAAAGAAATCTTCCAGCAGCCAAATAAGCCATAGTGGCAATGCAGCATAAAAGCTGTTCAAACATAGTCTGGAATTTGCTCTTACCACTGAACTGAAGCACTGGATTGAAAGTACACTGTTAACAGATGTGTAGGATTCAAAATTTACTTGACATTAGTGTCCTTGTTCTAACTACTCTTTGCTCCCCTCTCTAAATCCTTCCTCTCGAATCCTTCTGTTTCCTGTTCTATGTTCTCAGCCAAGACACCCCTTTCAAAAGTGAGCTTGGGCTCTCCAATGCACACCAAATCACACACTTTTATGTTCACCTCTGATATTTCTGGCTCTGATCTCTGACATTTCTGGCTCAGTGCATATCTTCCTCTTTCCCAGGCCTCAGTTTTCCAATACATCCTACCTACCTCTGCATGTTTTTGGCAGAAAGGGGACAGGGGGAACTGGCAGCTGGCAAGCAGCAGCTCCCAGCAGATGCGCAGGGCAGGGAAGGAAGGAAATTCTGCAGCAAATGGTGCAGATGGAGCCTGACCCTATTGTGTTCACTTGGCCCTGCCATTCAATGAACAAATCCTTCCCTTAGCCCTGAACAGCTCTTTCTGTGGCTGCTGCAAACCCAAGGCTAGTCAACAACTCGTTACACAACTAGATGCTAAGAATTTGTTTTCTTAAATGTCAGACTTGCCATGGGTTTAGTCTGTCATGAGGAGCAATAGTTTCTGACATATGAAGTAACCCTTAGAAACAATAAAATAATGGGAAAATACTAAGAGTTACTTTAATAAGGTGTTAGGTAGAAGTCATTCCAGATGAAAAAGCCTGAATATCATTATTTTTGATAAACACAGCTATCTTATTGTCACAGATTCCAGGCGAGCAAGGGGCATAAGCATATATTACCAATAATATGCAACAAGCTGTCTTAGTGAGAAAAAGAGAACCATAAAGTCTAATATCTATCTTCAACAAAAATAAGAAGAGAGATTTTCATTGCATTGTTGTGTTACATTCTCATAGAATTCCCTCTAATACAATTTATTAAATAATATTTTCTATTCAGCTTTAACCTACAGCTTCCTGTTTACTTGGAATTGTAGAATGGAGTTTATTTTCTGTGTTATTATGTGTTTATTTTCTTTGTTGTTTGTGTGTGTGTTTTCTTTTTCTTGTCTTTTTTTTTTTTTTTCCAAATTATTTCAATGACTAGTAAAAACTGATGGAGAAGTTCGTTCCAAGAACAGAGTTAATGAAGGCAGTGGATTTTTATTCCTTTCAGAATTAGAAAACCGTGTCCATGGAAACAAAAAGAGAAGTAAAACCTAAGATTCCCCGTTTCTTCTGTGCTGTATGATGTGATGAGAAATAATCAGTGTAGTGATATCTGAGGACAAATCTTTTGTTGTAGCAATTCCAATACATGAGATGCCAGGAAACTAACATCAGACAAGCTCCAAATGATGACACATGCTAAAAAGTAACACCTGCAATTTTCCCAACTATTGTTTCTTGGCATGCAGCTTTGCAATAAATATCCCAAAGCTATGGGTCTGCCGGTTTGCATGGAGTTTGTATCTATTTGTTCTCTACAAAAAGAGAAATTAATTTTGATTCTGGTTTGTGGAAATATATCGTGATAGCTCTTTAATCATGAGTTAGTGTATGATCATAGGTTCCATGTTGCTAAAGTCTCAAACTTGACTCAAGAGATTATTTCCCTCACACAGCTACTTATATTTTTTTTTTCATTGTAATCTAGAAGGTTACAGGATATTTTGTGATGATGTGTCAGAAAACCTGATTTTGGGTGACATTTTTCTCCATATTTTTTATCTTTCCAGATTTTTTCATTTTCTATTTAGAACTCTGTGCACATACATACCAGATATCTCTCTCAGGAGAATATGACATTTATAATATGTACTTGTAAAACCTTTGTTTTAAAAGCACCTTCTTAATAGGATAACTCTCCTCTCTGATTTCCCTCTGACATTACTCCCAACAGCCTTGTAACATCTTCCTTACTCTTCATTTAGAAATGTTGGCCTCCCATTATTTTAATGGGAGTACAGAGCTGCTTTCCCTACTCAGGTCACTTTTTCTGTATCACTCACTGCTGGTGCCATTCACTGAATCTTTTCTGTTGCCACAATATACATTAGCCACTTCTACTTTAATAACTTGTGGCAGCCCTTTCATTTTAAACCTCTAAGTTTTTTATCCATTTGGGAAAATTGAAGAGAGGATTTAGCAAACATAGTCATAGCTATGAAATATGAGTCACATTGAGGTAAACGGATACACACACATACACCCCACACATGCATGCTGGTCATGAACAGAGCAGTTTCTGAACTAATTTGTTTTATTGACCAAAACTGCAGCTCGACACTTACACCAGGAAGAGTTTTACTATCAAAGCCTTCAGTTCTTTAAGAATGGGATCACAGGGACAAGAAGCTCAGACTTCATTGTGACCAGTAGCAGGAAAGTAAATGCTTAAACTCCACAAGACAGTTTGAGAGATACTATTTTTCTCTTTACTTTTTCATCTAGTCAACACAGTCCAGTCATTCCTCCTTCTTTCATCTGCCTTTGTATCTCCTTTAATGCTAAAACTTCTTATTTAAGACGCAGAGCCCACTCCGTTACCTCCACAATGGTAGTGCTCTAAAGCCTGGCTGCATATGAAAATAACCTTGGTAACTAGCTTAAGTACCAGTCCAGCAAAGGGACAGTACAGAAACATCAGTAAAGTTCTCTTTGATTTAAAAATAAGCCTCTTCTCATTCATTTGCCCAACTGACTAGAAGCAAGCAGGAGAGACTGAGCTATAGCAAAAGTGATGGTACTTTTCCATAAAGTATGCTGTGTAGCTTGAGCATACTTATTTGGAAAAGTGCTCTTTTACTTCATCATAGTTAAAAATAAATAAATAAATAAATAAATAAAGTAAAGCTGAGTCTAGAACTGGCAAGGCTTCAGAAGTATCTTCTACCCCCCTCTAAGTCTCCTCTAAGAAGTCTCCCCCCACCCCCCCCAAGATAAAATATATATATATATATATGAAAAAAGTAACCTGTCTACCCCTTGACAGTGATTAATTTCTTTTGCATAGACTTCAGCATGCATTGTCTCCTGAGAGAAACAAATGAGGCACGTGCTTATGCATCAGTAAGAGCATAATTGGCTAAAACCTCTCCCTAACCATACCTCTTTCAGATCTGAACAACTTCACCTATTGTTTGGGATATCTTCTACAGGAAGGTTGATCACCTAGCTTTAAAAGAGATTATCCAAACATTTCTTCTCACTACCTGAACATATTTCATTTCTAACCTCAGCTGGTCATTACTTTCATTGAATTGTCAGAGAGGTAGAGTGGGTGCTAAACAACTTATCTCCTGAACTGGAAGCAGCTTTAGTTATGCTACTGCAGTACTCCCCTTGGGCTAATCAGTCCCGATGCAGGGGCAGCTGTGCTAACAGCTGTGCTGCTGCCAGGTCACAGATAACTTGTGCTACTGTGCTAGCTCATGTACCTATGATATCTAGACAAATCTGTAGTGCTGTATTTTCACTCACACTCCACAGAAAACTTTTTAGAAATCCAGGATTTTGAAGTTCTTGGCTTCCCTTTAAAATTCTTTCTGGCAATTCCTGCAATTAGTCATGCATGACTTTATATTTAATAGCTATAATTAAATCATAATTTATCCAGTGCTTCAACTGTGATCTACATGAACAGCTTTGCTTTCCCTAATAGGATAGTTACTCAAGTCAATAGTTTCTTGGCCATTCCATAGAATCGACTCAAATGATAAAAGTGAGATTAACCTCTGGGGAGTGCTGAAACGTCCCTCATTCCAAAGGACAGTTAAAGTATTTGAACTCAGTTCTTTGCCTTGGGACAACAACAAAAATTCTTTCAGGCACAAGGGTTTTATTATTCTTCCTAGATTTTTGGGGGGGAGTGGGGAGGGAGTTGGGGAAGGGTCAACTTTCTTCTGGTATCATCTCAATTTCTTTGGGTAATTGTGATTCTTACAGAGGAAAAAAACTCCTTCCTGTATCTGCTCCTTTTCTTTACCTTATATGGTGAAAGTTACGGTAATGTTTTAGCAATGTCTTTACAAAACAAATTGCCACTTTTTAGAAGTCTGACAGTCTCTTTCAGATGTTTCCTGTTCTCCTATAATAAAACTGACTGATTTGTTATTGATTTCTGTGCAGTCTTGACTTCTGTTAGTGACACCTGGTTTACAGCTATGCCACTATGTCATTATTGAGGTAACACCCTACTTAGGCTGACTTCTGGAAGGAGAGATTGGTCCTTCCTCAAAAAGTCTTCAAAGACACACAGGGAACCAAAGGCCAAACACGATGAACTTGACTGTGAGTACTCATGAAATCCACTCAGAGTGAAGGACAGAGTGTAGATATCTCAAAGTATGCCCAATACGTTAACCCACAGATCTTTCTTTCACTGTGCTATTGCTTTACTTTCCTTTTTTCTATCTTTAAGATCATTCCAGATAAGTCACAATGTCTCTTTTTGTCCTTTGCAATCTGTGCTCTGAAACACAATTAGAGTAATCTGAAAACCAACTTTTAAAACTATTATTAATAACTTGGAGTAAAAACGAGAAAAGATGAGTATTCTTTAGCTTTATTTTTATCTCTCTTTATCTTTCTGCCTTCCCTGCCCAGTGCTGCTGCTTTTAGAATCCTCTTTCGTCCTTCTTTCCCATCTTTGAACAAAATATTTAATAACATTAGGTTAAAGATTTGCTTTGATTATACTCTGTAATCTGGGATACTCTTGATGAAGGTCCATATCTTAACTTTCCTGCTGACTTCCCTAATTTCCCTTTATCTATATAACCTGTTAGCAACAATTCATCACAAAGAACAATTCATCACTTCAAATGTTCAAATGACACGTTTCCTCTCTTGTCATAACTTCTTTATTTTGAGATTGTGTTTTATCCAATTTTCAGTCTGCCATTTTTCTACATTTTACTTACTATCTTTAAAAAACAATATCTGGCTGAAGTTCTTTCTTTGGCAGGAAAGGAGTAGAACATACAGGTCTAAGAACTGCTTTACCTGGGTAGATCATAAATCTACCTAATCCATTCCACCCATTTTGATAATGGTTAGCAAAAGTTGTTTGAGGAAGAGCAAAAGCTTGTGCAATGAATTCAGTGATCTTACCCTGAGATACCCAACCTGCCTCTGATAGACAGTCAGCATACAGACTTCCTGAGACAGAGGTTGCATCCCAAATAGTTGGCAAGAGATGTTCTTGCAAGAATTTGTCTGATCCCTTTTTGAACACATGTAAACTTCTGGCTTCCAGAATATCCTGTGGCAATGAGTTCTGCTATGTACGCATGTGCTGCATGAAAACAATTCCTTTTGTGTGTGTGTGTGTGTTAATCCTGGCCATGTTACTCAGAATTCTCCAATTTTCACGTTGTTACTAGGAGTAGATCATGGTTCCCAGTGTTTTTTCTCTTCACCATATATGATATTAAAACTTCTTCCATAGACCACAGCTCCTTCGTAAGGTCAAATCCTCATCTTTCTTTATCTAGAAGGAGTAGAATAGTCATTTCCAAAAGGGATCCAGGAAAACTTTAGGCAGACCTGCAGTATATTTGATTTGAGGACACTCATATTCCAAACACAGTCTCTCCATTGTGAGACAGGTGGTGGTGCTCTGCATCACCATCCAGCCATCTGTGTAACTCATTTTTGCATTTATTAAAATGTCTTTAAAGTCTGGGAAGTGTGGGGTCTCTTTGCATCTTACCCTCTCACAGGAAACTTAGAGCTATAAGACATGCATCAGAATCAATGAGCAAAAATTCATGAAGGGAGAGCACAGCACCTCACAACATGGTGAGATCTTTCAGATCCCGCACATCTAGATCTGAACTGAGTTTCTGGAACATGCAGGTAAGCAGCCAGGCAAGCACCTATTTAGTACTCAGCTATCTCTCTGTTACCACATTGCTTAAGAAAAATGTGTAATTACTCCAGCAAGCAGTTTTACATGATATGTAGGCAGACTGTCTCTGCTATGCTTTAACAGCCTCTAGCTATAAATAACATTATTAGGAAAGCACATTGCCTTAGATGGAGAGAACAGAGATAATCACCTTTCTGACTGTCTAGAAATATATTTAGATTTCATGTTTAAAGATTAAAAATAGACTCAACAAATGCACTCAGTTTTAGACATTGAGTTAAGCTTCTTACCCAAATGATACAATTGACACAATAATGCCAACAGTTTATTACAAGTTTTAAAACTCATTAAAATGCTAGCCAAAAATCTGAGACCTCAAAAGGCTCTGTAATCAAAAGGTGAACATTAAGGCAGTGAAAGATTCATTCCAGGAGCTGTAATGCAGGTGGCTGATACAGCTACTCCCTAGCTGTGCACTTCACCAGCCTCCTGATGGACACAGCTTCCCTGAACTTCCACAGGCTTCAGCTTAGGTTTCTACCCAGTATTGGGACTGCTTTATGTAAAATACCAGCCTGCAAATTCCGGCTGGTTTTGGATGGAATATTCTGTGTGCCTCCCTGCAGTGTCAGAGACATTGGAAGTTAAAGCCATGTACCTCTTGTCCCGTCCACATACCTCCTACACGTCCCAAATGTGGTGGAGGAAAAATGGTGGAGGTACCCGGAGTATCTTTCTCTGTCCTCTTCATGGAGCAAAATGGAAGAGCAGTGCCTGCAGTCTATCCCTTACATCCTTCTTGGTGTTACACCTTCAAGTCCTCCTTTACACTGGGGGAAGAAAGACTCTGAGCCCTGTATCTCTGCTTATACTTTCGTGCCCCCAATTCAAACGTGACTGGCCCACGGATAAGCAGGCCTCTTGCAGTGTTCAAGTGTTGATGCCACAGCTTTCACAAGCATTGTTAGGATGCACAGAAAAGTCTGCATTGGATGTCTGCGCCATACACACTTGGGTCCATTACAGCCCTTTATGATTTTCTTCCAGTTTGGTCTGTGGAAGGCCCTAGCATCCTCAGAAAGAGCAGCTTAGCCTGCCTTAAAGAGCTCCTTAGCCTGCCAGCCTAACCTGTGACCATAGCTGTACCCAGCAGTGGGGCTGTCAGGTGGAATTTCACCAAGCAGATGTACATATCTCAGTGGAAAAAAGTTAATTGGCCAGACTTATCAAACCAATGAACTACATATCAGATTAGGACAGCTAGGTTGGACTTCCACTTTCTGTTTGTAGAGATGCAAAATAAATACATGCATACACTGAACTATATTGCCTGAGCAAACAAAGAACAGAAAGGAAGACGTAACTGGCCTACAGCCCATACAGGATGTTCATTCACACATGATACCTGCTCTGAACACTCCTTGCTATAAATTTAATTTTGGTTGTTTTCCTGACAGAGTGGCAATCCCACACCCAGGCACTCCCCATATGTTCTCAGAAAAGTTGTAAAACGAGCTCTCTGAGTCAGGAGTTACACATTGTGGGTAAATAAAACTGATAACGGCCCACAGCTTCCCCACAGGCCTCTGTTCTACAAAGAATATCAGGTGTGGGATTTTATTGGCATACATGGTCCTGTGTGAGCACCACATATGGTGAAATATCCAATGTAAGATAAATTATTTTTATAGTTTATAAGGAATATAAATAAGATTATTTTAAAATGTATTTTTGTCTTCACCATTTGGTTCATCTGAAATCAAATATTTGCATCTTCTATTATTACATATTTGCTTCTGTTCATCATCTATTCACCTAGCTGGAATGACTTATCCTTGATCTTCATGCCTTTCCAAATTTCCTAGCAGCTGGCTCTTTTTATAGTTCCTCATCTCCATTATTGCTCAAGAAAGAGATAATGACCATGGATACAAATGTGTCTAAACATGAAAACACTGAAAACATAAAAAACTCCTTTATGTTAATGGTTATATCACATGTTCAAAATACTGAATAGCTGAGAACACAAGTGTCAACCAAGTTAAAAACAAACACCTTCATTATAAGCCTGACAGTAAGCATACAGCTGGCTTCTAAAGGATGTTCTACTTCCTTCTGCTTTCCACATATGTAATGTTTATTTTAAATTTCAGTGGACTTATGCAAACTGGACAGTTCTACAAACTTCTGATTAGATTGTTTAACTTTCTGGTGAATGTGTGGTACAATCTCTCTTTGTGACAAAACCCAGAAGACAAACCTATTACAGACTCTTGCTGTCAGGATTCGTCTCTTTAATTCAAACTGTAACAACTCAAGGTCCTGGTGCGATGGTGAAGAAAGAACCATCATCCTTGCTTACACACAGTATTCAGACAGCGAATAATTTTTGTTACATCTAACTTTTATTTGTTTGATTCTCTAAACATCCACTTTTTGAATGGTAAACAGGGAAATTAGAAGCCTCATAATAAGATCTTCCTTTAGTTAAAGAAAATCCTCCCCAGAGGAAGAGGCTGATACTGCATACTTTTATCAAACACAGTGCCTGTAAAGAAAGGTGAGTCTATGTAGTCTTTTTGCATAAGCATTTCTTATAGATTATTTTTAGATCAGTTTTACTTGCCATGAATATTTCCATGAATATTCCTGATCTAATCTCCCTTCTCACTAGGGAGAAAGCCCAGCTCTCAACAAAATAGATGAGAACCTTTCCATTAATTTCAGTGGGAATTATAGTGATCCCTAATGATCAATTAGCAGATCTATGTTTAGTTATGTGCAAAGCTCTGCTAGGGGTGGAATTTACAACTATTTTGTAAAAGAATCATCTAGAAACTGGAAGTTTTTTCCTGTAGTCTTAAAGCTCAGAGTAATTCATGGTCCCATAGGGTAATGCTGTAGAATGCATTATGAGAGCTAATGTGAGCACCAATATATAGACAAATATCTCATTTATTCACTGCCATCAGGGCTCTCGAAAAGAACACCTCATAAATTCTTAATGATAAGTACCTAAAATAAGTGTCACTGAGACACAATAGATCAAAGCAGAAAACAAACAAGGTATCATATTATAAGATCTTTTCAGTACTGTTTAATTATTACACCTGAAGAGGATAGTCCTCCTTTTTGAAAGATATATATTTCCAAAGGTGACATTTACATAGAACATAAAGTCTCACAGTTATAGTAGATATGGGGAAATCAATGCAATAAAAAGGTTGCCTTGCCGTTTTGTGCTGCCTCACAGCCAAGAGAGCCAAAAACAGATTCCAATTTCCAGATGAAACACATTTGTCCAAAAGGAAATACTAAGAGTTCTTGGGTTTGTTGGGTTTTGTTGTTATTGCTATATATGTAACAGTATAAAAACAGCATTGTAAATAAATATTAGTTAGAAGTGTAAAAGTAAATGAAGAAATCAAATAAAGTTCCACAGGGTTTTACCATATCTGGCCAAACAGATATATTTCTGGGATAAGATATTTGTCTTTTGGGATGAATAAAAGGTGGATAAAATATTTGAGAAGCTGGGAAATTATTAATTCAACAAAGACGTTTACCAAAAAAAGAAGTACTATTAAAGGGGAAAATATTGGCTAGAGGAAGACTAGGAAAAGTGTTTCTAAAACATCAGCCAAGACAACATCTTGTTCAATACTGTTATCAGAGAATTTGGCACAGGAATAGAAATGAACTAATAAAAGATGGTGGCAATTTTTACTTGAAAGTGTTTGCCATCACATAGTGGGAACAGGCAAATTTAAAAGAAAAACTGGGCAACTTTAAGATCTAAAGTAATAGAAGTGGCACAAAATGCAACATTTTCATTGCAAATTCTTTCAATTTGGAAAAAGATTATTTGCCAGAACACACTGGTTGGTCTAAAAAAAAAAAAAGGAAGAAATAACTGAGAACATCAGTTGCTCACAGGATGATTATGAGCCACCAGTGTGATCCGACTGTGAAAAAGGCAAGTGCCAACCTTATAAATCCCTTTTTCAGGAGACATAAGAAACTATTAATGTCATTGTACTTGTGAAACCTTCTCTGTGTATAGTTCTGATTGCTTGTGTTTAAGAAAGCTGAATGCAAGCTGAAGGAAATATAGTGAACAAAATAACAACAAGCAACTGAAAGTGCTTAACTTGTCTAGCAAAACAAGAACTGTGAGGTGATATGTTTGCTGCACTTCAGAGGTTAAAAAAAAAAAAAGAAAAGAGAGAGAGAGAAAAAAAATATTAGAGCTGGAGGACAATGCCAGGGTGGTTAAGGCCAAGTACAAATTGACTGTGGGTGAACATAGCCCAGAAATTAAGAAAAATTTTGTAACCAGCAGGATGTCATGAGCTGGAAGAGCTTTTCTTATACAAGTATGGGGTAATACTTTTCATAAGCTTATAAAGAAGAGAATGGCCACCAGATAGTAAAAGATTTGCACCTTTAAACAAGATCGCTTCCAAGAAAAAGTTTTACATACATCGATTTCACTCTCCACTTCACTTGAAATCTCCTGGGGTGTTTTTGATGAGTAGATAGGTGAATCTGGGTCACTCAGGGGCCCAACTGTAGTTTTTTCACAAGCCCTGGAGGCTGATGATTGGTTGCAGCAAGTTCAAGAGCACATTAGCAATCAGATCATGAGCCAGAGGTAGGATGGATGTAGCTTTTGTCAGAATGTTTTCCCTTGCTGTGGCACCACACAGTATGCATGCACTGAAGAGAAGGAACAAATTATTTTCTCATTCCCTTCCCCTTTGTCCCATATTTGCCTTCATAAATGTAGCCCATTACACTGTCTGATGCATAAATATTTCCAGAGGAGAAAAGCAGGGTAATTCATACACTTGACTTATTCCAGGTAACAGTTGAACGTAAGATTATTTTCTGGGAACATTAAAATAGCTTTCCACGGATAGAAATTACAGAGATAACAGGTTTTACATGTTTTTTTGTTTGTTTGTTTTTCAATAAATGTGTTGATATCACCAAGGTTTCTCTTCAAATCTATAGTTCTGCTAGGCATCTGTGTGATTTAATTGTAAAAGCAAGAAATGCTTAAGGTTGTTGAGAGGATTAAGATCCCAGTAGTAATTTTTATATGATCTACTTGTAGTAGTACTCTCTTCTTTTGCCAAAGGAATTTCATGTGATAACCTTCACGGTGTTGTAGAAAGTGTTGTTACCTGCACTGTACTCATGGGAACCTGAGAGATTTTATGACTCACTGAAAAGAAAAAAAAAAAAAAAAAAAGTATAGAAATACTATGTAGAGATCCCAAGCTAGCTGTCCTGAGGTCTAAGTGACTGTTTTAGCCACTGAATAACCCTCCTCTTTCACCCTAGCAAACATCAGCTGAGGTTACTAGGGGTTCCTGCATGTGAAAGGCCAACAGGATTCTTGCCTGGAATAGAAAGAACAGAGTGAGGCCACATATATTTCTAGTCTGTGCAGCTGAAATGACAAACAAAACACCATCAATACTTCCTAGGACATAGAAGAGATGTGGCTACAGAAGGACTCTTGGCACTCAAGCCCATTAATTTTGGCTGTCTGAATAAAGGGTTGTGCTGTCCTGTAAAAAAAAAGGCATTCTGTTTCTGTTGTAAAAGGGCTATGTAAGAATGGAGGCAGGCAAATACACAATAGAGCTTGAAGAAGGAAACCTCTGACGCACTGTTTCAGATCTTTATCATTGATTTAACTTGTCCATGGCAAGGAGCTGTTGTTTATAGATCTCATGTTCCTCCCTGATCAGTGATTTGGGCTGTGTTGATTTATCAAGTGAGTGGACTGACTATGCTTTTGAGTTATTCACTCTGCTTTCTTGCCTTGTAGAAGCCAGCAAGAAGTTTATCTGGGGAGATGCTCTCTGTGGCTTCTGCTTTTTTCCTTTGTTCAGGCTTAAGAACCTACATCAAAGCTATAAGAAAAATGAGATAAAGTGAGTTACTTTTAGGAACATGAGTCTCCGTCAGACCCTTGAACATCCAGTACTATTTGTACCTCAGACAGGTAATTTAAACTGCCTACTAACTTGGGCATTTGTTTAGTTAGTCAATAAGAAACACTGAGATTAGAGTTGTGTTGGAAATCACTTTTTGTTTGAGGGTTAAAGTCTTTGAGACAGAGCAGCAAAAAAAGATCTTACAATATCTTTGCTTTTCAAATCCCTAGACTGTCACTGGACTGGGTGAATCTATATTTTTTCATTATGCAGTATCCATACCGAAGCAACCTACCTTTTATTATTATGGCCAAGAACTTATAGTTTCTACTTTTGCCTGCACAAGATTAGAGCTATATCTCCTTTGTATGGTGGGATTACATGAATGAGCAGCTCATCGATTAGCAGGGAGGACTTCTCTCCCTTTGGTAAAGCCAGCCCAGTATGAAGCAAAGAGTTAAAAACTGGTGAGCAAGAGAAGGAATGGCTCCACAGTCCTAGCAGACAGCCTTTCCCTTAGACAGGACCTCTGCAAAAATAATATTACTTAGACACTTTTGTCCCGGCTCCTTTATGAGCAGTGGCATAACAGTCAGAAAAGGTGGCTTTTCCTGGGAGTTGGGTTTGAAATTCTGAGACAGGCTCTATGTCTTCTAGAAAAGAAGTGTAAAGTGTTAACTGTTAACATTTTCAAAAGAAAGCCAGCACTGCTATTCTGAAGAGCCTTATGCTATCAGCATAAGTTAAGGTTCCTCTGAGCATGCGACATGTGTCTCCCAAGGGACTTAGATGATGGAACAGCTACTACTGCTCTCAGATGAGACCTGCAAGTCCTTTTTCTCAGAAAACATCTCTGTGAATGATCACAGAAGTATAACTCTATGCACTGCAAAAATGTAGGGCTAGAGACATAAACTGAGGTTAGCTGCTTTTTCTGACAACAAGGTTTTCTATCACAGTTTTGAGTTTAGTCTCCTCAGAAACATTTTGCTACTGCTTTAGAATCAGCATTCCCTACTAAATATAGCCCTTGGTCCAGGCACGTACTTTAGCTGTAAAGTCCAAAAGCAAAACTAAGCATGAAATCACAGCTTTGTCTACACAAAAGTACTCACCAAAAGTGCAAATGCAAAAGGGCTCTGGTGACTGTGCCTTTGGATATGTTTTGTGTCAGATTTTGAACCCTGCTGACTTCAAAGGTCTTGCACCGCATGTAATTGAGAACAGATCTACACTGTGTGTATTTAAATGGCTTTGCTTTATATGCATTATCACCAGTTAATTCACCTTAGGTGACATAAGTATTGAAGGTCTAAGTGAAGCTAAACTGGTAGATAATTTTTAGTGATGCAGTGTTGAATACCCAAAAAGCCTCTCAGCTGAATTGTTTGAACTCTGCCCGTTGGTACTGGCGATACCATGGTTTTAGTGTCTCCCAGACATTGAAGTAACATTCACATTGAATATGGCAACCTGGAAAAAGACATAAAGAAATCACATCTAGAGGAAGTTCCTTCTCTCCCTGGTCACATTACGTTTTGAGAAAAAGCGGCAGGCACCAGCTTTGAAGTGCAGCTTTGCCATGCTTGGCAGCAACGTTCTCTGTGCCAGCTGCCAGCAGAGCTGCAAGGTGATCTCATTGTCACCTTCTCAGCCTCATTTCCTGAGGAACTTGAGCTTTTCTATGCAGGCCATCTTTCCATTTGTACCTCAGTTTGTCTGTCATTCACCTCCTACCCTGGTATCTTCTAAATCTGACAGCTGTTGACAATCATGTTTGACTGAAAGGGAGAATTTCTGATGGAGAGCAGTTCCTACAGGTCTCCTGAAAAACAACAGATTGGTAGACGAAAGTGAGTGATATGAATTCATCCATTCAGAGAAATGTTTCAATATGAGCACCACACAACCTTGTAGCTGGACAATCACCACGCGTGTACCTGCTTCCTGATCAACATGCACACGGGTCACAGCATCTGCAGCACAGCCCCCAGTAAGGGACAGGGGGTGAAATGAGGAGAGAAAAAAAACAGAGAGTTATAGGAAACAAGAGCAAATTAGGATTGATTTGAGGACACGTAGCAGACATGAGGAGAATGGAGACATACAGGACTGGGGAAGTCTTATGGAATTTTGAGAGAAACTATGATTACCATGGGAAAATCAGATGAAAATCCATAGGAAGTTGGGCTTCCTTGTTCTGCTTCTCATGAAACAGGATACGTGTCACATGTGAGCAACTCCACTGCTGAAAACAGGGTATCTGACTTTAAATTAAGGGAACACTGTCTGCCTCAAGTAGTGAATGTGAGTTATTTTCAAGCATAAGTGATGTCCTTGCCATGGAAGAAGCAGGCCTCCACCAAAGATCAACAGAAGTCTCTTCTGTCACATACTTCAGCTTCCTGTTTGCTGCCAGCATCTGATCCTCTCATCATTCATACTGCATATATGCTAACTCACTCCCAGGCTCCCTTCTGAAGTGAAATGACTAGTTTCCTTGGAGAGGAAGCCTGGACACAGTTGACAGAATACTTTGCTCCAGGCTCTGCTCCAGACAGACAAAATGGACTTGGACTGCAGCAAGTTTAACTCCCTCAGCCCGTGGCAGTCATCTCATATTATTCCAATAGGCCTTGAGTCCTCAAATCCCCTACGTACTGTCATGGCATGTCCCAAGCAGGCAATGCTTACTTTGAATTTGGAAATTGCAATTGCATAATAATAGACTCTCAGGGCCATTAGGGATCAGACAAGACCTGTGCTAAACTCTATCCCATGTCCTGCCACGCTGCCCCAACAAGAGCTGCTCCTGAGCAATGTGGACAGGAGTCCTCTTGCACCACTTGGCCGGGGTTCAGAGTCTACCCTGGGGCAGCTGCCTTCATATTGCAGATGTAGCCGCAGAGAAGCCAGGGAAGATGCCAGAGCTCCCAGCTGAATGACTTTGCTAGGCTCGCTTTGGGCTTAGGGCCGGAATTTGAACTATTCACACTGATAGATGTGACCCCTTGCCAGCAACTTTCACTCAGGAGGCCCACACAGCTCCTCCAGTCTTTCTCCTCAGAGGCCGCTTAAAGTATTCTCTCAAAATAGATAATGAGGTAATAATTTTATTTTCCTAGTTGCTTAAGAAGAGTGTTAGAAGAGTTAATCTGGGGATCAAAGGTCTTTGTTAGCAGAGTCTTTTGAATCCCATGTGTGCAGGTCACAAAAATAACACAGAAAATGTACAGATCTGAAAATGACAGCCAGGATGGAAACCAAATCAGTTGCTACTGTTTAACAGTAGTTATTGTTTTTTTTAATGTTTGGGTCAAGTTTGATTTTGTTGTTTTGCATAATTTGTTGTAGAATTTAGCCAGCTGCTGTATCTTTTCATGCAAGGAAAACTTTCCAAAAGGCCCTTAAACTTCAGTGATGAGTACAGTTATTTGTATGTCAACTGCAGCTTCTATTTATAGGATGATGAAAATATCCCCCAATCAGTAACTCTCTAACAGACAGGCATTTCATAAAAATAGATTACCAAAAAAAAAAAAAAAAAAAAAAAAATATACATAGTTTATGTTAACAAAAACATTGATATTCCAAACGCTTGTGATCTTTATATTTATACATGTTGGTAAATAGAGATGGTAAACCCATTCAAACACAAACACACAAACCTTACATATGATAAGGAATTATTTGGGTATTCAGGGAAAAGGAATGTTAATATATCCTATAGTGAATGAACACGAAAAATAACTGGAGGTTTTCAATGACTCACATAAAATTAAATTAATTGGTTTCTGTGATACCCAGTAGAGTTTGAATGAAGGCACTTAACAGAGGTGTATGTGTTTTTAAAGGGTGTTGATTTAAGACCTGATTTGTTTGAAGATTGACTTGAAAGAATTTCAAAGGATGTAGCTTAATTAAAAATATTCCAGACTTTGCATTCCTCACAGAACCTTTTGACCTCTCACGACATTTAATGCTTGAAGGTGAGGAGTTGACTGACTGCTTCTCACTTCACCAAAGGGACTCTGATCCTTCCCCAATGCAACAGCCATCATTAATTGTTGATAGGTGCTCATTACACCAGCCTAAAATAAGCAGCAAGAGAAGTGGTGGATTGGTATGTTGCAGGCATCGTGTGCACCACGGCAGGGGGTGGGGGGCAGGTTTTCCAGCTGTGCATCAGACCTGGCTCACCCCTTCCAAAATCCCAAGAACAGAGCACATGCTCAAAGCTCTGTGTGCTGCAGTCATCACAACTTCTGGCATTCCCACCGAGGGAGAAATCAAATGGAGCTATCCATTAACAGGCCAGCAAGGAGCCATTAGAGGGACTCCTCTGCCCCCCGCTGCCTCCCATGACGGATGGCCTGCTGTCACTGCCTCCGACGGGCCTCTCTCAATGCAGGCTGTTTGCATTCAGTCAACACTTTGCTTTTATAGGCCTGTGGAGCCAAAGATTGCTAGGCTTTTGAACCCCAGGCTAACTTCTGTCTGGCTACAGCCTCATTTTCTGAAGCCAAAATCTTTTTTAACAACTACACAATAACAAGTAATTAGAGTAAAGTCTGCTAATCTTCTCTTTTGGGCCTGGAGGTTATGTATTCAGAATCAGTTGGGGTGAAGGTAGAATTACTGCCATCAAAGCCTGAGGTTACTTTGTAAAAGGAGTTGAACTCCAGGTCAAGGAAATGTTAACTGGACAAAGAGAGATCAGGGCAGATAGTGTTAAAATTAAAACTGTCCTACTGAGATAATGCAGAATTGACTGCTTTGGCTCTGGAAACTCACTGAATGCAAGACGTGAAAGAAGGCAAGGACATTTCTTTCAAAAGGTGAAAGCATGGCTAGCAATAAAGAATCTACTGTCTTGCTTTCATTTGGGAATGTATTTTTAACCTTTTTATTCAGTAAGACAAAAGTAAAAGATCCTATTTTTGATGGCACCTTGTATTTGGGCCATCCTGTTTCCTAAAGTTATGCAGTTTACTGAATTAAATAATCTGTCTTAAATCTTTGTCTCTCACCAAAGCCCCAGCACAGAATTCATTAGAAATGGAGCAGTGGCCTCCCTTGAATTAAGAGTTCTGGAAGCAAAAGGGACTTGCAGTGTGGCTGGAAGGACAAACAAGTCCAGAGTCCCACAGGCAGTGGAGGAAGCAAACTCCAGAAGTGTCCTGCATATAGCATGGGGCTGTGTTTTGAGCCTCTGCTGCTTGCATGAAGCACAGGTTGAGGTGTGATTTTGTTTTTTCAAGAGATCAGAGCCTAAACACTGAAAATTTGTCAATGTTCAAAATAAGATCACACATTGTGCCTGGAAATCCGTCACAGGGCAGGACAGCCCTCATTCCCCAGCATGGAGTCAGTCCAAAATTAATTCCACTCACTGCCGTCAAGGATAACAAATATGCCAGTGCCTCCTCAGCGGTATCAGAGCTGACAGCTCCAGCAGCATTGGCGGCACTTTGTTCTCCCCGCTGCTGCGAGCGGGCCCTTGGCTGCTGCTGCCGGCGGGTGTTGAGTCCCTACATGGGAGCAGAGGGGCGGAAATGTCAAGGCCAGCTATTTCACATGCCAGGTCCTGCTGAGCTCTGACATGGCCACCTCCTGAGCTTGCAGGAAATGGACAGAAATGCTTGGGCTTGAGCAGGCCAGGGGTATCTCTAGAAATCCTCACTACGTGGCAACTAACACAGCAGCAGACTTACATTGCAGTTCAGTTCTCAGGGCAAAGATGCATTTAATGCGCTGCATTTGCCAGCTGGATTCAGGCAAGTACAGTCAGACAGATATGTGTTTCTGCTCCGAAGCTGAAGGAAAGGGTCCAGAAAGGGTACCAGAAAGCTCCTCTCATGGGTCCTCTGCAAAGCTGGAGGGTCTTGGAGTAGCTGGCACAGGTACAGCGGTCGCTAGAAAACAGTTTTGTAAAAGACCAACAACTCTCAGTTCTGTGGTGGGATGTTTAACAGCACAGGAAAAGATATCTCCAGCTCCTCAGCTCCCTTCTAAGGAACTGGCATTTAAGAGCCCTGTCTGGGCTGTGAACAGGAAATTTGCTATCCCCTCTGGGAGAAAAAAAAAAAAAAAAATAGCCAGGCTCGTTTAATTGCTTGTCATTTTGTTGGCATTTCCCAGGGTTTCTAGGAACCTGAGGCTGGCATCACCTTTATGAAAACTTTATCCATACACGAACTAAATGAAACAGGTCTCATCAGTCAAAGATTTCTTCCTTGATGGGTAGGTTTTGAGTATACTTTCTTTTAATTATACTAGAGTAAAATAATTTGTTGGTGATGACTAATCATGGGCACAAAGCTATTTTTTTCCTTCTGAAACATTCTTCTGACATAGAGATAGAAAATGACAAGTGCATTTTTATACTAATTATGGCCATGTGAATTTCCCTAGATAGACAGCAAAACAATGCTAAATTCCACCAAAGTGAAGGGTGTGTTTTTTTCCTCAGTCTAGGACAGGAGTAATGTCCATGGTACCATAGACATGGGGGTATGTTTCTTCAAGGATCAGGTTAGAAGTAACTGTTGTCTGCTACACTAGCAGCAACAACAAATCTAGTTAAAACAGGTTAAACTAACCAGTGTAGCTGTATCATAAAAGAGCTCTGTATTTATGTGAATATGACAAATGGTCTTTAGTCAGATACTCAGAATGAAATGCAAACCCGTCTCCTAATTCAAATGCCTCCATCCGTGCTCTTTTCTGGTTTTGCTCTGCAAAATGGCATTTTGCTTTTACCAGTGAAAACTGCCCATCAAAACACCACACAATAATTCTTTGGTTAGGACTATATTTATAAGCACATTGTGGCTATTACACAAAGGTTTGTACAGAAAGGGAAGAAAAATCAGACAGAACATGATGTTTCCTTATAAAATACTGATCACCTTCCGTAAGTAACTTGTCATTTTCCATGTGGGAGTTACCCATGTTACCAAGCCAGTTTAGGGGTCTTGCAGGTTTCATAGAATCACAGAAAGGTTTGCATTGGAAAGAACCTTAAAGGTCATTTAATTCCAACCCCCCTGCCATGGGCAGGGATACCTCCCACCAGACCAGGTTGCCCAAAGCCCCATCCAGCCTGGCCTTGGACACCTCCAGGGATGGGGCATCCACAGCTTCTTCTCTGGGCAACCTGTGTCAGTGCCTCACCACCCTCAGAGTAAAGAATTTCTTCCTTATATCTAATCTAAACACTCTTTTAATTAAAAGCCATTACTCCTTGTCCCATCACTACACTCCCTGACACAGAGTCCCTCCTCTGTTTTCCTGCAGGCCGCCTTTATGTACTGGAAGGTTGTTTTAAGGTCTCCCTGGAGCCTTCTCTTCTCCATACTGAACAACCCCAACTCCCTGAGCCTGTCCCCATAGGAGAGGTGCTCCAGCCCTCTGATCATCCTTGTGGATGTGGAATCCTCTGGATTTGCTCTAGCAGATCCATGTCCTTGTGCTGGCAGCCCCAGAGCACTCCAGGTGGGGTCTCAGAAGCAGAGCAGAGGGGCACAATCCCCTCCCTCGCCCTGCTGGCCATGCTGTTTTTGATGCAACCAGGGTACAGTTGACTTTCTGGGCTGCAAACGCACATTGCTGGCTCATGCTGAACTTCTTGTCAACCAACACCCCCAAGTCCTTCTCCTCAGGGCTGCTCTCCATCCATTTGCCTGTATATGTGCCTGTCCTTTAAGACATAAATCAAATGTATAAGCCTGGTGTGCCCTCAGGTACCATCCAATTTTAATTCTTGAAGATTTTTTTTCCTCCAACCCAACAGAAACAGATATCATGAAGCAGTTTGCTTGTTCAGAAACCCCCTAGCCTGTCTTTCCAATTAATTCTACACCCAGACACTGAGGACGTAGTTGGATTTTATAGCTAAGCCAATCTGAGATCAAGCTAATGCCAAAAGATTCAGTTCTGTCAATCCCCCTATTGCCACTAATTGCATTTTCCTATTCCCAGCATTACATTGTATCTGATGCTTTTCTGACCTCACTGTGTGCTACATCAAGGACAGGTCACCAGAAAAATGAAAAAAGAGGAAAAAAAAAAGGGATAAGTTTTGCTGAGCTTTGCAGACTGGCAATTGCTTTTGATAGTAGAGGAAGAAACAAGGGGCCACAACAGAAGAAGAGAAGGGGACAGGCTGCCTTTTCAGAGGCATCTGATCATCTGACTGCCTGGCCTTGCATTAGTCAGCACCCTGCACCCCTACACCCTTGCCCTCCCTTCTATCTCAATGCAACAACTATGACTGCTTCCCTTTTAGTCTGGTGACTTCTTTTTTTTTTTCTGTGCAAACAACAGTTTGCCCATCATATTCTTGCTCTTGCGTGCACAGACCAAGCAGTTTAGTACTGCTCAAGCTTTGTCATGCATTCCTTGCCTTGGGCCATAACCCGTGTCTGCTTCCTACCATCACTGTATAAAAGAACATTTATTAAATGCTCTGGTACTGAGTATGAAAGAACCAAACCCACTGTATTTAGCCAGGTCTGTGATTACCAGCAGATCAAAGACCTGCTTGACAACAGTTGTGACTTCTAGGCAGACACCCAAAATACAAAACCAGTTAGAAACTTTTACAGGGAATGAATCAATCCTCATCATAACTGTAGGTAGGAGGCACATGGAACAGAATCATTTGGCTTTCACCTTGGAACAATGCAGGTTCTTTCTATATTTCTGAAATAACAGTAGCTCACATTTACAATAATACATTAGAAAGTCTGTTCTTCCATTTTTATTTTTTTCCCCAAGTAATGACACTCACACACACAGTTCCTGGGCCTGATTCATCACCTTATTACTTCATTACTTCATTATTTCAGGGACTCCATTTATAGTGCTGCACCAACATGAACTATGAGCTCTGTCTGTGATACTTTTAGAAACGAAAGGGTACAACGGGCTTCTCCAAAATGGCTCAGGATTTGAGACTGACTTGTCCAAGTTCCCTGTTTGATGATCCTTTGCAGGACCAGATCCCCAGGGTGTGAGGGCTCTGCACCTCCCAAGCAAGCTGCTTCCTCCTCCCTTATGCTGAGCATACAAAACACAAGGGTATTCAGATCATAAGTTAACTCAGAAAATTCCAGTGGTGTGTGATATTGCCCTGTCCAAAGATTCCTGGCTTCTTCAATAATTAGCTGATATTATTGATTATTATGCAGCCTGCACTCTGCATTTTCACAGCCAAAAGAATGCCCCAGTGCCTGATTTTGCCAATAGCTAAGTATGTTAATAACTTTATTGACAGCAATAAGCTCATAAGACTCAGCAATCCAAGGATGTAGGTAAGAACAGACATTCTGGAATACAGCAATATGCATGTTATTTAAGTTGAGCTACACACTGTACCTGGCTGTGTGGGACTCGGTAAAAGAGAAATTTTCTTTTGACCTCAGTTAATTATCATCTTTATTACTAACATCACAGTAATGACCCACAGCTCTAACCAGGTCTCATTAACCAAGGTACTGTATAAACATATCTGATGATTAAAATCCCTTCCAAAGGAAGCTTGAATACACTTTGAAGCATAAAAAGTGAGAATCCTGTTAATTTTATTCCACCACAATTGACAGGGTCTTTTAAGACCTTAATGCTGTAATAACAAACTGAGGGCTCAAGTGTGATCTCAGCTACTCTTGTGTAAAGCCATAGGAATGCCATTTGTTTAGACCTCATTGGAGAAGTTGAAATACGTATTGCTGCATGAAGCAAAAACTCTATTAGAAGGATACTATTAAGGTTGTGATGTCAAGCACTTTGAAGGCTACAGGAGAACTTGCACAACTAGCTGCCACCAGAGACACCTCCAAGTGTACAGTTTAGCTGGCAATGGACCCTTGAAACTACCATTTTCTCACCTCTTGCTTTTCCAGCAGCAGTCTCCAAGATATCCCACTTCTGTCACCTGATGTGCATTTTCTCCTCTCTCTAAGCCAAAACGCGTTCACAGATCACTGATCTCAGCCATGCTTTGCCCTGGGAAAGGGGGATGTAAGGAACATTTATACTGCACAGTGCAGGACACTCCAGCTAGCTATGATCAGTACTGCTGAGGTACAGAAACCACACAGCTCCTCCCGAAGCACTGTGTGGCCAGAGGAGCCCCCAGGCATTGCCCCCAGCCAGAGGGAAGCCTCTGCCCTCACTTCTGGGGCTGGCATTTCTTCAGGCTGCTCAACACCAGGAGCCTACGCATCTGCTTTTTATTGCTGCTAACTTGTAAAGAATGTTCAAGATAAAATTACTTGGCACATGCAAATTGCCATCTTCCAAGTCCTCAAACTTTGGGCAAGGGGAGTTTTCCCGGGGGGCAGCGGCAGGCACATTCCCCACACAATCTGCCAGATCTCTCGTCCCTTCCTCCAGGCACCCAGTGCTGAAGCTGTTCAAGGAAACAGAAACAGATTTTGTTGCAGACATATCAAAAATAAATAATAAATAATACAAATAAAAATAAAAAAATAAAATAAAAAATAAATAAAAAGGCATCTTCTTTAGAAAAATAGTCCAAGTCTTTTCAGATGACATTTTCAGAGGGATATTCATTTCTTTTTATCTTTATAGATCAGCCTGAGGCATTTATATTCGAGTCCAAAGAAAGTCTAGCAAAGTTGTAAACATCTGAAAAGAAAGTCCTCTTACAAAAGGAGGCATTGGTCCACCTTAATAATAGACATCACTGCCTGCTCTGACAATAATTTGCAAATAAAAAAAAGCTTTTGTTCATGTACAGTAGCCTGCAAAATGTCAATTAAAACCAAAACCTGGGCAAGGGATTGTAAAGGTATGTGGGACGACTAATCTGTTGTTCCTGTTTTGCATTCCCAGAAATAAGACACATTTTGTCTGTATTTATAACAAAAACATCCTAGACAGAGTTTGGTGTTACCCAATTACCTAACAGTTAAATGGAGTATCAACTCCTAGCATGGGCTGAATTTCAGCATGGATGAGGGGTGTCGAGCTACATTTCTTCACAGCGGGCAGTGTTGGCCTGGAAACCCCTCAAACAAATGAATGTGATAGAAATACTGACACGGCAAATGCAATTTAGATCACTGATAGCACAGGAAATCCTCATCAGTCAAGCAACAGCTGAACTGTCACTGATGTTGAACTTTTTTAATGTGTCAATAGGTCCCCAGGACACTGAAGTATCATTTTAAAAAATAAGCAGAAAAGTTGTCTTTCGCTACTCTGAGGTATTTTAACTTTCTAGTTCTGTCTTGTTCAGAAACTTAGAATATTACTGTATGCAAGGGAAAAAAAGGACCTACAGAGATCACCAGTGTCCATGATGGTCTCTATATAGACACAGATAGCATCATCAAGGGGGCTGAGGTTGTTACGACCACCTGTTGGTGTCAGTGTCTCTGCTCCTATGCTGATTTACTCCACTGGACTGTTCAACCCATCAACTGAACAGCTAATTTGTTTTCACAAATACTAAATATTCCAGTCTGCTTTCAGTCTGTTTTTGTAAGGACACCGTTTCCCAGCGAAGGGAAAAAAACGCCACCTTTAAACTACAGCGAACTTTTGCCCTGAGTAAGGCAAGTGTCAGCCATCAATCTGTTTTTCAGATGGTTTCACTTGCAGATGGGAATTTATTTCCTGCAGAGTTGAGGTTGGCAGGAAATAGAATGAAAAAAGAGACTTCCATGACGCCCCAAAACATGGCTTTAACAGAAAAACAGATAAATTAATTAAAATGGAAGTCTCAGAGTTATGCGAGGACAATGCCCATTTGGAAAGACGGAAGACCTCAGCAGCAGGACTTTCCAGAACACTTGTGCCTCTGGCAAAATGAGCAGAGTGCTTCACCATGGCCTCTACATTATGGTAAACAGACCTCCCACATAGTACCATTTTCTGTCGCTGGTATCTGCAGTGCTGGAACAGCCCGGGGATGGGAGAGTGCCAGCATTGCTGTGCGCTTCCTGCGTCCTGGGGATCACAGCTGTGAAGTAGAGCAGGGCGCACTTTCTGTTGCATTTCTCAAATATAGTCCTGAATGCAACTTCTGTCATTAAGAGATATTTCCTAAACAGACTCCATGCCCCCACTTTCCAGCTGATAATGATCTCCTTGTGTTTGCGCTAAGTCAACATCCTTCATCTTTGCCTTATGAGGGAAAGCTATGGCTGTGAGTGCACCAAAATTCCCTCAGCACTTGCAGATTCCTATCATAACAAACAACAGAAAGCAGCTAAGTTTGGTTTTCTTTTTTCTTTTTTTTTTTTTTTTTTCCTTCCTTACTGAGACAAGCACTTTACTTAAAAGACAGCAGCTCCTATACCAGCTTTCTGTCTGTGCTATCTTCTAAGTACAGCCAATGCTTATCTCTCAGACACAGCACTGAAGGAAGGAGAAACATGACGCAGCACCACCCCTTTCCGGCTCTTGGGGTAAGAAAGGGCAGGGTCCCTGTACCCCAGTGACCCCATGCACCGTGATAAAACACCAGTGGGCATTTCCCTGGGGCTACGAGGTGCTTGGAGTAGACTCAGCCACCTTGTCTGTACTCAGCAGCTCGCTGCAGTCCAGGAGTTACTGCTGTGGAGTTACTGGGTCTGGCCCCATCCTTGTGCTCCTGCAGTGACTGAACGAGGCTGAGTACACGCACACCACATCCAACACATCCATGCCGTACACCCAATGCCTAATGGGATATCAAACTGGGCTTAGGAATTTGTCCTGCCACCTTCACTCAGGCAAAGCTTTTACTGGTTTACAGCGGTGTAGTGTGAACATCTAAGCTGCAGTCTCACTGAAGTGTTCAAGTACAGCTGTTTTTCCCAGAGTTCTGAATGAAGTGTCATCACACTCCCCAACAGGGAACATTTTTTGGATAAGCTTTTCAGAATGCAAAAGAAGCTGAAGCAACACTCTCCATATACACACCCATTGCATCCAGCTTCAGTTTTGCCAGCACAGCCACCTTTGGTGGCCACATGCTTGGTCTCTCCCCGCTTTCCATCCTTCCTGACCATATGGAGCCAAATCTACACTGAGACAGGGAGTGGTGATGGGGAAAAACTCATCTTCTAGGAGCTACTAAGAGGACAACGGTGGCCTTTTCTTACCTCTTCTGCTTATATACACCTTTTCTGTAGCTCACTAAAATTGATCTGGTCTATGAGACTCGTCCTGTCATTCTCCGTTTCACTGACAAAACAAAGAGGATAATGGAGGCTTAAAGCTGGGACAAAGCTGAGTTGATTTAAGAAATATGAGGAAAACAAGAAAAGTGTGACAGACGAAGGGTACGAAAATGAAAGAGAAGTAAGAAAGGACCACAGAGTTTAGCACAAGGCCTGTGGAAAAACAGAAGATACAGGGGAAGAGCAGGACTGAGAAAGGACAGTTAAGAGAACAGGGAAAGAGAAGATGGTGAATACAATAACAACAAAACCAGAAGGAGGTGGAAGACATTTTGAAGGTGGCTGTCAAGTGGTCTCAAAGGCTGTGAGTGGGAAAGAGTAAATGTGAGAAGAGGAACCTGCACTATGAGCCACGCTGTGTTATTGCACAGAAAGTGGAAAGCTAAGTGCGAATGTGCACCCAAGCACTGAGGGGAACCTTGACCTTGCAGGAGCAAAGGGGATGTTGATGCCACAGAACACAATTTCACCCTTTGTTTTAAAGACACAGATGGGTTATGTGAGAAAGTTCTGGTCTTGTGGGATTCACTCCTGGTATAGGTTTCCTTCCTGATATCCACATAGCTTCTGAAGTAATTCAGTATCTCACACTCCTACATTATAATATGAAGCAGGTTGTGATTTTTTAGCTACAAAGCATTCCCCCCCTCTTCCTTACACACATTGGGCCTGTCCCTACAGGCACAAAGGATTTATTCTTCTCTTTACAAATTACTTTACCAGCTGAGGAACTGCAATAGCTGCCAAACGCCCCAGAAGCCCAAGACCTCTGCCCCATCCCAACGAGGACTGGAACAAGAGAGGGGAGAGAGGATGCAAGTAATTTGGAAACAAGTGCTAGGAGGGCTGCAGAGGCAAGCATATCCCAGCCTCAGAAAAGCCAGCAAGGGCTCGTGTAGCATGTGCCATTGCCTTCACGCTGCTGGGGCACAGCTACTAGGGCATGAGCACATGAAGGAGAGGTGAATGTTGCTGGGGAGAGCCCCTTGCCTCTTTTCCTTCCAAACCATTTGTAATTAAGAGCTGGCACATAAGCAAGTGAAATAATAATAATAATAATAATAATAATAATAATAATAATAATAATAATAATAATAATAATAATAATAATAATAATAATAATAACAACAACAACAACAACAACAATAAATCAGAGGTTGAACCAGTTTGGGGATCAGTTCCAGTTGTCGTTTGGGTTTGCCTGCACCCAGTTATTCGTGTGCAGTCCCAGTGCAAGTTCAGCCACAGTTTCTGACCAACGACCCTGCTCCAGGGCTTGTTTGAGGACAAACCATGGCTGGAACGAGTTTTCTGCTTGACTCTGCTGTAGGGTGTGTGAGAGCAAATCTGGCCTTCTTTGCTTGCTTGTCCTGAAAAATGATGAATTGCAGAACTACCCCTTGGTGTTAGTCATTCAGTGAAGCAGGAAGGAAGCAGGAAGCCCTTGTGAGCACTAACTTTTCAAAGCAGTTTGCAAAGAAAGCAAAGGCCCTCCCCTAGGCTACATCATCACACACCGCTGCTTACCTCCTCACCTTAATGGCTACCTAGGCATGATTAACATTCGCAATTCATTTAGCTGGAAATATTTGCCCGGTGCAAACAGCTGAGGCACTGCCAGCGAGCTGTTTCTGTACGCAACACAGATCAAAAGGGGGAGGGAAGGGGAGCCCTACACTTGCTGAATGGGAGAGGCCCGACCGCGCTCAACAGGTTCAGTTCACACTGTGACCCTGCCCAGCTTCCTGCTATTCAGATGTGTTACTTCCCCTTTGTGGTAATGGCCTGTGGCAGCCGGCCAGAAAACACTATTAATTTCAGAAGTGGCCTGACAACAAACCCACAGCGAAACGAGAGGAAGTGGCGGGGAGGCCATCTGTTGACTTCAGCAGAACAGTAGGGACGCAGCTATGTAGGTTTCTACAAGGAAAGCAGATTAATAATCCACAAAGAGGAAACTGGCTAAAATTATCCACAGACCATATTAAAAAAAAAAAAAAAAAAAAAAAAAAAAAAAAAAAAAAAAGAGTCACTTGAGCTGCAGCTGGACAGGAAATTGCTAGAGCTGCTTGCAAATCTCCACTTTGAACGGAGCAGCACAGGGAATGCCAAGAGCGGAAACCGTTCAAAACTGGATTAGCACAAGCCAAGTTTAACTGCAACCCACTTCTACTTTCACAGTTTATGCACTCAATCTAGGCCACTACTGCATGAGACAGTGACTCACTTTTTTCCCATGTTTTGTTTGCTTTTCATTTCACACACTTGCAGTTGCTAAAATTACATGAAATGTGCTCCGGCTGCCAGGATCTGTGCAGAACCCCAGCTGACAGCCCAAGCTGGAGGAGCCGTCCACCTCCCTTGCTCTGCACATGGGTTTTGGCACCACCCTTCTGTGGGCCACTTCTCCTTAGGAAGGATGTTAGTACATTGCAGCAGGAAGTTTTGCAATCGCAAGAATCACCCTTTTCCCTCCCGCAGAGACAGGGCTGCTTGAAGGGTCCAAAGAGGACATGAGGTGACTACGGGTACGTAGAGACTTTTCCTCTGTGGCTGCACGTGCTAAATTACAATGTGGCTGAACAACGACAGAAAATCTTTCACTGGCTGCAAAGTGTTTACGGGTTTCTGGGAAATGAGTTCCTGCCGGACAGATAAGGAAAGCACAATCCCATCTCCTGTCATCTGTAATAGAGTGGCCAACACTTGTAAATAAACCCAGAAAGCAGCAGCTCCTTGATCTAAAAAAAAAATAAATAAAAAATAGAGATCCTTATGCCCCAGGGTCAGGTGCATCCCTAGGGTTGCAAAGGGATGTTGGAATATTTTGTGATTAACCTAAAGGCCTTCAAAGTCTTCCCTTCACCAAAGGCAAGAGCCCTGTATGTGTACAGTTTATTCATTTAAGCAGCAGTGGACCAAAGGGGAAAGCAAGGCTTTATTGTCTCTGGGGCTGTACAAAAGCTGTTGAAAACAATCATTACCTTTAAACAGAACCATATGTGTATGTGCCATTAACCACACCCACACAGAGGGGAGAGGAGGAATAAATGAGGCGGGTTCTCAATAGCCAAAAATAGTTATTTATTTATTAATAACTTAAGGTTTTACATTCTTATAATAAATTCCATCTTAAAACTTTTACACCATGAATTACTCTCCCTTATTGGCAACCGTGTGCAGGTTCACTGTGCGTACACACAGGTACAAATGTTCGCACATACTTCCAGTTTTATACAAAAAAAAACGAAAGAAAGAAAAAGACGCAAAATATTGCATTTGAAGTGAAGCTCCCTGAAGAATTTGTACAGAGGTAATGCACTGTTTTAGCACATCTGAAAGTTTTAAAAAGTGATCAAAAATCTTTCGCAGATCTCCTCCCAGATGATCTATTTACAAAAGGTAAGGCAAAAAAATTAATTTAATTTTAAAAATATATATATCATGTGGAAACTACAAGAGTGTGAGAAAAAAAAAAAAAAAAAAAAAAAAACACACCACAAGGGAAAGAAAAATATATGAAAGAAGAGACTGTACTTGCTCACAAACTTCTCACCATTGCCGTATCTCCCCCATGGAAAGCTTGCTTCAGTTGAACCATAAAATTAAGCATGCTGCAAATATATTCTTTGCAATAATAATCATTAAAAAAAAAAAGAACAAACAAATAAAGCAGAGTTTATGAAGAGAACAAAAACATATATGTCCCTTGGATTGATCTCTTGAATACATGTGAATTCAAAAAAAAAAAAAAAAAAATCACAAATCGACTCAAGATTAAATATTTACATTGATCAAGTAGAATACTACTGAGCTCCTGGCAAACAAGTACTCCAAATACACTAAGCTGAAATCTCTTTCTTTGGCTCCTCTAAATCAAAACCAATCAACAAACAAAATAACCAGTCTTCACTGAAGACAGAAGTGTACGCCGCAGATCCAAAAGCGCAGAGGGGAGTGGGGCAGCTCCGGTCCCGGGGAGCATGTGCTTGGCCCCGGCCAGCCTCATCCTGCCCCGCCGGGAGGCAGTGAGCGCCCACGAGCCCGCCGCGGGCATCCCAGAGAGCTCAGCGCCGTCCCTCCCATCGCAGCCGCCTGCTCCATACCGCATAACCTTTCCTGGCCTGCGCCAGCAGCCACTGCCTGGTACCGCAGGCCAGAAAAAGAGAAAGCTGCGTCTTCTTGATCGCTGCCGAAGAGAAACCAGTGAGGAATGATCCCATGAGACGGACAGGAGAAGGGAGGCCGCAGGCACTCACGTGGACTGCAGGGAGTCCACCTGGAAGACGTTCTGGTTGGAAGGGGTGGTGAAGTACAGCTGCTGGTTGGGCACACGATTGTCACAGGGGCTGCTCAGCCCCAGGGTCCGCTCAAAGTCCAGCAGCTGACCCATGAAGTTGAAGTTGGGAGAAATGTTGGACTTCTTCATCTTGACGATGTCATAGGCATCATTCATGGACAAGTTGAGCTTCTGCATGAGGTAGGCCACCGTCACCGTGACCGAGCGACTGATCCCTGCTAAGCAATGCACCAGGACGCCACAGTTCTTCCCTCGTGCTTCATCTGCACAGAGACAAAGAGGCAGAGAAAGACACATAAGATAGAGGGTTGGTAACTGATCTCACAGCACAAACAAGATTAGTATCGGGCAGGAAGAAAGGGCAATTCTGATCTCAGTGACTGGCAGGACAAGGCAAGAGTTAACTTCACCGGCTTAAAACCAAGACAGGAGGTGAATCCACCCCCCTAAGCATATGCACAGAAGTCCAAGAACTGAGAAAACTAAGGAGACAAAGGGAGCAGGATACGCCGCATGACACTGTTTTAGAAGTCAGTTTTAAAAGACACTCTTTCGCTTGGAGATTTGCTTTAAATTCTTAGTCCCCTCGCCCCAGCATGGAAATCCTGCAATATGTCACTGAATGCCTTTTATACAGACCAGCAGACTGCAAAGGTCTATTAAATTATTCTCCAACTGTTGTGCAGCTAACAATGGAGGTATTCAGGCATTTTAAAAGAATGAGGGAAGTCACAGGGGACAGCCCATTAGGAGGAACAGGATGTCAACATTGGTTGAAAATGGGTTCCTTTGTAATAGGAAATGCATTACAATGCCTGGAGATTAGTTTCTTTGTGGCTTCCAGCCCACATTTCTTCCTGCTGGGCTCAGATTACCTACATTCTCCACTATTACCGGTATCATTCAACCGGATTACAGCACAGCTTCCCAACAGATAATGCGATGCCCACCCCACCGCACCCCAAGAGAGGCGGTTTTAGACTGTGTGTCCCCCCGTCCAACTACAAACGTGAACAAGGACTCCTTGAGCCCTGGGGGACGCGTTTCCAAAGCTGCCGGATAACGGCGAAGGGCTGCCTCGTCGAGGCACTGAGCCCGAGAGGTGTATCATTATTACCACGAGATTTAATTAAAGCCCTGACTATACATTTGCCAGGGATGCCGGTTATGAGTAAGTTGCATTTTAAAAGCTAAAATTAGCTTCCCAGAACGTTTCTTTTCATCACACTGCTCTCCAGTAGCCTCAAGAGGAGAAAGAAAAAAGAAAAAAAAAGAAGGGGGGGGGGGGACATAAAGCCACCAACCCCAGACTCATATGCCTTCTCCCTCTGCCCTACAAAGATATTTCAAGATATGCCCCATCCTGCACATCGCTCAGTCCCCAGCTTCCACACAAATGCCTCAGGGAGGATTTCCACAGCCAGCCAAACCAGGTAGACATTTGGTACCTGCAAATGTCACTCACACCTCTCAATAAATCTGCAAACAGCACCCACCTCTCAACTTAAGCCAGCTTTAAATAAATAAATAATAATTAATTAAAAAAAATAAATCAGCAGGGCATACCCCAGAGACTGTCAGAAATGCTACTACATCTCCTCACCCCAAATCTCTTTCGAATTCTGCAAAATAAACTGACTTCTACTGCTTGCTATGCAGCTGTTAGCAAATAACTGTGTCTCACCTATGAAGGAGATGGCCTCAGGGAAGAACTGAGACAGATTTTGGCTCCAGTGGTCAGAGATCGGGATCTGCTTGTACTTGAATTCGCCGGCGTTTTCAAAGAGATTAGGCAGGTTGGGGGTAACATTCAAGATGTATTTTATGCCAAACTCTTCTAAAACGTCCAGATTCGTGGAGTCCTTGGCACAGCCTAAGTAGAGGTAGGGTAAAATCTCCACTGGGAAGGAAGGCTGGTTGTTGGAGAGAGGGCTGCCATCGGAGTCGGTGGCACTATTGGGGTCTCTGTCAATGTCAGATTCAATATCTGATGAGGAATCAGAGCTGATTCGGAGCCCTCCTAAGCCCAGGACTGGCAGCGGAGGAGAGCTGCTGCTACATGAGCTGTCTAGGTTAGTTTCGCAGTGCAGGGCAAACTCGGCCTGGAACTTGCTGAAACCACCTAAGGAGAAAAGCAAAGCGAAAAAAAAAAAACGCAACCTGATATGAGACTGTATGCCCAGTACAGCTCTGCCTGCAAGGGGACATCTGTTTCCCACCTCCTCCAGCCCCGGGTAAAAAAGAGGAAAACGCCACACGGCCATGCAGACGGACTAACCTAAAAAAGGTTTTAGCAAAATCGCCCGCTGCGGCAGCGGGGGGGGGCTCCGGGCGGCCGCGATTAAAGCCCAGAGCCGCTTCGCCCCGCGGGGACCTCTCAGGGACGGCCGGGCGGCACCTCCTGCCGTCCTGCCCGGCTCCTGCCGGCGTCCCCGCTTACCCCGTCCTCCCCTGGCTGCTGCAGCGACCCCAGCCCCCTGGGTGTCCTTAAGCAAAGCGAGGAGAGGGGCTCTGCGGGGGGGAAGGGGGGAAGCACGGGGACAGCCCCCGACAGCCTGCGGGGCCCAGGGGTCGCTGCCCCCCACCCCTGCTCCGCTGCTCCGGGTTCGGGGAGCTCGCCTCCCCGGCCCCCCTCGCTCACCTTCCAGATAAAACGCCTTGCAGCCTTCGTCTTTGAGGCGCTTGAGGAGCAGCCCCAGCACGGACTCGCCGCCCGTGTTCTCGTTCCAGTCGCGGCTGTGCTCGTCGTACAGCACCACCGTGTCGGTGCCGCACCGGCGGGCGAAGCGCTCCCGGTCCTCCTCGCTGCTGGCGACGAGGGAGCGCAGGGGCAGGTTGCCCTTCTGCAGCCGCCGCAGCATGATGCCGGGGATGGCCACGTTGATGGCCGACTCGATGTGGGACGACTCGTACAACTCCTGCGGCCGGCAGTCCATCAGCAGCAGCCGCTCGTTGCCCATCTCCAGCTGCTCGTTCAGCCACGCCACAGATTTACTAATCGCCATTTCCGACGCGAAAGGGACGGGTCTGAGCGTATCTAGCATGAGGAAGGACGGGGGGCGCGGAGCGGGCTCTGGAAGCGCCCCTCTCTCTCACAGGGGCATGCGGCTGGCTGGCGGCGGGAGGCGGCAGCCCTCCGCCTCGCCACAACTTATCTCCCCCCGCCCCAGGGAAATGAATCACGCAGCCCCCCCGCACCGCCTCCCCCGCGCCGGGCGCCGGCGGAGCCCCGGGGAGGGCGCAGCAGCCCCGGCGGGTGCGAGCGTGTGCTGCTGGGTGCGCGCTGCCAGCCTGTCCCCCCGCTCCTAGCCTTTTTTATATTCTACACTACTCGTCCCTTTCCTTTTTTGTTTTTTTTTTTTTTTTTTTTTTTTTTTTTTTTTCTCAATGAATCCCTGAATGAACCTGCCTAATCGCCGCTGCAGCCCGAGAGCCTTCGGGCTTTTCCTCCTCCCCTCGTGAATGAAATCCAATTAACGTGCCGCCGAGCCGGGCTGCCCCGCTCGGCGCGGGGGCCGCTCTCCCTTCCCTCTGTCCCTCCGGCCCGCAGCCTCGTGCCCGTGCCGTGCCCAGCCCCGTGCCGTGCCGGCCGGCGCCTCCCGCAGCGCTCCCCGCGCAGCGCGCCTCAATGGGCCCGGCGGCGGCGCGCTCAATGGGGACGTCGGGCGGCGCAGCCAATGGGGGCGCGCGGAAGGGGCCTGTTGCCGCGGCGACGGGCCGGCTGGAACAGGTCGCGGTGATGAATCGGTAATGAGTTTGTCATTCACAAAAACGGAAAGGAATTTCCGCTCCGGATAAGCCGAGTGCAAACAAGCGGCGGCCGCGGCGCGGCGGGCGGAGGCCGCGGGGGCAGGTGAGGGGGCGAGGCCCTGCCCCTGCTCCCAGCAAGGCGGCCCCGGGGGGGCACCCTCCTGCCCCTCTTGCTCCCCCTCAGCGCCTTTTCTCCGAGCCCCCAGTCTGCGGGGAGCCGGCCGCGTGTCCCCCCATTATCCCCCATCGCCCCCACCACCCCCCCCAGCCTGGCTCTCCCCTAGGAAGTGGGGGGGGGGCAGCCCTGTCCTCAGCTGATCCCCACGGGATCCCCGCCCCCGTTAACCCCGCACCCCCCCCCAGACACACACACACACACACACACACACACACACGTCCCCGGGTGGAGCCCCCCCGCCGCCGCCCGTCCCCCCCCGCTGTCCCCGCGGCGGGCGGAAGGAGGCTGCGGCCCCGCAGCGGGGGGGCTGCGGGAACGGGGCTCGGCGGAGCGGCGCCGGGGGAGCCGGGACTGGAGGGGGGGCGGGAGGAGCGGCGCCGGGGGCGGCGGAGCGGGGAGCGGGGGCGGCCGGAGGCCGGGCGGGGTGGCTGCGAGGTGCGGCTTTAGCGCACGGCTGAGCGAAAAGCCAGGAGCGAAAATAAACCGGGAGAAGCCTCAAGGCTAATCCCGCTGCTGGCGGCGTCTGCCCCGGAGGAAAATCGTTCCGGTGAGGCCGGTCCCGCCGCTGCTGCGCTGCCGGGCGGTTATTTTTAACCTCGGCTGGAGGAGGCTCCTCAGGTAGCGAGCGGCTGCCGAGCAGCCCCGCGCCCCCCCCCCCGCAGAAGCCCCCAGTGATGCTGAGGGAGCTGGCACGGCACCCGCCGCAGGGTCCGGACAGGCTGACACCCAGGTGGCACCAGCGACAGCCGCCCCAGCAGGGACTTGGACAGGATCCTCGATTGCTGCTTGTTTCGAAAGCTTGGGAGCGGGGCTTCAGCGTTACATAAATTCTGCGCTGCCCCTACACGGGAGGATTTGGCCAGAATGCGACACAGGACACGCACACCCCACCCGCTTTGTCCCACAAATTGTCAGGGCCACCGTGCCCACCACGGCCCTGACCGCTCTCCTTAAAGGGTTTCCAGGCCGGTGCTGCCAGGTGCTTCCCCTGCTCGGCTCTGTATTTCAAGGCACACTATCTAAACGTTCAGAATCGTGACAGATCAAAGCAGGAGCCTTCGTGTATTTTATTATGATTTTGATTTTTTCCCCCCTCTGCTATATTTAAGCCTTTTGTTCTCACCCAGGCCAGGGCTCAGGCAGGTCAGCAAACTTCGGAGCTGGCACCATCGGTTTCTTTTTATCAGTATGGCAAATAGCACAGTCCCCTGCTAAATAAATAACCGGATCATAATTTAAGTCCTACTTTTTTTCCCTTGAAATTGATACCATGATTATTCTTTATCTTTATTCGCAAGTGTAACATATCAACTTAAAATTTTACAAATTAATAAAACCCAAACCTCAGCCTTGCTATCCGTGGGTGTCAGGCTCAAGAAATGGAAAGTCTGGAAATGGAAATTCTGCAAAGCATGAGCACCTGAAATGGAAATTCCCAAACCTGCTTAATAGGGCCTCCAAGAGAGGTATTTCTTTCTTAAGGTGCAGTATATTGCAGTGCTTGTCTTACAGCCATGTTAAACATTTCTCGTTACTCGTTTATGCCATTAAGGTGTATTTTCTCTGATAATCTGCATCCCAACAATAAGAGCCACAGTCAGAAGAATCTTCAAATGACAAAAAAAAAAAAAGTCAACTTGAAAAAGCAGAAGGAGTCACATCAAACAATGGTGAGTGTGACCTGAGAGTTAGAGACTGGGACACATTCAGCAGAACATTGTGACAAGTCCCAGCAAGCTCGACACAATGACAAATACAATTTGTTCCTTGTAATCCACATTGATATTAATTTACATGTTTTTTCAGGCTTACATTGTACATTGATGATTTTTTTTTTTTTTTAATGCATAGAAAAACTTCAGCATATTTTCAGAGTCTGGATTTGAAGAAGACAACAAACCCCAAATTATTTCCATCAAATACTTCCATATTCATATAAGGTAAACTTGCCTCTCTGATGACTAAAATATTTTAGGAAGAAAATACGTTCTGATTATCATCTTCAGGGCATTTTCAATGACGTTTTATGGCAGTGGTTTAAAATAAAAATCTTAGTCATTCAACATTTTAACTGAAAGCAACATATTATGCAAGCAGTTTATCAAACCCATTGAGATACCTGCCTAATATTAATCCAACAATAAATAATGATAGCATTTAAAGAGATTTTCATCGTTAGTACTGTCAGATCTGATTGAAATGTTATGAATGTTAAGGTTAAGTATATGAAGGCAATAAAAATTTAGATGAAGCACGCTCAGAAGAGTTATATTTCCCAGGAGGATCTGGGGGCAGAGACTTGCTGTGAGGATGGCTATTGCCAGCTCACTGCGTGGCAACAGTTCGGGGTTGGCGTTTGCTGAGCTGAGAGACAGGCAGGAGATCCTGCTCTGCAGCAGAGTGAAACAAGTGAAACAGAAAGGACACCCTCTGTGCCAGGACTTCCCTCTGCACCACCAGCTGAAGATCACTGGAGGAGAGTGAAAGCTCCATTGTGCTTTGCTGTCTTTGTGTTCGCATGCATGTGTGCCCTCGCTGTCCCTCTCTCTGGCCGAACCACGTTGTCCCATCGGTCTGTGAAGGCGTGCAGGAGTGGACCGTGCTGCCATTTGGTGCTTTATCAAAGACCAGATCTACAGCCCAAGCATCACCAGGTCACCTATCCTTCAACTTCCAGAAGTTTTTGTTGTACCCAGGCAGTGAGAAGAGCCTATTCCTGTTCACCATGACCCCATCATTCATACAGCCACAGGAAGAGAGAGCTTTTGAACCTTGCAATTTTTGTCTCTGAATGGTTTTTGTTTGCTTGTTTTGTTTTGTTTTGTCTTGTTTTGTCTTGTCTTTTTATATCTCCCTGGCTGTGAATGAAAACTCTTCAGCCTAGCTCAAAGCATATTTATTGCAAAAAGCCTGTTTTGCTGCCTTTTTGACCAGAGACCTGCTCATTCTTTGCATTTCTCTCCATAGCCTGAGCTAGCCATAATATCTCGGCCAGAGATGGAGACAAGAGTGGAGGATGGAGATTAGAGTTCAGTGTTGCCTAGCCCAATTCCTTCATGTTTTTTCCTTGTAACAGAAAACCTTGCCCTGAATTAGGCAGACAGGATTTCTACACAGTGTAATGGGAGAGAGAAGTACCAAAGAAGGTAGGTATCTATGACATCTTGAAACCAGGCCGGCTGGGCCACTGTGAGACACTTCACGGCCTGGGATGCTGAGGCAGCAGTACAGGGGCATCCTCAGGAGGCTAAGTACTGGTGAAATTTCTTCTTGAGTTAAACACCAAGAATGGGAAAGGTTTTTTTTAAGTGCTTTTGATCTCTAAAGATGCAGGTTCACACCTCTCTGCCATATGTTTTGGAGCAGAATTTGACAAGAGTCTGTCTTTCTATGGGAAAATGCAGGAAAAAGAAATAGTAAAGGCTTTTTTGTTACTTTGGTCAGACCTTTCCCATGTTGCATAAATAAATATTTATGATAGCAGGGAGTCCAGCCTTGGTTTTCCACATGCCACTGATGACTTGAATCAAAATGGCAGAGCAACCCTTGGTCTTGGCACTGCTTTATGTCAGGCACATGAAGTACGCTCTAAGATTGCCTGCTGCAGGAGGCCAGAGAGCACGAAACATGCTGGCGTCAGGATTTTGGTTGAGATGTGACTCAACTCAATGCTGGGTATGCAGGTGCTTGGGAAGTGTAATGGAAGTATTTCACCACTGAGAGGTCATAGCCATGAATTTTGAAGCTCTTGTCTGTCAGCCTTGGCTGAACTAGCCCATGATGGCAGCCATTCAGCTTCAGATGTCAAAAGTTAGCTGTTCCCCTTTTAACAAGATCTCTCCCTTAATAATCACTTTCAGAGGGTCTTCAAAGAGGACAAATTGTGCTATGGAGCTGCTCAGTCCCCTCCACTACCTCTAACTGGCACCTAGCATAACCAGCCCTTACTTAAGTAAGGCACTTAAGCACCTAACTTTGAAGCCATGAGTTTTGCCTCTAGGTTTGCCTGCAAATCTCTCTCTCAGTTTCTTTTAATTTCAGTGACGTGAGAATTAGCAGCCTGTCTGTGTTGGCTTGTGTGAATGATCTATTTGAGCATAGAAATACACAAATCACCATAGACTAAACCGGCCATAAAATAGAGTGCCTTTGGTGCAAAGGCGGTTAGTGCAAGGTGCTGCAAAGGGAGAACCAAAGCGCCCTATAAAGCATTTTACTTGTTTTATGCAAAGCACAAACAATTTATGGAAATGGTATTTCACTGATTATTCAATGTCCAATTATTCACAACTAAAATAATTCCTGAAGTTGGAGAAATAAAACACTGAATGACTCCATTTAGGAAATCCTTTTGACTCAAGTGCTTTCCTTGAAACAGCAAATAGCTGGATGACCTCAAGCACATATTTAATTGTGCCTTGTAATAAAGTAACGTAATTAGCAATTACTTAGGAATGATGCTTTTAAATACTTAACAGCTACTACAGAAATGCATTTATTCAAGAGATTTTGTTTTCTTTTGAATTCTAGGACAAAGTAAAAGTTTCCATCTGAATGTAGCTCGTACCTGAGTTCCTCAGATTGTTCCCTAGGGTGTGTAAAGGTAAGCAGTTTTATTTGACAGCAGATCTCTAACGGCTGTAGGGCTCTCCTTTTTTAGAGGATAAAACTAAGCTTGCAAAAGGGCAGTACAAGGCATGCATTTGTTTTTTTTTTAGGTACTGCCTTTAGTGGCAGGTTTGGTGGCATTCACCTGTGTACCACTTCATAATGGTTTATGTTCTGCTGGCAACAGAAACATGACACAGGTGGGTAGCTCTGCCTTGAAAACAACAGACGTGAAGAGAACAGAAGGCTAGGTGTCCATATTTTTATAAATAATTACATGTTATTTTGAAAGCTTTCAATTAAAAAAAGAAAAACAAAAAAAAAAACTGTATAAAGGAAGCAAAAAAAAGAAGCAGACTAAGATCCAAAGGGGATACTAGGGCAGTGATTGTGAGAAAATACTGATATGCCCTTACATTTGGTAGCAGTAATAAATTAATAAATTAGCTTACAAGTTGGAATCCAGATTTGTATGATTCTGTTACCTGTGCAGAGGAAAACAGCAATTCCTATTCGAAAATCTTGATCTGCATTGCAGGAATATCCTGTGGTTCGTACAGGGCCAACAGTGTGGTTATATTATTCCTCTGCCAATGCCAAAGACTTCAGTAGTGTCCAAAACGTTCCCTTGTTCTGTGTGTCGTTTTCTCTGACATTGTTTTCTCTGACATTGCCTGCTATTCAGGGGCAGCCTATGTCATGCTATACCGGGCACACACATCACAACAGATGAGGCTGCTGAGAAAATGCTATAATCTCTTTAGTGCAGCCCATTTTGATGTGCTTGGAAGGCTTTATTAGGCACTAGCACGTGGGCTTACCTGGGGAAGCATTAGTGCTATCGCTACAGCGTGTGACTGCACTAGCACAGTCCCATTTTCATCCAGTTCACTCATCCCATCACTTATCCCACAAGGAAGTAAACCTGACAGCATCAAGCAAGTGTAGAAAGCAACTCTCTGTTCCCAACTCTAAAAATTTATTTTCCTCCCCACTTGCAAAGTCCCCAGTCCCACCTCTCTCTCCAGTCACTTGCTCTGACCATGGGAATAAAGCCTGGGATGACTGAAGGCTTTTTCTAGACTCTGAAAGGAGTAAACAGACACTTTGTACAGTGTAGGTTAAATCAACTGTGCAGAGAGCAGAGCAGGGACAGCAAATTACATAAGAAAAAGATTTTCATCCTGGGACGGGCATATTCAGGAAAAGAAACACAGCACAGCTATCTCATGTTCTGGTTCCAAAGAGAGGCAATTAGGAGCCTAACCGAGGCATGAACAATTCAATTTCCGCTGCCTGTTTTTTATATGGCCACTGGAATGTGTCCTGGGGACCTGGTGAAGCTGAGCACACAGTTTGGCTCCAGGATGTCACAGGGATAGGCAAGTGGATAGATATATGTCCTGGCACCTGCAGCCCCCATTTAGCACGTCTGCTTTACTTTTCACAGATGTAACCCCCGTGGGGACCTTTCCCAGGCCAGGCAGGACCTGCACCAAATGGAAAGCACTGACTGAGGCAAGAATTTCCTTACTGCTGGGCCTGGGGGTTCCCTAGATGCCTAGATGCTCCCTAATGCTTTCCTAGATGTTTCCTGCTGCTGCCAAATGCACTTTGGTAAAATTTATTGAGGGGAAGTACCGAATTGGTGATCTGACGGAGATGCTAAAACGTCCTACTTGGTTAAAAAAAAAAAAAAAGAGCTCAAATCACATGCTGAATTTGCAGCACCAGTGGAGTTGCTGGCATGAAGGGGACAGCATGTGACTGGTCCACACGTGTTTGTGTCCTGAGATGCAAGAGTCTGACTTTCTGGTGTAGTTTGATATATTTCCCCCCACTGCCAAGTAAGTAGTGGGTGATAAAAGAAAAACTGCCAAACAGTGGTCTCAAGGGGTCACCACACCTCCTAATTCCCACAGACCCACCTACTAATTTCTTTTTATCTGGAAGTCTGAGAGACCTTGGTTGGTGGAAGAGGGAAAACAGTAGAAAGAATTTGTAGATAGAAAAAGTGTGGAAAGGATAATGCGCTAAACATGGAGCAGCACTTGAAATGTCAGGGTCAGTACTGGGTTGTGCATGTTACTATGAAAGTACATGTTTATAGTCCCTCTAAAAGGCATACATCTCAAAGTATGGACAGAAATGGTATGGTAGTTATTTCTGCATCCCTGATCCAGCATTTAAGAGCTTTGCAGTATACAACATACCTTGAAGACTGGGAGTGTACAAGTGTAATTTCTGCAAACGTTGACAAGAGAATTCCTGATGGTTTTTACCTTCGCTTTACCGTGCCTAGATATTGATGAGGACATTGTGGTAGAACTGGCCCATCTAAGTACCAGGTTGTTGCTTAGCGTGTCAGAGCAGTACGGTGTGATGATCACAGTGCTGCTTGTGGTCACAGCTCATCTTACTCATTTGGTGCACAGTGCCACCAGCATACCACAAAGGTAAATTGTATTAAATTACTACTTTCTCTGAACAGGTTTATAGTGTAGCTGTGAAATATAAACTATTTTCACAAAGCTTCCCATTCTGGCTAAACTGTGCAGCTAAATTTCTCTTCGAGTGTTGACAAGAGGGTGGTGTACAGATGTCTACACCCCTGTGCTTTCCAGTGATGCACTGGAGCCTCCCTGCTCTCTCTTAGTGGTTTTCTTCAGTATCTCTTATAAATCGTTTTTGGTTTGGTTTGGTTTTCTTTCAGTCCCATTTTGCATCAGTCTACTTCATGTCATATGGCAGATCAGAGGAATCAAACATTTCTGAACCACAATGGAATTTGAATGAGAGAGATATCAAATAAGACCCAAGCATGCAGAGAAAAATGACCAGGATGCAGCAGTGGAGTGCTCCCTCTCCACTCTGCCCCACAACACTGCCATTCTTGGATGCTTCTTCCCATTATGGATGGGCAGGATCCTCAAGAAATGGATGATCCTTTTTTTTTTTTTTTTTTTTTTTTTTCTGAGTGAACTGTAACTTCTTCAATCAGGGAAATCACATTAGAATTACGCTATGGATGATGTATCCTGGATGGTTAGGTCCTCAGATACGTAGAGGAACGCTTAGTGAGTCAGCCCTGCAATTTTTGGTGGAGTAGGTCTATTCCGGTGTGTGGGTGTTCACAGAACAATTACGTAAGTGTCAGGGTAGCGAGGAACTTTTGACATTTCTGGCAGCTTAACTGAGTTCTTTTCAGTCAAAAATACTCTAATTGTTGTTCTCTTGCATTAAACACACATCATTCCCTTAACTGGATTGGGGGGGGGGGACATTTTTTGAAGCATCACTTGTCAGGGCAAGATATTGGAGCAGTTTTATTCCTGAGAAAACAGGAGATTTTTCACAGTTACAGTGAGACGAACATTTGTGAGAACCGTTTTAAATCATATAAGAGGGTGCGAAAGTTGCCATGCCATATGCCTGGAATTTACTATGGTAGAGTTAATTGCTGCCACTGAATGTAAGGGCCCGTCAGCTTTTTCATCATCACACCCACCCTCAACACCTTTTTTTCTTCCCTTTTTTGACTTTAAATTTGCCTGTCTTTTTTGCCTGTATAGTTTTTGGGCTGCAGAATGATAATGCAACCTCCAAGCTAACTCTCTGAACACCTTACATCCTGTATTCAAGGTGAATAGGTTAGGTACCCCACTGACGTGGGGTGGATTAAATTCCAAGGCGACTGCTCTTCTACATGCATTACACTGGGAAACAAGGAAAACTGGTTTGTCTCCCAAGAGCAAGATACCTAAATTAGTCAAACTAAATAAGTGTCCAAATGACATTTTCAGGGAAGATTTCTCTCTAAAGATCAGTTAGGAAAGAAACAAAATATGATAACCATTTTCTTTCTTGTTTGATCCAAGTTGCACCTGTGATACCAAAAAGCTTCCATCAAACTAACCAATTCTTTTTTTTTTTCTCTGGATAAATATTACATCTTTCAAGTGATCATGACCTTGAAACCCTGTCTATTCTTCTACATGGTGCCACAGTGAGGCAGGTCACAACTCTGAATGGTGCTGGGCATCCAGCTGACATGCCTGAGTGATCATCTGGCAAAACAGCATTAGTCCATGGCTACTGGAGAGTCAACAAAAGGATGTAGGATGTTTTCCACCTTAAAAAAAAAAAAAAAAAAGTGTATTTTCTGTCATCAGACACAGAGAAGGGCTCTGTTACCTGTTCTCTGGGGACTGAGGGAGAACTGGACCTGTATGGGGGTGCTTGTCCACATTGGCTATGTTAGGAAGTCCTCAATGAGACTGGAAGTACATGAGATGAGAGCAGTGACAGTGACCAGTGACAGTTCATGATGAGGAATCACTGAGATAACCTGTGTTCTTTGGGCTCCAACCAATTTAGTTTTGGCCAAGAATTTTCCCAATTAGTGAGGACAACTTCAGCCTGGGTGTTCCGGCTTACTGATATGCACATTATGCCAGCTCAGACTCTTAGCATAAGGGGGTTCATTTTATCACTTGCCTCTGAAATTCGCAGATTCAAAGTCTGAATCTGCAGTCACTGCAATAATCTAATTGATTCTCAAAAAAATTAGAAAATTCTGGAGATCCGCAGTGTGGATTTATACCACTTGTATCCTGGTGGACTGAAGGGATTCATTGTTCTGGTGTGTGCAGGAGAAATTGCTTAAATCCAATGAGCAAAAACAAAGGGACTCTCAGTGCCTCATACTTCCTCCCCAGGATTTGTGCGAAGTAAATAAAGGAACTAAGCCTTCTGCAGTGAGTGCTCGGTTTGAGAGCACTCTTCACTCCAGCTCAGTGCTTTCAACTGCCACCCGTGTCAATTCACGTAGTTACACAGGGAAAATTGGAGGCAAATAAGAAGGAGTTCTTGCATACCAAGAGCTCTCTATGCTCACTGATAAAATTTGTCTCTCCTAGGTTCAGACACAGACTAATTATTTAAAAATAATTGCTCTCACTCCTTTGAGACCCACTGACAGCGCATGCGATGCCTCTGCTATGTCATGTAGGCATGAAGTGTTACATCCTCATAGGGAGAGGTCACCTACCCCAGTGCTCAGCATGTGAGCAATGACAGCCAGGGCAACCTCCTGAATGTACAACAGAATATATTCTTTAAAGGGTTTTATTAGCTGGTCTTTTTTTTTTTCTTCCTGAAAATCTACAAAAATAAATGCATGAATGCCGTGTTATTAACTACTAAAGCTAGGAGATATATTGCTGTGGGAAAATACTGATTACAATCTACTAATTGTCAGATGCAAATCTGCTGCTCTCCGCTGAGGAAGTATCGCTTTATTCAATCACTTGGCTGATTTTGTCTCATCTGAGTAAGACAATCAGTATTCTCAAACTAACAACTGGACTGGAAACAAATAGAGCAGTAGATATTCTGGTTTTAGTGTCAAGGCAACTGTAGGTAAGTTGACCCAATTCTCTTCACTGATATGTTCCTTAACAATTAACAACTGTAACATTAAAATAGTAGCAAGAAGCAATAGCGAAGTTCACAACCATTAGAGTAACAGCAGTTTGTGCAGGAAAAAAATAAAAATAAATAAAAATAAAAATAAATAAAAATAAAAATAAATTGCAGTGCCTCACTTCCCTGTGAGTGGTGTTATAGCAGTTTTTCAAGATTAGCTGACATAGTAAGGCAACAGCATTGACTGGAATAGGACCCATGATGTTGATTGTCTATTTTCTCTTGTAAGTATAGCCCACATTGATTTTGCAACTGAGTCACTGCAAAAAATATATTGCATATTACTTTAGAAGGCAAATGAGACCAAAATTACAGAGAAATTAACCAAGGGTTTTTTATTCTCTGGGCTTAGAATTGATTGGGGGCTCTGATAATCCATTAAGCTGAATTCAGCACATCACCTTTAGAAGGAAGACCTTCTCTGACTGCAGAGACAGCAGAAATGAGATGGGAAAGACATGCCAGAAGGACCAGGTCCAGCTGTGGTAAGGCGAGGTCCAAGCAGGGGTTACAGGTAAGGCCATGGTGACCCCAACAACTCCCCTACACCAGCAGCTGCACTGTAGATCTGTGCAGCTCCTGCCTGGTGCCCCTTGTCTGCCTTCCCCCAACCGACCTTCATACTTAGCCTCCAAAAACTATGCAAACTGCCTCCACTCACTATGGCTTACAGTTTGCCTAGGAGCAATTCCTGAGCACCAGAGGTATGTCCTACAGGCACACTGTGACAAAAGGGTTACAAGTACCAAGCATTTGCTGAGGCTGTTTTTGCCTAAGGCCACCCCTCAGAGCAGGAGCTCGCTTGGGGGCAGCCAGGAGACTTTCTGTTTGCACAGGGGGTGCTGAACTTGGCTGAGGTCAGGGAGAAAAGAGCAAGGGCTGTGCAAAATGGAGCTGCTGGACCTGAGATAGAGCCCCAGAGGACACGTGGTCTCTATCTGAGAACAGGCTGCCCACCTGGCCCCTTCTGCATCTGGGCTCTCATGAGCCTCTCTTTCTGGGAGAAAGGCCTTAGATGAAGTATTCATCTGTTTTTTTTTTTTTTAGCTCTTTGTAATCGGCCCAGCAAGGACATTTGTTGAAACCCAAGGTGTCTGTTTTTGTTTCTACTGCTGGGTGAGAGGGTACCTCACACTTGCATGTGGTTTGATCTAATCCACTTTTGGAGGAAGTGCTAAATGCTTCTCGAGAAGTGGCTAGGAGGGTTTTGTTTTCTGAGTCCTTTACTTCCCTCATGTTCAAAGGTCTTCTAGGAAGCAATTTGCATTGTTTTTGTTAGAAGATATAGCACTTCTAGGAACCTATAGTCAGTATATACTTGGAAGAGAGAAGATGAGCCTATCATTTCAGAGGAATCAAAATGAATTCCTGGGATCTGTATGTCAGAGATTTCCTCCGAGGGTTTTCTTAACATAAGATCCATGTTCTTCTGAAATTTCCCATATGTTCTCAGGAATATGTTCTCTTAAGAACATGTGGGCTATATTTTCTATCAAGTGGCCCTTGGACCAGGGTGAATTTGCTTTTCAAGAATTGGGGGTTTTAACAGAAGCAACCCAAAGATCGTGTCAAAGGATGTTTTTGCCCGTCTGTCAGTGTCATTTGTGAATGATGGAAAATCATCCATATGGCTAAACAGACTATGTCTACTCCCCCACAAGTAGTGACTTAGAGGATGAAAGAAATATTCATCCTGATCATCTGTTTTGTAACAGGATATTTAAGCTTTCAAGAATGTCATTATTATTGGGGAGGAGGGGAACGGGCAGCAAACAGGATCTGTAATAGATTACTGATGCTGGCAAGCAAGTAAGCCATAGGGCAGGAAACCTGCCTGCACCCCACCAGCCCTGCTGTTGCTCAGGAAGAGGGGTTGTAGAGGAGGAAAAAAGGGAGAAGGAGGCAGTCTTACCATGGTCAGTTAGGAGGTCAAGGAGAATAAGTGGGTTTTGAAAAATGGTAGGGTCTTAAGAAGGAGTGGGGCGGGAGGGGGGGAGGAGGGGGGAACATCTCTATTGCATGTGAAGAGAGGACAGAGACCAGGGATAGGGCCATAAATCTGGTTCTGCAGACACATCTGGGAAAGCTCACCCTGATGCGTTGCAGGGAGACTGGCAGTGGAGGAGGCTGAATCTCAGCTCTGTGTCTCTGGTCCAGTTAAGCAAATGGCACTGTTCTGACCTACACTGGCCCAGGTCTTGTGGCCATCTGAAAATGACCTCATTTGAACTCTGGTTCTGAACTAAGAAGAATGAAAATTGCAAAGCTCTTTGCTTCTAGTGAGGACTTCCAGGGTTGGTATTAATAGCTCTGGTGAACTGTAGTCCATTGATTTAAAGCACCTGTGCTTCTGCAAGTCAGGACTTTATCAATTTTTTATCACTTACACAGGAAGAGTGCTGGGCTTAATGCTATTTATCCAGCTGGACATATTGACTTTGACTTAGGAGATCAAAGCATTTGGGTTAGAGATTGTGTAACATCTTCATATAAGAACTGTCAGGGGTAAATTTACCAAAGCCTGAAGCTTTGATTGATGATCATTTTGCATGAGTGTTCAGCGTAAGGAAGCGCACAATAGACCCTTTCTCTTAATGGACCTGCAGGCCGTGGCACTCTTAAACATACATATTTTGAAACACATTTCATCACCTGCTGGAACGTAACACTACATAAAACTCTGGAAGGTACTCTGGAACAAGAGCTTTCCCTGCATGAGTAAATGGCTCCAAAGAGGTGGCCCAAGACCCTTTAAGATGTGACTTGCTGTGGTACCAGCTGGGAGCCAGTGAGGAGGATGCATTACTATCACTATCACTATCACTATCACTATCACCATTACCATTACCATTACCATTACCATTACCATTACTAGCCATTGTAATAACAGCACTTCCCGATAGGTAGGAGACTGGTAAATGCTAGCTCTGGAGCTCACAGATTCAGTTCTCTGCTCTAATGCAGCTCTGCAGGCAGCAAACCAGCCCAGAGCAAGCCCATCCTCCCAAAAAAGGTAAAAGAGATTTGTCTCCTAGTCCCAGTTGGCAAGACATGCCACCTTCTGTGGAAGGACTTCCACCATCTATTAATGTGTGAAAGGTACTAAATATGCTTGTTAAACACTTTGGCATCTTTTATCACCTGTCCCAGCCTCAGTGGAATGAAAACAACAGCACTCTCCTCATCACAGGAGGTGTTAGCAACATGGATGTGTACACTTTCGATAGTTGTCCTTGCTACATCCGCCAGTAGTAGGGGTCATGTACAAAGTTAAATCAGATGGAATATGGTAGAGAGTTGTCTGAGCTCTTCTCTCAACATTAAATGAAAATCCAACAAGCTATGGATTAGACCAGCCCTATTATTAATCCATGGGTTTTAAAGCTGTGCAGAACTTTGACAACTATTGTCGCTCCACTTTTGACTAGGTGCTCAGAGCACGGACCCAGCCCAGAAGACGGGCTGGCCCTGCTGGGCTGGTCCTCTCCCGCAGCTCGTCCGAGGTGGGGGCATCTGTAGCCAGACTGCAGCAAGGGCACTGTGAGTGGTGGGAAAGGGGCTTGTTGCTGCCGCCACTTTGTCTGCTACTCATAACCTTCATCCTGAGTGTGCCATAGCCTGTGCACAGCAGCTTTTCCTTTCTTTTTTCCTTTTTTTTTTTTTTAGCTATAAACAAACAAACACAGCCTAAATATTTGGAGCGCGGATTGCATGGCTCAAGGACTCAGGATGATTAAAAGCAGGAGCCATACAGAGACATCCAGAAATGATTGTTTTTAACAAGACAGGAACTTTGTCTGAAAACAGGATGACCTGCTACAAAAGACGCCAACAAATCCCCGTAGAGCTTTAGAAAAAACAAGCAGGCGCCTGAGTGTGCTTTAAAAAAAAAAAAATCCCGCCTAGTAATAAAAAGGCATGTAAGGGTAAACAGGAAAAGAGCACTCCACACTGCAAGCAGCCTGGAGGAGGAGAGGCTGGGAAGAGCGCTGATCTGAAAACCTGATATGGAGACAAGGGAACGAGTTCTTCATATCCCCAGGTTCAAACTGCTTGTAGCATTGGGGCAGCTGTGAGAGGCGCTTGCTGGCTGGTTTCAGTGTGCCTTCCTTCCAGTAGCATGCAGGCTTTGGGACAACAGTGGGGGCTCTGCAGGTGGTGGCTTGCTTTGGTGGCTTAAAGAATTGTCATTTATGACTTGCTGGAAATACAGTTTCTTGCATGAATACAACAGTCTCAGATATATTGTCTGATTTTTGGGTGGTCCCCTGGGGACCCAGGAGTTGGACTCAGTGATTCTTGTGGGTCCCTTCCAGCTCGGGATATTCTCTGATTCCATGGTGCAAGCTTAAGAGCAATTTCTACTGCAAAACTGAAGATAAAGTTACTGTGGTTCTGCACACCTATACTGCATTTATACAGCAGTTTCCTAATTTTAGTGTGAATCTCATGGCGTATGTTGTTTTCCGCTAAGCCTCAGCTCCCAAAGTCTTGTAATTGCATGACAATCTCATTCTTTATATATACAAAGTGAGTCTTTCTAGCCTTCATGCCTAAGAAAGAAAATCTTGAAAGCATAGTGTGTAGTACAAAACCCCTTGTATTGCTGTTTCCAATGGTGAATTTTAAAATCAAATACTATCTTGAGGAATTAGGATATTGATATTTAGACTTCATCATGTTGACAACCCCTCCTTGTTAGAAGAATCTGCAGACTCAGCTCCTAAGCAGGTTTCCCATCTCAGCCTGCTTGCCATCAGCCAGACCTGTGACAGTGGCCATTTTGGGACATGTACATAGCACCAGGCCTGGGGACTGCAAGCTCCAATGCACCAGGTCTCCCCTTGTTGTGCTCCAAAGCCAAGTACTCCTCAGGCCTGACATAACGTCTTGTTGCACTTTGCACTCACAGGTGGGCAGAACCAGACTCTGCAAGCCATACAACCCACCAACATGAGAAAATTCATCCTCTCAGGCACAGGGCCCAGCCCCTCCAAGAGAGACAGACGAGTGGCTTGGTTCCTTGTTGCTGCTTGTGGTGCTCGGGGCTTTAGACCCAGAGGTCTCTCGCTCACAGACATCTCTGTGCTCAGCTGCAGGGTGCAGCCTTTTTTTTTTTTTTTGGGGGGGGGGTGCTGAGGAAAACAGTGAAGCCTCTGTGGTCTTGCAGGCACTGATCCGAGATTCACAGAGGTTTCTGGATTGCTTTCCCTGAGCTTTGCCTAAATTCCTGGTGATGCACGTCAGCTGCCCCAGTTGTCTCCTGTGGGGTGGTTACGTCCCTCAGGAGCATGGCCGCCACTGGTGCCAGGTGGCTGCCTGGAGAGGCGCCGGTCCTTTTGGGAGGGAGCAGCAGGGGAGGACAGCTTGTGTGCGAGCTCTGCAGATAATGGAAAAGACATTAGTCTCCACCCTTTTCTGGGTATTGCTTTTAGGCTGACAAGGAACCTCTTGTCCTTGCCCGTGTGGAGGAACCGCCATGTGCGTAACCTCCAGTAGAAGGGCACGTCCTGCAGTGGGTCTGGGCTCTGCGTCTGGCCTTAGATGCTGCCCCACACCTTCTTGGCCCCCACACCTGATGCAAAGTGCTCCCTGCTGAGGAGCTTGCTGGTCTTGGTTCATGAGCAGCTTACTTGTGCCATTTGATTTTGCACCTGTAAACTGCACCATCTGCAAAGCTCCCAAATGGCTTCTGCTGGGGCAATTCACTGATCTCCATGTACGGACCCATGCTCACAGAGGTGCATGGCCAGGCGGTGGCCAGGCTCCAAGCGTGCAGCAGCGAGGTGGCCGGCTGCCCCCCAGCACTCTCAGCCTGCTGAGCAGCCTCTTGGGAGGCAGGACATGACTGTGTGGGTCAAGGAACTGTGTTGGGTCTGTCTGAGCTGGAGTCACCTTTTCCCTGCAGCAGCCCATACAGTGCTGTGCTCTGCACTCGTAGCTGGAACAGCACCGATATCACTCCAGTGTTGTGTCTATTGCTGCATAGTGCTGGCACAGCATCAGGACTCCTTCCAAGCCCCCAAGAGCCAGCAGGCTGAGGGTGGGCAAGTGATGAGGAGGGGACATTGCCAGGGCAGCTGACCTAAACCAATCAAAGGGATATTCCATAATACCTGATGTCACACTCAGCAATAAAAAGGGGGGCTCTCGTGGGGGAGGGGGCTGTTCCTCCTGAACAACCACTACGTGTTTTGAGGCCCTGCTTCCCAGGACGTGGCTGAACAGCACTCGTTGATGGGAAGTAGAGAATAATTTTTTTTTTTTCTCTCTCTCTGTGCTTCCACGTGGACTTACTGTTTCTATTGTTTCTTTTTCTCCCCATTTCCTTTCCCTTTAATTAAACCTTTCTCATCTCAAACCTTGAGTTCTCTGTGTTGTATTTTCTCCCTCTTCCTCTTTGAGGAGAGGGGGAGTGAGAGAGTGGTTGTGGTGGAGCTCGGCTGCCCACCTGAGTAGAACCACCACAGGAACATAGAAAATACAGACAAGGAAGAGACTGCAAACTGCACCTTCCTTTCCTGAAATGGCTGCCAGGACTCTACCCCACAGAGCTCCAGCTCTGTCCCTTGTAGGATCAACGCTTTATGCTCATGGAACCTCCCAGGGCCTGACAGACATATGCCTTGCTCACTCATGCTGTGTGGGCTCTGTTTGTCCCCAGGGACACCACCTGGCCTGGCCTGGCCTCAGGGGAAGAGCTAAGCTCAAGCTTTTTCCAGCAGCCACATGTGCTGGGCACAGCTCAGTTCGCATACTGTTTCATTACAAAATGGACTTGCATTTTCTTCTTTCCTTCAGTATCGATGAAAGGTGATTTGTCACTGTTAATGTCTGTGACTGTGCACAGAACGTGTGACTGCTCGTTTTCCGTGGCCTGCAGCACCCTTCAGCTCTGTACTGCTTAAGATGAAGAATTGCATAGGAGAAGCTTTGATCAGGGAAATTTCCCATTTCCAAGAAGTGAAATTAAAACTGAATGAATTTTTTATCTCCTCAAGATGGATAGAAGTGCCAGCTGCTGTGTCCACTGGTTTCATAATTATCACATTCTCATACACATGCTCATAGCACATGACTCAAGTATCTATAGTGGCACACTGCGGTTTGCCTCTATCTTCCAAACTAACCATGCACGCAGAGCACAAAACCTCTTTGCTATTGTGTATGTAAGAATGTCTATGGAAAGATCTTGAGAACTTTATTCTTACAAGATGTTCTTGTCTTCCTTGGACAAGGAAAGACATAATTTCATTTACATTGGTCTAAGAAAAATGAATTCTAAGTAGACATGTCAAGGCAGTGATGGTTTGATTCAAAAAAGATGGTAAGTAACATAAGCGCACCATGTACTGAAATACATTACTGGGGAAAAAAAAAAAAAGAGAGAGAGAGAGAAAAAAAAAGTGAATTCCTTCTCCATAAGAAAGAGATACTTTAAACTCATCCTCAAAATGCATGCAAATTGGGTGAGATATCTCAGGTCTCAAATTCATCTCACAAATTGTCAAAAAAGCAGAACAAAAACAGCACGACTGGAGATCTAGCATGAAAAAAAATGTTTCATTTATGTTCAAAAATGTCAAGTTCAGGGCAGTTGCTTAGATTTCTGCATTTTTTTCTCCCCACATAACTCTGTAATGAGTAAGAGGTAGTAGCTTTTGTTTGTCACATTTTGGTGTACCTTATAAGCCTTTTTTTGTGTGTGTTTGTGGACATTTAATTCTTTCAAATTAATTGTTCACCCCAGACTCTTGTAAAGAAGTCATGGAGGACTGATGCCATTAGTGCAGGACAACTTTTAGCACATTTACTCTTTAATGGGCTATGAAGTCATTTGCTATTTTGGTTCTGCCCAGCAGGATCTCCAGCTTGCTCAAGTACTTCTCCCTCAGTGGCTGCCATCCCTGTGCCCTGCGAATGCCTGGAAACGCAGCCTGCCTTCACGGATGAAAGACGACTATTCACATCAGCTGTTTTGCTGCAGAAAGCTCACTGTTTGGGGCAGCGGAAGTGTGGCCAGAGAGATGTTGCCATCTGTGAAGGTTGGCTGGGCAGTGCGGGTGGCATGGGGCACATGGAGGCACAGCCCTGTGCTGGTGTCCCCAGCAGGACATGGCCATGGCCACCACCAGTCCCACACAGGGAGGTGGCTCCTGTTTTAATGGAATACCATCACACTTCCTTACTCATCAAGGTGCTCCTGGGTGGGGGGATAATCCTTGCCTTGTCTTCACAAATTTGCTCTTTTTCCTTTAATTAAAAGGAAAACTGAGTGCCCAGCCACTCAGTTGAAAGAAAATGCTGAAATATTAGAAGGACAGATTTTATATTCTGCAGAGGAACCTCAAACCAAACAGCACAGGACTGTTTCAATTCCATGCCAATCGCTTTTGGTGGAGAAAAAACATGGCTGAGATTCTGCATCTCTAGCTGTCAGCGGTGCAGAAGCAAACCCTAGCACAGCTTGTGGCAGACTTGTGATGAGGAACTCTGAGTTAGGAAGGATGATGCTCCAAAGAGATTGTTTCAATGAAGCTCTTTTTCTTTGTATTTCATGTAGTCACAGATTTATTTTTTTTCTCACTTCAGATATTATTTTGCATCATCCTTGCCATATGGAAGAAAGGAATGAAGCTGTTCTGATCTGCTGCCATAAAAAATATGAGATGTTGTTTGTGTGATCTTCAGAGCAGATTAGAACTGGGAATTTCCACTTTAGTGAGATTTTCAACATGTTGAAATTCGTTTCCCTTTCAATCTGGACAAGGTACAGTAGTGTCAAGTTTTCTTACAAATTAAAAATTCCCTCCCCAATCAGATTTGTAAAATACATACATGTTTTATTAATCTCTATAAACAGTGCTTCAAAGCAAGATGTTCATTTGTAACTTTCTTTTATTATTTTATATAACTTGATTTTTTAATTATTCAGTGGCTATTCTGGGACTCATAGCTCATAGTTAACATTCTAGATTCTCAAACTGTTTAGGGAGGGAGGATTCTCAGAGACCATCAGCACTGGTCTTGCTACTCCCTCTTGATCATTGACTTTTGTGGACAGAACATAAAAAACATGAGTGCTTTCATCAAACCCAACATTAAAGTACACTATTTAGAGCATTGAGTTAAAAAAAGAAATACCGTGAAGGTGGTAGCTGCAGAGGATGGGTTAGCATCTCTCCAGTGATATGTATCACCTATGATCTGCTGTACCCAAGCAGCAAGACATGATGGAGCAGTCAGCCCAGGCGTTACTGCGGTTAAGTGTCAGTTTTCCTAGCATTACAAGATGGCATATGGATTTCCTTTACAGGAGGCTGGCTACTCCTGGTGATGGAAATAATAGAGACAGCACAGGTACAACAGCTTTTAAGTCTCAGAGTGGGCTTAGGTAAGGGTGTGTTAACCCCCCAACACTGGCTTCAGAAGGGACACACACGCTGTGGTGGCACTGGCACTGCAGGGGTTTGGAAAAGGGCCAGCCTGGGTGTAGGGTTGAGGCACACCAGAGGTTGGACTCAATGATCTTGAGGTCTCTTCCAACCTAGACAATTCTGTGATTCTGTGATTCTGCACCAACACACCCATGCTGGAGGCAGCCTCGGTCTCTCTGAGCCATGTCCCAGCCACTTTATGGTGTCAGAAGTGGGTGCACTCACCTCACAGCCAACTCTATGTAGAGCTGATAGTGTTAGGCTTAGCCTCGTGGGGACACAGCCATGCTGCTTCCTGACTTATCTGACTCAGGGGACGGCACAGTCATGTTCACCTGGTGTTTCTCCTAGCCGGCTGTACCTGCTGAGCTGGGCTGAGCCAAAGGGGGGTATTGTCATCCCAAGGGCACTGTCTGTCCCCTGAATAGCTCGGCAGCCCAGGTATTGGGAGGAGAAATAGACTCAGGGAGGGCAGCTAGCAGCATTACACCTCTGTCAGAGGCAGACAAGTCAGTTGCTCTCAGAAGGGCACTTATTGTTAGTGGAGGTGGACTTTACATCATGGCATTTATATGCCATGCCAGCCCAGTCCTTCATGGGGTTGTCTTCTTCCCTCCTCCCTTCTTCATTTCTTAATCTGACATAAGTGATGCAAAATGGAAAGGTGCAAAGCAAAACACAGGAAGATTTATCAGGGTATGTTATAGCAGTGCTCAAAAACAATGCAGCAAACCCCAAAACAACAGGCAGCTAGCACAGAACTGTATTCACATCCATTTTGGGTAAATGCTAGAGTTGCATGGAACCAGCTTCTGAGGCATTCAACATACAGAATGCACCCTATGGCCTTTCCTGGTATAAAATTCATAATGTTTTCAAAGTTTCTTGGCACTGTGGATGGCAAATTGCTGTTGACTAGATGAAGTGATGCCACAAGCGGGAAGTGATAGATGAGGAGACAACGACAGTGCTCGGGGGCGCAGATGGATGGGTTTCCACCACAGTGCAGGGAAAGATGTATCTTGTTTAGTCCAAAATTGCTTGCAAATTATTGTTGTCCAGTGTCACCACTGAGTGAAATAAAGCTGAGGTGATTACTAGTACAGAGTCTGCAGGCCTTTTCCTATAATGTGAATCTATACATTACAGCTTCAGGTTAAATCATACATGTATGTATTAGCAGTGAACATAAAATAGCTACAGAGCTCAATAGTACAGATGACTAGGGAATATTATGTTAATGAGATAAAAATTGTATTTTTCCTTCCAAATGCAAAGGGTCTATTTAAAGAGGAGGGTTTTCCTTGGTATAAAGATGATTTCTGAGGGTTGATTTTTTTTTTTTCCCATTGTTTTTCAGCATCATTCCAGCCAGGCTACCAGGAATTAGGCAGTATTACCCATGAGTAATGCAAGAACAGCTGGGGAAGAGGAAAAGAAAGCCAAGAATGAGTTGCTGGGGGAGATATCTGTCGGCACTGGCAGTGTGTTGAGCCAGCTTCTGAAGAAAATGAGGAAGAGTCTGACCAGAGCCGAAGCTGTGGCATGAGGGATAGGAGGAGATGGGGGTGGATTCTCTTCCCCACAATGATGCCATGGTAAAGGAGGAACCAATAAGTATACGGAGAAAAGACATAATATAAGGGCCTGGTGGAGAAAATGCCTAGTAAGGAAGAGAAAATGCTGGGCCTCCTCATGGTCCACTGACCCCCTGGCCAGGCTGTGTCCCACAGCTGATGGATAGCCCTGGACAGCAAAGAGGCAGCCAGGGAATTAATTTCATGAGTGGGGTACATATGAGGCAGTACTTCATCTCCGGGCTTGGTGGAGAACAGGGAGCAGAGATAAGGTCATGACGGGAAGGAGCAAGCATAGACGGGATGCTCTTTCATCACGTTTGTTTACAATGTGGCAGCGGAGCTGAACGTGCTCATTTATATTGCCTTGCATGGTGTGTGAGTGCTCAGCAAACAAAGAGGCAGGTATCCAAAAACAAGGTGTTAATGCAGGCTGCAAATCAAGAGCATGGTGAACTAAATGTGGTCACAAATAGGCCTTAGTATTTCACCGCAGGACAGTAACTCTTCCACTAAACCAAGAAGGGGTTTGAATGATTGGGCTGCTGGCTTCACGCACTCTGGCAAGGCCCACCATGCTGATATTTATAATGTGTGGGTGACTGGCAAAGGCAGACTAGTTTTCCAGTGACACACGGTAGTTGAGTTTAGGGGTTTGAGTCACCCAGAAGCAGCCCAAACCCAGCCAGCCGTGTCTATGCACCTGGAATGGAGTCCTCCATTGGGGCACTGACTTTGGAGATGAATGACCAAAGCACTGACATGAGAAAATAAGCTCTTGGTTTTCCATAAAGGTATTAGTTAAGCTTTCAAGGGTTGAGTGATAGGAATGCAAAATCTCTTTCAATTTGGTGGCAACAGGCAGCTGAGAAGGAGGGGTACTTTGAATTAAAGAACAGCTTCTGCTCGGCTGGTGTTCCTGGCAGGTTACACCTGCTTCCCACCCTGTGCCTTGCTGCCACTCTGTCTGGAGCAATGTGCTCTTAACAATAGCTGGTGGCTGGAAGGTACAGAGTGTGCTATGCTGCTCGTTTCCTCTTCCTCCCAGCCTGATTGTTATTGCAGAGCGCAAGAGCAAGAAGGGCTCTTTAACACCACTAAGCCACGAGAAACTGTCTGTGATAGTGAGGGTCCAATTTAATGCAATATGACTTCAAAGAAAAGCATTTAAGAGAGAAGATGTCTTTCTGTAAGTACTGTGTACTGTAAAGCTTGTGTACACATACATATGCTCACGTGCACATACATCCGGGAGGAACTGTGTGTCCATGGGGGGAAATCCTGCCTGCACCAAAGTCAGTGACAATATTCCCACTGACCTTGGCAAGGCAGGGTTTCAGCCAGTCTGTGCATGTGGTGGGATCCTGTGCAAGCGTTCAGGCAAGATGCGGGTTCATTTACTTGCTGTAGGGCTATGTGATGGCATCCCGAGCATGCTACCAATGAACCGAAATACAGATGGGGAGCAAGAGCTCATCCCCAAGCCAGGCCCTGAGTGCCAGCAGTAGTACATGGCTGTGTTGTCCTGTCTGTTTGCACCACATCTGAGCTGCTGCACCTTGGTCTGCCTGGGAGATTTGGGACCATCCCCAGGCACTGACCTGGGCCATAACTTTAGTTATTATCTTCAAACTTCCTGTTTTAATGCTTATTAGGGTTCTATTCCATTGATTATTTTTTATTTTTATTTTTATTTTTTAAACTGCTCTGAATTTGTGCAGTTCAAAGCATTGTTCAGTGGTGATATGGATGGAAATATAAGATCCCAACATTGTGAACATAAGTCTTGTTTTCTTGTGTGTCTTTTGTAGATCCACTAAACGTAATTTAGGGACTCATGGTTTAAAGTCCTGCTTTAGTATGTTTAGCTATAAAATGCCAAACTCGAGCGGTTAATTTTGTATCAATCACTGCATGCAGTGAGCCAGCCACACGATTTCCCTGATGTAAAGCCTATATTGTGTTTATGGATTCATCCTGTTCATAACCAGCATTTTGTAACAGCTGCATCCTCAGTTTTGCTGTCCTTCCGTGGTATGGCAAGCACTGCAATCCCAAAACAACACGGCTGAAAGGCACTCATCTGCCCCCTTCGTGCTGTCCATGTGATTCCTCCGTGTGGCACAGAATTAGGCCAGTCCTGACATCAGGGCTGTCACTCCTGCCGGAAAGCACTGCACATCCATGTCTGGGACCAGATTTGGGGCAGCATGCCAAGTTCTTTTGAGAGCTTGGGCCTAGCTGTAAATATCATAGCTGATGGCTGCCCACTGCTGAAAATCTGCTGCAGTATTATGGGTGCTGAACATTTGGTAAATGTGGTGGTGAAGACCAGCAGTCAGTCAGGTGTTCTCTCTATCTGAGAGTGGTATAAAGGAGGGTGGAACAGAGCTGCAGTAAAGGAAAGCAGGAGTGCATTCAATGTCATACATAGTGTCTGTGCAGGACTCCAGACAGCTGGCAAACCAAACCAAAACATGGGTGTTACTAACAAACATCAGGCATACCTGTTTCTGCAAAGCAAGTATAAAATGTTAAATTACTTCCAGAGTAAAAAGTCTGAGTTACCGTTACAAAAGTCTAGCATGTCCTCAGCTCCTGCAGAAGCACTCCAAACTAAGGCCCCAAATCCAGAGCCTTCCCCTTGCTCTGGACAAATGCATTCTCATTCCCATGCAGTGTCATGGCCCCTTGGCCATGCTCCGTGTTTCACTGGGAAAGCTGGAAATACTGCGAACTCCTGAACAAGAAAAACTGCTGAACTGCTCTGAAGCACTGGAATCTGGCTGTGTAAAATTCATTACAATTTTTTTATTATTATTATTATTTTAAATACATTTTTAAAATGTGGATAAAGTACTTTCAGAAGTTTATCTTTTTTTTTTTTTTTTTTTTTTTTTTTTTTTTTTTTGGTGATTCTTTACACTTACTCTTCCTTACATTTTCTTCATTTTCTTTACCTTCTCCCTTTGGAGCATCCTTGCATATGGAAACCTGCACAGGACAACACGTAAACAATTGTGGTAAGTACTCTATAAAGATGTAAAGTGCAGTTGTTGCCACAGTACCAACAAAGATTCTGTAAAATTTGCCTTCAAACAAGGCTCTCAACTGCTCCAGACCGTATCTTGATGACCCCTACATGTGTTAGCAATATGCTGCAATGACATACATGTGTTCCTGTGCAGCCTATCCCCACACAGGCTGCTTTGTTCAGAATCACATTATGCATGTGTTTGTTATTCATGTTTCTGCTTCCACAGCTTTCCTTTGATGTAAGTTTAACACAACTTTTTCATCATTATTTGAAACAGAAACTGGGAGACATAAGGAGCATCAAATATAGGAAGTACCGAATTGCATTTAGCCAAAGGTTTCTTCCTTTTCTGCATGTCTAAGACATTATATATATATATATATATCTTTTCAGAAGACAAATAAACATCTTGACTTTTATTTAGGAGCTACAGGTTTAGCATAAGGGTCAAGCTGGGATGCCATGGCACAGTGAGTTGCCCAAAGTCTACCACAGAGGGTTTGTGTCAGGGAAGGCAGGAGCAGATTCAGACTGACTTCAGCAGTGCTAGAGATATTTTTTCTAAAGTGGACATTAAGGACACATCTAGGTCCCCTGTAAGTCCTCAGAAAAATAAGTCCTATACTGCATCATACACATCTTTGGAAAATAACTAGAAAGAGGCTTACGTGAAGGCTGAGAAAGATGCTTAATATTAAGCTATAGTTTCCTCTTTAAATGTTTTGGAGCCACAGCTTCACCTGCTATTACCTTGCACAGTATATGAAGGTACGCTTCTCTGTGCTTAACCTTTAAACAAAAATTCTGTGATTATTGGCCTTTATTCCCAGAGCGACTGTGTGAAAACAGGGCAGATGGGAGCAGGCTTTCCCAGTGGATGCTACAGAACATTTTTGTAGTGATTTAAAGCTGTGTTAAACAATAACTTGTCCACATTCAAAAGCAGAGCATCCCAAGATGCTGCATGAGGCAAAGGAGAGAATTGAAATTGCTTTTGCAGAGATGCTAGGCATAATTAAAGGCTCATGTCTGAATCTTACAGCTAACAAACTGCTGTACATCAAGGGAAATGGCTCCCTAAGTAGCATTTTACAAAACACTAAATATACTGTCATAACAATAAAACCTAACTATCCAGCTGCCGGGGAATCGTGTGCCTGTGGTACTGTGGACATCACGTCCCCCCTCTCCCTTTGAATCCATCCCCTTCTGCTGCTGGAAATGAGCAAAAGTCCTCCCAGGAGCAGCTGAAAAGTTTAATAAAAATAACTTGAAGCTGTTTAATCCGCTTTTGCAATCTGGATGTGCTTTTTCTGAAAATCAGGATTGTTCCTTCAGGAAAGTTGCAGGGGAAGTGAGGGGCTCTGAGCATGGCCCAGGAGAAGGGGGAGAAAAAAAAAAAACAAAACCCTCTTGCTGTTTCCCCTTTTGACATGACAGATAAAGGCAAATGTGTGAAGAAGGTATTAAAGCCCCACTGCAGAGCAGGAAGAGGAAAACAAACAACACCACGCCATATGCCCATAATCCCAATTAAGATGCATTCAAACTCATTTCTCTTCTCCTCAGCTTCCCTTTCACACCCCAGTGAACAAGCGTGTTTGACAACCCAGTGTGGAAGGTTCTAGCTGACTGAGCAGGTTTCCTTCCCCTTGCCCAGGCATCTACCTGAGGATGCTGCCCCAACCTCGCCATCGATGCCGAGGGGAAGGCAGCAGGGAGCATCCCCCAGGCCAGCAGGACCTCCTGCCTTCAACGGGTGTGCAGCAGCCGGCACAGCACTCGGGGTGGTGCCTCCTGGAACTCAGTACCACTGACAGGAAGGGGGCAAGGGAAAAGTGCTGCAGGATGCTTAGGAGGCTGGAGAATGCCTTGGAGTCAGCAGGGTCAGGAGCGTGTGAAAGGAAAGCAGCATGGGCTGATCATTAGAGGCTGAACGGATCAGGAGAGGGAGAGGATGTTTGTATGGCAAATCAATTTGCAGGCATCAAATTGATTTTAAAAAATGCAAAAGGATGCATACACCATTATAAAATCAAATAGGAAGGGCCGCAGATAAACATGGTCTACAGTTCATAAAACCACAGTTAGACAGACAGCAGAACCTTTTTCTAAGGCAGAATAGCAGTCAACATGTCCCAGTGCTTCACCTGCAGCTTTTCACATTTCTGTTTTTCACATTTCTAATGCAGAACTAATTATTTTCCTCCAAAGGCCCTTCCCACTCCTCTTCATCTTTCTATTGACATAAAAGCTATTGACTGGACCTGTAATCACAGAATTGCTTTTCATTATTTGTCTCTTGCTTCAAATTCTGTTGTTTTGTCCCTTGTAGCATCTCTGAGATCTCAACCAAGAATTCAAAACAGTTGCTTATAACTTTGCAGTCTCCAGGTTTTGGGTTTTACATCCGCCTCCTTGCCATCCTTTTAACATCTCCATCCCACAGCTTCCTACACAGAGTACAGCTGCCAGGTTGATGATACAGATGCGGAGATGAAATCCAATTCTCCAGAGTCGCCTTAGTAACACTGCTTTAAGGTACAGCTTCAGATAGTTTTCTCTGTATGTATTTCCCCTGTGCTTTTAGGTTCAGCAGGCTGACCAATGCCTGTTGAGCAGGTGGAGTCCCCAACAGCTGTGGCAGGGTGCTATCCTCCATGCTCGCTCACACTGCAGGGAAATGAGCAGATGGAGGGGAACCAGCCAGGTTTTACAGGTGTTGAGTCAAGCAAGAGGTCACACTGCAAACTGGTCGGAAACTGGCCGTAATGGACCAGGATCCTTTCGTCCTGTTGCCACAAGCTTGATTTCTCCCAGCACTACAAATCTCCTTGATCCTGCTTCTATCTCCACGGTATCTCATAGCATCCCCATTTGCTCTTCAGTGCTCAGATCCCTTCTGTCTCCTCATCCTAGCCTCAGACTCCACGCTGAGCTAGCCTCAGTCCCACTGTGCCTGTTTTCTGTCTGACCTGGGCCATTCTCTTCAGTGGCTTTCAGTGATCTGCCTGCCTGCGTCCTCAGGAAAAGTGTTTCCTACAGCAGATCACCCCCACCAGTTTTCCATACGATTGATGATGCCAGAACATCTCCAGGGAAGATCCAAAGGGGATCACATATTATCTTGTTCTCTGAAAAACCTGAAAATGTCCTGAAAATTTCATCCTGAAATGGGTACCAAAAATAGAAAATTTCAGTTAAGGCAGTTAAAGTTCAAGAAATTTGTGAGAACAGCCTCTTTCAAAAAGTAATGTAGGAAATGATGGTTATCTGTGGCACTCCTAGTCTGTGGTTTACATAATTGTAGGAGCTCTTGCCCACTGCTTTCACAACCACAACCAAGGTCTTCCAAATGAGCTAAGTAATTCTGTATGTCAAGCCATACTAGTACTGTATAAGCTGTAATATTTATTTACAGTTCTCCTGCAGACAATGTACCAATTTAAACTCTATCCCATAGGTGCTGCACACAATGTTGTTATTGCACATCGTATTATCCCACGACAGGTGGCAAAAATGAGCCGGGCAATTTACACCCAACTTTGAAAATGTGCCTGCACTTTTAACCACGTTAGCAGCCGTGACTTCTTCACAGGCACTTGGACGGGCAGCAACCAAGCAGTGCTGATGGTACTGAAAGAAAAGAGAGAACAAGAGCCAGCTCCATCCCTGCCTCTGCTTGTGGTCATTCCTTGCTGTGTGACTGCAGAGACCATGGTGTCTCTGCTGTGGGAGGTAATCCACAAACAAAGTGGAAGTCTGCAATGGGGCACAACGTTTTGAGGCTGCCTCACACTGTCTGGAGTTTGGCAGGCCCGTTGTTTATACAACACTAATACCAGATTGATGCTTTTGGGAAACTCCACCCATGAGCGATCCGGAAAATTTCCTGATATGCCCAATGAGACTTCAGCCAAGTGCATTAATTGTAGGCTGCAAAATATTTTTTTAAAGGAAAAGGATGGGAGAGAAGAGAGGGTAAGAACAGAGAGAGGAAGAGATAAGCAAAGAACTGATGGGCTACGTCAGGACAGGCAGTATAGGAAGGGACAAGGTATTCGTGCAGAAGGAGGCAGAGGTTGTGGGTACATTTGGGAAGACTGTTCAACCTAATTACCAGAGGCTGGGGTCTTCTCAGTTTTGACCAATTTAACCCAAGTGCACAGACAAATTAGCAACTGATGAAACAGGCAGGAGGAAAAAAAAATCATTAGGAGCTTGCTAGAAGCTGTGAGTCTGGATTACAGAGGCAGATAAAGCTGACTGCCTACAGCCCAAGCCCCGAGGTGAGAGAGAAGTCGCCTGACATCCCCACCGTGCTTCACCTGAGCACCCAGGATGCTGGGCACACGCCTGCACAACGTCCTGCCCTCAGATAACCCCACTATAAAGAGAAAAATGAAACAACCACCACCCCCCAGGTGATTCAGAGTTAAGTGCAGGGAAATATTCTGTCTCCAAGTGAAGATGGGGCAGATAAAGCAGGAAGCAGCAGCAGAGCCAAAGCACAAGCAGCTGGCTGCCAAAGCAGGTTTCTAAAATAGATCTCAGTGCCTAAGGTACCATGAAACCACCCAATGTCCACAGCAATGCCCAGCAGCCACAAGTGTCCAGAAGACACCTGAGAGGTTGATGCAGCCTCTGCACTAGAAACTGCTTGAAGAGAAGCAAGCGAAGGAGACAGCGCTGAAGGGTACTGCTGCTTCAGAGAGACCGCAGTGCAATTAAGTATTTTAGAAAATAGGGAGGAGGAGACAATATTGGCACCGGGAGGTCTCCTGAAAGTGCTCAGAAATGAAGCTCAGTATGGCATGAAATTTATTTCACTTCCAGGGCAGTTTAACCTCTAGCAGGGAGGAAAGCTATTCTGGCTCTCCCATGCAACGAGCCAAGATGGGCTGTGCGATGTCATCACTGTAAAAAAACAACAAAAACCCCACACCTACTTCTGAACAATCAGAAAAAGCCAGGCAGGGCCAATGTGTATTTCTTCCAAGACCTTTTCCCTCTAATTACAAAAGAGAAAAGAAAAAGAAACCAGGAAGAATCCCAGGTTTAATGCAGAGCTGTCCCGGATCCGTGGAGCCTGGAGAGCTGCCAGGCAAGCTGGCAGGAAATCAGGCAGGCTTGCGATGGAAACCTGCCTGTGTTTCAGCGGAAGTTCATCCAAACAGATACGTTTCTGCGAAACATTTTGCTTACGACAAATCAGCATTCGCTGACAAAAACCTGTTCTGTTGGAAAGCTCCCAGCCAGTGTTTATTATGGCATCATTGTTCCTCTAATAAATAAACACAAGGAAAGTGGGTGTGTCAGAGCTACTGCTAACGAGCTACGTTACATATATTTTTGTATGTGATTCTTTATATTGGGAAAATCTTAAAAATGAGACCTTGGGTGTTTCAGTCTGGATTTGTTTTCCCAAGGAGGGCTAAAGGCTCAGCTGTTACTCTGTAATGTATACAAATGTATATGGATTTGTGAGATGCTGGGTGCGAATAGGGTGATATTGCATCCATAATTTTTCCATCCTAAACAGCATTTTTCAAATATTACACGTAGTTTTATATATCTCCCTGTTCCTCCCAAATCCATTACACAGAAATAAACATGGATTATTCCATCCCCAGTACTCAGGTTCTGTAACAAGGGCATAACTCTCTCACTTTGAAATGATTAACTTGATCGTTCAGAGAAATGGGGGAGAAATGTGGAAAACACATACACGAGTTGTAGCAGCTGAGTAGCTAAGGGCATTTTTCTTTCTAAAAGGAATAAAAAAGACAAAATGAGTGATATATATTTCTTCTTTCATAGTTTTGAATGACACTGGAAGCCTTGCATTTCAGCATCTCTTCCTAAGGAATATCCAGAAGGCCTAAGGATAAGGTCTGCGTGCAGTCAGGACTTTGTCCTACACACTTTTAATTTACCTGACTTCCAGGGCCAGACCCGGGAGGCTCTACTTCAGACAGCTGTGCAACAAATAGCAAAGTACCCCTTGAGACTAACCGAAAGTCAGGTTCTCATGGCTATATTTGTTTGCCATGTAGCTTCAGAAAAAAATAGCCCTCGGTTCCTACTGACATTTTCTTTCTCTGTCCCTCCGTTATGTGAATATAGCATACAAGATTAAGACACTTTCAGCATGTAACTTCAAGTGTGTGAGAAGTCCCATTGATTTCAGCCAGCGACTTCCTATTGAGTCAGCAGCGTCCTGATGCCTGTGTGTGATTTCGAGACGGTGACTAATCGCGCTGCTGGGTAGGTATGGCCTGCAGGATGTCCTGCGGCCCCGGCCCCAGGCACCCGCCCTGGCGGCATCCTGGCTCTGTGCTGGGACCTGGCCGGCGTGACCACAAGCTGCTGCGTGCCCTGCTTTCATCTGGAGAGCAACACATGTGCCCGGACCTGGTGAGATGTGCAGTGCACGTTGTGAGCACTGCACCCAGGGTGACTGGGAGGATAGCTTGGATGGGCAGCTGGGGGGGCAGCTTCGTGCTGGGTGCTACCCGTGTGCTTCAGCTCTTCGGTAGCTACCAGATCAGCACAGCATGGCTGCCACAACTTCTCTAATGAACCTCTTACAGCCTCTCAATAATGTGGCTATTTATAGGCTGGGTCTATGCTGAATAGATTGCAGAAGCTGCACAAAAGCTCATAGTGTTTTAGCAATAAAGCTGTGCAGAGACATCAGTGTAGTCTGAAACCACTCGGTATGGTTACGTACAATTAAATATTATAATCTACTATGCCTGATTGCACTCACTGCTTAACTGAAAAGTTAATGGTATCTTATTGCACTTATGAAATTTTCTTAGAATTGAAAGCTGGTCTTGTGAAGTACACGAAATTTCAAGTCTTGCAGACTAAGAGCTAAGTCCTGCTTTTGTACCAGCATCAAATTATAGGTGTAGCATCGTTTAGCTTTAACAGAACACCCCCTGCAATCAGTGCAGAAACCGGTCATAGTCTGAAACAACCATTGTCTCTTCTTTTGCTTTCAAGTTGCTCTTTTTAGGCTTTAGTAAATGTACCAGGTCTTGCGCTCCCAGCATGTATCACAGGATGAAAATAATTATAAAAAGAATGATTAAAAAATGTTAGACAAGTGCTCTCATGAGGAAGAATTGCTGCTAGGAGCATTCTGTCCTTTTCACCACCCAAGTGTATTGCATCTTAAATGTTTCATTTTGAGAGATGTGAACAAGAAAGGCAGCGTGAAGCAGCAGAGCCCTTTGCATATGGCTCACCTGAATCTTTCTCAAAAGAAACCAGAGACAGGATTTTACTGCTTTGAACCTCCCAGACTTCTGTTGCTGTGACAGTTGTTCAGGAAGCCCCAGTAAACAGCAGACCACTGCAAACATGCTGTGCTTCTGAATGATTAATCTTACGACAGAACTGACGTTCAATACAGACACTGGCATGAGCACCACAAGCCTTTGGCTTCCATCACAGCGGCCAGAAAGAGCTTCAAGTGAAATCCTGTGCCATGGAGACTAGTAGTTCTTGCTACTTTCCTTCTGTTCTAGTTTTTTTTCTCTTTAAAAGGAGCAGGGATTTCCTCCAGGGATTAGGAGGAGGAAAAAGCTTGAGACAGAGGTACTGTTTCATTACAATACAAAGCACAAAAGCATGAAAAAGATAGCTAATAGATGTCTTTTCTTCATCTCCTGGCAATTGCTTCCTCTTTAGCAGCTTTGAAGAGAAGCAGAGTTTCTCCCTTTTATCCTCGTCTGTAAGGGCTCAAGCCATAAAAGTACTTACAGATCTAACTACTACTCTCAGTCACAGAATCCTTCATTTAGGTGGCATTGGTAGCCTCAGCTTTTCTTCCCAGCCCACCCCTGTCTCTGCAGGTGTTCACTGATGCCCACGGCTGTGCTACATCCATGTGAAAAAGGTGTGACCCCCAGCCACCAGCAGACGGTATCACCAGTAATGCTGGAGCTTCTGAGGGATTCTTATCTGGATGTTCCTGCACTGGTCTAGACTGTAGGTCTTGATCTAGTCAGCATGTCTATTGAATTTGGCCTTGAACAAAACGTAACCTGGATCAAGACTTCTTAAAAATGTACATATTCCCTTTTACCAGCAGCTTTCTTCACTGGTTGGAAATCTAAGCTCACCCACCTCATGTAAAAGGCTGTATTTCTGCTGGCTTTAGAGCAGAGGCCCAAAACCAGCTGTTTCACCACAGAACAGAGCTTTAATTCTGAGGCTGCTGGGCTCCCCAAGGTGAAGCTGATTCAGCTGCTTCCTGGGCAGCCATCCCATTTCACAGCCAGCACTCCTTAGGCAAGAGTAACTTTTCAAGGAGGTTAGGTTAGGCACATGAAGGTTAGGTTAGGTTAGGTTAGGTTAGGTTAGGTTAGGTTAGGTTAGGTTAGGTTAGGTTAGGTTAGGTTAGGTTAGGAACATGGATCTAAACGAAGTCCTCACTTTGTTGGTCTTGTATGAGTAGCCTAGCAATTCCCATAAACCCCAGAATTAAATGATTAAACTATCAAACAGTAGGTCTTTCAACCTGCCACACCCAAGTGGTTTTGTTTTTTGCTTTTTTTTTTTTTTTTATTGCTTTTTTTTTGTTTTATTATTTTTTGCTTCTTAAGACAGGGAACATGAAAGGAGGCTGGGTAAAGAGCTCAATCTGATTGTGTGACTTTGTGGCAGGAAATGCATTAATGAAAAATAAGCAATTTTTCTGCTTCAATTTCCAGTTACAGTAACACCCATGGTACTTCATCTAGAACTGCTGACTCTCTTAGGTAAGAAATATTTTGGAAGGGAAGACACATTTTATCTTGTATAAGATCCCTCAATGCTCACCAATAAAATCCTTCAGCACTGTTGAATAAACAAGGGCCTGTTTTTTGTATTATTAGGACGCTTAAGCACAATAATAAGTTGTAAATATGTTCTATAACAGAGGTAATAGATGCAGCTTATCATTCACTGACTAGTTTAGAAAGTATATTTTTCTGCTGGATTTAAAATTTATGGTAAAATTGGTGAGGAGTGCACTCAGCATATCCTGTTAGCTGAGTCAATTGAAATTGCACCTGTTCTTGGATGCAAGTCATAACAAATGCAATCCATATACATTGTAAAGAAAAGGACTTGTCTGCACTTTTTCCAATTAACATCTGCCTTTTGGCAAGTCATTAACCTATTTTCTCACAAAGAAACGGCTTCAATTGTATTATGCATCTGAAGCGTGCAAAAGTCCCTGAGGGGGCACTCTGACAAAAACATACTGTTCCTGGATCCAATGTGAACATACATATTCATTAATTGTTTGGGGCAGAGAGTACAGAATTTCAGATTTTTACAAGTCTTACAGCGTAAACAGTTTACATAAAGCTATGTCCTTGGAAACACATTCTGATCCCAGCTACCCTTGTTCAGTGTTTTTTTGCTGTGATATGGCAATTAAAATAACTCAGCAACCCTGTAATAAGACTTCTAGGAAGGAAAAAAAAAAAAAAAAAAGAAGAAGAAAAAAAAATTACCTTAAAAATAGTACAGCATATTTATTTATAAATAAAGATGGCAATTTGTATTTCTGGAATCCCTCACGCTACAGGGATTTACTCAGGCAATCCCAAAATGGCTAGACAAACTTAATCTACCCCAGTTTTTCTAGACAGACGATAAGTTTAATCAGAATTTAAGCCTACAGCTTGTTTCTCATGATTATGACAATGAAACACTGAATTATTATCTTACAAGCATAAAAGCAATAAACAGCAAACCCCCAAAGATTGGGAGTTATTCAGTTACATTTGCCTCCAGGAACTAGTTTTCCAAAACACTTTGTCAAACCACCACCTCTAATTATACAGACATGCCAGGTGTCATGCATGCTGAGAGTTTCACTGTCAACAGACTACCTGATCAAATGACAAGAACATACCTTAATTTGGAAGTGTTATGCTAGTTGACCAGGTTCACAAACAACAGAGGAAAAAATTGCATTAAGTATTAAATGCTCTTGATAAGTAGGTACTGAAAAGGAAGAAGAATTAGTAACTGTAGCTAAGGCAAAGAGAAAGACATCAGCAGAGATTTTATTAAAAAATAAAGATTTTTAAAAAATATATTTCTGAATATTGCTGATAAATAATTCTGAAAAGCTGAACAACAACAAAAAAGTATAGTCCATATATAAGTAGTACAAAGAAAACAAGAAATAAGCCTGAGTTTTTAATAGCTACATGGTTTTGTGTCCTCTAATGAAACTAAGAAAAGGCCAAGACCACAAGAGTATTTCCAAATGCAAAACACAAAGTACATCTGATCTAAAAGGCAGTATTTACATAAGTATGCATTATATAGCATTATAAAAAATTGCATAATCAAAGGTCAGGCTGTACACAATTGAATATGTAAGGCCATCTTTTCACACAAAAAATAAAAAACAAAAAATTAATCTGTGCCTAGGATGTTACATAGAAATAGTTATATCTGAAAAACTTCTAAGAGGCTGTTTCTTCTCAATAAACAGCACTACTTAAGATTGAGCTGAAAATAAACAGCACTTGGTGTTTTCAAATTCAGGGCTTACTAATCAACTGAGGTGATTTCTGGCTACCCAAAGGCAATTACTATAAGAGAAAACGAAAAGTTATAAAAGAACATTTGACTGCTAGTTACTTTAGCTCCACCTGCAATGGCATTTGCACAGCACTCCTGTACTTAAGCTGAACTCTGTTGATGTTAATGAGGCTCAGCCTGAGAAATGGGCTTTATCTATATACAGTCAGTTGGAGAATTGGATTAAAATGCTCCCCCCATTTCAAGTGTCCTATTTTTCAACATACAAAATGGGAAGTTGCAGAAAGAGATGACTATCTACTTGTGATTGTGGATATACAAGAGATATTCTGCAATTGCCATTAAAAATAAATAGGGAGACATAAAGAAGCAGAGATGTTCTCTTTTAAAGGACAATATGACAATATTTAGAAAATTTTAAATTGAAAATTTAGAAAGACAAATATATCATTCTAAAAAACACATTTTTATTACAAATAAAACCAAAATTCATTATACTTTGCAAACTGAATCACACGACATCTTTACAGATTTGTAACTTAATTTGTAATGCATTAAGCTATGGGGGGAATTCATAGCATGTGAAATTTGAGCACCTGTGGAAGTCCCTGGAGGATGAGGATCTTTTATATTTCTGATATAAACTTTGCATCATTATGTGTTTGGTTCAGAAATTCCTCAGAAATGTACCTTCTAAATATAAAAACTGAATTCTGGTGGAAGTGCTCAACTGCATGTCTTGCAGCTGAATTCACACAGATCCCCTTATTGTTTCAAAGCTTAAGTGACTTCATTTTCATATTTTTAACTAAAAGTTATTACACTAAATCTTCTCACAATCATCACTAAAATATTTAGAATATGAGCAGTAAATGTTACGAGTTTTTGGTAAAATATTTGACAGTACGTAAGGGAAGAAGAAAACCTCTGGCATTTAAGCAGTCAGGGCTAATTAGGCTGAATTTAATTTAGGTGCTAGAGTAATATTGCCTTGGTACAGAGTTTTATTTTCATAGCCCTTACCTGAGCTGAAAAACCTGCATAGTGCACTTCCACAGTGATTGCTGTTTATCTAAAAAGATATAGCTTGTTGTTTAGTTTTAGTTAAAGATTTTACTGGGTTGAAATAAGAATCATGTAACTTTCATTGGGAATGATTTTACAAAATATTAATTTCATCTGGGCTACGCTTTATTAAATGTATAACCAGACTATCTGCTTGATACTAATGTTTAAAATGTCATACATATTTTTTCATTTTTTTTAGATCAATAGTTAGAAAAGGATTTTTTTTCCCAATTATAGTGAAATCCAATGAAGCAACATTTATTGTTTCCTTGTGAATATAAAAAACATACTCATCAATACAGTTCATTTTCATCTTTTATTCTTCCTGTCTTCCCTGAAGTAAAATTTTTTGCTGATTTTCTAAGCATTCTTTCAGTTTATCTTCAGTCAAAGTCAGCCGTTGTTCCAGGATTGAAATTGTCTGCATGAAGAGAACAGTAGCAGTTTTTTTTTAATATTACTCACGCAGTATTTTTAATATTACTCAAGCAGTATTATAGAAGTGTGCAACGCAGTAACATAAGAAAAATAATTTTAACTCAACAAGAAAAATAGTCTAATGTGGCTGTGCCTTAGCTATTCCACTATTTACAATCATATTTATAAATGATGGATTTGTATCTACGAAGACTATCTAAAAGTTTTAAATTGTTTTTACAAAATATTTTCCCTGTGACTCTGTATATGTATGTATGTATGTATAAATTACTCAGAAATACTACATGGAAGTTGCATCCATATTTCAATATAAAAACAGACATAAATGGTGGCCCCAAATGATGTCTTCCAAAAACCTAAGAAAACCCTTCTAAGATATCAAAAAAAGCATGAAAAATTATAAAAAGCATATAAAAGTAAATAAAAACATAAAAGCATATAAATACAAAAATTACAAAAGGCTTTCTCCAAGAGACTATCTTCCTCAAGAAAGGTAGGTTCCTGGACATATTCTAAGAGTTTCTTTTCAATCCAACTTACTTCACAAAGAATTTTCAATGATGACTTGACTCTCTACTTTCCAAAACTTATTACTTAGGTTAACATATATATTGCAGAAGAATGCAGAAAAATCTTAGCCACTCCCCTTTAATGATTAATGTTAATATATTCTAGACTATAAAATAGTGTTTTAATATATAAATTGGCTTAATTTGGATTATTTAAAAAGAAGTATTAAGCATTTGCAAGCAAGTGACTCAGTCACTGACTGAGACTAATATTTGTGCTGTTTCACTGACACTTGGAATTATTCCACTGCATAGATTCCTACCTAAGCCAATACCTTGAGCACTGGGTTTGAAAAAGGATTTAACGGTGCATTGACAATTTACTTTGTTCATCCCCTGCTAATGCATGACTGTTCAAGCCAGAATCTGACAATGTCAACTCAACAACTGGCTTCTGGTAAATCCACACTAGATCTTGCTATTGAAAAATAGTGACTCGTTTCCTCCAGAGTTAAAAACACAACAATAATGTTTATGATTATGCAGCAGGAAGCTTTCACTTTAGGGAACACAATACATGCAATCAGTATCTGCTGAAGGGCAAAAAAAAACAAGAGTCATTTGACTATATAACTATCCAAAATAACTCAATAGACTTTAATATTCTGACTTATGAGCATGGTTCCTGGATTTTATTTTTTTTTACCACTGACATTATCATTTTCCACTGGAAGTGTTTTCTGTTATTGCATACTTACTAGAGTCAAAACATCCAGCTGTTCCACAATGTTCTCCAAAGCATTACCCAGAGATGGGGAGATGTCTATTTGCTTGTCCACATTATGCATAGCTGATTCACTCTCATCCTCTGACTTCCTCTTTGAACTTGTTGCCAAGACTGAAGCAGGGGGATACTGCAAATCTTCGTGGCTGACATCATCCTATAATACAGATACACCATTTGAAGATTCAGTTGCCCTTGCTTTCATTTAATTAAAACCAGACAAGAAAACAGGCAGAAAGATCTGTTTTTAATTTTTAAAAAAAATCTTTACACATGTATACACACACAAGGGTCTTCAGATTTGCTTCTTGTACCAGGTCCAATTCATAACACTTCAATTCCTTCTGACCTAAGAGGGAATTTCAGCCGTGATGAATGAGGCAATAAGCATACAAAGTGTACTGAAAAATCTCAGCAGTCTTTATGAACAATTTCAACTTGAGCAAGTTTCAGGTACATGACTGAGGAACTAGACGCTTTAATACAAGAAATTGAATTAAACTTCAAATAAATACTATTGGTGACTGGAGTTTTCTTTACAAAGATGGCTCTAGTTTACAAACAAATTCATTCACAGCAGTCATATGGATGAAAAACCCTTATATGACCAAATTCATAGTATAAAACTTTTTTTTTTTTTTTTTAATATGAGTTATCTTGCACTTTTATAGTAATAAAAAATAAGTAGCTTTTAATAAGTAATTTTTAGTTGTTCACTCAGTTGCATTACTTTTTGAGAAACTGATTCCTTCAGGAAATAGGAGGAGAAAACAACATAGAGAAGACACACACAATGCCAAGTTAAGAGAGAAATAACTTTGATGTATAAACATTGCTTCAAGGTAAGTGAAAGAGCATGATCTTCCCAATCACTTCAGTTCTTATTTGTGCCTTGAAGTTCTTAAAAGCACTTTTGAGTCAGGACAGGTTAAATCATCACTAATTCACTATACGGTTCTTCACAACAACTTTACCTGATTTATTATTGGTTTTTTTTTTGTGATTTCTCTGAAAACTTCTTCTAGCTTTAGACAGTATAAAAATAAACCAAAACTGAAATAAACTTGAGGCAATCCAATTTTATTATCTGTAATTATAATTGCAATACCTGCAACCATTACAAAATAAGTGGTTACAGTTTTACAGTTTCTCTGAAATGTCTTTACAGCTGATGAAAGTATCCATTAGCAGTGAAAAGAGGATGTTTTAGTCTTTTCTGATGTATTTAAAATACACACTCTTTACAACGTACCCAAAATATTTATGTTGTAGAGCTGAATAGATTTTTCAAATGCAAGTCTTAAAACCAGTGTGAGCCATTAAAAAAACGTTCTTCTAATTCTTTATAATAATCTTGTAGAAGATAAACTGCTAGGCAGAATTAGTGGCAAACCTTTATAAGATTACCAACGCATGTTGATGAGTCACCGAGGCAGGGACAGGAGGGATTTAGAAACAAGTTAGACAATTCTCTGTCAAGAAAATTTTCTCTGTAGTAGATCCTGCCTATGAATCAGGTAGGATCACAGACTGATGTATGAAATATGATAATATTATGGTTTTAATATAAGTAATTCTAAATGACACCAATATTATCAGGAACTTATACCACTGCGCTATCCACAATACTATTTCTGTATCTTCAGTGCCATCCTGCAGTCCTGACTAGCTACACGCTCTGTTCTCTGGACTCAACATGCTGATTCTCCAAAATCTTTTTTCCCTGAGTGCTGGGGTTGTGCCACTTACATCAATGAGAGTGAGAACTGAGACAAGTTACATCCACCGTCTGTCTAGCAGGGCTTTTCTTTTTACTAGCAAGTCAAATTTTAAAAAATGCTGTGATTTAAAGTATTAAGATTTACAATTAGTTTAAATTAATGCAGAAGGAGAGCAAAACAATCTGAGGTTATTAGACATTGACATGTTCTTCTAAAAACAGCTCTACTCTGAAATGTGTTTCTCAGGTTCTTTTCAAAAAAGCCAGATATACTTCAGGCAGAAAATAGAGATTTCATTTAAGCTCCCACAAACTGATGACAAATTTTGCTATTAAAGCCAACCTAAATGGATTCTTCCAAGCCAAGAAGGAAAGTTGTCAATTCAGATAAACAGAGCAAACACTAAGCTACTGAAAATCTCACCAAACATTCTTTCCTACAGTAAAACCAATCCAAAATTCAATGTACCAGACAAATAGGTTGTGAATAATGCTTTATAGCTCAGTAATTGCCACCAACATTGCCAAGTCACAGTACCAGAAAAACCTTCTTGTAATTTAGTGAATTAGACAAGAAATTGTGATTCTTCTATTATATGAACTCAGAGGCATACATGGACAAAGTGATATGGAAGTGCTTATATGAATAAAGCAAAGGCCTCAGTGTCTGTCAGACCTAAAAGGATCAAATACAGATAAACAAATAATTGAACTTCCAAAATCAGTAGGAGAGAAAAGAAATAAAATGGCTTCAAATGTTCATCTTACTTAAGTTGTGACAAAATGGTTGATACTTTTATCATATTCTGGGAATTTGTAGAGATTTTTAAATGCTGGCAGGCATCAACTAAGTTGTTATATTCAGGAGGTTTCTGGTTGACACTTAAACCTTTTCTGTTAATCAAATTTATCCCCAGCTCAGTGAAGGGGACAGAGCTGCTGAAATCTAATGCAACACTCATGTCAAAACCTGGTTGTAGACTGGTGACGCTAGTCTCAATAACTTCCTTTACTTTTTGATACCTATCAGTTCATTTGGTATAACCTTTTTATATAAAAGTTTTTAAAGAACATTTTTAAAGATCATAAAGAACATAAAGAACTATTCAACATTCTAATTTACTAAAATTGTTTCAAGAATTAGGTGTTCCCTTTCCTTCAAATTAGCCCCTTTCTAAAGTACTTTAAATATTACCAATTCATAAACAATAATTTCGTATATTGCCAGCAATATTGTAAAAATGCCTCATAACTAAAAAAAAATAGCCATTCTGGAAGACATCAGAGATGTAGCTTATTTTGAGGGAATAAATTTGAATAAGGCAACAATTTCAAATTGTTACTTCTGAGCAAACTAAAAAGAAAATTTAAATGTGTACAGCATTTTCATCCACAGCCCGTTAGTAATAAAATAGTCACATTTGGGCAACTTCATGTGAGTTACAAACAAGGAGGAGAAGGAGCGGATTTAATTAATCAACAGGAAGTTATTACCATGACATTACCAAGCGGATGTTCAATAGAAAATTAAATTTAGCTTATAAATGATGTCATAAACAACAAACCATAATTGCTCATCTTTGTTTTCTGTCAAGCAAAATTGCCCAAAACTCTGTGGGTGGTACTTAATCAATTTGTGAAAAATCCTTACACATAACCCTATCACCTCTGCATAATCCCAAATGTTTTCCCATGAGACGTTCACAGATTAGACAGAAACAAACACTGTGTCCCGATCTCCCTTCACTTCGTGATGTGTAAGAATAGAATTTGAGTAAAATGCATCCATTTATCAAGATGCCTGAACTGTTCTATTTATAGAGAACCAAGTTCCCTAAAGGAAAAAATATGAAAAAATTCAAGTCTATGTCACTCAACTGAAAATCATTAGTCTTCAATCTTCTAAGAGCTTTGAATTCAGAAAATATACACAACTGCTTCCAAATGAATATCCTAATGATCTTATAATTAAGATGGGCTTATATGAAAAAGTGACATTGGTAAGCTTCCTAATGACTCACAACAATTTGGCATGGTATGCTTTTTCAAAATAATCCTTTAAATTTTGAACACATGGTACATTTGCCTGCTAATACTAAAACATTTCTGATACTGCGATTAAAACAACTACAAACAATTAGTCATAAGTAGGGCATTAAGCTCAAACAGACCAACAAGCAAAGACAAAACAGTGTACTCTCCCATCTTACCAGACCTTGACTTCCTGTGTTTTTTATTTTTTAAATCATGGAAAGTTTCTTAAGAGAAGTACTACACTATTGTACTAGATACTATTGTTATCACTGCTTTTTCCTCCATCTTGTGAACCCACCCTCAAAGTAAAATGTTTCACTGTAGATATGCTAAATTCAACCATTTGGGGGATCTCTCTCTCTCTCTCTGTTGGTCATAATTATACACAGATAGTTTCTACTCTTTTGAAATTATTTTTTCCAATGAATAAATGATTCACATAAAATAGAGTTCTCTGATCTGTTAGGCTAACACTGCTTATGCTAAATCACAATCTGTTTTATCAGTTTCTGTTGCAGGAAACTTCCCTGTACTTTCAGCTGATGACAGTACTCTTCATTTCCTCTCTTCTCTCGCATGCACATGAATCTGCATTATGCATGGCAAAAAATTGCCATGTGCCAAAGTGCAGTTTTCTGCCTCTTGTTATCTGATAAAGTTGTTTCTGATATATTTTATTTGCAAACTTTCATTGAAGTTTTGCATTCAAGCGATAATATACAAACTATGCAGTATGTCTTTAAATAGTTCAAGCAAACACTTTAGTTTGAGCAGAACACTTTCATAACAACTTAAAATGCAGAATTTCACATTTCGTTCAGTCTTTCAGAGTTTCTTATACATCTTAGTCTTCTCTAGTTCTTAAAAGAATGTCCAAGCTAAAAGAACCTAAACATTTGAATTGAAAATACTTATTGTAAATGCCTCTCATCCAGTCTGAGAAGGAAATATTCAGTCTCCTCTCTCCCACAAGTGTTATCACGGATGATATTATATACTTTAATGTAAAACCCAGTCATGATTGTCAGTGGTATTAGGATACAAACACACAGCCAACATACCAAGCAACACTAGTCCTTAGCAAAACACACATTTTCACTGACAGCAGTTTCTTAGTTGTGCAAATAATGTAGTCATTTTGAAGCCAGCTGAATTTATAGAGGTCAAGAGGTCAATACAGTACAATAAAAGCTAACTGCTAAGTTGTTTATAAAAATACAAGTGCAAAATTAAGTGAAATCCTGATGCTGAAATCCTGATGCCCTTTTAGCTATGATCTGATTAATAAGATTTATTTTATATTTTCTTACAGGTATGTTAAATTTAGCATTGCTGTGATAGCATACAATACTAAACATTTCTGTTCACAAGCACATCTGAATAGAGAGTTTTATGATAAGAAATGATATTGTACTTTACAAGTATTCTTTCAAATACTTATAGAGAAACTGGCTATGTTGTTTTGCTGCGCCAGCTTTTTCCCATAAGTTTTATTTGCCATTACTGCTTGTCTGAGAAAACACTGAACAACTATGCACATCCAGTGTACTGAATATTTTGCAACTCCACGTGTATAGAACCTAGAACACAACAATTTGTTCCATATTCCTTTCTTGTCAAGAGAACATGGAAAAAGAACCAAAACCAAGGGTTGTTTTCTTTAAGAAATATAAAAATTAAATAAAATTGCCTAACAGAAAAATCACAGAGTCCATAAATATTTGGGTACATACAGCTAGAAACAAGTCATATTTCTCCAAGATTTTTCTAAACTCTTAGATTAGCAGTAATACCTAAGCTTTACATAAGGACACAAAAAGTAATTTTCTGAGTTTGCTCGTTTTCTGCTACTGATGTTAATTTCTAATGTCAACAGTTCCCTGCACAGTCAGAGTCTGATCCAACAAACTGAAAACTGAATAGTTATGCCCTGCTTCCTCTGGATTTGGATAAACTAAACCCTTAAAATGAAATACTCAGAGTACCTCAGTACTGTAGCTATGCAGTTTGCAAAGAAATAAGAGAACCATGACCCATTAAGCATGGTCTAAGTAAACCACGGCCTTTCTTCTAAACTGAGGTTTTCCCCCAGCAAAGCAAGGAGTACTGCTGAAAAACAAAAAGAAGTAATGAACATCCTACACAAACTAGAGACAGAAATCATTAAAAGTTCAATTTCCAAAGGCGAGAAACTCCCTACCAGGAAGTCAATTCTAAACATAACAGTTCAGGAAGACCATATTCAAACACTTTTATAGATGATAAAAATACTTACACCACAGGGACTGAAAATAATATGTACCCTATGGCATAAAGGTAAAGGAGGGTAATAAATGATCTTCAGTGTATCTTCACCTTCAGCAGGAAGCTTTGTAAAACTGAGGACAAATAATGTGAAACCACAGAAACATTCCCCCTAATCACAACTGCAAAATAAAATAGCCTTTTTTAATTAAGCAAATTACTTTGGACTATGTATGTGCACATCTAAGGGAACATCTTATAGCTACAATCAGTGCTAAAGTTTCAAGACTTGTTTTTACCCATATAGAGTGCTAATAAAAACATTAAATACTCTGCATGAACTTCTTATCCATACTAGGGCAGGGAAAAATTGGAGGGCAGGAGGAATACTTGTATCAGAAACTGGGAACATGAAATAGATATTAGAAATGAAATAATGAAGTCAGATGAATAACCCTATATGGACAAGACCTCCTTTCTAACACTATAAATAGAATATTCTGCTATATTTGATACTACAAATACTAATGAATAAAACCAGATCAAAACAAACAAAACTAGGACTTTCTATGTACCATGTGATTAAACTTCCTATACTTGGTTTAGTAGACTGGGGGTGTCACAGAAGGCAACAAATCCATGGAGGGAAGGAGGCAGGGTTACCTGCCTTAGTGTGAGTGAGAGCACAGCATCTTCATCACATTTACTCAGAGAAATCATAGCTGTGCTTCTGGATTGTCTGCTCATGACTTTTTCCCGTATCTTCCTTCTACTTAAGAAACTAACTGAAAGTCTCTGCTTTAGACCAACAGCTAGCTAAATGAATTTAACTGAACTTTATAAGGAAACAATAGGTGGTAACAGTATGATTTATTGAGCAGAGTCTTAAAGAATGTGTGCTAGCACTTCATCCATCTCATTCAAATGGCTGGCAAAGTCGTCTATTATATTAATTGGAATTGTTCAAAAAGAATTTACAATAAAAAGAGACTGTTCAACAAATCCAAGTGAAGGAATTTCGCCACTTGAAGACACACTTAATCCTAAGAAACCCAAACCACAGTAATTTTTCTTAACTTTAATTTCTCAAGCTATGTAAAATACTTTACAATATGTAATTGATTTCTCTTAGATAACTGTCTGTTCCACTTAACCTGTTGGGGCAAATCTTTACCAAGTTACACTGTATTTAAATGAGACGAGCTAAAAGAGCACACATTTATCTTCAACGCCACCTCTCAGTAAGAACAAGCAAAAGATTACTGAAGAGAAAATCCTTAAAGACAGATTGTACCAGGACAAAAAGAATTGAAGGATATGTATAACCTTCTCCTAAACCCTGCAGAAAGCTGAGAAAAACTGCAGTCCTTGTGCTCCAGTCTCAACAGACAAGGGGCTGGTGCTTCACAAGAGTGGGAGGTTGTTGCGGAACCAGAATAGAGCAGTCTGTGTTGCATGGCCTCTCTTCATCTATACACACACACACATGTACATATTATATTATCAGAGCCCATAGTATAGAAGCATATAATGATACCACATATCTTTCTGCCAACTCGTATATAAGTGTATATATACACGTATAAATATATAAAAGCATAATACACACATGTATATCCATACAACCTTATTTCAAGCTATATGTAAAGCCAACAAAGTTCTTTTCTGTTGGCACAGCAGTACCTCTGTCTATGGTTTTGGTCAGTATAACAGTATCAGTGATACAGTGTGATTTTTTTTGGGGGGTACTTCATGTCAGCATAATGCTGACATGAATGTATGTCAAAAAAACTTCCCTGCATAGAGAAACCCAGCTTCCATCCCAGTAAGTGATGATAGGAAATGCAGAGTGTCCGTATGGAAGGATTTCACAGACAAATCTTCTGTTGTTAACTGAGATCTGTCAGCTTTGACTTCCGCTCAGAGTAGGGGTAGCAACAGGAGAATATAGCATTTGACCTGTGGCTGTTGACGATATCACTGTGTTTTTACTCCTGCTTCTATGGAGCAAACAATTTCCTCCAGTTCATATTATTTACAAGAAAATGTCAAGGAGTAAAAAGCATTAGGAACTCAGTTAGCAATCCAGCACATTAGAGTCCAAAGTTAAGTCCAATGCTGCCAGCACAATTGCTTGAAGACTTTGCCAAAGAGTCAGATGCTACTATTAGATAAAAAGATGCACAGTATTTTGCAACTTGAAATTTAAGTCTCCTGGATATAGCCATTTTACTATGTAATGAAGGAACACTGTTTTATTAATTTATTAATTATTAGCTTTTGCTAATTAAGTGTTACAGACGTATAAGAGATGATTTGGACAGCAAATACTTTAACAATTATGTAACAGAAAACTCCCATAAGGATAAAACACGGCTTGAAAAATTTGTGAAAAGTTAAATTCATGTGCTTTTGTTAGGTTTCAATTAATACCTACAGAAATAAAAGTCTACACTGACCTATTTCATTGCTCACAATTATTAATAGGCTGAAGTTTTGGACAAGTTGTCCAGTTTGTCCAGGTAGAAACAATGCTCAGCACTGCTGAGTTTAGTTCAGAGGTGGGATTTTCAAAATTTGCTTTAATAGCACAAGCATAATTTTGTTCTTACTTAAATCAATTGAATTTTACAGTTTACTGTATAGGGAATAAAATTAGAAACTGCAGAAAGCTTTTGAGGATTCCACACAAACATGCAAGAAATGTTAACTTTGGAGTTGTCTGACATGTCTGTTTTACTCTTGAAATATCATTTATTTTAATCAGTATCCTATTACAAACTTCTGTCAAAATACACACATTGTTCAACACCAATTAAAATGCTAAATGTGTTGGCACATAAGATTGGTAGGTAGATAGGTTCTACTTGGATGTATTAAAAAGCAATTCAACTACGATAAAAATTACAGTTAAAGCATTAAGGTTGCCAATAATAGTGCTATCTTGAAATGTTTCATAATTTTCTACCATTTTTGGGCTCTGACAGTTGGAACTTTAAGAAAACAAAAATAAACATCTTACATGAAATAAGAGTATGATCTCTAGTTCTGTCAGTTCATTAATATCAAAATTCAGTTAAAAAAAAAAATCTTTCTGTAATAAGCTGAGAAAGTGGGTTTTATTGCTCAAGGAATTCATTAGCCGCCAGACTTTAAATATTCATCTTCCTCCCATTTGTCACTTGGTATTTGTATTTTAGCCCATTTCTTCCTACTTAATGTGACAAAAATTAACATTGGGAGGTGACTAAACTGTATGCATATGATAAATGGTAACACCACACTGACCAAATTTGCAGTCAAGGCAGGTGGAAAGGTGGAGATGATAACAGATTCAGTAAAATTGAACTCCAAGTACGTTTGTTATTCTTAAATTTCACAGGAATATACTATTAAAAGAGGTCTTTATCACTGACTCCAGTCCTCACCTACAAAATAGAGTCTGCACTTAGAACTTTCTCATGGAACAATCTCTTATTCTGGAACCAGCATGTCCCATGATTTTTATTTTTATTCAAGTTCTAAAAAGCCAGAATGCAAATACATTGAGAGTAGACAAAATGTAGTTTATACAGATTATATTCCAATCAAGTAACAACATAAAACTTTCCCATTTCTGCCTCAGCAAATGTTCTTAATATCACAAACATCACATACATAGTTAATGACTTCTGTTAAAATAAATATGGATAAACTATACTGAGAAAAACAAAAGTAGTCAGCTAAAATTTAGGGGGTTGTTCTCCACTTACACAAATCATATTGGAAGAAAAGCAAAGTGCAGAACTCTGAGCCAATAAGAAGGGTGAAGAAGAAAAGTAATGACTTTACAAAATGCTATCCCCTTTTTTTCAGTTCTTTGAGTGGGAATGTCTTAAGGATTAAGATGCTGATTCATATTATTAGTGATGTCAAATAGATGGCTTCTTTGTAATCAGCTTATCCTTCCTGACAACTGAAAAAAAAAAAAAAAAAAAGAAAAAAGTACAAACTCCTGCCTCTTTCAGCAGCAAAATCTTATGAGGTAAACACCTTGAGGAAGCTCTGCCTCATGATTCTTAAAGGATCCCTTTGCCACAGAGCTGTAGAAGGGCAGTTGGTGATTACAGCCCAAGAGAAGCAACCTGGTCTCGTGTCCATGAAAACTCACAACTTTGTGTTCCAAATCCAATTCTCACATCTTATTACTCCTTCCTGTTACCATGTTACCAGCAATGCATAGCATCTTTTCCACAGAATAGGTTCTGATGAACAGGGCCACTGTGAACTGGCACATTGCTCTTCATTTAAAGTATATAAGTAGAAAACATTAATATAATTTGCAATTTTTATTTTTTTAAAGCATAGCATCTTACAGGGCAGTAAAATACATGCACAAAGAAATACCACTTTAGAATATAAGGATATATATATATATGTTTATATTTATGTGTATATATATAAAGTCTCTCCTCTATACATATACATACACTTAAATATATGCGTTTTATGCATTTATAACATTTTTGTATGTGTGTATACATATATGTATATGCACATACACACAGACATATATGTATACACATATATATATAAGAACACCTTAGAAACTCTTATATTACCTTAGAAGAAAAATAAACCACAGGTGTGCCTTCTGTAACAAGCAAAACTTTAAAATTGTGAATGTGTGTGTATTAGGAAAGTAAATGGAAAACATCAAGTAAAGGGGTTTACCACTCCAAGATAAATATTAATTTCCACTGGTCACAATGTATTATTTTATTCATATTTCCACCCAGATTTAAAGTTGTTAAACACCCATGTGATTCTTCTGCACACATTCTGTATTTAATTATGTTTGCTTCTACATTACTAGCACTTGCAGTATGTTTTATTTTTTTGTTTGCTTTGAATGGCCACATTTAAAATATTAAAATTAGCATTCCATGTTCAAAATGGGAAAAAATGTGAGAACACAATTATACATACAAAATCACTGTTTAACTTGCTCACCTTCCTATTGATCCAGAGTTAAAAAAAAAAAAAAAAAAAGTTTATTGGAGTGATATTTGTATTAGTGCCATTCAGATACGAGCTGTCCCAGTCTAAACAGCACTTAATATCAATTGTCTTTTTATAGGCCTACACAGTTAAGTTTATTCTTGCATTACTTCTCTACCAAAGTCCTGACACAAAAGTTAATCTACACCAAAAAGAAACATTTAATGGTGTAAAGAAGCATCCTTTTAATGTGAGTAACACACTGGCAGATAAAACAGGAGCTCCACTATGCTCCCCAAGCAGGACTGAAAGCCAAACTATACGTAAAACTTGGAATTGAAGTACAGGTACAGGACTCACTTTATAACACATACTTCAATAAACTATTCAATTTCTGTTCTGGAAATCTGGTCCTCATGCTTGACCAGGACAAATTGAAACTGGAAACTTTTATTCTGTTCCTGCTTGCCATTTCTTTAGAATTGAAGTCTGGTGCTTTACTGAGCAATAGAACAAAAATTTTGTCAAGAATCACCATGAATTTAAATTAAAGCCCTCTTGTTTTGGAATGATGACTAAGTTGCAGCCACTATTCTTTATTTTTAGGGAAAAAATGTAGTAATACTATAAAAGTTTAACGGTTATGAAAGGAAGACCACTTTGATATTTTATTATCACCAGTAGCAGTCTAAAAGATGCAAGAATTTACGGAACGTTATGTTCATGCAAGATAGAGGAGATACACCATTTCCTATACTTCAATGAAAACACATGGTGTCACTGGTGCTCCCTGTCATATATCTCCCTGCATCTTAAGGAAATAATTTCTAATAATAGCGGATGATATTAACACAAATCTCTACAGAGGATACTCTCAGCTTTCAGCTGCATGGGATTGCTAAACAATGTGGAATCAATTATATACTATCAGTTACGACAGGTAGTGGTCTAGTCAGCACGTGGAGATGCCACACTCAGTGGGATATGGAAGAAGACATAACCCTGTTTTGTACCACACTCTATACTTGAGAAGATGCTAAAGTGAAAATAAAAATGAAAGCAGTTAGCACTATAATCCCAGATCAGCAGCTGGCATTCCAATCCTAAATGCCAAATTCCTCTTTGGGAGTTAGACCCTTCACAGATAAAATGTATTGTTGCTTTTTACATCTTATAGTGGTAGAATAATATAAATGACTATAAACTATAAATGATGAAATGTAGCAGATTGGGATAATTGAACGCATCAGTAAAATTCTATTGCCATTAGAATTAGGAGCAATAACAAGGTCATTTTTGCCCACTTTCCTAAGGAAACAATGCTTACACTATCATTTCTGTCTGCCTGTCTCCACACCTCATTTGTAAGTTTTGAACTTGTTGCAGATTTAAGAGGGTCTGACAGAGGAATCTGACAGAGATATCTTAGAGAGCTGATTTCTGATAAGCTTCCTGAGAATAGATTGCCAGCTAAAGGACAGAAATCGTTAAGTACTCCCACTGGGACAGAGGCTCTGGCACAAGTTTACATGTTATTAGAGACTACAGAATGCGTACAAGAGAAATAGAACTTACAATTACCTCAAAACAAGGGAAAGGGTTAAAACAAAACGTGAAAAATAGATTTGTAGGAAGCTAGCATACATTATTTCTGTCATTCAAGGATTATTTGTACTTTACAAATATCAGGAACAAAAGAAATCCTAGCAATACTAGAAATCCTAGTATTCTTAGTAGCCAGAAATATTAATGAGTGGTATAGAAAAAAAAAAATAAAGTGGTTAATAAAGTACCTTTATCTTCTGTTTAGGAAGACAATGAATGAAGTAGTTGCATTTCTGGCAAAACACTTTCTAACCCAAACATAAGCAAAAAAAAAAAAAAAAGACTATTAAATAACTTACATGGTATGCAAAAATTTTTAAATCTTGGGTTATGTATGGTATACTCAATGGGTCTAAACTAACTTAACAAGTAAATTATGGTGTTGTTGCTCTTTTTTTTTTTTTTTTTTTTTTTTTACCTAATATCCCATAATAATGGAACAATACCAGAGGAATATGGAAGCTAACATTCTATCAATACTTAGAAAGGACAAACAGAAAAATGATGTGGTCACAGGTCACAGTTGGCTTGAGAATAATGTCAGGGAAACACTGAAAAGTTGATTTATGACATAACTGGCAAGTATATATGGCACAACATAAAGTGAATCAATATGCTTTGAGAAAGAACAGGAAGAAAAAAAAAAAAGATCTGGAAGAAAAAAAAAAGGAAGAAAAAAAAAAACCAGAACTTAAGATCTCTTGCTAATGAAATGTTTAGTCAAACTGTTCCTGATACAAGTAAATGTATATACTTTTCCATAATATGCATGCTACAATTTTAATTTAGGTCAAAATGCAGTATGAACTAAATTATCTCTAATTTATCTCTGTTTCTTCAAAACCAGTAAAATTAGGAAGTTACTATGGAACTATGTTTTTTTTAATGATTCCACTGAAATTTGTTCTTGCCTCTGTCCTATGCAAAAGGTGCCAGTGATCCGAAAGATAAAGTTTACATAAGTTGCAAGAAAGACATCCTGAAAACTAAAATAGTCAAAGCTGCTTGGCAGTCTGACTTCACTCAACTGTCCAAACTCAACATCATGTTCAAAGGTAAGATCTCAGAGATGGAGGTGTTACTGAACAATATGCTCTAGAAAGCAGAGTTTTGGAAAATAACTGCAGTGTCATAATATATAACTAACTGAAATAATAAAATTTAAAGTGGAAAGATTATTGAGTGAAAAATTATGGTAACTTCTATGCAGTTTTAACTAGATGAATCTACTGAGCAAGAGGTAGTATTATACTGCTATTTATATATTTTTGTAATTAATATATATATATATATTATATTTATATATATTTATACATTATATAAAGGTATATATATTTTTATGAATATATATGATGATATATATGAGAAAACACATATTAGAACAAATCATGGCTTGGAAGAGTAATATTTTCAGTGAGAAAAACTGTTTACAATTTAAAAGTTGTAAGAATATTATAAATTTATAAGTATTAACACTGTTTATCTAAGAACAGGTTAAGGATAAAGTAATTAATTCACTTAAACCTTTATGTCAAGAAAGGGGTCTTCCTATGTTGTGATAAAAGTGCTGTAATATTGCATCAGAGTTTCATGGCAATGCCTGTGCTTCAGATACCTGAATTGCAATGAGGAAGTGGCATCCTGGAGTTTGGGAAGCACAAAGGGAGACAACAGCACCCCTCTTCTCCTCCCAAGCACCAAACTGAGCTGGACCAGAGTCCCATACGGTGAGGAGATACATGGCATTGCTGTCGGTCACACAACTCCTACATACTTTTTTTTGTTGTTGTTGTTAAATACTATTTATTGCAAAATGCATAAAGAGCAATGGAATCCAGAGGTTGTTCTTCTTGTGTGTGTGTGGTTTTTTTTTTTTCAGAAAACTTTATTCATTGACAACAGACTTCTTTCCTCTGATGCCATACACTTTCAACTTACAGTGCTTCAAATTCAAGCATGAAGAATGGAGCAGGCTTCATTCAGCCTCTGTCTCCATTATCTGCTGTTCAGGTTACAGCCCTGCAGATAGAAGAAAGCAAGATGAATCCTCTCGCCCTGAAAAAGAGGACTTGATCCAAGTCACCTACTGTCTGAACAACAGGAAGCCACTACTATCACCTTCTTTGCTCAAGTTTTTTCACGGATTGTCTCGTAAGAAAGATCATTTTGGGATGTATCATGCATTTAGCACACCTCTGTTATAGCACAATCACTGCAGATGACCCTTCTAGATATTAGATATGTGGGCTCAATGGACATTGGTTAACTTAAACTGGGATACTGCCAGCACTAACCTCCTACTTAACCTCCAAATATTTTTTCCCACTATTTCCTTTGTGCTGGTATTAGTGCTTAGATAGCTGAGCAGATCAGGGAATTGACTTGGATGCAATTAACCAGATAAACAGTTTCTAAGTTAAAGTGACTGCGAAATCATCCTTTGGCATTGTTCTGCCTACTTTCTGACCTCAAAACTATTTTAGTGGAAGATAGGACCTAAAAGGCTTTCAGAGTTTTTCTGCATCGAATATCTAAATGATGAGGCTAGTATGGATAAATATTTTTGCTCTTGTTGCTGAATTTTATTTGAGAAGTCTCAATTTTTACGTCCTATTTTAAGTAACCTATGTCATTTTTTAATTCAAGTCAGTCGCTCCATTATCTCACATGCAGCAAGTAACTACATCTCTTATAGCAAACTAGCTAGCAATGCAGCAAGGTCTTCAAGGACAGATATGTTGTATTAGAACAACTGGTATATTTGGAAAATGCTCAAACAAGACTTTAGGCAGAAAGCACCCTCTGGGTTTAGATATCACTGTAATCTCAGTGATAAACAGAATTTGCAAGCATTTGTTCAAGCACTGTCATTTAGAAATATAAGAAGAGATTTAAATAGTATTAGTGTTTTCTTTTGTAACATACTTGCATTAATCATTTTTGAACAACACATTGGCTGAATATGTTTCATTTTATACTCAAGGTTGCACCACACATTTGCAAGCATGCTGCACTAAACTTAGACTCCAATAATATTTAAAAACAAAGGGCAAGCCAACAGCTTAGCATCTTGTTTTCTAGCATGCTTGATCTGCGGCACAGCTTTATTATCCAGCTTAAGATAAACAAAAGTAAAACCTTGTAACCTTTCCAAAAAGTCACACACTATGAACTGATCCAAACATTCCCATGTTTCTCTGCCCCACAGTGTGGGATTTCAGAATTATTGAAGTGCTGTGAATATTAAGAAGTTCAAAACTTAACTTGTACTACTGAAAACAAACAAACAAACAAACAAACAAAAAACAGGTGTTTAGAGTAACAGAGCTACTGAACGCTAACTTCATTAACTTCCATTAAGCTAAATGATTCACAAATGGCATTTAGATCAGTAGTAAATCATCATCTAGGTCAGCAGGAAGCTCATTATGGACTGACAAGCCAAGTGACAGAGACACTTTTCTGCAAGTGCTATAGTAGTAATTTCCTGTGTGAAAGGCTTGCTGCTGTTCGTGCATTCCTCGGGGGATAGTTCTTCTCAGAGGATGTTACTCTTCCCCAGGAAGAGGAAGGAACCAGTTGTTATTGGATGTGTGGGTTGATAGCTGTCGGGCATTTTCTACATGCCTCTGAATCAGCTGTGAGAACTGTGAATGCAGCTTGGATTCCCAGCTGGAGTGGGAAAAAACATGACTTTGGCAGACAAGGTCAGAACGCACGAGTACAGTATCTCAGGAAGTTGAAATAGTAATAATACCTGGAACTTCTGAGCCCCTAGTTCCCAGAAAAGTGCTGATTTGCTAGAGGAACAATATAAAGACATGGGTCAACCTGAAAGCATTCCTGTGGCATTGCACTGTTGCCATGACTAAGACCTTATACAAAGTAAAAGTTCTTAAATCATTCTCAAGTAATTTATAGTAAGCCAATTACCTTATGAAATGGTACCAAAAGTTCAACAGCAGCATCCATTAAGAATGTCGCTATTGGGCAATGGCAACATAAGTACACAGACTGCTTTGTGAGGAAACTAAATATTGAAGTCTTTTATATTGGAGTGGTTAGGAGGGGTTCCTGTTCAGTCCCTCTCTGGAACTTGCTGTCCTGCTGTAACTAGCTCCCTCCACATCTACTGGGACACTTACATGACAGGTCATCCATACCTAGTCCATGCCTAGTCCAGAATCAGTGAGTTCAGTGTCACATCCTACCTATTTTTTCTTTAGTGGAAGCACTAGTTCTTAGTTTCTTTATCCTGCCAGCTGCTAGCTTCCAAACTCAGTAAAAAATTATTAGATCAAAAAAAAAAAAAATATATATATATATATATAAAAGGGAGATGGGAAAGAGACAGACATAAACAATATAAACTCATAAGCTTCATTTCCTCAGGAAAGCAGGTTAAAAATAGTATAAGGAATATTATATTCTTGCACTCTCTAGTGCCCAAATTCAGAACTCCGTCTCCAGTGAAAACTTGACTCTCTCTCAAGCTCCAGTTCCCTCAAAGAATATAATGAAGCCTATTAGTGAACATCATGACATGTATTATTACCTAATTAAGTAGCAGCACAACACATTTCCTGTTCTTTCCTTGTAAACCTGCAGTTACATGCTGTGGTAGAATATCATCACTGCAAAGTGCAAGGGTCATTTGGATCATATTCTTTTTTTATTACAAATATTGAGTTCACCTTTATGTATCCCGATCTTTGTTATTTGATGCTTGTATTATCAAAGCATAACTCTTTTAAGATTAAGTACACCAATCTTTTTAAACATGCCTGCACCTGTATAAAGATATTTAAAAGTTTAGAGTTTCACTGTTCAATATGTCAAATGTTTCATCCTTTTGGCACTTAGGACAGAAGATTAGCTGTTTTGTTTGTATATACCCTGCTTTCTTTGAAAGACCCCGTGCTGGGCAACAGACCAGGCTGTTACTACTGCCTCATGGCTTCCCCATGGATTAGGGGAACAACATTCCTTTTGGAGAGATGTGAGACTTTCCTTTCCTGGAGCAGCTGAACATGCTTAGCTGAAGAGCCGGGGTGGAGCAGAAGGCAACTTACATGTATCTTCTGCCCCCAGCCCCAAGCACTGTACCTGTAGAGCACACAAAGAAAAGAAAGGTCTGTGCTCTAAGCCCTGAGGACACTAACTATTGCTTCTGCAAGAGCAATGCTGAACAGAGAGAAACATTTTCAGAGACACAAGAGCAGAGTTTACAAACTCTTACTTTTTATTCTGTCACAATGAACACTTCTGAGTCCCTCTATTTATGACATTTATTCTTCTGGTTTATGCTTTCATAAGACATCAGAGAGTCAAAGATTTTGAAAGTTTTTAGTATGCTCACAAAAAAGCTGCAATTTTAGTTCACAACTTTGCAGAAGCAGGATCTTTTCACATTAACCCATAATTTTATTCTGTGTTTATGATTTGGAGTCTGGATCATGGAGTTTCCAGTTTGTTCAAACCACATTTGCTGGAAAACACAAGAATAGAAATATAAAAATATAAAGTAAAAACGTAAAAAGATAAACCTATACTTATTCGGGGAGTAGCCTTTGTTATTTTTAAATTAGTTTTCTATTATGTGGTGTGAATGTTAATTTTGCACTTTGCAGTGGTGCTAAGGCTCTGTCTAGAACAGAGGAAGGTAAAGCAGATGGGAGAAAGACTGATGGGAGAGGTCAGTGTGGATTTTGATCAAAGCCCTTCTACTGCTGGCATCACTCCTCAGTGCTAAACTCTGATGTAGTCTAGAGTTTTGGGCAAGGAACACAAGCAGGGCTTTTCTTTTGTCTCTTCTTACAGGACAAGGATTCCAGTCTTCTTATTAAAAGGGCAGTGACACAACTTTCCTTTGGTAGAGACAAGCATACAAATGTCATGCAATAATCTAAGTTTAAGTGAAAAGATGAATGTTGAAGGTCCCAAGAAAACACGAGATGCATGAACTGTGGAAAACTGTTGTGATTTCAGACAAACTTTAACAACTGCTGGGCACAGGGAAGTGCCACAAAAATTCTGCTCCACTGGATGTTCCCTTCCACATTGGATTCGGGGCCCAGAGGAGGTGATATAGCTGTAAAGTTCTATTTTTTTTCCCTTTCTTCCTTTTCCCCTTCCCTTAACCGCAGCGAAGAGGGTTGATGTTTATTTCCAAGTACATCTGAAGCCAGGAAGAGAATGCAGATCATAATATATTTGAAGTTGCTTGGTAAGTAAAATATGCAGTTTTTAACTTTTAAGATAAAATTCTTGTGTCATGCTCTTCTATAGAATTCTAGAGTTGGGTTAAGGAAGAGACAATATTCCCAGATGATCTTTTCAAAATAAGTTCCCATGAGAAGAAGAGTTGTGTAAGTTTTAATGTACACAGAGATGGAAGAACTAGATGCAAGTTTTGAATTTGTAATCGCTGCCACACTTTACTACTTACATGGGGTTGTTTATTTCTTGGTTGTACTACAAATAAAGGCAGTAAAAATTGTGTCAAAAATATATACACCCTGAAATACATACTGAGGAATTTATGTGCATACGGTAAATGAGAATACAGATGCTTCTAACATTTGCATTAAGAGATTTAACACAAATGCAATACAGATTTATTAACAATGTCTTACCTCGAGGAATAAAAAATTCACATGATCTTATTTTCTTTAAAATATTTAACAGGTTTTGGGGGAGAAGGAATTCATTAGGTCACTATCTATTTTAAAACATAGTATGTCCTGTTACCGTAAACAGTCGTTATCTTTCCTCTTCCAACAATGAACCCATACTCTTAACTTTGTAGAAACCATACTGAAAAAGAATAATAAGTATGTCTTACTTTGTGTTAACTAGCACTGGAAGAGAAAGAACAGCAAACATCTCACAGCCAGTGCAGACTTTCTGACTTCCAGATTACAGCACATTGCTTTGCTTCCTCCAAATCCTGTTTACATGAGCAAGGTCAAGGGATGGAACATTAGAGAGCCTCTACAGTGATTTCCTGCTGCTGTCAGTAAAAACTACTGAGACATCATCAACTTTCCCTTGTTCCCAACAGCTTATCAGGGACTGGAGGTTATCGATGTATTGACTTACAGACTTTTTTTTTGCCAACCTCCCTCCCTCAAAACTACAAGATCAGAGGACAAAACAGATCAGAGGAAAATAGTTCCAAAGTAATGTTTTCAGGGTTTTCGGTGAGATAGGAATAAAAAAAAGACCCACACAGCTGCCCCAAAATCTTGACCCCCCCCATTCAGTGAACATTTTCACAGTTTAAAAGGCTAGCACAGACCTCATTTCTAACAACTGCAACAGATGAAGACTCCTACCAATGGAAAAGTCAAGGCATTACGAAAATACCAGTTAGTTAAGCATATTCTGTGTTTTTATACTCATTTCAGTAACACACGGGAGACCTGAATAAATGAATCATCAAATTCAAAACTATTTTCCTGAAAATATCAATATACTGACATAATTACAAAGATATTAAGAAATTCTGGTTCAAAAGAAAACAGCTCTGTACCGATGATTACACTTAAGTTTTTCCACTGATACAATGATCATGTTCCCTTCACTAAGTTCACAAAAGAAGTTGCATTAGTTTGGATCTTAGACAAAAACAGTGTTCAAGAAGAACTGCCTTTACAACTTATAAGTTAAAACAAATGCTGAAAAGATACAGTATTTAAAGTTTAATTATTTGATTGTTTTCCAGCAAAACCCCTACAATAAAATTATTTCTGTATATCTTGGCTTAGTTTTCAGTGCAAGAAAATTAAAGTAAATTTGGAAAACAAAAACATGTGAGTAGGCATTTTCAAGTATGGAAGTTATTTGGAATTGTTGGCTTTGATAAAACAATAAATTATGTCTGAGGACATTAAATATTCCTTGAGGAGAAGAGAAAGAGTGACAGGAAAACATAATACCAGTATTTCCTCATACAGATAAATCTCAAAGTCTAAATAAATTAAGAAAATATATTTTAAATTCACAACAATAAGGAGTATCAAATTTTAAAATATTTGTTTTTAAAGTTTTGTCTGTGCAGATTGCTGTAAAGAATAAATGACAATAGTACTTAGCTTTGCCTTAACTATCTGGAGTTGTATGCAGTTTGGGGCTTCTCAATACAAGACAGACACTGACATCCTGAAACAAGTCTAGATGAGAGCGAGCAAGATGGTGTGGGTGCTGAAACACATGATATGCAAGGAGAGGCTGAAAACAAGGTTTGTTCAGCCTCATGGAAGGTAGGACAGGAGATCTTACTGCCATCTCAAATATCTAGCAGGCAGATAATGGAGAAGTCTGAGTCAGACACTTATTAGAGAACTACTGTGATAGAATTAGAGGCAACAAATTGGGACATGGGAAATTCTAACTAGACATTATGAAACACCATTCAAACACCAGAGTAAGCTGCCTAGATGGGTGGCATAATCTCCATCTTTATACATGTTCACAAATGAACTGGATGAGGCCCTTAGGATCCAGCTTGGCCCTGCTTTAAGAGGGAGGGGAGATTAAATTGGAAGCAATGTCTGGAGTAATCTATACTGCTCCATTAATTTTATTTATAAATCTATACAGAAGGGAGAAAAAATGAATAATCCTTTGCTTTGTTGCAAGTCATCTTAATGGGCAGTAATAGCATGTTTCCTGTGACCAGTATGAAGGGACAAAGTTCCAACAGAGTGAAGAAGAGATTGTCAAAAGGGAGAGCACAAGAGAAAAAACAGATAAAGTGGTCTTTCTCCTATTTCCTGAAGTAGCTTGACATCTATGGGAGTTTGCCCACTTACTGTTAGTTCTTCTGATAATCATTCAACAAAACCTTACAAGGTTTGGTACAGACTTCCACTCTCCCTGAAGATCTTTCAGGGAGTTTTAGGAAATTCATCACAGATCCTACATAAACTTTTTATTTGTCCCAGAGAAGCCTGTCTTGAGACAGCAATCCAACAGAGTCTGTATATCTTGTCTTCTGTAAAAAAGAAGTTAAGTATATCTGTTGATTAGCTACTGCCATCCAGTGACTTGTCAAAGAGTCTCGTAAGTTCTCCTTAGGTCCCTGCCATATTACATGCTTGATGCTAATGACACTGAACGAGAATCCTTAAGGATACGTAAGTGCAAAGTGTATTTTTCTCTCTAAACATATCAGAAGGGCAGAAGAATTACTTAAGCTAAATAAAAACACTTGAAAAAGAATAATGTAGGTATACATGGCTCTTTTTTAAAAAAGAATCTGGCAACCTAATCAAACATTTTTTAGCTATCTGAAGAGCAAGGCTCTGGAAAGTAAAGATAGGACTGAAAAACCACAAGTAGATTCAAGATGAGTCTTGTAAAGCTTACAGGAAAAATATACAGTTGTATTATCTTTGATAACTGGTAGGAGAAGAGCAACCTGGGGGTTTGGAATGATGTTACAGGTGTAAGACATGAGGGAAGACGATGAGCTACACTAGAGGCTGACGATATCTGCTAATACACAAATAATATACAAGCACAGTACCATTCAAGTGAGGACAAACAGTATTAAGCGGACAGCTGGCAGTGAAGCTGGGACAATAAGAAACCCAGCATCTGCCCTTCCCCCTTTGATTTGCAGGAATAAAATGTGAAGCCTCCTAGGAAGGACCTCTACATATTAGGGCAATTGAGCCAGCTTCAGATGAAAAGGTCCAAATCACAGAGATGTAGAATCCTTTGGAAACAAGATATGATGAGACTGGATGGCTGACCCAATTAAACAGGCCATCATTCCAGAATAGAAGCCAGTAAGGCAGACACTGGACAGGATAACAACACTAGAAATGAGAGAATGAATAAAGCAGAGAGGCACAGATAAGGTTGCCAAAGTTGGGTAGTGTTTCTTACTGTGTTGGGGAAGGAAGCTAAATGAAGAGAAAATATGGAAATAGTTTCTGGAGTTGTGTCAATGATGGTGTATTGGACAGAGCTGTTGTCCTTACAGCTGTAGTCTGAGTTGCAAGGACACAGAAATGGCAACAGATGGAAAAAAGATGCAGATTGAGTGTTGAGATGCAGAAAAGTGAGAGCCAATGCTGAATAGGAGATCAAGATAATGAAAAAAAATGTAGTGATTACTGACACAGTCAAAAGGAATCAAAAGACAGCAATATTTTTGTAGTAAAGACGACTGTAAAGCCATCTAGACTGAAATCAAGAGAATGCTGTCAGTAAAAGGTCAACTTATTCCTAGAATTAGTTCTGGGCATAAAATTAAAAAAATGCTGCCCTATTAAAAGAACTAAGGAAAAAGATTAGATGAATGGAAGATGTATAGATATGTAACAAAGAATTAATGTAACCATTCATTTGGATTCTATGATCAGCATTAAGACCACGAAGTAATGAACATAACATATTCTAAAGCGATAGTCAATAAATTATTTCCACTAGAATGTTCACCGTTGAGCCTTCTAAAGAGACATCTTTAAGTCTGCAAATTACTTTTGACAGAAATTATCTTAAATATCCATATTATGAAAGCATAACACAACAACTGCTGAACTTTAAAATATATGAAACTATCATCTCTCAAATAAAATTACTTTATGCTTATTTGTTTTTGAAGAAAAGATTTCTTTTAGATGTCAACCTTTTTTATGATTTTCATTAAATGATGTCAAAGCATTTTTATAAGCTACCCTCATGACATGCCCTTTTGTAAAGCATTCATGACAAAACAGAACAGCAGAAACCACACCTGCTGTCCATTCATATGTATTAACCCTTCAGCCACACAAATTCTTGTTATGGTAATTAAAATTGTTCAAGATACAAATCATGTCTTCACATGAAGGGATTTCGAGCTAAAAGAGAAATTCCCAGTTTAACCTAATTCTAGAACAGTACATCTTTTAGGACTTCATACTAGGAGAGCATATTTTTCCTCCTACAAAACTACAGTTAAAACATTGCCTTCCTTTCCTCCCACATGCCATACCAATGCCATATAAAAAAGCTAACACTCGAAGGAACTAATCCTATGATTCTTTCCTAAAATGTGTTACTTTTTTTTTTTTTTTTTTTTTTTTTTTCCCCTCCCTGGAGAGCTACTAGATGCCTTAAAAGGCAAAAAAAAAAAAAATAAATAAAAAATCAATTCTGGAATTTTATCAGTGAGGCAGCTACGCTTTGGATTTTCCATTATTTGCAGCTAAGGACAGTTACTGAAAGTGTATGAGGAAAAAGCAACAGACTTTAATTGTAATACCTAGGTATAGTTAATATGAGTATATAATTAGGATTTCTACTTAAATACGTAAGTAAAATTAATAGTATAATGTGAAAGTTTCGCTATTACACCATCTTCTGGTTAGCCTTGGGAACTGTGGAAGAAAGTTTAAACTGAGAAGGCAGAATACTAAGCTATGAACAATTGACAACTTTTTAAAAACTATCTTATTCATGCAGACCAAAAAAAAGAAAAAAATTGTCATTAACAAGTTTAGTGTAAGCCAAACTAGCTAAGCTTTCTTCACACTCCTTCTTTCTCAAAAGGCACCTTACCAGAGTACCGAAGGCTAGAGAAGAAGTAATCTCTACAACAGGTGGGTCAGGAGTTTGTGTGTCAGTCACATCAAAGGTAGGGTTGACCTGTTGAAAATTAATTACAATCCTCATTATTTCAGCACCAGTACAAGAAGGGAAATAAGACTGAAATTAAAAGGCTTACTTGCTTCACTGCGACATCACTAAAAGCTAAAAACAGGCTTTAAAAATAAAGGAAGGATGCTACCCTCACAATAATCTAAAATGCAATCATATGTATTCTCAGAAAGAGAATACAGATACATGTTTATAAGAGGTGTCATTTATACTTTACAAATATCTGTCACCCAAACCTAACTCAAAGATTCTTACCCTAAATATTAAGAAATTTAGTTTATCATAAATCAGTAAAAATGAAATAAAAATGTTAGTTTAAAATGGAGCTAGTTTATGTATTCTGTAACTACAAATAAAGAAACTATAGCAAGCTCTAGCTGTGACATGTTTGCAGCACTCATACTGTCTGCTCTAGTTTGTCTTCGGTTCACACCAATTTCCTCCTATTTCACTTCAGGTAAACCATACAGAGGCTCAAGATCTATTTCAGATCTTTGCAACTTCACCAAAACAGAGACTTCCACCATGCACATTGATAGCATATGTACAACATTCATGATCTGACCACCTAGCTTCATGATATCATGATTCAAAGAACCTCCTAGTTCAATGGTATGTGGCTAAAAACCTGCATCATACCAATATGGGATACTCCCACCTGCCCTGGATAAGGTTTTTTTTTTGTTTTTTTTTTTTTTAACTTGGAAAAATGAGAACCCACACAGGAATTTTAGGGAAGCACAAAAGCCAAATATTTCATTTGCCAGAAATCTTGCTTTGTGCCAAGCACAGCCAGTTATGGAGATTTACAGCCCAAAATGTTTGGCTATTTGAGCTGATTATGTAAAAGGAGGAAGCTTGTCTAGCTTGTAAAGGCTGAAATAAAGGGCACTGACTAATTTCAAAGAAAGATTAGACAATATTTAAATCACCAAGGAGTCTGGTGTAATAAAGAGAAATGAACACACTCTTTTCCAACTCAGCAGCTTTATCAAGGATGGCATTAATTCTAGCCATTTTACTTTAAAATGGATTTAAACAAACAAACAAACCCTACACCAAAACAGGAGGTTCATTAGATAAAAGGATTGCTGTGCTTTGACTTTTCAAGAAGGGCCCACCATCTCACCTGAAGACAGTCAGAATTCTGGTTAAACCAGAGGTGCTCACTCAGTAACAGCTTCAGTTGAATTTCCTGAAGCAAAAGTACTTGATGCTAGAGTTCTGTCATCTAGGTACACTGATGTATAGACATTTAGGTCAGAGATCCATTAGTTAAGTAAATAGCTAAAATGAGATGTTAAAAGTTGAATTAGTAGCCAATGAAAGCAGGCAACGGCATCTTCCTACTACTACCTGAAGCCTTCTCATTACGTTTGGTTTGGATTGTCACAACTTTTATATATAAATTCAGGTTACAAGAAGCAAACAATAGAAGGAAAGTTCACAACAGTAAGATCTTCCTCAGCAAAGGGGAAGTAGGGAAAGGGTGATCACAAAATTTACTAGCAACCTAGAAAGCAGAGATGGTTAAATACAGATGTTACCTGGCCAATCAAGTGGAAAATGACCCTCTGCAGCACTAGTAAATCAGAGATGGATGCCAAGACTTAATTAATGGGACATCTTAACTTTGCTTTTAATGTAGCTCACTTAGCTGACTAGCACTGCTTAGCTCTTTCTTGGATTCAGTCTTGACAAGCCATTCTACAATCAAGAGCTTTTTTTTTTTTTTTTTTTTGGTAGGTATTCTGTCTTTTAATTCAGTTACAATTGGATCAATTGAGAATGAGCTAACCAGAGGCAGTAAGGACAGTCAATCCTGCTCCAGGACCATCACAGCTGGTAACTTAAAATTCTTCCTTAATTTCTAGACAATAGCATCAAGTGCTAGTTCATACTTTTTTTTTTTTTTTTTTTTCCCAAATGTTCTTGGAAGAAAGAAAGGGAAAAAGAAAAATCAGTCAGGTAACATGGTCTAGTAATTGTTTTCCATTTATCTGAAAGCTGTACCATTTTATCTGGACTGCTTTAGTTTCCCCTCTACAAAAACATGACTGTCCAGTTTCACTCCCCGCAAGCTCATTGCTGCACTCTGTCTATTTAGATCAAATGGACAACAAAAATACTGTCCTTAAGAGCTTAAATCTTCAGTTCAGTGTCCAGCATAACTAGGGTCATTTGTGTCTGATTTTCAGCCAGTGCTATAGTAAATATTCATGATCTGAGTGTCAATCATACTATTGGTAGCTGAGCCCAACCTTTTTTTTCTGATGTATTATTTGGTCACTGAAGAGAGGGCAATGTACCTGCAGGACTCTGCAGAACAAGCACAGTAGTGCCTACCCCATATCAATATTCTAATGCAGAGGAGCTACTGTATGATTATTATTAACAGCTATTTAAACATCTACTTTGAGCTATTTCCTTGTTCCATACATCAAGGCTATTGCAGAACCAATTAAATGCTTTTCCTGATATGTGTTTGCTACAAAAATACATTGTATGATTAAGTTAAGGAAACACACTCTTTAAGTGGAAGTATCACATCCTAGAGCTGGAATGAAAGTCTCTTCTGCATACAGTTCTGCTTATGACTTTATCTGAGATAAGGGGACAGAGATATGAATTGCAGACACTGACTAGGAGAGCAGGAACTATCAGAAGTTATATTAAGAGAGCTAAATATATATCAGCCTGTTAAGCAACACGTCAGGAATAGCAAAGTGTACATGTATGAAAAAAGGCACAAAACCTATGAAGGCTGCAGCAAAACCTTTCTTCCTGTAAAACATGTTTAATATCAAATTTAAAATTAACGAGGTAATGGAGCAAAGCTTAACATTAAAAGTTTCAAATGACTGGACACAGTTCTTGAGAAAGTGATGTGATTAGCTGTCCAATAATCACAGCATATTTGGAAACATTTAACTTTAAAAACACGAGGGGAAATCCAGAACACTAAAGAACAAGGTAGAGAGAACCGGTTTCTATTAAATATCTTCAGAGCCACAATTCCAAAACTTCACTTATGTATTAGTTTAACAGATAATTACTTTCATTATCTTCTTCCAATATGATGATGCATTTACCACTTTTTGATCCACAGTACAGGAAAACATTTTTGAAGGTAAGATTCATATGCAGAACCTTTCATGTAAAAAAATAAGAGATTTCTGAAGACTGAAGCAGAGCAAAACCAAAACACACTTCTTAAAAAAAAAAAAAAAAAAAAAAAAAAAAAAAAGAGAGAGAGAGAGAGAGAGACAGGAATTAGGATCAGTGCTTAGGACAGCAAAGACCTACGGGAGGAGCAAAAGAAGCAGGCTCAACTAAGTACATTAATTCTTAGCCATGTGTTTCAATTAAATGAATATGCTTCTATAGATATTCCTCTGCTGATTTTAATATAATTGCCAATAAAAAAGCCCTTCAAATTTTTAGAATGAATTTCATAAGACACTGATGCTGTATTAAAAAAAAAAAAAAAAAGATAATTAATAAAATTAAAAGAGGAAGTTTTAAATATCTCATGTAAAACATTTCCTAGAAAAGTGATGTAGCTAACTGTAAAAATTTAGCTTTGAATTTGATTCAATGGCGTTTGTTTGATTGTTTTCCTAGACTGGAATCCTCAAGCCAAACAAGCAACTGCCATATATTTTTATTTCTACTGCCACCTAGTGTAAATTTGGATTTCATACATCTAGGAAAATATTTACAACTGAAATTACATTGAAAAATTTAATATGAAACTAAGTTAACAGTAGATTTTCAGGCTGTTCACCCAATTTGAAGAGGTGTCTAGTACACAAACAACATTATCTACAAACACAGGAGATTGATAAATATAACTGTCAGCAAGTGGAATGCATTTCTTTTAGTATGTTGCACTATAACTGCCCTCCTGATTTAACATATATTTTCAAATACCCTCAACAGCTCCTAATCTCAAAAGTAGACAACGACTGGGATTCATCTCAGTTTAAATTTAGACACACTGCTGTATTTGAGCTAGTCATCTCCATTGACCATAGTAGGCACCTTCAGAGAACAAGTCACTTAGTTACATTTCCAAATTATCTGAGTAATTGTAATGGTTACAAGCTTTACAAAAATGAAACATTCTAGAACATCAGTTGAATCAATTTCTACTTCCTTGAATAATCAATAATTGCACAGATGCAGTGCAGGTAGAGAACAGCGGTAAAGATTTATAAGCTAAGAACATGAAAAACTGTGTGTTAAAATTCAGGCTACTGTCTGTCTAAAGAGAAGATACAAGTAATGAATTTCTTGTAAATGTTAACTGTGCTTCAAAAAGTTGGCAGAAAGCGAGAGAAGAAAGAAAAAAAAAGGTACTTATAAATATTATTGCCTCTGTGTATCACTTTGAAGAGTAAGTAAGGAAGAGTTCTGATAAAAGGTGAACATACCCTCAAGCTCCACATGTTAGTCACTATTCTGAGTGGCAAAATACTAGGTGATTCCAGTCAGCTGCTACAATTCTCCATGCTCTTGTGCAAGCTGTTTTGGTCAGAGCAGCGTTTCCCAATTGGTGATTTGTGAAAACAGTCAAAGTTTCTGAAGCCATTTGAAAAAAATCTGAGCAAAGCCTGCTCCATTTCATACTAACCACTTTCCCAAAACCAGGTTTTGACATAGCACGGCCCTTGCCACACTGAGGCAAGCAGAGGCAGAAGAAACATCTACCAGAAAGTAGCAAGAAACCTGGAGAGGCATGAAACACCAGCAGTTTAAAAAATATATATATATATTCAAAAAGCGCGGACAGAATTACAAAATTACTTTCCTCTTCAGTTCTCTCTCTCTCTGCATCTGTTGAATTTTTAGTATTGTGCTACCTCGGATAAGGCTATCCATCTTCATTCTTGCTATAGAGGTGACTAAACCTAACCAGGTCAGCATAACTCAGGGCAATACATTTTAACACACCGTAACATCTAGATGACTTGTAGTGGCTTGTAGCAAACCTTAAGAGGTCATCTGTTCTTCTAAGTATCTCATATTTGAAGTCTCCTCTGTGTGCCGGTAACACTTAAGATATATTGCTAAGACTTTAAAAATACCGTTACTTCAGTTTAGTAAAGATCAATCATCTTCCCCTGTTCCTCATGAAAAACAAGAAAACAAATATAACACAAGCAATTCTGCATTTTGTCTGAGGCACAGATCAGATAATAGGAAAAACTGCTTTGTTACAGTTGCTGCACAGTACTGGAACAGGTCTCCCAGAGACTGAGGTCTCCATCCCTTCCCAGGGCTCCCTAACTACACAAAGATGAGGCTGACTTATTGTACTGGCAACGAGACAGACAACCTACAGAATCTACCCCAAGTTGACATGTCTGTGATTCTGTTACTCCCTCCCCTGTACCCTAGAAACATGGTGAGCAACTAGAACAATGAGGGTGGTGGTACAATGAAAAAAAAAGTGTTTGTCCTAGCTGCAAAAATGGACAATTCTGGCACCTGCTTCCCCCAGAGTACAGCAGCTCTAGAAATGCTTCATTTTTCAGTTACAGGAGGCAATATTTAGTAAGACAGAACACTGAAAAATGTCAAACATAGCTACAGCAACTAAGGCATGTTAGTGTTGGTAGTAATCTGATATTAGCTTTGTCCTGATAAATTATGTTTCTGCCCAGGTGGTAAGGTCCATTCTTTTTCACCACAACAAAAGAATTTAATTTGTTTTTGTCGGTACAGGCAGGAGGAGCAGAAAAAGAAAGAGAGAGAGATGGAGAACAAAACCCGATAACTTCACTTTAATGCTTTCTAAACTATTGGATTATTATATTAACTTTGAAAATAAGCTGTAAAAGAGATTTTAATGTTTATTACTTTTATTAAATTGCTCAATTTACAATAGTAACAGTATAGTACATTACAGTAGCATTAGTTTTGTTGAAACGGTAACTGTTCTGTCTAAAAGAACATAATATACTTCATTTATGTGAAAGTAAGATAATGGTATCTTACAGTGATTTACGTCACTGATAACGTGATGTATATAGAACACTGAAAACAGCAACCTTATTCTTAAAAACCTTAAACTGGTCCAGAAGAGAACTGTGACAAGATCAGGAGAGTATAAACCTTTGCTAAGACAAATGACAAGGCCATCAAGCCCTTTCACTACCGAGGTACAGCTAACCCAAAAGTCTGCAAACTGCTACAAATGTTACAGCCAAGAAGACATTAGATTAAACAAAATCTGTCAAAGCTAGCTTATAAATTTCTTGACATTCATCAGCAGCAGCAATGTGCCCTTGTGGCCAAGAAGGCCAATGGTATCCAGGGCTGTCTTAGGAAGAGCATTGCCAGCAGGTCAAGATATTGCTCCCCACTCTCCTCAGCCCTTGTGAGGCCTCACCTGTAGTGTATTCTGTCCAGTTCCAGGCTTCAAAGTACAAGAGAGACATGGATCTCCTGGAGAGAGTCCAGCAAAGGGCTGCTAAAATGGTGATGGGACTGGAGTATGTCTCATATGGCAAAGGGCTGAGAGAGCTGAACATGTTCAGCCTGGAGAAGAAAAAGCTCAGTGAGGATCTGATCTATGTGTATAAGTTTCTGAAGGGAGGGTGTCAAAAGGATGAGGACAGACTTCGTTCTCAGTGGTGCCCACTAATAGGATGACAGGCAACAGGCACAAACAGAAATACAGGAAATTCTGCCTGAACATGAGAAAAAAAACTTCTTTACTGGAAGGGTGACGGAGCACTGGCACAAGTTGCCCAGAGAGATTGTGGAGTCTCCTTCCCTGGAGATACTCAAAAGCTGTTTGGGTGCAATCCTGGGTAACATGCTCTAGGGAGCCCTACTTGAGCAGGGAGATTGGACTAGATCTCCAGAGTAAAAACATGGAAGACAGCTTTAGCAAATACTTATACCTGTGCTAAGCATCTGAGCAGAAGTCTGGAAAATTTGACTTGAAAAGAACTCCACTAAATCCTGGAACTATAAGCTGATTGTTTAACATATGTTGTGTGTGCAATTTGAACATATCTTGAAGTAAACCTCTGATGCAGGAAGGGTGGTTTAAACCTGATGGTAAATGCTGTGTCTTAGTTTGTTCTAGCATTGACTATCTATACTGAAGGCTGCTACCAATGGGAATTACACTTAACTTCATTCATTGACCTTACAATGAATATGGCATTGTACGGCAGAGAAGTTTATTTAGCAAGCTGTCATTACATGCAACTGTCCTACTCTTATTTTGACCATAATCAGAAAGCTTTACATCTAACTTGATAACCAAACCAGATACATGAGAATACTAGTGATTGATTCTAGTGGGGTTCACCTCCTCTATCAAAGTATTTTCAATCTTTGTACTATGCAAATTGCATACATACACTTTCTGCAAGTGTGTAGTACTACTGTCTTCATACTCAGGCTCATTCCATAGAGAAAGCCAAATGCATGCACATGCACAGATGCACCTCTCAGCTTCCTCAAGTCTAAGTGTGTTAAAATTATAAGAAGGAAATAAATTCCAAAGCACCATTTTATACGGAGAAAAGAAAAAAGGACGAAAAAAAAAAAAAAAAAGAACAGATAATGGTGAATTTCTATAGACCTCAATTAGTAATGACAGAAAACTAAAAGTTCCTGGATTTATACACTAGATACAACTCTTGGACAATAGAGGCACCTCCATCAAAAGAGAGATAAAAGTGTAGGCAGTCATGAAGCAAAAGCTAGCTGTACCTATGATGTAATGTATATATGATGATGTTTTTGGCAATATCCTAAAGTTCACTGAATATACAGATATTTTTAGTGATAGTTTGACATTGTACTTCAGCAGAAACCAGATTATCACCTACATGTGTTTTTTTTTTTTGTTTGTTTGTTTTTTTGTATTTTCAACTAACCTTAACATGAATTCATAAGCTATGTTTGCTTCCAATATACCATACACAATAACAAGAAGTTTTCAGGCATACACAGACTACATTTTACTAGAAATGATAGACAGACAGTATTTACAAAAGGTTCTGCTTTCCTATATTAGAGTACTTATTTCACTCACCTCAACTGACTGAAGCTTTTCATCATGGAGATGAGGTGACCTTGGGTAAATATCAAGAAGATGAGGAGGGTCATCAGTATGTATTCTTCTAATGTGGTGTTTAAGAACTTCTTTATAATCAAATGAATCAAAGTTGGTTTTCCATAGTAATACCTGTAAAAAGCCACCACATCATTAACTACTTAAAGCCATACCAAACTGCTGAGAAACAGAAGTCATCTTACACATGCTACTGGCTCTACAGCATGGAGTCAGAGCAGGAGAAAGGCAATGGCACTACTGCACTGAATACACATACCACCTGGTGGGCTCTGGATTCAGAGAACCTTGCAGTAAAACAGGCATTCCCAGAGTATGCCAGCATTTTGGAGGTTGTGTTAGGCTTAATAGTAAGACTCCTCTAGCATTGTATCACAGAATTTCACAGAATTTCTAGGTTGGAAGAGACCTCAAGATCATCGAGTCCAAATCTATTAATCTTAACAGATTAATCTGCTCTCATGTAATTTTATATGCTTTTCACTTCCTCTCAGGTTCAGTATAATATACTAATCCTCACAAAGCTCAAAGACAGAACTCATGAAAATAAGGTCATCAATTCAGAATTTCCTAAGAACCAAGTTTTCTTTTGGAACATAAAAAAATCTCACATGAAACCTTGAATATGGAAAACAAAAGATTGCACTAATGGCTCAAGGAATATACTTTTTTTCTTTCCCCTTTGACTTGCAAAATTAATATCAGAGGTATGCTGGCAATTTCACTTTTCCAATAGTTGCAAGTCTTGGCACTGCTTCTTACTAGCTCTTTATGATACAAAGCATCTTTAAATTATTTCCTCTGAGTGCTTTAAACTCACTTCAAGAAAGACTGCTACCTGAAGCATCAACTGAAAACCAGGAACAGGTGCTTTTCTTTTTAATTACACTGAAATTGTTAGTTGAGATTCATTTACTATTTACCAAGACCATCTCTGTTACTACCTGAAACATTTTAAATTCAAGAGAAATCATTTTACTGGAATATAAACATGGTTTATGGTCACTTCAAAAGATCCTCATTTCTAAAGTATGGCTTCCTGTGTTTACATTCAGCTCTTAAGTTTTTATAAATAGGAAAAAACAAAAATGACAACAAATATTAAAGAAAATTTCAAACTGTGAAACACTAGTTGCTAGGCAACACAAATTCTTTCCTTTTGGAGAATGTAAAGACCTCATGAAGATGATTCCAGGCTTGATAGCATTACTGTAATTATGAGATAGATTACAGCAGATGAAGATTAATTGTATGGTTTTCTGTTTAATTAAAGAGAACATTTTTGCTTTAAAGATTCAAACAACTTTTCTTTGTACAAAATCCAATACTTTGTTTTATTGCCAATACAAATCAGCAAAAGTAATAAAAGATTCTTTTTCTTCTCCAATTCTACCCATAGTTTTCTCAGCAGCACACCTTAGTGTATACTAGTTGCAACAAAATTATTTTTGACACTGAATTGCAACACTTAGGAATATTTCTATTACAAACCATTTCCTTACTATAATTAGTATAACAGAGAAGTACCTAGTATCTCTCCTCATAACATCCAATCAAAAGTGGTAAATACATTATTTAAAAACTTGATCTTAACTATTTTCCACCTTGAATTTAACTTTAGGATAACACACTATTAGACAAAATGCAAAGAATATCAGTATACTGTAATTAACTCCTATCCACCATAACAAACATTGAGAAGACATTTCATTTCAACAGACAATACCACAAACCTGGCCATCTGCTCCACCTGAGGCAAATTTTTCACCACCTTTTGAAAAAGCCACAAAAAGAACAGGACCCTGAAAGAAGAAGAAGAAAAAAAAATATATATATATATAGTAGAATAAAATACTATGACTGTAATCATGGCATTTCAATGATTTCAATGCACAGAAAAAAAAAAAACTTTCTAATAGAAATATTTTTTTTTAATTTCAAAAGGAACAAGGAACAAATTGGCTAGTGAAATTTTTGCAAGGCAACTTGACTGAAGGATTAACATTGCATATCTTTGTAAGATACTTCATTATGATTACTACAATCAATACTAGGAAAATATGGGCACTTTCCATAGATTTTAAGCAGAAATAAAGTAACAAAAATATCAGATATATATTACAAAACTCAGGAGAATGTGCTTGAAAACAAGTAGGATTTCTTCTGCATAAGGAGGAAAGAAATAAAACATCTGCCATTCTTCACAAAAATATTTCTTCCATAAGCTTCCCCCCTTAGAAGCACTGTTTTTCAGTAGACAAAAGACTTATATTCCAAATAATTAACTCTATTTTCAAAATAAATTATTAATATAGAACACAAACTATTACTCAACATTAAGCATGCATGCAATAGCGGCAGATTGCACAGTGGCTGCTGAAATTGATGTGTTGCTTTACACACTTGTTACAAGGAAAATTAACACAACACTTTGCTGTCCACTGAAGTTTATCTGCTAGTTGCAAGACACAAGACCTCATAAATGTTACTTTCCCTTTAAAAAGATAATGAATAACCTATTAAGATCTCCACTTTAACAGGCTTATTGTGAATACCTTGTGTCCATGAAGCGTGTAAATAAGTCTTCCTTCTAAGAGGTCCAAAATCTTTAGAGTACCATCAGAAGAAGCGGTGATGAGATAGTTACCAGAAGGATGGAACGATACACAATTAACCCCTGCTCTGTGAACTAATTTACAGAAGACAGTATTCAAAAACTACATACAATAGGAAATGCACACTTCATTATTTTGCTCTTTTCTACTTGCCAAAAAAACAACCTATTCCGTTTAAGTGACAAAACAAAACACTGGGGATATAAGAGATGCTCCAATCTATTTGTTTAATGTTATTCTAAAAATTGAGTAAAGTATTGCAAAGAAATAATAAGGATTAATTTTATGACGCATTTTTTAGCATTGCTGGCCTACAAAAAAAACTCAGTATGACCTGTTTCTCTACTTCCCCGAGTACAACCAAAATAAATTGAATTTTGTAGTAAAGAGACCCATTCTAAAAAAAAAAAAAAAAAAAACAATGTTGCTTTTACCTCTGTAGTGCTGTAGCAGCTTGTTCATTCGAATATCCCAGAGTTTCACCGTATGGTTAGAACCTGCAGAAGCTATACATGTACCACTTGGGTTGAAATCCGCAAAATTTGCAAACCTAAACATAATTCACGAGAACAGATCGATTACTTGTTTGGGTAAAAATATTTGTATTTTAATAGTAATATTAACATTGAGTTGCAGCCAGCTTGTCCACGTATATGAAAACTCAAGTAAGTTATTTCTAACAACAGAAATAAGCATGAGTAAACAAGTCTCATTATAAATGAGACTGTATAATCAAGTAGCAAATAAATTAAGTTTGTCTAAAACCAGAAAATCTAGCTATGACAGTCTCTTAGCTCAGAAAAAAAAAAAAGAGAGATGGTAGCCATAAAATTAGCAAAGCATATATACAAGATTAATATTCAGTCATTTGTTAAATAAAATTATGGTTCCAGGATGTTTAAGAAAACTGCTGATAAGTAAAAGCAAGTGTTTTCTTTATTTAGATATGGCAAATCACTGAAGCTAACAGAATACTGTCTTCATCAACAAGGAGAGAATTCTTGAAGTGTTATTCTTGTTGAAACATCCAATATTAAATAGCATTATCCATGTAGAAGATATATATGAAAACATTTAAAAACCTAGGAACAATCTGACTTCTTGCTGGGTTATTTCCTGACTACAGGAAAACACGAGTAAATGCAGTTAGTTAACTTCCTTAGAAGAATGCAAAATTAATTATTTTAGTTTATAGAAATTTTTCATTTAATGAAAAAGAATTTTTGATCTATTTTCAAATATAGCGTACAGATGTTAACAAAATGAAACATCAATTTAATCTCATTAGAATTACACATTTACATTTCTCCTTTTTTTACAGTAACACTTACCCTCCATAATCTATGAAACTATCAATACATGTTTTATTTGTTGTATCCCAGATCTTCACAGATTTATCCTCACTGCAAGATGCTATTAGTCTTCCATCAGGTGAAAATCTGGAATGTGCAAATGTACACATTGCTATTCTGAGTTGTATCAGTCATTTAGTATTATAGACATTAGTATCAAAGCACCAGAACCAAGAAAGTCCAGAATTAAAATGTATAACTTTCAAAGGATATTTAAATTTCTCATGAAGTCATAAAACTGAAAAGTTTCTCTCTACAGTGTTTCCGCCCCCCGCCTCCACAATCAACAACAATTAAAACTAGGGCCCTAAGTGAACAGTAAAAGCAGCCATAGGTTGGCATTTCAGATGCCCAGGAGAACATTACAGAAAAATATGGGCAAGAAAAAGAGGACACAGAATACCCTTGTATTCAATTTTAGCCTACATAAACATTCTCCTGTGAGTTCTCTTTAGACTTCCAAACTGTCAGGAAAATATTCAAGATTATTCCTAGATTTAGCAGACTAAGCTTATTAAACAAGAAAAATGATTTGCCTATAATTTCACCAATACTTATTATTTCTCATATTGCACAACTGCACAGCAACATTCAAGAACACTGATATTGAACACTATTTTTAGATCTTCTATGTTTCTTCTCAAGATTAGATACTTTGGAAGATACTTTTTAGATACTTTGGAACTTTGTAGGGCTCAGCACTTCACTACTACTAAATTTCTTCACCAAGGTGTTTAAAGCAGGCCTCTCTTAGCTGCAGATTTTCCATTAATATGGAAACAAATCAGCAAAGTTCAAATCTTTTCTCGTCCTTGAAGAGTTCTGCCTTTAAACAGGGTGCTAATCTGAACTTTCAGTACAAAGACTTTCTTTTACCTTCTCCGATTCTGTACATTTAACTCATTTTGACTCATGACCAAGAATGGTCATAGAATAGCTGAGAAAACCACTACTATGAATAATAAAATTAGACATAAGTGAATGCTGCAAAATAAGTTGTTAATACAGCACAAAAATATACAGGATCAGGGTAGTGAACAGGATACCGAGAGAAAATAAATATGGAAAGATATACCTGTCCTTTAGAATAAAAAAAAATATATATATATATATATATAACAATCAGTAACAGATTTCATATGTGCACATATTAACACAAAACAAGCATCCAGACTTCGATTAGGATATACATACAAAATGTTGTGTGCATGTATATATGAGATTGGTTTATTAAAATTTTATTAGTAGTGACAGAGAAGCTTTTATTATTCACAGATTTTTCTTCTTTTAGTTCTGCTCTACGAAATAAAAATTCTTTGCAAGGAGTTCTGGACACGGAATCCACCATAACACCCTCTTCACAGAAAATAAAAACAAAGCTTACTTGGCACAGCGAACCCAATGAGTGTGTTGGAATAAGGAAAACAAAAGTCGCTGACGGTGAACACTCCATATTTTTATCGATTTATCATTGGAAGCTGAAACTAGGAATTGGCCATCATGCGAGAAGCTCACACTACGAACAGATGCTGTATGACCTTTCAGTACCGATGATTCTCCGTGACTGAAAAAAAAAAGAAAATCAAACTCACAGTAATATTTAACAGAAATAGGGTTTAAAGAAAAACAACAACAACAAAAAAACTCATTCAAACAAAAAAGCAATGTACAGTGTTGCCAATTTTTTGCCAATTTGTTGCCAATCATTGTTGCCTTTTTTGCCTCATTTATAGATTAAATGTTAGAATACAAGCAGTAATCATATTTAAAATTATGAATTTTAGAAATCATTGCAATTAAGTAGCAGTACAAGCCTTCATGCAGTATTTAGAAGACTATTAAATCTTTTGATACAGTAATCTACAAAATGCCTAAGAGTTAAAACACCAGTCACGCTAAGATTATTCTGAATAGCTTGCAATCACTACTACTTGAGAGTAACAGTCTAAGAAGACAAATCAATTTATTTTTTTCCAAGAACATTATTTTTGTTTCATTCATCACTTGTCTCTCCAAAATGAATTGCAGTTACGCAATCCTCTTAAAAGAAATATGCACTTTAAGCCAGAGAAGTACCAAGTTTAATTCTGCATACTCATGAAATTAAAACATCTAAACTGCTAAGCCTTGGAAAGGACAAAGTAATCAGCAAAGAATAAAGTAACATGGTAAAGAACCATGTTACTCGTGCTCTCCCATGACTGGGTTGAAGCCCAGTCAAGAATGTGGGAAGGCAACAGAAACATTTACCAGGTAAGACCCCCAATATTCATATTACACATTGAAGAAACATACAGCCAGCATCGCCCAATTACACTCACATGCAAGGGATCCATAGTCTGACAGTACGATCCTGGGAACTTGAAGCAAGTAGCCGCCCCTCCGGTGAGAACTGCACGCTGGTCACAGCTTCCTCATGACCCACAAATTTGTAAGCTCTGCACTGCTTCTTCAGTTTCCATATCATAAGAGACCTATCCAAAGAAGAGGTAGCTGGCAAGAAATAATTAAAAGATAATATGAGTCTGCTTGTCGTTATTAGAAAAAACAGAGCTAATTAATGTCTAGAATTTTGGATTTACTGTGAACTTACTGGGTCGTGAGAGTGTTAGGGAAGGAGGAGCTACTGAGTTTTAATGGGTAGTTTGGTCTGCTTAGCCTGACTGGAAGCCTGGCAGCCAGAAATACTGCCAGCAGACTTTTGGCAAGGACATCAGAAGACTGGGGAAGTGAAGGCTAACTCTTAACAGATAGCTCTCCCACATACTGAGCAAACTAGCCCAACATCTTGCACATGTCCTAAGTATGAATCCAGACTCATCATTACCAAATACTAAGAGTGTCACTAAAAACAACTGACAAGGTTTTCAATGAGAAGTTTGGAATCTCACTTTGATCTCTCAGATGGATTTTTTTTCCCTAAGCATCTATTATTTATCTCAGAAGAGAGGCCAACTTAAACTCAAGATATCATTTCTAACACTTCATTTATCTAAATGAAACGGAATATCTAAATATAATTCTGTAATCCTAATTAAGTATCAAGTTCTTAACGCTATCATTTGTATAGTTCAGAACGCAATGTGAAGTTTTTGGTCTGGTAAGAGAAAAAGCATGAGAATCTTTATTTTTTGCAGTCACCTTACAAGTTGGCCACACTATCTACATTTGATAAGGGAGATACAGCTTTAACCAGAGCTTTTCAGGAAACGATATACAGCAAAAGCAACAAGAAGCTGAACTGAAATTGTAAGTGTGATACTTCTACACCCCTATTTTCCTCATCTCTCCTAAGTGCTAGCACACAGGGCATAACTGAAAAGGGAATTGCACATTCCCCATTAAAAATAGACAAATAATTCCTATCCTTAGTACAGAAAGGGAGTGAATAGAATAGCTGGAAGCTGAAAGGAACAGAGGAGGAGGGGGGACAAGAAAACAGGGATGATCTTCGCTTTCCGGCCTGTTTCATGGCACTGACAGCAGTGGAAGGAAAGGAGTCTGATTATTAACACACATCAAGGCAAGCCCTGAATAAAATATTAGATTTTAAACTCTCCTTTGGGACTTGGCTCAGAGATAGCATTCTCCTCCAAAAATGGCTTCTGGTAAAAGACATGGGATCAAACTATCCCTGCACATGTATCAGTAGGTGTAAATTTGACAAAAGTATAGGACATTCCCCCACCCACTTCCAGTTTTCAGACTTCTTTATTTTATAGCAGGCTCTTTCTAATTGTACTAGAATGATTTTTTTTTTTTTGGTTTTGGTTCAGAAAAAAAATGTGATCTAAAGTAGCATAAACGTAAGTAAAAGAAGTGAAATATAAGCCAAAATACAATTTGAAGGCATCATGTCGGACAAGATTGATGGTTTCTAAAATTAATAATGCATGAAGTGCCAATTACCCGTGAACATGAAGATGTACCTCACAAACTGCTGACAGGCCTTGTAATGCCAGCCCTCTTTGCCTCCAGTTCTAAAACTGAAGGAAATATTTTAAAGAGATTACAGTAATAAATTCGAAGCCTGGTTTCCTGCAACTTGTTCTCTCACAGAAGGATTACCCCATGGCTAATGAGACACGAGCAGTGATTTGAAGCTTTTCTTTCCCTGGGACACCCACAAGCATCGTCCTTGCTCTCCTTTTGTATTCTCTGCTGCCCATGCTGGAAGAGAACCCTCTCTCCATCCTTAGGTAAGCTCCTCTCTTCAAGCTACCTCTTCATTACCATGACACTTGAGGGCTATTACCCTTGTTGCTGCAGCCCCAGCCCAGTTTACACTACCCCAAGGTGTGAAAGAGGGGAGAGGCTCAGGACCTGGGCAGGAAAGGGACAGTAACTGGCAGGCCAGTTGCAGAAGTATTTTCCCAAGGCACCCAGGCTAATGAGAATGTGGTCCATAACATATCTCATGGCCAATTTTTAGTATTAGAAATGAAACAAAAAGAAACACAGAAGTATCAGAACAGTATTTTAGGATGCGCTAATAAACAGGTGCTCCTCAGAGAAACCACAACATAACCTGAAACATGTTCAGACTTGAAAGATTAAACAATTTGGCCCTGCTGTAGTAATGGTAGTAACAGACCAATTGCAACATATAAGCAGAAAGCTGAAAATTCAGAGTTGGATTCAATATAAAACTTAGTCCAGCTTACAACCTCAGTGCTTTCTGTACACACCCAAGCATCACTGAGGTATCTCTAGAAAATATTTTCTGGTTATGAGTCAGAACAGAACGGAACAGCAAAGAATAAACACCTGGCCTCATGGAAAGGTCAGGTTTACACATCACTTTGCTGCAGGTCTCTAAACAAATACTTGGGCTTTACATATGCCAAGAAAAATGTTTATGGGCGCTTGCAATGAAACCAAGTTCAATTTTGGCTTACAGAAGTTCTATGTATTGATGATACCCATTTTCATGCAAATGTGTGTATGTACACAAATAAGCAGAGACACAAACAAGGTGCCACAATATGGAATTACCATTACACTCCCATTTCCTGGGATACCACAGTAGTGACTATGAGATGAAGTTGTGCAAAAGATCTGAAGGATATATGTGCCAGGCTTTACCAGAAAAATGCACCACCTAGTCACCCTTTCCCCCCCCCAAATACTGAAACATCTCCAGTATAATTGCATCACCCAGTGCACGAATTACAGGTCAAATAGAGTGCAGGGACTTGTGTGTAAATGAATATTTGAACAACAAAGCAAACAAAGAAATCCCCACACGTTATAGTAACCTTGCAAATCTCATTGTGATAAGGTGAAACGTCGCAATACAAACACTGTTAACATTGATTCTGAAGATTTCCTACTTAAAGGAAAACTTATTAATTAATTAAACCTCTGTCAAGGCAACCAATCAGGATTTTAAGCACAGCAGATACAACATTTTAACAACATTTTACAACTTTTAATATCTCCCACGAAGTTCAAAGTTCATAATTTTCATTACATACTGTATGTATTCACACAAATGGAGGAAGACTGAAAAACAAAAAGCACACCATATTTAATTATCATTCTGAATTTTATTTTTCAAGAGAAACCTCAAAGCCCTCCCACATTTATTCAGTGTTAAGTTTACATTCAGTTTCTTAAGTCACTTAAAAATCAGTAGTTTAAAATATACAGAAGTGTTCCCCAAATTTTCAAAGTCTAACAGAATAAAAAATCTTCCATAGTTTCAGATTTTCCAGAAATCTGTAGGCACTGGAAAACAACCAGATTAGAGTATTTCTGTAGAGTTGCCACAACTCAGTTCAAGCCTACTTGAACTCAGAAATGGCAACTTTTTTTTTCCCCTTCTCTCTTTCTCTCCTTCCCTACCTCCTCTACTTCATTCTTTTTTATTTCCTTTGGGAAAAAAAAAAAAATATATATATATACACACACACACACACACATTTTTTTTTAATGTTTGAAATCCAGATTGTTTATTTTTGCCTTTTTTTTTTTTTTTTTTAACCTGTAGTTTTTTTTAATAACCACAAAACCAGAATGGGAGGTAGTGGGGAGAAAGAAGAAGGGTTCAAGTACATACAGGAAAAATAAGTTTTCGAACTTTAAGAGGCAGTTGCACTTAGATTTATTGCTTAAATAGATAAGGAACACTTTGAATGTCAAATTCAACAAGTAGGTATTCTTTATACGAAATATAGTTTTTGTCAAGTCCTAAAAAAAGTTAATTGTATAAAAGTTGCATAGTCTATATTCACACTATTTAATTACTTTCATCTGAGGAAACATGCATTGCATATACAACTGATGCTTCTGCCATGTAGGAGAACCCAGGTCTTTTTCCTGTTGTTTCTATTGAATGTAACAGTTTACAGCAAGCTTTACACAAAAGCACATACTTTTAAGTTATTGCCCCAGTACATAATGATTGGCTGCCTTTTTAAAATTTGGTCAGTGATTCATAACTTGTAGGTCCACAGAATACTTCCTTGCTGCAGTGGAATGGAGTTTTTCAGGAATGCCTCCCTTAAATAGTAAAGAAGTTCCCTTTTTCCCAAAAATTGTTTTAGGGAGGAAAAAAAAAGTCAAAGTAATCTCCTAACAATAAGTTAAAGGCATAAAACAACCCATGCCACACAGTGGCAAGCATTTTAAGCACGATTCAGCTCTACATCCCCAACTCCAAATTTTTTTCCTTTGTTCCCCTTCTATCTTAGCCTGTTTGCATACAAACCCTTTGACTCTTTAAAGTCACTTAGATTCAAGCACACAATCTTAATTTACTCTTACTTTAGTTTTGGAATATCTTCGCTTACTTCAGGTCTCACTTTAACCCTTCTACCTACCAACGTCTGCAGCAAACCCACACCTACCACATTCCTCAGGTGCCTTTATCCAGATTCTTACTGACCGCAAGTTGAAGTTCCTACCTACCAGCCCAGTGACAAGGATTACTGTACCATGGCTACCAAAAAGCATTTACCACTTCAGTGAAAGTAACCAAAAGAGCTGGAATGCCTGAAACATTAAAGTAAGTGTTTAACTTATTCATATATAGCTAAAAACACAGATACTAAGACAAGATATTTTTCTCCAACACACATCAGTCATACCTACTGCCTATAATCACATTCAAAGCAAATTAGTGACCCGATTCAAGAATCAATATTATTGAAAACTTAGCATAACAGGATACAGAAAATGATAAGATGTCCTGTGAATCACCTAACTATCAAATCTTCTTTTCTTCCAAGCCGTCCTTTGCTTTTCCAACTCCCCTCACCTCAGTAACTCCTGCTTTTCAACCTTTCCCGAGGTTTCCCACAACACAACAATGAGCAGAAAGAAGCTGTGTATGCTGCATTATTTCAGACCGCTAGTGCGGTTGCAGAGCGTGCCAGCTGGTGCCAAAACACGTGACACAAAATAAAACAGCCCAACTTTTCCTTTATGTTCCTCTCCCCTACCCATACCCTGACACCAGTCCAAAACCTGTATTATCAAAATCCAAAAAATGGATACATGACATAGTCACACAGACTTTGTGTTCCCAGGAAGCCAGGCTTAACAAGGAAAAGTTTACACAAAGATGATGTAAAGGTTAAATATATAGCAAAGACACAGCAGTAGCTAATGCTGTTCTGTGCTTTCTCTCATTCTCCATTACCTTTAAAGAGAACTCCCCTCTTTCTTCCCATTTGTAGTACCTCTACCTCGCACGTCCCTGGTTCCAGTGCTGCTACTCTCCTTTCCAAGTGCATGAGGTCCCAGCTCACGCTTTCCAGGTTAAGGTTTCTACAATAGGAGCAAGACTGCAAAGCAGTGCCAAAAGGCATCCACTAAAAACTCCTTTTTTCTTCAATGCAGTAGAGCTAGAGGTCACTTTAAAACTCTCAATAGCATGTAAATTCCCTAGAAACCTAGAAATATTCCAAGGCTTAAGATTCAACTTTCCACATCAATGTCAGTTTGATCACATCACTGTAGTCTAACATAGGTTGCTAGATATGTATATTACGATGCATCCACAAAATAGGTCAGTTAACACTGCTGTAAGAACCTTAACTTCTACTGAAGTAAGTAAAAAAATCTTTGCTTTCATGTCACATTATTTTATAGGTTTAACATGTTTAGTTTTAAGAGAAAAAAAAAATCCCTCTTTAGTCCACTGAAAAGGATTTGTTTTCCCACATAATCAAGACAGACTGAAATAAGAAAATAATGGATCAAAATTTTACAAAAATAGAAGGAATTAGATCTGAAATCACTGTTTTAGAAACTAAATCCCAGTATTCACTTTTGCTTTACATACAGTTCACCACAGCAGACGTGTTTTCTATACTACTACAGGGCAGATGCATCTGAAAAGATTCCAAGGTATACAATTGAATGTTATCATCTGCTCACGCATGTAAAAACCTTGGAGACTCTATTCAATTTGATTCTTATGGCTGGTGGTGACTATTTCTCAAATTTCCAGATCTGATTTTTATCTGCAGTATTACAAGTTCTCATTTCCACATCAGGACGCCCCTCAGCAGTACGATAAGCAGTAAGGCACTTTCCAGAATGAGGATGATAAATGGTCCCGTCTTCCTTGAAATGCCATATAATAATTTCTGGGATAGGAGATCCATCTTTTGGGCAGCTCCTCATACTTATGTAATCCTCTTGCTCGGGGACTTCAGCACATAGCTCAGTTACAGAGTTAAATCTAATCTCCTTATTTGATGTGTATTCAAAAAATTGGTTACCTCCCTGACCATGACATCCAAAGAGAGAAAGGTGAGCCCCGGTAGGATTATGTTCTGGTAAAACGTAGTCTAGGCACTCTGATGATATTCCTGCACTGCGGATGGCACCATGCCAGCCAGGACGATCTTCTGGGACGTGCAACTCTGAAAATACGTTTTTTAAATACCAGTTAAAACTCCTGCATTTCAAACGCTTTCTTAGCAGCTTTCTTTCAGAAATATCTCCATAGTTCTCTTTTCTTGCTGGAGGATTTCTGTTATAGAAGTGTTCTTTATACTCATCCATCCACACCTCAGCAGCACGTGCTGTGTTCTGAAGGAAATTTGGTCTAGCATATGGTGCGCGCTTTGGAAACACATGGCCTACGTGAGAGCACGGATGAATTTCCAGCGTGCCTCCACACTGCCAAACTCTAAATGACAGTTCTAAGTTCTCCCCTCCCCAAACATCCATTCCTGTATCATAGGTACCCAGGTACTCAAAATACTTCTTGCTGACTGCAAACAAGCCACCGGCCATCGTCGGGGATCTGATTGGGTCAGTGTCAGATTTGCGCCTCAGACGTTCATGTTTAGGCACCGAGTGCCACTGAAAGGTCAGCCGCCAGTCAAAGCCCCCAATCATGGGCTCTGCTGACTGCATGTAGTATTCGAATGTGTTCCAGTCAATGGTGTCAATGACGGGACAGATGACAACAGTCTCGTTCTCAGCAATCCTCTCAAGCAGCGGTTCTAACCAACCAGAGACACACTCGCAGTGACAGTCGAGAAATGTAAGGACATCGCCGGTCGCAAAGGTAGCTCCAATCAGGCGTGCACGAACCAATCCTTCTCGCTTGTTGGTCCGTATCAGACGAACTCTTTTCAGCCTGCTGATGTATTTTTCAAGGTCAGTCTTCAAATACACTTTGTCACTCAAGTCATCCACCAAGATAATTTCTTTCAGGAGCACCGAGGGAGAGGTTTCAAGAACACTGTGTATCGTCCGCAGCAACGTCGACCAGGCTTCGTTGTAAAAAGCGATGACAACAGATGTTGTGGGCAGTTTTCTGTAGTTGTAAGACTTCGCTTTACAGCCGCTCAGCCGGTTGTCTTCGATGTGCCGATGGAGAGAGATCTTATCGCTCACGTAGATGTTAATCGCATACTTCTCAATCAGCTCCTCTTCCTGCTTCTTCTCCTCGGGGTTCAGCTGCAGGCGGGTGGCTTTGCCCCATTCTCCCGGGGCGTAGGAATCGGGCGGGGATTTGTCATACACCGGCCGCGCCAAGTCCACCGCCTCTTCAGCTCCGCCGGAGAAGCGCCTCTCCCACCGCGCCCCGGCGGTGCTGCCCCCGCCGAGAGAGGCGCCGAAGGACGACACCGACAGCTCCACCGCCAAGTAGGCGGCCGTCAGCAGCCCGAGCAGCGCGCAGCCCCTGCGCACCCAGGGCCCCCTCCTCGCCAGGCGGATCCTCATGGCAGGCGCCGGGCAGAGCCCCTCGCTCAGGGCGGCTCCGGGGGCTGCTGCCGGGCTCCCCCCGCGCCGCCAGCACGGCGGGGGACGCCGGCTCCGGGATCGGGCCGCCGGCGGGGCTGGCTGCGGGCACCGGGGGGGGGAAACGCGGCACGGAGCGACCCCCCGCCCCTGCAGCCTCGGCGCTCCCCTCGCTTACTTCCTCCTCCACCTCCTCCTCCTCCTCCTCCTCCTCCTCCTCCTCCCCGCTCGCCGCGGGACAAACCCCTCCCTCTCCCCGCCTCGTGGTTTGCTCAAAAAGTTGTCGCTTAAGGAAGGGGCAGAGACTCCGCGGCCCGCCCGGGGGAGCCCGCCCCGCCTCCGCTCCCGGACCCGGACCCGCACCCGGAACGGCCCTGCCCGGCCCGGCCCCGGGCACTCACCCAGCCCCGCCGTGTCCGCGCTGAAGCTGACGCCCGTCACCGCCGCCCGGTGGCCTCGCAGGGGACGGAGCAGCACCGGGTCCTCCTGGGGGACAAGGGGCGCACCGTCAGCCGCCGTTATCCACCTCCCCCCCCGGCAGCCCCTCGCCCTCCTCCCCCGGCTGCCGGCCCCTTCCTTACCAGCGCGGAGGCCATGGGCGCAGCGGGCCCTCCGCCCCCCCCCCCCTCGGCCTCCCGAGCGCCGCCGGTTCGAGCCCCGCGTCCCTCGGTCCGCCCATTGCCGGCCGGGGCGGGGCCGCCCCCCGGCAGCGCGGCCGGGCTCGGGCCCGCCTGCACCAACGGCTGCGGGGAGGCGCCGCCAGCCCACGGCGGTGTCGGAGGGGCAGGGGGGCGGCTGGCGACCGGGGGATGGGGCCCAAGGCCGGGGGTTTGGCCGGCCCGAGGGAGCCCCATGCTCCGTCTGGCTCGGGGAGCAGGGTGCTGCAGCCCCGAAGTGCGAGGGGCAGGGTGTCACGTTTGGGGGCTTACTGCCAGGGAGCACGCACAGTTGTTTTTCAACAAAATCCCGGTTTATCCTCGCTCTAAGAGTGCCGTCCCTGGGCACCAGCCAGGAGCACAAGGGGAGGTGTCAAGAGGCAGGTTTTCTTGAGTAACCACGCCGCTTTTTGTAGATTTCTGTCTAAATCTGCCAGTGCTTTTGTTTGCCTTTTCTTGAGGGCCCTTCAGATGAGCTGGGGAGGAGGCAAAATCTTCAAAGTGGAAGGTGGTGCCCCATCTTGCCTGGATCTCCTGACTTAAATTGATACACGACAACAGTGACTTTGAATTAAGCAGTCTTAAGTACTGTGGGCCTCCTTGTCAGTTTCCTGTTCTTTCCTAACCTGTTAGTGCTTTCCAGATTTCCAAGTCAGTACTCATGGTTGTATCATACCCATTTTATCCTTAAGCAGTCATTTAATGCTTTAAAAAGAGTACAGCTAGATTTTATGTTGTTTTTTAAACTTAAAATTTAGTGTTACTGTAGTGCTGTGAATGTTCATTCAGCTTCACAGAAAGCTGGGTAAGGGAACCAACCTCACTCAAAAGATAATGCTCCAAGAGCTATGTTAAGAGAAACTAAGGTGACAATAATTAGCAAAAGGGAGGGCTCTACTAATAAAACTGTCATTCAATATGCAAGTGTTCACAAAGAGAGAATTTATGCTGCAATTACTTTTTTTTTTTTTTCTATCTAGGCTGCATTTTACAGAGTTTCATTTGACATTGAACTCAAACATCTATAGAATCAGGTTACTAATTAGGCCAACATGTAAGATTGGTCAGTTACAGAACACTTCTAAATCAATTGGGTTTAATCGTAAAATGCAGATTTAAAATAGTAATTTAAAAATACTGAAGAAAGCAATATTATCACAAGTTTATAAAAAGTTTCCATGAAGATCTTCTAACCAGTCCTTACATTGATATGCAGACTAATGATTTGCCTGTACAGCTTCAGAATTAAAAATTATTTTATTTATTTTTTTTTTTCAAAGAATAAGTGGTGGACAAGACACATTAACTTTAACTCAGACCTCCAGTTTTATGTCATTACTTGTTCCTGGTTTGGCATTGTTTTTTCCACACAGCTCACTCATCTGTCTTTTTGTGTTAGCTTCTATGACTGGTTATTGCAAAGTAAAAATGTAGCATTAAAAAAGTTTGTAATGATAAGACCTAAACATCCCATGTCCTACCATGTTGTAGGAACAGCGACTAAACTTCAGTTCACTTGATCTCCTTACCACTGTTGAACTCTTCCTGCCATTTTTCAACTGTTTTTCCAACTATCCTGTTTCCTACGGTTTATTGACTATGAATAATGCCTCTCAGAAGGTATCAAATAGCTGAGCTACCTTTGGGAAACAGTTTTTGTATCAGTTCAAATTGCTGTGTTCTGTTTTCTGAGAGAAATGACCTTCTGCTTCTGTTATTGTGTATTACAGGATCTCAGTATTTCTGGTATCTTGTGTTCCTAAAGCGCCTTAAAACCCAATGGACAGGAGCACTTGTTCATTTATTTACAACCTGAGATAAATGAGATTTCTCAGTCATACTGAATCGTTCTCCTTTTGCTGCCTTCACAGCTGGTATGTTTCCAGCAACTTAATATCCTTTACTCATTTTGGGGTGTTGTCAGTAAACTGAAATCTGTACCTGCCCATAAAATTTCTGAAACAGTGCCAAGTGCTAGTCCATTTGCTTTGTGGCTATGATTACTGAAAGGTGGGTGGGTAACACTATTTCTACAAAGCTCTGGAAGAATGTTTCTCAAACTGTAGGGTTTACAAAGTTAATCTCTTCCTTGCTGCTTTCCCTCATGTGATGGCATTTTGAGGACTCACAGATGATTGTACAAAGCAAAGCAGTCCCTTGCTGCTGTTATATAATTATCTATAATAATTGTAGTCATAAGGCCGGCAGGTAATAGTTTTTATGCTGATTTCTTTTTTTCTGTTTTTCTTTTTTTTTTCTCATTAATATGCATAGATTTTATTTCTAGAATGATTTAGATTCTTGTAACTCCTCATAACTTAATATGAGTTGGCATTGTCTTTTTAAGGTTGAAAGTAACTGTTCTGTGATACACAAATGCAATCTGCGATAGTGGGTTGTTGTGCGCTGTGATGGCAATGATAAATGGTGCATCAGAAAATATCTTCCAAACATAATGAATGCCTCAGCAGGCTGTTGTTTCAGCATCTGCAATGTTTTTCTCAGATACTGAGTTAAGGTAACATGGATCTAAGCAGAAATTATATATATGGAGGAATATTTTAAGATTGCAACTCAAGGTTTGTGCAGGTTGTATGGTCACAGTAGGAAAAGAACTCATTAAAGTGCTCATTGAATTCTAGGGCATGTAGACAAACTGAATAACTCGTGTGTGTGTGTGTTGCAATGTAAATAAATTACACCGATATATTATTTCTTAATGAAATAATTGAGGTAAGATAGCGCATGTGCACAGGGGACAGATTTAACATAGCAGCCCACCTAAAATTCAGTCATATCTCATAGGAGGACTTTATAACTTTAATGTTAATACAGAATTTGAATGTTATATCCTATTTTAAAATAGATCTGAAACCCCCAACTTTTATTCTGTGGAATTGCATTGGCGGCAGCTTCATTAGCAGCAGAACCTTTGGGATGCTAGGAAAAGACCTTGGCCTTGGGTCTTTGGAAGAGGGGGGACACGAGGCTGTGGTGCGCCCTGGACACTAGAGGGGAGTGTGAGATCCATTTTGCCAGCGGGGTCGTTCGTTGTTCAGCAGCTTGAAGGAGGAGAATGTGGTCTCAGGACGTGTAGATTTAATTATGTGCTGTCTTGCAGTTGCAGAACTGTTACACGTTCTGCCCCCTACATGTTTCCAACCTCTAATACTGCCTTGCTTTCTGCTACGCTTAAAAAAAAAAAATGTGAAATAAACATTGAGACTGTAAGTGACTTGTGGAGTACTGTTGGTTTGGAGGAATATTCTTACCAAAGTTTGTTTACCAACAACAGCTAGAATGGGGGGGAGAGGGAAGGACAGCAAGCCTGTATGTACACATTTGAAATGCAAGTATGATTCAGAAAATATGATTTAATCTAAGAAATGCAGACTTGAGGGACAACAGGAAGATACATGTTCAGGATAATGGAACAACTTATTTGAAGAAAGTCACATGAAAGTCTCAAAAATGTTTTTTGTTGTTGTTTGTTTTTGTTTGTTTGTTTTTTGTTTTGTTTTTGTTTTCCTTTTTTTCCTTTTTATTTTTTCTTTTAGTGAGAAAACTTGGGTTTAGGTATATTCGGTTTGTATTCTTAGGCCCTGTACAAAAATAGCTATATTGTATTATTTCCATAGCCTTATGTATCAAATCAGTTGAATCTAAAAGAAATTAAGGTTTTATAAGTGACCCACAAGTGGGCTAAAAGTAAGTTGTGCAGTGTGTTTTAAGTATCAAAACGTGTACATGTATGAGAAATTGAAGGAAAGTTCAGGAAGACTGCATGTTTTCACAACCACTGGAAAGGAGACATAAAAAATAGCTACACTCTTATGCATTCATTGTTCTTCTGTCTGTTAACTCTTCATAGGACTGCATATCAGTGGAAATTAAGAGGTGCCTGGGTAGCACAAGATCTGTTTCCAGCCAGCATGCTTTCAGCTAGGAGGTAGCTTCAGCTCTTTCAAAATACAGTATTCCTGGCAGACCGTTAGTCAGCTGGACTAAAAAGCTGAGGAACAAACACTCCAGCTACAGAAACTGTAAGTTTTCTTTTCATGAAAACGGATTACTTTTTTTTTTTTCTTTTTTGCTAGTAAATGCAAAAGGACTTATAGTCAGATACATCAATTTTATGTCACAGCTTTCTCCTATTTGCAAAAAGAAGGTACTGAAGGAGAGGAGAAATGAGTTTTGTATTAGTGAAGTCCACATAACATAGTTCAATACACAGTAAAAAGCCTGATGAGGCCCTTATCAAAGCAGAGCACACATGGCAAATTACCCAGCACTTAAATATTACTAGCTTAAGAAAATTTTGAAGAAATATTTTACATCCAATTCTGCTAATGAAGTACCTCAAGAATCCTATTAAGTCATTGAATATTGGATAGTCTGTATTCACTATAATCGGTGGCAGCCTCACATAGACAGTTATGGAGTATTTTATATTTGTTACGTCTATAATATATTTCACTGCTCTATTTCCAAATGCCTTACATAATCTCCAACATTAGTCTTTTTTAATGCAAAGGATTTTCAACTTTCTGAATTGCACTGATTATAGCCATTGTCTTCACCAAAACACTGGTTGGATTCTTTTATTTTAGCAAATAGACAAGATGGATATTACATGCAAATCACGTGTATTTCTAATTAGAAATTTAAAGAGATTTATATTTCTGGAACGATATAGTGGGATGGATTAAAATGTTAAAAGGCTTGCTTCCTTAAATAATGAGTTTTATGTCTGTGTAGATTGATGAAAATTGGCAACAAATTTATATTTAGTCAAATGGCTTTGTAGAATGTCATTGACTCTTCAAGCATGGCAAGAGAGCAAGAATATGTAATAGGGACTTGCTTAGGCACAGTATAGATATACAGTAATATAGAAGCAATTTTAAATATTGGGCACTAGCTTGCAGCTGATAGATTTTTAAGATTTTTCCTTTTCCGGAAAACATAGTATTTCTACTGAAGGATAATTAACAGAACTTAAGGTGCCTGAGGGGAGATGTGTAAAGGAAAATAGTATAATTTTAAAACAGTACTGTAAATAAAATAGCTATGTAGATCAAAAGCTGAGTGACAGTTACTGGGCCAAAGAATTTGTCTTAAAGTCTTTAGAATTTGCATAAAAATGGGCATGTTATTCAGTGAGTTCTTTGGTTTGTCCATTTTAATTAGACACTTTTGTATAAAGGATATGTATTTTTGTAATGACTTCAGGGATTAAATTCCTTAATTGGAGAGAACCCTTGGAGAATTCCTTAATAGGGAGAATCCTAAATACCCAAAAGCACAGTAAAGATAACTCACGAAATAACATGCAGTTGAAGCATGCAGTGAGCTGCATGTAAACCTGCCTTAGTATTATCTTCAATGTTAGATTACAAGTCATAGGCTCTATAGTGTATGTATATTGTTTGGATTTGTGAGAATGTTTGCAGCAACTGATTATTTTCTGATAATGAGATTGTTCTGACTAGAGGAATTTTCTGGGCTAATCCTATTATGGTGCTTTATTGCAATGACATCATTACCTGTATACCCGCACGCAATTCTAAATTTAAAGAAAATCTCCCTCTGTCTTTTTTTTTTTGTAATATTTTAGGATGATCAATACCAGTAATATCTGCTGTGCTGCCATTAACATTGGTGTGTTGGTAAATAGATTTTTGCTTTCATTTAGCTTTCCTAAAAATAAGTAAAGCAGCTATTTTTTAGATAGATGCGTGGTATGATGGTCGTTTGCCATTGCATACAATGCCTGAGAAACTGGCTTATTCCAAAATTCAATGTGTTGGAACCAAATTAGCTTAGCAAACTGTCTGGTATGGGGTGTTTCAAATCAGCAGCTATTAATGTGTGTTATTAGGTTCTTGTGGGTATTGATATTTTGAAGAAGTTAGTATAATGCAGCAAAGGTTAGAACAAATCTATTGATGCTTTGGCAGATGCTGCATAGAGCGGTGTTTGCAGAGTATCTCCATTTAGTACAGCTTGACAATAGCATCATCTAGTGTAACATGGTAATTAACTGCAAGAGTGAGTTGATGAAAACTGATGAACTGTTGTGTGGAGATACCTAGCTTGGTGAAGTGTCTGCTTATTTATGCATCACAAGGCAACAATATACCTAAAGAAACTAATAAGGAGAATAAACTAGGAAATGGAATACACAGGACAAAGAGAAACTACAATAAATTTAACTGAAGATAAGCTTTTTGATCTGTCGCTTACTCAATTGTAGTAGCTTTTTTTGAAGTCCAAACTCTCTGAAACCAAATTCTGATCTAGCTGCCTAATTTTTGAATAACAGACGGCAATAAATTTATTTTCTGGGTGCTAAGGATAAACTTGTAACAGAATTCATATTAGCAGGTTGTTCATGGGGTTTATTTTAAACCAGACTTTGCTAAAACAACATGGGTGAAGTTTTCAACATTTAAAATGAAGACATAAAGAATATAAGGAGTGATAAAACCTTAATGCATCATGCTTGACTAATTATTTCAAAAGGAAAGAATTCTGTATGCATTAGATTTAACCAGAAAATGTAGAAAAGCACCTGTTCTTGCCACCTACAATTGCAAATGATCCGAGTATTTCATGAACCCAGAAAGTTGTTAGAAACATTTTTTTAAACATACAATCTTTCCCTTGTACATAGATGAACAACTAAGTTATGAGACAAACATAAGGAATTGAATGGAAGATGTTCAGATCTGAAGGCTGTGTAAAAATCCAGAGAGCCAGTGAGGGTGGCTAGCTGATGATATGTCAATGAAGACCAAAGACAAGAATGTGATGGTGGTTTTTTTTTTCCTAAACTTGAAGGAACAAAACAGAAGGGTGGTACTCTGGTGCTGGTACATAGGTGGTACTTTAGGCTTTGGGGAACTTATGTGGGACTGTATGAAAAAATAGTAGATGTGTATGTTATAGCTAAGGTAATCAGATACTTCATATTAATTCGGTGCTTTTTATTCAGAGATTGCCAAATATTTTTCTAGTTCTACTAGTCATTTATTCTATAAGTAGAAATCTACGTGTTTTTGAATTTTTGCAGAGTTGCACACAGTGGTGAACACTTTAAAAACTGCTGTTAGAAAGCCACACTCAAAGGAAGCTAATTTTATGTGAAATTGTCATAGAATCAGACACAGAATTCATGTCTGACTCCGAATTCTTATTTCAGTGCTCCAAGAAATTGTGCCCCTAGGGAATACTTTTTTTTTTTAATAATCTTTATTTTTTTAATAAAAAAAAAAAAAAAAGAAAGAAAGAAAAGTGTAGAAATAAAATTCAGAGTTGTAAGAGCCATTTTTAATTAAGGCTACTGGTTAAAATTACCTGTATCAGAGCATAACACGATCTTACTTAGCTAATGGCATTTTCTGTTCAATAACCCTGATGTTATTTCCAATTTGACCTCTGTTTTGTGTCATATCTTCTTCAGATGTTATTTCTTACTGCTTATTCTTTACATTTTGTTAAGTTTAAGACAAAAATAATCACTTCTGGCATGTTAGGTGGTTAAATTTTGCATCAGTAGGATTATATTTGAGAACGTCTGTAGCTTTTGTTTTCCACTAGCCACTTGTTTTTTGTTTTGTGGTATCAGAGTTATATGGAAGAACAAGGGAACGGCTGTTTCTGTGTTTCTTGCATTGGCTTGGATATTTGCCTGAAATATACAAGGTCAAAATAATTGAACCCTATATTATAGTCAGTTTATAGCAAGAGACATGAGGTATGTAGACAGTACTTGGATTCACAGTGTGTTTTAGGACTGAGTCAGAACTCACAATTTGTTTTAAATACTTCTTGCTTACGTTGATAAGTTCTAAATTTGGTTTAAGTGTCTCTTAGCTCAGGCTGAAGCTTAATGCACAGTCCAGTATCATCAAGGTATGTCAAGGTTTGTGAAAATTTCTTCATCTGATGAAAGTGCCTTCTATTCAATATGTGCAATAGACAGTGTGGAATTTGCCCCATAACCTTGAATTAGCCTTTTTCATTTCATTTACTTCCTGTCACATTGTGCCGAAATATGATCTTTTCGTAAAGGTTCTCCCTACCCTCCCTGCATTTTGACTGGGTAAGAATACCTCTGAAATACCAGGTTCCACCATCTCCACAAATTTTTTCTTCATCTGATGTTCTTATTCTATCTGAGATTGAGGACAGGCTCTGCTTTCTTTTCTGAGATGAAATTGCTTTTTTATTTATACGGTTATTTTCACAGTTGCATTTAATAGTTTGCAATTAATAAAGCACACTTTCTCCCTTTTTACTTATTGAATTTTACAGAAGTGACTCCCGCATTCATATTAGAGTGCTCGTCTATGAAGGTGACTCTCTGTAGCATGCTTACAAAGGCAATTGCAGGTGTCTGTGCTGGTAAGTACTAGCATTTCAAATAAAATCAATTCCTTGTTTCCCATGGGTAGATTATTTAGGTTGTAGATAATTATATCACAGGAGTAGAGATAGTTGAGCTAATTCTACACACGTCACCATTAGTTCATGTGCAAATCCCAGCAGGATCATTTTTGATAGTGTAATACTGGCAGTGCTCTGCTGCTTCTAAAACCAGCTTTGACTTGAAGAATTACAATCTTGCTGATTTTGTGATGAGTCAGACATCATGAAGTAGTAGAAGAAGCAGGTGAAGTGCTATACTGTGATTGCTTTGCATCTTTTTTCCTCCAACTTACCTTCCATGTGGTTTGCAGGACACGGGCCTGTTGCACTGGAATGTCTTTAGATACATGATAGTTCTGCTTCTATTGTTTTGTCAGAACCTGCATTGGAACCTGACGCTTCTGGGTCTGGCACAGGCAGCCAGAGTGTGACAGACCTGGCTTCACTCCTCTTGTTCTGCTGTGTAAATTTGCAAGTAATACCAGTAGCTTCAAAGTTCTCCTTCTTGTGTCATATCTACCAGGTGGTGCTACATGCCTGGATTGTTACTCATGTGAGTTTTACTGATGGACTCACCTTTGACTGTGCTATCCATCCTGCATACAGCCTGAGTGTATAAGAAACAGTGAGTACCAGTAGAAGTGGGTGGCACAACAGGGAGACAAGGAAACACATGACTGTCTGTAGAGGAAGAAGGAAGGCAGTTTTAACATAGCTATATGCATAGACAAAGATGGAGTGAAGAAAGCCAAAGCTTAGCTTGGAACAAAGGATGGATGTGAAAAGCAACAGGAAGGTCTTCTTTAAATATGTGGCAGCAAAAGGAAAAATAAGGAAAGTATGTGTCCACAGCTCCGTGGGACAAGGGACTCACTTACTGACAAAGGACATGAAAAGGTTTGAGGGACTTGATGCTTTTTATGGCAGTTTTCAGTCATGTTTTTCCTCCAGTTTCCCAAATTCTTAGCCTACTAGTAGTTTCTGGGGCAAAACATTATGCACAGAAGAGGATGGTACAGTTTGAGGGCACTTAAACTAATCAAAAATTATGTCCATGGGACCAGACAAGATGCATCAGAGGGGGCTAAGGGAGCTGACTGATACTGTTGCCAGGCTGCTCACTCTCACCTTTGAAAGGCCGTGGTGGTCAGGGGATGTTGCTTTTGATCAGAGAAAAGCAAATGTCCCACCCAACTTCACAAGAGCAAAAAGAAGGTCTGGGGAATTACGGGCTGGTGAGTGAGACTGGAGTTGGTGAGGTTGTGGAGCTAGTCATCCTCAAGGTTGTTCCCAAGTGTCTGAAGGACAAAGTGAAAACAGCCATCATGGATTTAGCAAGGGCAGATAACACCTGACTAACCTGATAGCCTTCTGTGGTTAAATGAGCGGCTATGCAGATGAAGGGAGAACAGCCGATGTGGCATACCTTGGCTTCAGCAAGATCATGTTCTTTTGACATGATCTCCTGTAGTATCCTTACACTCAGTAAGGCATGGTTTGATTAAGTAGATAATAAGGCACATGGAAAACTGGTTGGACCATGAGGCTGAAAGTATGTTGATCACCAACAGTAAGTCCATCTGACAGCATGTTTGTAGACAATATCAAATTGAGTTGAGCAGTTGGTATGTTGAAAGACTGCAGAAACTTCAACAGACTGGGAAAGATGGGCAGATTGCACTTGACTTCACTGAACTTTGTGAGGTTGCTAAGACCTGCATCTGGGATGGTAGGACATGGAGTATCAGAACAAGTCCAGAGGAGGGCCACAACAAAGATGATCGAGGGGCTGGAGCACCTCTCCTACAAAGACAAGCTGAGGGAGACATATCAGTCGAGGTGTTAGCTAGGTTACAGCAGCAGTATGGGTCGTGTTTGGTCCATGCCATCTCTGTCTGATAGACACACAAAATGGCCTTTGCCAGCTTTCTAACAGTACTGCAGGTGTGCACACTGGCTGGTTTAGTTAGGTACATCGTGCCTGTGTTCTGCATTTCATCTTGGTCAAAAGATATGGTGTACTTTGTGTGGGAACCATAACACCTTTTCTGCTTGCCAGATGTCTTCTCTGTTCCTGCCCCTGTGAAAGTGATGACTATTTCGCTAGCAATCTGACCTATCACCTTGGGATCTTTAGTTATTGCTTCAGTAGCTGCTGCGCATCACATATTTGGACCTGTCTTCCTTTCATCCACCCAAACAGCCCAGGCTTCTGGTCAGACTAACTGGTCCTGTCCGTTTACGAGAACTGTATGAATCTAGAAGAGCATGTGGTACCCCTTCTTGCTTCATTTGGTTTAACCAGTTGTGGCTATCAGGAAGGCTCATGTTATAAAGGAAGTCTGATTGAATTATTAAATACATAACTTACTATGATGTACTCATCTGTTTTAATAGCCCATGGTCATTTATTTTTTTCTGCTGTTGATGGGGGGGGGGGGCGGGAAATGGTAATTACTTTACCTCCTGCCTTTTATAAGCTTGCTTATGTGCACTTACCAAGCAGGACTAGGGAAAAACACACATGAACATATCAAATATGAGTAAGCAGTAAAAGTACAACAGAAAAATGAATGTGAGTGCTTGAATCCAGTGACCAGAACTGCCAGGTACAAAGTATGAGAAATTGTAATTAATGTTACTACAGAAACAAATGAGTAGATCCAATATGCCCCTCTTGTTGGAAACTGAGGAACCGAATAGTGACTAAACACCTGCAGCTACAAGTGGAGAAAGGGAAGATAAAAAATAACAAGGAGAGATCACTGGGCCAATTGATTTTCTGGGTCCTTTACTACAGCTTAAAGTTCAACAGGTCTGTTTATAAGGGCAGAGATCAAGGAAAGTGGTATCCAGAGACATGGAAATGGAAACAAGAGAACACTCAGTTGGAGGAGGGGTGGTGTTCTGCTGCACAGCTTGGTTCACATACCATATTTTATCAGTGGCATTGGTTTCTGAATTAGGAGAACTTGGTTCCACCCTTCCCTTGGGTTAGTCTCCTCTCATTAGAGGGATGGGAGTAAAGCAAAGTGTTTCTGACTAGCAGTGGCAACTGCTTGTTTTGGAACTGTTTCAGAGAAGATTGGGTCACATGAGAAAGAAGAAACCTTACATATTGTATTTTTGCCACTTCAGAGACAACCCTCAATGCTAACTGATCTGCCACTCTTTGTTGCTGTCTCAGAACAGGCAAGGGACTTCTTTGTAGGGAGAAGGAAATGCTGCATCTTTACTTCCCCTCTCCCCCCCCTTCTGTTGCAGCACTGGCTGCTTTGGCAGGCAGAACTTTCCAGCACGTCAGTTGGCAAAACCACAAGTAGTGACAGTACCATAGATGCTTCCTACTACAACCATTTAGATTTTCTCTAGAATATTACTTGCATGGCTGATGCATACAGAAAGATGCAGGGGAATACTAGTAGCTTATGATTAAATACTGTTCTATTTGCATTCCTGCATCAAGCATAAAAGCTTCCACCTTAAATGAAACATCTAGACACTAGTCTGATTCAAAGAGAGAGTGGTATAATGATAGCTTGACAAATGCTGCTTATGAAATTATAAGTCTAACCCACAGGCCCTATTCCACTGATGAGGCATATAAGTCTCATGAGTTATTCTGGGGGTAGAAAGTCCAAGCTATAAATATACCCTTCTACTCATTTTTAAAAAAAAAACTCCCTTTCCTTTCCTGCAGGAAGGCTGTATAAATACCTAGTTTGATGTGTCAGATTGCTCTAAGACTTCTTGCAGGGGTACTAATAAAGTAAGACTTTTTTGCTGATCTCAGCATAATGAATGCTTTTGTTTTAGAAAGACTTGAATAACTGAACAACCCCTGTACTCTGCAGGGGAGAAGAAAAGAAGGTAGTATTTGCATAATATCACACAGAGAATGAAATCAGATAAAAATGTCCTTTGTTAAAACATGTTTGGGAGAAGCGGTCACGTTCCCTATAGCATTGTCATATAAAAAAAAAAAAAAAAAAAGCCATTACTTGTGTTTTTATTAATCACTTTGAACACTTCTAATCACAAGGCATATGGACACAGCATACCCCCAACTCCCCACCATAATACAGTTAGTTAGGCTTCTGTAAGGTGTTTTTCCCTGGAAATTAGTTTGCAGATGTTATGGAGGCTGGTCACAGCTGTGGGGAGGGTAAATAGGGCCTGTCAGTAGCAGACCAGATATGTAGCACATCAGTATCATCACAACCACCAAGCACTAAAGAGAAAACAGAAGTCAAATGGCCTTCCCTTTTGAAGTTAGAAAGGTTATCTCGGCATAGCAGCTTTTGCAGATTAAGTAGCAGGAATTGCACACACATGGTATTTACTTAAACTGTCTGGTATTCCAGTCCTGTTACAGTCCCTCCAACCAATCATCACTTATGTGAAATCATACTGTGATCCACGTTGGTTGTCAAATTTCAGCATTCAGATTCACAGCATATATCCAAATAGGTTCCCCTGTAAACCAAAATAAGATATAAAGGTACCTAAATGCTTAAGCAAAATTATGAACCGAAAGAGGGACACAGTTAATAACCCTCCTGGTGGTGGCCAGAGCTGGAGGAACTTATGTTACTTGCTATGCCTTTTCCAACCTGAATATTCATTCTTGTTCCTCGCAAGCCTACCCTGTTATGTAGAAGCATATGCTATCAGCTCGCTGCTTTGCCTCCCTTGGAAGTTTCTGCAGCCTTCTCACTGCTCATACTTTTCTTTCCCCTCACCCCTCCCATTTCCTCCACCTTTATGTTACTGGGGTATTTATTAACCATAGAAGGGGCAGCCCCCACACAGCTGGTAACACGAAAAGCATTTTTTTTTGCAGCAGTACTAGCTTCAGCAGCAGAAATTTAACCAAAAGACATTCTGGTGTGGTTCACCATGCTGTCACAGAAAGTTGAAATAGCTCAACTGACAGGATACTGCAAGAAGAGAGGAACAGAGCAGAGAAGGTAACCCAAGCCAGCATCGTGGATTATGATCATTATCACCGCAGTGTGAAAGGATCGATTGCAACTTGATCAGCATCCCTCAGAAAAGGTAGAGAGCAGTTTGCTCAGAACAAGTAGAATTTCCAGAGAATGGTGCTGGGCAATGAGTAAGGCTGGTTGTACAGGTATTTAGCAGGTTGCAACTCGTCCACGCTTTCCAATGGAACAGCAAGAAATCCTCAACACCCAGACATCCTCAATGAGTTTCTAAGCTAGTTTAAAAACTTGGAGATATTAGAATAGCAACAAGCAGTAACATGAAAAATAACACATCTGCCTCCACCTTCATTCTTGTAAGTCGCTAAACCATTTTATTTGGCCAAACCATTTTATTTCACATCATTACTCTTCTGCCTCAGAAGTAAACATCTTGAGCTGTGTAATTTTATTAGGGCAGTCAATAATTGAACACATTTCGCAATGAAAAAACAGATCATTGAGGAAATTTAAGTTAAAGTACAAGTATCAGGCTTTGTATTACTGTGTCTAACATTACTCTGTCCCAGGTGCAGCACCCAGCACTTACATTTGTTGAACTTTATGCCACTGATGATTGTCCAGTGTGCCAGTCTATCTAGATCCCTATGCAAGGCCTTTTATGTCTCCAGAGTCAGCAGCCCCTCCCAGTTTAGCACTGTCAGCAAACATGCTAAGGGTACATTCCACTCCTGCATCTAGATCATTTATAAAAATGTTGAACAGAACTGACTCTAATGTTTCAAACTGGTTTATGAAAGCATACACAACTGTTTCAGTGGCTTGGTCTTCTGACAACAGTTAACCAGGATCAAGCATGGCTTTGGAAAACCCACACTGAGAGATCTAATGGCTGTGCTGATTGTCTTTGGGGACAGTAATAAAGCAAGTTGGTATGAAGTAGTATTCTCAGGTAGTATTTTATCAGCTCATGATCCTCATCCAATGGTTAGAAGTTTGCAGCACTTCTTCATTCCAACAGAGAAAATGTTGATCTTAGCAATTAGTAGCAAGCTAACAATCCAGTTGATATTCAGACTTGTACTGTCTTTAGTCATTTCATAGAGTTGAATCAATGAAGTTTAAAGCTGTAGTAAATGTACTCAGGTACTGACATGCCTGCAGAATGCTTGGCAACCGCTCCTAAGCTCAAAATAGTAATTCAGAATACTTTTAACCTCTCATTATAGCATTTAGTTCATCTTTATTGAAACACTAATACCTTTGAAATGAAATGCATAGCAATATACTGGCCTTACAGAAGCAAATGCAAGTGATTTCTGCACCATTGGAGAGCCAGAACACAGTATATTCAGATTTGGTGTTATAGGCAGTCCTCCCACATCCGCTAAACACATTCATTTTAAATCTTTTTTGGTTGCAGAAGCCTTTTCTTTTGTTATAAATAACACATTGCTATAGCAACTGTTTTGCAGAAACTCATCTATTTTTTCAATAGCTAGAATGTCAAATTTCTATTTGAATCATCTCACAACATTTGGTCAGTCAGCTAGTTTTACTGTATGTCTTATACTTGGAAGATTTGACAGCATTTTTACCTGTTCATTCTTTAAGACCAGAACAGCAGCTTTGTAACATCAGGCATCCTACACATCCTACGTTAGCATAAGATTATCTTCAGACTTCATTCATTTAAAATTTTGCATGTAAAGAGATGCACCAAGTTGATAAAACATTGAATTCTGCAATGGTGACAATGCATTTTTGTAATTTGAGGCAAAAGAGGGAGTATTTATATTCAGTCATGAAACTGATACTGCATTCTGTTTCACTTTGTTTCATAAAAACCTGTAAGAGAACCACCGTATGAACTAAGGAAAGGATGAGAGTCAGCTTCTCAATTCCATTTAAATTACAAACTTCTATTACTGAAAATGTATTTTTCAGTGCTCTCAATTCTTTCTTGTTGTTAAACAATAATATAGATTTCATTAACTTTGTGCAACTGCAGAAGAACCTTCTTTTTCAGAAACCAACATTTGAAATCAAAAAAGTAGCACAGCATCTTTGAGAAAAAGGTGCAACTTCTTGCAAGTATCCTGAGTAGACAGCAGTGAAACTACACAAATCAGCAAAGCAGCTCTTTGTTTTCCTTAGAAGTAGCTACAGTTTTTATTCTTTATACACTTGGAAGATTTGAAAGAGCCAAATAACTGAGCGACAAATTATCTTCTTCCTTGAGGAACAGCTACTTTCCACACAACTGCACAGTAGAGCTTTCTGGATATCACTTTCAAATCTGTGGGCTTTCCTACATATCACAGACTCGTACCTCAAAGTATACCAAAGCATGTCTTGTTTGTATTTTGAAAAAAAAAAAAAAAAAAAAAAAAAAAAAGGCATAAGAGAAGTTTAACAGATACCCACTGAAGACTATTTAAAAGTTGGATCATAGGACAATTCAGAGTGGAAGAAACCTCAGGAAGTCATCTAATCCAACCCCCTACTTAGAACAGTAGAACTTCTTGAAGTTTCACTCTGATTATTTCATGAAGCATCTTTCCTTTAATAAATGACAAGAAGAAAAGGCTGTGAATTTTCCCTACTTAAGAGCTATTTTCTGCTGAATAGTCTTCTAACTGTATATATATATTAAAAAAAGGAATAATATTTTGTTTTGGATATTTAAATACTTATTTAACAACTACCCCTTTTCACAGCTCAGAATATTTTCCCAGACAACTGTCTGCAGAGCTGCATTGCAAACTAAGGAAGTGGGGGGGGGAAGAAGCAGGGATTAAACACCACACAAAGTCTACGTTGTTCAGCACTGAACTAACAACTAAGCTGTGTTATTTCTCATACAGATTTCTCTCTTAACAGGAGCGGAAAACATCTTCAAGTCCTCTTTAAGTTTCACTGGTCTTTGCTAAAATTCATTAGAAAGAAAAAAAACACACTGTATTTGAAGTTTCTTACAAGGAATCTTCACTCAAAACCAGTAACTTAAATCCTATCTATGACATTTAAAAACATCACTGCTGAAATCCTCAAGATCAGATGTTAGACTAAATTCAGCTTGCTAGAGAACAACTCTAAAAACATGTCAGTAATACTATTTGCAGCAAGCTTTGTGTATACCTGCACTAGTCATAGATCAAAATTATTTTTATTTCATTTGGAAATAATAAAAAGATTATGAGAAAGAGCTGCTAGAAGAAAGGAAAAAAAGTGCATGCTTCTATTTACTAAAAGGTGTTTCTGCAGAGGAATAGGAACTACAAAACTACAAGGCTTTTTTTTTTTTTTCCCTAATGCACATATGCAATCCCATTTATTGTGCACATAATGCTCCTATCTTCCTATCTTTCCAAAAAATACCAAAACCACTTATATTCTAGACAATCTGGTTGCCTCGCTTGCAAAAAATCCTCTAGGATACCCAGCAGCCTGGCAAATATAACATATCGCTTCACATGGAGTAACTTAAAAGTCTGAAAGTTGTAGCATTTTAGATGAAAAGCAGAAGCAAGGTGGAGTTCCTTATACTTAATGATATCATTTTAGAAATACTTTTAAAATGGCATTGTCTTCCAGCACTGTAATCTGGAATGAATATTTTTTTTTTTTAAGGTAGAGGGATAGCTTTTTTCCCCATTAGAAAAACAACAACATAAATTTCATTTAAATGTTTCAAAGCCCAGAAGACCAACCACCAGAATGGTTTAACTGGTTACTTAATGGGTCAGGATTCCAAGATTCCCCTCGTGTCTTCACATTTTAAGATATTAATTTTTGACCCTCCCAGTTAGTCATCCTTCAGAACATTTACAATAGTAGGGGATAGCAGAGGTGTCCAGAGCTCTTGCTACCACAGTAAGCATTACAGCAGGAAAACACTAGGAAGCCCATTTGTCATGTCAGTTTAGGGTACAAGCAGCAGTTCCTTTCCTGTTGTGGCTCAGCTCGGATAGTTCCAGTGACTGTTCTCTGATGGTTCCAGTGACTGTTTTCTTTGTTGAATTCCATCTGTTTACAAATAACATCCATGAGGCTAATGGGGAAGCTTTGTAGAATTACACTTCTTGGTGATTGCATCAGTTGACAAGGGAAGACAGACTGATGTCATCTACTTGGACTTCTGTAAGGCTTTTGCCATGGTCCCACATGACATCCCAATCTCTAAATGGGAAAGATGGATTTGAAGGGTGGACCATCCAGTAGATAGGGAATTGGCTCAATGGTCGCACCCAGAGAGTGGTGGCCAATGGCTCCGTGTCCAGGTGGAGGCCAGTGACAAGCGGTGTCCCTCAGGGGTCTGTTGTGGGACCAGTGCTTTTCAATACCTTCATCAATGACATACACGATGGGGACTGAGTGCACCCTCAGCCAGTTTGCAGATGACACCAAGTTGAGTGGTGCATTTGATACCGAAGAAGGAAGGAACGTCATCCAAAGGGACTTGGACAGGCTGGAGAAGTGGGCCCATGTGAACTACATGAGATTCAACAAGTCCAAGTGCAAGGTGCTGTACCAGGGTCAGGGCAATCCCAGACATGAGTACAGACTGAGAGAAGAACTCGTTGAGAGCAGCCCTGCGGAAAGAGACTTGTGGATTCTGGTGGATGAAAAACTTGGCATGAGCCAGCAGCGCACGCTTGCAGCCCAGAAGGTCAACTGCATCCTGGGCTAAATCAACAAAGGAGTGGCCAGCGGGCCGAGGGATGTGATTGTTCTCCTCTATTCTGCCCTCATGAGGCCCTACCTGGAGTTCTCTGTTGAGGTTTGGGGCCCCCAGCAAAAGAAAGATGTGGACCTGTTAGTGTGAATCCAGAGGAGGGCCATGAAGGGGGAGCAGGAGAAAGGGATAAGATACCAGGTTTTAGGTCATGTCCACATTACTACTAGATGAATTAAAACGGTCCAGATGATTTGGTAAAAGGAAAAAAAGCTAGGAATTACTAATCTTTTTCGAAATTAAGATACTACAGAAAATGTTCTGGGGTATTTATTTATTTTTTTATTTTTAACTATGATTTTAAAATGCTAGTTTAATAGCAGTGATTGTTATTCTAGTCCTCAACTAATTAGACTGTAATGTGTCAGAAAGAATACCGAGGCCCATGCACATGGCCAGGGAGTAAAGATATACCATCTCATCTAAAAAAGTGTTTTTCAGAAACTAAGTCCTAGACCTTCACACTAAAATAGCAGTTCCAAGCTCCTTATTTTAAGCAATCTATGTATTCATGTATCCTTTGACAAGTCTTATGACAAGAATCTGAATGTTTTCATTTGATAATTTTGCAGGTTCCCCCTAAAATATGTTGCACAAAACTATATGCAATATCTGCTTAGCACAGATAGTGAGCTCTTCATTTCCCCACAAATATCAGCCACATAGCTGCTTACCTTCAGGAGATGTTGAGACAAACTTAGGTTAAAACTAAAGATGCTTTATACCTACAAACAGAAACCAATTTGGAGAAGAAGGGAAATGTCAATTTAAAGCTGTATTTGTAAAACTGAAATTGTTAAAAATAACTGATGCATCTTCTGGTGTTTATTTGTAGGTTTTTTTTTTTTTTTTTTTTTTTTTTTTTTTTTTTTTTTTAATGTAATCAGAAGTTTTAGGAGGCTATTCACACAGAATTTAGAAGCATTTGAGCTATGTGCTCTGTTTCTGTAGAAATCCTTAATACTATTAACAACCAAAAAATAAAAATAAAAAAACACTCCCATTTTCTATTTTTAGTTGTTCTGCAACAAAATTTGTCTACATTTCCAGTAAGTCTAGAAATACAGTAGACTAGAATAACTGAACTAGAGGGAATGAATGCTGCATGAAGGAAACTTCACTTTAATTTTGAACTCAAGTTTGCTGACTAGGTTAAAGGCATGTCTCTTTTCCTAAGCTTAGGACTTATCACAGTTTTCAGTTTGTTTATAATGTGCTATATCCAAGTAAAAAAGGATGCAATTATTTTGAATACTTGGGTAGGCTAACTATTTAATACTTACTTAATTCTGCTTGCATACAGAAAGGCAGTAAACTCAGTGGAATTTGATTCTTTTGAAGTCATTACATCCTTTTAAAGTGACACAAGCTCCTTTAAGCAAATAACTTCAGTGCTTTTGAACAACGTGCATATTCAGATACAGTACATCTATAATGATCTCACAGATTCTGCAAAGGGTTTTTACCCAGGAAGTTAGATCATTCTGTTCACTTTCATATAGTGAAAAAAATACCTGCTCATTCCCATGTCCTCCTTTTTAGACAAGGATGGAAAAAACATCCTCTCAGTGTGTATTCCAAAACCATGCTAATGCCAAGTATCACTCATGGTCACTCAAAGATTTAAATAGGAAACACTAGTACTCACTTTGTGCCTTATCAACTATCAAAGCAAAGTTAAGATCGTGCCTTTGATGAGGAGGAGGAAGCCATAGAAGGCTTTTCTGTATGATTATGATTGTACTTGCAGCCTTTCAGCATACTTCAGCTTCATACCCTGGAAGAGAGGCATCTTAGGGAAGCAGATGAAGATATCAGAATACTGTTAAGATATTGCTAGCTTTGTGATGAATCAAAGGGTTACAGAATACATACTTGCATTTCAGTGAACAACTGCTGTTTTCTGGTTGGACTGTCCCTTGTCAGAACACCAGAATTTGGGGCGTCAGGTGATGTTTCAGTATTCTTAAGCACACACTAAAATCAAAAGTTCATTTTCCAGAAATCCCTTTGCTAGTATCCTACCAAGCTTGAATTCCTACCATCTTCCAGCAGGGGCATGCCAAAGAACCTTTTTCAGTTTGACGTTTTAAAAAATATATATTTTTTTAATATAAAAGGAGTCTTGTTGGATGAGTTTAACAGTGGAGTAGGGGATTAGAGGAATTCAGTAAATCTTGAATGGCTGAAAACAAATTATCATTTATCTTCTACAATACTGGGCATCCTTATGCACATTTTCTACAAATATATCCATAAGATTAACAAGCTATGAAGTGGCCATAAAATTGTAGAGACACAGAACATAGTACACTGTTTCCTCCACAGAGGGCAACAGAAGTCTGCTTGCTTCCTTGCAGTTCTTAGTATTTTGGACAAACCATGTCACTCTTCTTGTTATTATATGATAATATATATTAATGCTACAAAGGTACTAAAAGCATAGGAGGCATATCTAATTTGCTTACCCTACTGAGGAATAGTCCCTGCTTTGCCAAATTTGCAGCATAAGTATCTCTTACTGTATTCTTATGCATTGCAACTAGAATAGTGTTGTCACTCTTAGTGAGTTACCTATTTCATGCTGCATTCTTTCAGGTATTTAAACCCATCCCATAAGCAAATCCTCGTCTTAGGTCTTACTTTGATCAAAAAGGGCAAGTAGTACCTGTAGGAGGCTTTTGGATTAGACACCGTATAAGCCAACTCCTGGATAGATGCTGCAGTCTCCTGAAGAAGTTGGTTAGTTCTGTATACAGTCCAGGGGAGAAGGTAAGCAGGAGCAGCGCTCAGGCTCTTGACTCTGACCCAGATATTTTCGTGACATGGCCCTGAATAAGCAGACCAGATCCATCCGAAGATAACTTTAAGTCGGAGCTGGACTCTCCATGCTGGTCAGGCTCATCCAACAAAGTTAAGGTATTTCAGTGAGGGCTTGGAATCTGTAGGATCAGAAGATATGCACTGCTTGGGGAAGGGGTGGAAAAAGCTCTTTAGAACCAAGCATTTTGCATCATAAAAGCAGAACTGACGTTAAAACATTCTACTTTAATTTCTACAGGGCTTAATGTGATCTGGACCCTGCAAAAGCTGAACATATAAGGCCTCTGCAACAACTTCCCAATAGTCAGACATACATTAGTTAACCCTTTATATTACATGTGCTTGTTCACCTTGAAACATACTGGAAAGCATCCTATTGTTCAAAAAAAAAAAAAAATGCCTGGGAGTGTCAGTTCATTTTTGGATGCTCACATTTGCTACAGACCCCAATCATTGGTTTGGCATTATGGCATTTGTATCCATTATTCTCTTCAGAATATTCCATGATGCAGCGCTTTCCTCTTCCTGTTAAGACCAATACAGAAAAAATGAATCCTCTTTATAACAGTTAACTTTTCATTCCCCTTCCCCCAAAACCAAGATTAGGTGTCCTACTTTTTGTCTTATACAGAAGTGTATTAGATATCCTACCCAAGGCACAGAATTCAAACAGAAGTAAACCTAGAACTGTACTTAGATTAATGCTGGTATTTAGGTTAATGCTGGTATTGCTTGATCATAATACCACGTATACTGTAACTTCTTGAAAACGAACAAGCTTAAAGTCATTGCTGTAAGAGCAGTTTTTATAGAATTAGCACGCATTTCAGGTTTAAATTAGCATTGTACTGACATTCAAGAATTTCAGTCCCCATACAGACTGAGATGAACAGCACATTTATTTATTTCAGTTACAAGAAAGACAAGTAAGTAAACCTTACAACCAGAAAGGCAATGAAGGCCTCATTAGCTTAGTGATAACCATTTCATAATCTAGGCAACATGTTATAATTTCTTGAGATCACAAAGAAAGCATACTCCCCCCCCCCAACAACTTTTCCTTATTTAGTTTTCACTTACACTTCCTATAAGAACAGCACACTGATATTAACAGAATCAAGAGGGACCACTGATGTACAAAGCCTACATTCAACGCCCCTGTCCCTCCAAAAGGCTTAAGTGTAGAATTTATTCCAAAAAAATGATACAATGCAGTTATGAACACAACTAGAAGATATAAAAAATAAATTATGTTTTCAAATGAAGTTATGATGCATTGAATCGTCTCACATGGTAGTGTACTTTATGGATAAACTTCCCGCATTTTAAGCCAATGCTTGTCTGACTTTTGTAATAGGGGAAGAAAAAAAAAAACAGCTTACATAAAAAAGAATTACTCCACCAAGCATGCTGAAGAAATCTGAAGTGAGGGAAGTGCTCTAGAAATGTGTGAGAAGTTATTATACAAAGTGTCAAGTGCAATCCCCCCCCTACCCCTTCTGCCTAGAATTCAGTGTATTTACCTAGGTACAATAGAAAAGACTGAATTCAGAGTGGTTGACAGTGGGATACAGTGCTCTATGTCCAACATTAGCCATTGAGGAACAAACCCAAGCATGAAGGTATCCCACCACAAGGGGAAAGATGCTGGAGCTCATCTTCCTAACCTGCTCATTTCTGCAGTTTGCTCTAGTGTTATCTCTTCCCTCATTACCAACTTAATTCCTTTCAAGGGACCCATTTAAAAATTTTCCAAATTTCTGAATTATTCTGGAAAAAAAAAAACACCTATAGAAGTGTTATGTTTAAGAAGACAGAGCTGTCAAAAGAAAAATAGTATGAAATTCATGCTCTTCTGAACAGTAATGGACCTAGAAGACATGGGAAGTACCAGCTCAAGTACTGCTCCACCATCATTAACTGTTTCAAGAATCCAGATGAGGCAGACCATGGCTTTTTCAGTCTATCACTAATAGGTCCGTTTTGGTACATGAACGTGAGAAATATACTTTCACTGGTGCTATCAGTCAGTTCTTCATTTAGGTGGTCAGGAATATAGTCCTTATGCAGTACTCAGAGTGCATCTTAGAATTCCAGCCAGACCTGTTCATTTCCAAGTACTTTTGGGGCTCATTGAAGACTTTTGAGTACCTTAAGCTTACATTCATTATGAAGCAGCCACCATAATTCCATTTACCCAAAGTACTGCTTTAGTGGGGCTGTTACCATCTTGAAATTGTAATTTAAAGTTAACCAGTAATACAAAAGAGTACTTTTCAATGTTTCCTGTGAAGGAGCTGAGGAGAAAAAAAAATCTGTAATAAACCATTGCTGCAATTTTATTTTAACAAAAGGGCAGATTTATTCATGTTTACAAACAAGTTTCAAAAACAAAAAGGAGAACATGTATGCTACCCACTAACAACCTTTCAAAATGCCAACAGCCCTCATGCCGCATGAAGGATTCTATAGATTAGAAAAAAATCACAGTTCCACTCACAGTTCACCAAGACAGCACTAAACTAACATGTTTAGACAAAAACAAAGGACTAAGATTCTGATGTATTTCGATTTAATCCATTTTGCCCGAGATAACAGAAATATTTCAAGCAAGTTCCATCACATATTGATGTCCTGCATTAAACAATCCTACTAAGTTCTGAACAAAAGTTATTCAGTAAGTTTCTCAAAATTTTTAAAAATTAAACAGTTGTTTCAAAACCATTAAGTAGTAAATGTATTTAAGAAACTAATTAGGACAGAGGCCATAACTTCATTAGAACACCACTGCTCATGTTTTTACAAAGCATTAGTGTTATCTATTTGGCTATTAGTATTAGCAATTTATCTACAATATTTAACAAGGTAAATTGCAGGCAAAATTTAGTACAGTTTCAATAGAAACACCCTTTTCCTGAAAATACAGCAGTATTTGAAGGACTAGTTTTTTTTTTTTTCTTTTTTTTTTCTTTTTTTTTTCTTTTTTCTCTTCTCTGCATCATTTATAAGGAAGCTTCCCATCTATGAACAGGAACAAAAAAGTATCTACAAACCTTGTAAACAGATCTGTATCATTTATAAACATAAATAATCCAAATTATTAACAGCCAACAGCAGAAATTAAAGTATCAATTCAACAATCCAGGGCCTCCTTGCCCTTCCCAGCCTTCCCCTCAAAAAAGGATCAAGATAAACTAAAGCTCTGCTAACACACTGTTCAGGACCATTCTTAAGTACAACAGATGATCCACAGGTCACTTATGCTGAGTTACTCTTCATCTGTCAGAGTTCATTATTACTCCCACCCCCAGAAAAGCACCCTCCAGTCTGGCAGAAAGCTTTTTTTTTTTAAAAAAATAAATCTACATTCGTACAAGTGTGTCTTCTGTTGAAGTCCAAGACAAGAATATCATCTTGTCCATCATAATGTGTGAAGAGACCCAGTTTCAATTTCTTTACAATGCAGCTAGTGTATTAACATTCAGCTTACAATCAGAGTGATGTTTCCAAACTATGTAGCGGGCTCCCTGGGGATGAAGAGGTAGCAGACTTGTTCATGTCTGTTGTAAGGTGAATTCCACTGTCAACCGCATTGTTATTTTTATTGGGAGAGGGTGGGGGAGTAGAGTTGCGTTTTGTTGGAGCATCATCTTCAGCATCAGTATCATCAATAAGGGGAATATGAGGCTCGGAGTCTTCTATTCTAAACTCAGGATGCGTCATAAAATTGTGAATTGAGCTTCGTGTCTCAGGTTTCTCTAGTCCCTCGTACAAGGAACTACGAAATGCATTCACCACTCGGATCTGTAAACAAAGAAAAAGGTTGTTAAAACGCTGCGATCTACTGGTAATGGTATGGTTCTTATGAGTTTGAATCCACAAACAGCTAGACATGAGTGAATCGAATTTATATGTGATGCAGTGGAACTTGCAATAAACTGTAAAATGAAGAGCATTTCAGTAGAGCACTGCCAGTCTACACAAGAGGAATAAAAATTGTGAAAGTACTGCAAGAAGCTGAAGGGCCTAAAAATTCAGACATGGCACTAGAATTGTTCAATTACTTAACATGGGCTAAGCATTTTTCAAGTGAGGCCAACAATTATTTATTTATTCACAAATTAAATAAATTTCAGTGAGTTTTATTGAATACTGGGGGGGCAGGGGGGAGAGATGGCGGGCAGAAAGGGAGAATGGGGCTGAAAATAAGTTAGAGGGTAAAAGGGTTACTAATTCTCATGCTAGGAATTAGGATGTCAACTGACTATGAAAAAGCCAAGCATGTGTAAGCCAATGTCACAATGACCAGACGTTTATGAAGTCATGCAAAAAAGGATACCACTGTAACAGCTGTAAATATTCGAGTATATACCCATCTATCACACTAGAGAAAGTTTCTTACTTAGTAATGATTTGGAAGCTTAATACCAGAACTAGGAACCTGAATACTGTATTATACACTTAAAATGTAGTCATGACAGGTTCTAACTTTGAAGACACTACTGAAGTAGCACAAAGTATGAGAAAAGCAGGTGATCAGCCTTAGCTTACTTGAGTTTTCAATTTCCATTGAATTCATGGACAAAATTCCCAGGCTGAAGTCTTTTCACAGCTTAACTAACATTTTTCAAATTAGAATACTGAGTTTACAGAATTCATGAATAAACATTTCAGAATAGAATTGGATATGAAATTGGATACAGTGAAGTACAATTTCATTTTGCAAATTGTGCATGTCCAAGTTGACTTCAACTTACGCTTTTCAAATTTTGATTTGAAGGATGAAATCACCTGCCACACACCTCTTTCTCCTATGTTCCATGTTTCCCTGACCAACTACAGAATTTCTGTATTTATTCTTGAATTGATATAAATATAGTTAATCAGAAGTCAATGAGCCTTTTGTCTAACACTTTAATCAAAATACAGTTCAGCATCCCCTTCTGTTAGTAGTCTATTCAATGCTCAACATCTCTAAGCAATCCAAGTAAGTCTTCAGGGAAGTAGTTTCAATCCAAAAGCTCCTGTGTTGTACAATAAGAAACAGAGCAAAACTTTCTAGTAAACAAGAATAGCTTACTGTTACAAAACAGTAAGTCATAATTTAAGAGGACTTTTAAATTAAGACAACTCTTTTTTGCACATCCAAGATGACTTGTTGCAAGCACTGAAGTTTATCAGGACTACTGCTTCCATACAGGATGCACAGAGTTCCTTAATAGTAAACATAAAGCAATTCCAGGTGAAGGAATGAAGCTGGAAGGTTGAGCAGGTCAGGAACATTGGTGTATCTTAACTCCTTTGAAGTCAAACACCCTTGTAGTAAGCAGAAAAGGACTCCCCAAAAGCAATGTGTCAAGTTTGTTACCAGACATGTGACAGGTTCTGACCACTTTCTTTGATCTCTAGAAATAACATTGTTCCCATCCCCCAACACCCATTTCCATTAAGAATTTTACTAAAAACCTATAAAGTCCCCATTTTTATACTGTAGGTATACAGCTGAGACCCAATGACAGTGGAAATCACTGGGAGGTGACAGGGAGGACATGCAACTTTCAATAAAGGGATGACAAGAAATAGTGTTGATGTGCTTGAGAAGTAAAATGTTACAGCAGCATCTAATACTTTACTATTCGTCAAATAAAAAAAAAAAATTGAGCATGCTCCTAAGGAGTTTGCATGTTACATGAGCTTTAAACAAGTCCAGCATGCTGAATAAGCTGTCTTGGCACTTTCCAAGAGAGTCAGCAGTGACAATGCCAAACTGAAAGTTTGCAATTCCTTTATTTGGCATGTTGCATCCCACCACCAATTTGTGGCAAAATGAAATATGATTGCCTCATGGGAATAGTTTTTCATTGCTTACAGATGGTAAGTTAGAACATAAGCAGTAATGGAAAACAGTTTTTAAGCTTAACAGGACAGCTGTAATTATCATATGAATATAAACATATCCACAATAAAGTTATTTCCGTGCATGTGAATCAAGACTAATCTGGACACTCCTGTGAACCCAGGACCCTTAGAAAGTCAGCCATGAAGGCAGAAATCAGATAAACAGCATTTTAAGTAATAAAAGGTAAAAAGTAGAATTTTTAAAGCTTTATTTTTAGCTACTAAAGATAATTAGACAAGAGAGCTAACTATAAATAAATATCATAAGTGAGGAGCAAACAAGACAATTTATTATGTATAATTTATACTGTCATCAGGCCTTTCTCATATTAGTACTAGAATAGTAAGGAATGCAGTAAGCACTCCAAATCCTCCTGGCCAGATGGCTGCTTAGAGCAGCAACCTCGCTTCACAGGAACATCTGAACTGTCTTCCAGCAAACAGCTCCAAAAAAAAGAGAAAAATGAAGTAACACATCTGCTTCCCATTAATATACATTACTTATCAAAAGATGTTCTCCTGGAGGGTGTAGCAGAAGGCTGTACTTCTCAGTGAGACTCAAAAACTACTTCTGCACTACTGTAGCATTGGTCATTTGATGTAATGAGATGCTGCAGTGCCCATTAGATTCTGCTCAAATGACAGCATGGCATGAAGTTGCTCTCTAGAGAATTCTGAATGTCTAATTAATTTTCTTGAGTGTAGTTAGGGATACAGGTTACTCATTAGCATTTTAAGTAGGAGATGCAATTCTGCACATCCTTACTGGTAAATCTACTTTTCATTTTGTGTTCTTCAGGCATGCAAATCTGTGAGCTGAGCTTCTCAATAATGCTGCAAGGTAGGAAAATATCTGTGTCACCAACGGAGAACAGGTTAGCTTGTGCAAACTAGCACAAATTCTGGCCAAGCCGGAAAAAAATCAGAAGAGAACAATTAAGGCAGCTCCTTAAATTAAGGGTCTTCGTCCACCTGGTAATCTGAAATCTTAAAAAGCAGGAAGGGGAAAAAAGAGGCCTTCTCAAAGTTATTTTAAAAAACAATTATTTAACCATTCTATAGGAAATTAGAGAAGGAAGTTAAATGCATAATATATTACTAAGAGAAAACTTTCAACAGTAGTTGAATACTGATAGCTAATATCTAACTGTTACACATCTTCAGAATCCATAATTTAAGCCTACATACATGAGCAGTTAAATTTTTAGCCTCTACAGACAAAGGCTGAAACTAAAATGCCACTTAGATCACAATATCAAGAGGGCAGTTAGAGACAAGAACTGTACTGTCACTGATGGCTTATGAACTGCTGCCAGAAGAACCTAGAAAGGAAAAGAAATCCTTCAAACATGAAAGTTTTACCACTGAGTGCTTAAATATTCTTTCCTTTTTAGATTAGCTAAATAAATGTTTCTTCTGACTTGTATGCACTTAAGAAGCCTTGTTTCGCCACCTGAATCCTGATGTTGAGAAAGTTGTGTTATTCAGTAAAAAAGTCCAACGAAAGCAGAGATTCATAAGTTCCTCACAGGCTACAAAGAAAATGCATTTAGTGCTCTATGTTCTAACTACATTCATATTTTCAAAATACCATTGCTTTTCCATCAGTTTGTTTACCTTTTAGTATATTATTTGTGCTATATAGAATGAAGACAACTACTTAGTAGACCTAGTTCTACAATTATACACTTAATTCATTTATTCAGCATAAGTCACCCTAAGAGGCATATACTCGAAAATTTACAACAGTTTTCCTGTTTTTATCTTAAATAACCCTCTGTACACAAATGGATGAAGGCACAGGATGTGCAGGCTCACAGCTTTAACGTGAAACTCTTTTGTTGCAATTGTTCCACCTGTTCTCAGCCCTCTAAGAAAAAAAAAGTCTTGAGGACTCCACTTTGTGGAAAAGCTCTATGAAAAGCCTGAACGATGATTTTAAATACTAAGGAGAAAATGAGAAACGTTAGGTATGTGAATCAGGAAATGTTAATTTCATGCACTTTAGGAACACACACTCACACCCCACAGTAGTAGAAGCAGTAGTAGAGGAAAACACTACATGTGTAGGGGTAGAAATATTTGTTACATCATGGTGCTGGCTGGCGATGGAGGGTTGCCGCCTTAGAGCCCCCTGAATGGTACTTCCACTCTGGAAAGCATTCACTACATCCATCTGCAAGGAATCAGAGATTGTGACAGCTTGCTCAGAGAAAGAGAGAGAGAGAGAGAGAGAGAGAGAGAGAGAGAGAGGACTATCCCATCTATAATACACAAGAAGTAAAGAAAAAAGGCACTTTTCTTTTTAATACAGCAGAAACACAGGTAAGAGTTGCATTTAGAGCTGAAGGAAACAGAGAACCCTGAGGGATTATACATTCATCCATATCCCCTCTGAGAGTCTCAGCCACACCATTTAGAATTGCCACTCAAAAGACTGAGGATGGAGAGGAGTGATTTCCCTCATAACACCCACTGTGTCCTACCTTCTCCAAGACCATACCTGAGTTTGTATCCTGTTTAGGCCCCTAAACCACAAGATCTGACCACGACGTAATTCTCTCTCAGCATGATCAATCTCCTCCACATCTTCTGCTAGCTCTTCCTCAGGAATCTCTTCCTTTTGTGTTCCATGACCAGCTTCCTTAAGGAATTTCAGGCGGCTGGTTGGAATTGTTGAAATCAACTAACAGTGAATGAAAATCATGAAACAGGATTATTATTTTAAGGGGAAAAAAAGAATAAACATACTAACAGATGCAAGCCTTAACATAAAATCCTGCATACAATTATCAAAGTTGGAAAAAAGATAAAGATATACACGGGTTAAGTGCATCAACGTAGAGCCATCACTCCATCTGAATAGTTGCAAAGCTGTGTGTTTCCATAGCACCTCAACTGAGATGTGAAATTAAACTTGGACTACAAACCTCGAAGACTTCATCCTTAGTAGGGACAAAGATTCCACTTTATAATTACTTGACCATGCCATGAAGGAACAGTATCAAACCTAAGAAAAGCCCTTAATTCTGTAGACTGTACTAGTATCTAGAGCAGGTTAGATGTTAGGAAGAACTTCTTCACTGAAAGGGTTGTGAGGCACTGGAACAGGCTGCCCAGGGAAGTGGTGGAGTCACCATCCCTGGAAGTCTTCAAAAGACGTTTAGATGTAGAGCTTAGGGAAATGGTTTAGTGGGGACTGTTAGCGTTAGGTCAGAGGTTGGACTCGATGATCTTGAGGTCTCTTCCAACCTAGAAAATTCTGTGATTCTGTGATAAGCATGACGTGTTGCCTCATATGAGAAGAACTACATTTACTTAGGAGTAGCTACATCTTTTTCAGAAATACAGAAGAGGCATGCATTCCTCTGACACCAGGAAAACACCACTTGCAAGTCATATTGAGTGATATCTCAAAATCCTTATACCAAATGATTAAATTGCTATCTGTTTTTATTAAATTGCTACTTAATTTAAACTAATTCATCTAGCTTAAGATAAATAAAAGCTATGTACATTCCAGCTTTCCTTTTCATCCCCACTTTCTTCAGAGTTATTCTGTTGAACTATGGACTATGTATTTTGATACATCCAATCTAGTAAATCCACATCAGTTCCAAGCCTGTTTTCCTTGAGCATTATAAACCTAGAAGACTATTTCAGCAGCTGCAGAAGAAAGACTGCTCCAAAAGCAAAATAAACTGCCCTTCATACTGATGTGGCTACTATGAATGCTCCCAGCTTACACTTCAGTTTCTACTGTTCTCAGAAAGGCGAAAGTCTTTTGCTTTAATGAAGTGCTACAGCAGCATGAACTGTAGGCCCTGCAAGATAATTTGGATCAAAGGTATTTCAAGCCATCTCAATTCTCTCTTCTAGGCTACATGTAAACATCAGAGTGACTATTTGATTTTAACTTTTTTTTTTTTTTTTTTTAAAAAAAGTACATTTTCCAAGAGCCTTCTTTATAGTCTTATAGCCACTTTTAAAATATGCATTTCTGCATGTATTCACAAGTAAAATTAATCCTGCCACTTTCATATAAAAATTGAAGTGTTCTTTACAAAATGGAATGGAAGAAACTGTACTGAAGAACTCTTCAAGCGGTATAAAAAAAACTTAGACAACTATGTCATTAAATAATGACAAACTATGTAGCTCTGAAGTTTCGTGTAAATAAGCTTGCTGCTTACAATTATTGTGCATACAATAGTATTGAAATACAAAAAAAAAAAAAGATGCAGTAGCTTAGTTATGCTTCATAACTGTGCAACTGGAGAAGATTAAAGAGAAAACTGTTTTGAGTTTTGCTGTGTTTTGCTATTCCAGAAAGTCCTAAAATACCAAAATACTAGCAAGTATTGCTACAGTCCTGATTCGTCAAGAAAACTATTCAACACCAAGTTAAATATATAGAAACATTAGCATTGCATCTGAATCGTTACAGAAGTTCTTCTAGTACTTATCTGGCTGAAGACAATTTCTTGTTTAAGTAGTTACTACAGGTACTCCTAGTTAAAAGTTGCTGAGCATAAACTGGACATAGCATCTAGTTAGGAATTATAACTACTCAGCCTAGTCAGAGTAAGGAATAACCAACTATGGACTTGCTAGCTATTGACCTAGACTATTTTATGCAGTATTTACTGTTAATCTCCACAAATTCATGTAGGCCCATTGAAAGATATGAGTACTTAAGATAAAATACTTTACATGAAAAACACAAACACACACAAGGAAATAGATGACATTTTGAAAAAAAGCTAGTTTACCTGGCCCCAAAGTAGTGTTCCCATGCCCAGGAAAACAGACCACAGCCACTGTTCAATTGAGAGTTCTGAGCAACTAAAAGGCTTTCCACCAAACTGCACAATAATTATCTGTGAAAAGCAGTATTATTGAACATACATCAGTGATCTGTTATTAGAAAATTCCATAGTAAAAGATTGTTATAGAAAACGTTACTTTAGCACATAGGATTTACCATCCCATTAAGAAAGTATTTCTTCTGTCTCAGCTGTTGGAACTGTTTCCAAACATGAGCAATCTTCTCTTGCTTTTCAGTTTTTCCAATAACTATTTAGTTATTCTTCAAATGGTACACTCAAGAAAACCCTGTTGGTTACTTCTTCGTGCTTAGTCTTCCCTCTTCATATGACATTTACAGCATATATTTGATGCTACAAATTTACAGTGTTTATTTATCATACTAACAACCATCTGAAAGTTGAATGAACTGATCTAAATGATTAACACAAATCTTAGATCTGCAAGACGTGAACATTTCAGAAGTCATTCAGACTATTACTATGTATCTCAGTGTTAAATGTCAGTTTAGATGTTGCATTATGATGACTTATGTAGTAAAACCCTGGGGGAAGAGTGGTCAAGACCTCAAAAAAAGAAGAGTTAAATGAGCTCCTTCTGACTAACTTATTACAACAATCTGTGCAGGCCCTAATAAGCAAGGTATCCCCACTGCATAGGAATAATATGCATGGAACTCTGCCCTGGAGAATAAACATTCAAGTAGCAGGGCAAACATCAAAAGGAAACAGTACTGACCACTAAGTAAGACTCCTGACAACTGGAAGGTCCAAGAGTAATTTATTTTATTAACATGGAATAAAACACTAAGACAACTCAAGAGTTGCTTATTTGGGAAGGCATCTGTCCATTAGGTTTATGAAAGGAACACAGTTGTAGGCAGGAGTAATTTCTACATATTTGGATTTGTTGGAAAATAATAGTCTGCTGCATTTGCCAGCCTAAAAAAAAAATGTAACTTCTGGGAAACTGCCACCTGAAGAAGTCTAAAACTGGGAAAGTACGTGAATCAATTTTACATGAAGTAGAGGTGCATACACTTGCACTGCTTGAACTGCTATGTATTTGGTCAATCTTTTGAAATTCAAAGGCTAAGAAGTAGTTTAAGTTGTGTGATGTATCTTAAGTCTAAAATAATGTAAGTCAAAATGATATTTTGTTAATCATTAAAATGTAATATTGTTTTGTTGGTTATTTCACTACATTCACTGGTACGAATGAATTAAAGGTTAATGCTAATGAGGTGAAACTATCTTGTGTAAACTATTTCTTTAAAATAAACTTTGTGTTTCTCAGTGTGTTGACCTGATCAATTTCAGATAATAATTCATCTTGTTAGTAAAGAGAGATTTAACTAACCAGCTCTAACAAATCTGCCTAGATGCGCCAACTAAAGGTCACTAGTCATCACTGTAAATAAGACCTAATGCAATATTACCTGTACAGACAATAGATTTCTATTGAGAAAGACACAGCTTCTTCACATTTTAAGAGACTAAAACACCAAGATCAAATTGAATGACTAGAAAATGCAAATACTAAATACAAGTAATTTTGACTTCAATTTTGACAATTTCAAATAGGTCTTACCTGAAGACCCTGTCAAGCAGGATTTCCAAGTGTTTTACAGCGTGTTTGACTGGTGATTTTTCACATTGTAGAAATGAAATGCCTAGGTGGCTAGCATTTCCAAGGTAAGCAAGAAGTTACTTACCTGCACAACAAATGTCCCCAAAACAATAGCACAGAAGATAGCATTGTTAAAGATCCCTTCAAAAACATTTCTTTCGCCATGAATTTTTCGGGCATTAATTTCATTAAACAGCTGCATCATCACAAATGTATTAAATACAATAGTATAATGTTCTGAAGGAGGGGCATGCAGAGGTGCATTTCTTCCACTATCGATATCAAAAATTCTCTCACCTGTGTATAAAAGACATTTATCAGCAGCTTAAGTTGGTGACTTTACACACACACACAGACAGAACATTCAATAGAATAAAAAAACTAGGTTTAAAGACTTCGTCAACATAGACTTACAGAGTTATGATAAAGTTCTAAGTATCCTTACCAGCAAACAGGAGTGTAAAGACCACTACGAGTTGATAGAATGCGTGACCCAAGATATTCTTCATCATTGTGCGGGAAATCAGAGGTTTGTTTCTACCATAAGGCTTTCGCAGCAGAAGAGCTTCAGTTGGTGGCTCTGTTGCCAGGGCAAGAGAAGCTAGTGTGTCCATTATGAGATTTACCCACAGCATCTGCACAGCTTTAAGTGGAGAATCCTATAAAGATAGATATGTAAACCCTCCAGTTTAAGTGAACAAACTGCAGCTATTAAAAGGTATTTATTGTAAGACATTGACTCAAATGAATTCAAACTCAGTTGTATAATAGTCCAAAGAATGTAATGCTCTTTAAAACATGGCAGTTGTGACATTTGCAACATTTTTAGTTGAAACTACCCATCACCAGTACATACCTGTGTTATGCATGCTCCTGTAAAAGCAACAATTACTGCTACTACATTGACTGTAAGCTGGAACTGAAGAAATTTGGAAATGCTGTCATACACGTTTCGTCCCCACATAACTGCTTTAACAATACTTGTGAAGTTGTCATCCGTAAGGATAATATCAGAAGCTTCTTTAGCTACATCTGTTCCAGCAATTCCCTGGTAGAAAAAGAGAAACATTATGAAATATAACAGGATGCACTGTTGTATACAGTAGAAGCAATTATATCTTTGGTCAGCATTTTAGCATTCACTTTGATGCACCATGTCTTTTGGATTACTTTAATGTAAGCAACCCAAAGCTCTACTGAAGCAAGATTTGCTTCTAAGTTCTACTGCAGAATGAAAAATTATAAAGTCATTTAAAGTATACACACCTTAGTAATAAACAAATCTCAAGCTGACAATAAAAAGACACTGTGCAAGTTCCCCATGTTCAAGTTAAAGACCACCAGATGGTGCAGCACTACAGGTTAGTCCATCTCCCAAGTTTGCTATATGGATTCCAACCAATAGGGCAATACATGTGTACGTGGTGGAGCAATACACATTGCCAAAATCCTTTTGCAGAAACATATTGATGTTGAACAGCAAGACGTGTTATCATCACATGTAACATTGCAGTGCAAGGACATTGTTAGGTTTTGAGCAACTGGAATTTGCTGAGACTATTTAAAAAGTTTAGGTTGTGTATTATACGTAACACTTACTTCAAGGGTGGCTTTTTGAAACACCATAGACAGTAACTCAACAAGAAATTGAATGATCATTATTTTGCTAAGTTACCTGTAAAACTATGTGTACAATTTAAAAGATACCTTCAAATAGTATGTAGTAGGTATTTTAAGTGATCTTTAGATAATCAGTTAGAGATGATGTGTTGGCATATGGGTTTTTTTCTGGTGGCATTTTGTTTTTCTTATAAAAAGAAAAGAGATGAACATAGATAGCATCCCCAACAACACCAACTACAGCAGCGGTCTACAACAGCAGAAATAGCAGAAAACACATTTATCCTAACAAGACTGTTACAGTATAGAGAACATTTCATGCATAAATTTGTAATGTATGCTTTTGAAAATACTCTGAAAACGGCATGGAAGCCTTTCCTTCTCTTGATAGTAATCTATTGGGAAAAAATCTAATTCAGTTCATCTGTATGTTGTAGTAAAAGTGTGGTCTTCAGGTATCCGTCCCATCCCACCACCACACCACCAACCACCCCCCCAGTTCAAAAGGTTAATGATGAGCCTTTAAAGACTAGCATGACCGACTAGCACCAGATTGTACTTTGTCAGCTTAAGGCTGAAGAGGAATCTTGAGGCAAGAAGAAGCTTGAAGTATTCGTCTTAAAGTGCTTTGAAGTAGTTAGAAGAGAGCTGAAGCCTACAATATTTAAGGTATGAGCCTGTCTAGTATCAGCACTTAAAGGGTTTTTAATTGATAGGCTAAATCTACTCTAATTGATAGGCAAGCAAGTATTCTAAGGCTCTCTATATAATGGCAGATCAATTTTCATAAATGTTAATCCAGATTTATAAAGCAGAATAAGGAATTTTAAGTCAAATTCAATGCTGAAAGTCACTTGGAACTTGACTTTTTACTCAGGTAGATAATGACAGGACAAGGGAGAATGGTTTTAAACTAAAAGGGGAGATTTGGTTTAGATGTGAAGAGGCTATTATTTTTTTTTATTTTTTACCACTGAGGGTGGTGAGGCACTGGCACAGGATGACTAGAGAAGTTGTGGATGCCCCACCCCTGGAAGTGCTCAAGGTTGGGCTGGATGGGGCTTTGGGCAGCCTGGTCTGGTGTGAGGTGTCCTTGCCGCTGTCGGGAGGCTGGGGAGTGGAATTAGATGGTCTTTAAGGTCCCTTCCAACCCAAGCTGTTCTGTGACTTTCTGATTCCATTCTATGGTTGACAGTGATAAGGTTTTTCAGGGACTACCTTTATAGCTGTAGTTTATCAAATATTTAATACCATGTAGACAATTGCATCAGCAAGAACAAATACATAAGCCACAACAAGTCAAAAAACAAACAAACAACTAATCAAACTAAAACACTACAACCCCTGCCTCTGGGAGACACATTCAAGTATTAACATTTTTGTGTCTTCTTAAAGATCATTTATTATCTGATAGAGAACTGATGTGTTGTCTCCTAACTCCTTCAGGTCATCCCAGGAAGAGCAAAATGACAATGCAATTTCCTTAGCCACCATAGACTGCTTAGGACTCTGTAACAAGTGTTTAACACAAGGTAAATATAGGCTAAGACATTCTGCTTAATTTTCATGAGCTCTGTTTAAGACTTGGTTTGGCTCCCATATCAAAGAGTGTTTGAGAATTTAAATTGAGAAAGCAGGGTAGACTGAGGAGCCATTCAGACAAATGCAGATTTGTCTGAATCTAGGCTACCACAAAATGCTGGTATTTCAGTTGTACTAGAGATATCATAGTACAGCCTCCAAAGTAATTTTAAACATCAGCTAGGACTCTCTTTCATCCTAATTTCCCTGTTCTTCTGCATCACTTTATGGAAAACATACGAATAAGCTCATTTCATATCATGTATAAGCTTTACTGAACATCAACACAGTATGCTACTTACCAGCTAAAGTCATTCCGCCATATGCTGAACAGAACTGATTGCAGGAATCTTCAGTATCAGTAATTTTAGTGCTACATTTTGCAACAAGTCTTTGCTTTAAAAAAGGTTTTTATTTACAAATGACTGGGGTTTTGCAGCGTATGCTTTATTCAATGGCAAATGCCACAAAGACATTTTTAATCAAATAAAAAGATGGTTAAGTTGGAAGAGTGAGAAACAAGAAAAACTAATCAGTATTAAACATGAGAAGTCACCCTTAACTTAGTTGCATATTAGCTCAGGAAATAAGCCAGGTTATTCAATCTTCTTCCAAGTGATTAGATAAACTGCTTTATCAAAATAGTACTCAAAATACTGAAGGAAAAGAAGTCATACCATGGCAAATCCAACATCCGCCTTTTTCAGAGCTGGACCATCATTGGTACCATCACCAGTTACTGCTACAACTTGCCTCTGATCAAAGACAGTGCTGTCAATTATACCTAAAATAAAATGACATTTCAGTGTTAATAGTTCAAAACAGACAACAAAAAATTGAAGCTGAAAGAGAAAACCATTACCTTCCTCAGAGTCAAAAACACTAGGACTGTCTGTGATTGTGTTGGTTACCCCACTCCCCCTCGCTTAGTAAATAGATCAGCTGGCAGTCATTGGCATTTCCCACTATTCCTATATTATTCTTTCTATAAACAGAACTTTCCTTAGAAGCTCAAATGGTTTTTATTTACCTTTTACTAGAGTGTGTTTGTCAGTAGGAGATGATCTTGCAAGAACACGAAGCTTTGGCCAGATTTTATCTATTCGCTCTTGCTCTATCTACAAAAAGATAGATATTTTGCAGTTATGTGCCTTAACAAAAGAGCTGCTGATTTAACTTAAGTAGTCAGTGTACTTACCTCTCCTTTTTCATTGCGTATTCTCCTGTTAAAGTCTTTGCCCTCCAAACACAGGAAGTCTTCACCAGGATTCAGAATACCACATTTTAATGCAATAGCACGAGCAGTGTTAATGTTATCACCAGTGACCATACGCACAGTTATGCCTGCACGCTGACATTTTTTTATTGCATCTGGTACCTATATGCAAAAAAATGACAGTTAGACTATACAGTTGCTAAAAAAAATATAGATACGTGAATGAATTGTCTTTAGCTCAAACAAGGATAATTCTTATTTTAAAATCAATACTGTTGTTATGGAACATTTGAAAAAGTTTAGTCACCTTAATTCTTTTCCTGAAAAACATATAAATGGCTATTCTGGCAAAGGGTGGTTCTTTTTTGTTTTGTTGCCTTTCCCCCACCCTGCCTCCCCGTTTATTTACCCTCTTCATTTTTCAACTATTGCAGTCTTCAAAAAATATCACACACAAACCCCATAATACACTACAGGGTGTAGTAGTAGCTAAAAGGTACCAAATACTGGCTTTACATTTATGATTATGTAATATAAAATACAATTCACACAATACTCATCAGCCCGTAACTTCTCACGTTAAGTGACAGTAATGTGGATCAAAAAGGAGTCCCATTTACATGCAGCATTATAGGATTCACTGTTGAGAATTACTGCCATCCATGGACCTCAACAACAAGCAGAACTCCTTCGCTCACTTCGTAGATCACAAACCCTCCTTCCCATGAGAAGCTGGCAGCAAACGCAATGGCTAAATATGATCCTAACCCATATTCCTAATATTCCTAGTGGTTAAAAAACCACTAGCTCTTCCATCTACCGACACACACTGCTTAGTAAGCGCCTTAAGTCATTAGTTTGTACAGAGCTTCAGTAACACAGCATAAGTGACGTTAAGAAGTTTTAATCTGCTTTTGTAGCTCCATTAACTTTTCCCCCCAAGAAATTAGATTTTCATCTATTAACTATTCTTAAGACAAACAATAGTAATTCAGTTTCTTGTACTCTTTGCATGAATCAGGATATGCTTTAATAGTCACTGCAGTTCACTCAGTGATCCTACCTCAGGTCTCACCGGATCTTCAATCCCAACAACAGCAATGCACGTCAGACCAGTAACAATGTCGTTTTCATTGTCCCATTCCGGCTCTGGTTCCCCAGCTGGGAAGTCTCTGAATGCCAGACAAATGGTTCTGAGACCTTCAGAAGCCATTGGCTCAATTACAGTTTTTACGATATCATCTCGGTCCCTAGGTCTGAATACCTTTGGTTCTCCATTAGCACTCAGTATTTTGAAGCACCTGAAAAGGAAAGTTTAAGTAGTTATCAGATGTTTACCAAAGTTCAGCCTGTTGTGGAAAATGGCTTGTTAGCCAGCTCCAGTAAGTTTCCACAAGTTTTGTTTTCACTAGACTCTCTCACACACAAGAAAAAAAATACACAATAGCAGCAACTCTAAGGTAATTGTCTCCATATGCACTTAATCTCTTCCTAATTGTAAAACATACCATCTGCAGAATGTTAACTGAGATGGCTGTCTGTCCTCGGATGAAAATAATGCCCCCTGAATTGAGGAAACAGACACTAGTTGCTTCCTAGAAGTAACCGTTTCTCTACTGTACATCAATGCAGTGCTTACATTGTTGGAGTCAGTTCATCTAGTTTCACATTGTCCCAACAAATTGTCCCACCTTGCTAGCAGCTGCAATCATCGCAGAAGTACAATAAACTTCCAGAAGATGCACATGGTGCTTCAACAGCTTTAAGCACTAAGCTTACAGCACTAAAACCCAACTCTGATGGTATGATGAACCAATCCTATCATTGGGTGTAAACTTTACTAGTCTAAAAAAATAAATAAATCAAAATGTACATTTAAAATTCAGGCTATTTGGCAAAGAGTTTTTAATGTGGAGCATTAAATTAAAAACAAATGCTTAAAACTGACTGAAAAGTTTAAGAGGCTAGATTCGAAATAACATATTCAAGCATTTTAACTCACGCTTTTAGTTTATTTCTTCATGCCATAGATGCCACTGCTTTCATAGAGAGCATATATTGATGCCACGAATATAACAGTAACAAGTGCATTTAACAATAAATGTAATTTTGTTCATCTGTATCCTTACTAAAGTTTTGCCATAATTCAATGCCATAAGCACTTGTTTCACCAATCAGTACTGATGTGGCACTGAAAAAAGTAAGAATTTGACACTTTAAAAACATCTGGTAGATCTGACAGACAACTAGTGTTACATACAAATATTTTAGTCCAGTGGTTTAGGAAATTCTCAGGTGCAATACATACAAAGTTTCCACTGCAGCCAGGAAACAAAGATGAAGCAGTTCCTTTACACTTCTTGCTATTTATCAAAACTGAAATTTGAAGTCTGTCCTTCATTTTGGTTATCTGTTCTAATGTCAGCAACCACTAAGTATACCTTGCATTAACTCTAATCATAGGGCTTGTAATGATTTCAAAGCATTCCAAGATGGAAATGCATGGAAACCAGTAAGTTTTATGTAAAGGTTTAATTGAAACTCACTTCAAAGTATTTACTCGAGACATGATTGTAAGGCAAGAGGAAAAAACTGTTCTGCTTTAAATTTTTTGCAGCATTTCTTCTACCCTTACTAGCGATTTCTTTGTATCTTTTAATACATATTATATATATATCCCTATTTAAACTTTCTGTAAATAGTCATACATGTGATAGTAAAGAATGAACAGCACAGCTGACAAACCATGTTACCAGCTCTGTGATTAACTTCTTGCACAGCATAGGCAGAAGGTAAAGAAAATGGCTTAGAGTGCTAAGACTTTCTTAGACAGTGCTGCTCAAATAGCTTTGGGATTACAGTATACCAATAGTATCTAAATCAGTCTACGTTTTCTTGTTCTTTCCTAGGTACCATTATTATTTATATCTCAATTGTGAACCTAAATGGACCACAGGAATCGGACTGAATGAGTTCTAGCATCTACAGTTTGGTTACTCAACAAGGTAGAAGTAAGGCAAAAACAGGCAGTTACTCACTGATGAAGACTGGTTTAAAATTTAGCTATATAGTAATTCACATCTAAATCTATATTCTGTATCAAAAGGAACTGAAGTCCCTGAAAGACTGACTTTTTGTTGTCAGTACTAAATTGATGAAGAAGGAAAAAATTCATCTTTTCTCTTTAGTGTATTAGTACATCCCTAAGCAGTGATTTTGGGGGCTGGCAGCAAGCAAAAAATTAAGCTGAACTAAAGAACGCAATCTTACGTGCTATGCTCACACAAATAGTATGAAGTTAAGACTGAAAACAGACCGGCTACAACTGCTGTTTCTAGACTACAGGATGCATGCATGCCTTCTCTCCTCACCTGGTTAGGAGTTAGGAGTTACCACAGCCTTTTCACACTTTAAGGTTTGTCCCAATGGTGATACATTGCTCACTAATAGTCTAATCGCTAGAACAAAAAGCCTCTACAGATGCATAAGGAAACAACTTGCTTTGTCAGATTAGGAAAAAAAAAAAAAAACTCTTGGTAAAGTTCAATCTTCTGTTAAAGTAATCAACTTTGGCACAAATTTACACACTCTTCTCAATCTCAAAGTGACCTTAAAGTGATCACTTTTGCAAAGTCACAAATCCTACCCAGATTTTAAGTGGATCAGCTGTCAGGACTTTCCTGGAACATGGGTGAGTATTTTTACCAACTTAAAACTAAAATGGTTTAGTAACTAGAGAATAGTGCTAATCAAACACTTTCCTTTATCTGTGCAGATTTTACATGTTAAAATTAAAAATGACCAGCTGTACTTCTGCTTTACATTTTTTAGTGGGCTAGAATTAAAGTAACCCAAATGCTACCAGCCCACCTCACTGTATAAAGTCAAATAACTGAGAGAGAGAAGCCAGGGAGCTATCCCAGGGGTACAGGACTGTTGCATTTGTTCACGAACAGAGCTACAGAAATGATTTGCAGTCTATGGCATAATGTTGTTTAGCAGTTTACAGACTCTTAGCCTATCACAACATTTAGCCAAATTAGAAGTGCCAAAGTACAATAGTAGTTGTTCTTACTTTTTAAGAACTATCTCAGAGGCACCTTTACTGAATATCCGGAAACTGCCATCAGAGTTTTTTAACACAGTACTCATAGATTTTCTAACAGAGTTGAAGGTGTACACTTTGTGCAACTTCTCTTCTGGTATCTCATTTCTTACATCCTGATAATCACGTTTTAAATCCAAGAGCAATCCCAGCAAGGCACATTCAGTTTTATTTCCAACATGACGTGGTAGGCCGCCTTCTTTCTCAGGAGGCTGCAAGAAGAACAAGAACCTTCACTGATGAGGAGGTTAACTTATGAACCACTGGAGTACAGCATTTAGAAAACAAGGAAGGTTAAGTCCAAGATTAGCTCTGGGATGCAGAGGTTTCATTCTTGCAACAATTAATCTATAAATTCGTAAGTCACAAGATCATACTGCTGACCTTTATAAGTGACTTCTGCAATCTATTTCTTAGGCTCAAAAATCACCATGAAGTTTGTATCAAATCCAGAGATGACCTTTCTTTTTAGAGTTTCCCATTGCTTGAAATATCTGCCTGGATCACTTGTGTGTAGTAGATCCCTGAATAATTGTTTTGCAAAATAAACACATAGATAAGTTTAAGGAAACTGATTAAAACATACTAAATGCCACTATTTCTGCTAAATTAAAGTGTCCTCTCTTGTAACAGCTCTTACTCAATGTCTTAGAATAAAATCAAATCACCTGTTAGCCTTCTATTGGAGAAACTAAGTCTTTAAGCTTCTTAAATCTCACTACAAGTTCCATTTTCCAGGCCATGGCCTATTTAACTTGTTTCTGAACTCTTTTCAGCATCCAGCCCTTTTATACCAGAACAAGTTTTTATCTCAGTAATGTGGGATACGCACAGACTAGTGCTACAAGGAGTATTTTTCTGAAGATATTTCTGAGCTTATAGAGCTATAACATTGCATTGTAGTTTGTAGCGAAAAAGGCTGAAGTACTTAGCCTGACAGGCCTCAAATAACTATATCACGACTACATTAATCATAAGGCAGTGATCCATTTTCATTGTTCAGATCTGCAAGATCTTGTATTTTGACAGTACTAAAAACTCATGCTCCTAAATTGTTCAGTTTAACATGCTCCCCAGAACAAGAACGATGAGCATACTTGGGGCAAGTCCAGCAATAGGCCACAAATACGAATGGACTGCAATACCCGACTAAGGGACTGGGTGAGCTTACAAACAGCTACTTTTCTTCCTATAAAAGGTTCTTTAAGAATGAGACTGTGAAACTTTCCACATGCTACAACTGATTAGTATTTCAGCCTCATTTCAGAGAAGTAGGTGCTTGTTATATTGATGTATCCCCTTGCGTACTGCTAGCAAGAAAAATTCTTGTGGAGTTACCATCTTTATAGGCTGAAAAGTGACTTTTGTCACATGGTTTTACTTCTGTTCAAGTATAAAGCATTCCTAGTGGAGAATTCTCCACTAAGTCTTGAAGTGTAATTATTTAAAAAAAAAAAAAATAAAACCTACTTAGTATTTTTATTGCCTTGAAACAAACTAAATTATGTAACATGTTGGAATGACTTCAGCATGGAAGCTGAAGTGTTTTCTGGTGTTGCAGAAAATATGATGCACACAAGGGAGATTTGAGTATTGTCTATGTATCAGAGGAATTTGTGAAGAGACAGTAACAGTATTATTTGAGTCCCTGTAATGCATAACAGTCCATTATTCTGTTTATTCCAAAATATTTTGGACATCTCAAGCTATGAGGAAAGGTGTTACAATTCCAAAGCCTACAAATTTGCATTAATAGTATCTGAAAAAAATCCATTAACTGCATCATCCGTACTTGCATTTTTGCGTTACTTTCTACATAAGCTTATGCTACCCTTACATGTCTGCTTTGAAGTAGCTCCCAAATCAAACTATTTGTTCTCCAAATATGGTAAACTGCCCTCCTTATAAAAACAAATTTAGACACACTTATGAACTTACAAGGAAATTAGTTTCCTGAGATTGTATCTTTGAATCATCAGCAGAAAACCATTTTTGAAGTTCAGCCTCAAATGAACTGTTGAGCTATTCACCCTGCGTACAATACACTTTACACAGCTTTCTGCCACAAACATTTAATTACTGACTATCATGTGGGCATCACTTTTCATGTTTTGAGGAAGATGTTTAGTTATTTAGTCAGAAAAAAAATCTACTTACCAGTATTTTGGAAGTATAAGCACAATTAACAGAAATCCCTGTGACAAGGTAACCCATAATCTTCTCTGGAATAGCTTCTGGTTCTGGAATTTTTTTGTAATGTTTTTCATTGATGTAGGCTTGGACCACTGTCATCCTGTTCATGGTCAATGTTCCTGTTTTATCTGAGCAAATAGCTGTTGCATTACCCATTGTTTCACATGCATCCAGATGTCTCACCAAGTTATTATCCTTCATCATTTTCTACAGAAATAAAAGCAGTTCAGTTATCCTTAACTATCAGTTCATGTTTCAGAAATTTTCACTTACGGTGTCCAGACTCAGAGAGCAGTTGCAGAACACACTCAGCTTTATCCGGATGGCTGCTGTAAGGATTCCCCTCCATTTTGAACAAGGTTCCTAAACACAGGAACCATTCTTCCACATCTGCATGGCAGACTGACTGATACTAGTCACAGACTTACAAGGAAGTATTTTATGTTTATATTTAGAAATATATTAGAGGTACAGACTGAGCATTACCAATAGAATATTAAAATATATTTTCCAAGGGAGGCTCTGTTCACTGGCTCAAATCTGTTGTTTTTTGCTTATTAGAAGGAACATTTAAATTATGCCACAGACTTTTAATGTCATATGACATTTTCAAGGATGTTAGTGTCAAACTTCACATTACATACAAACTAAGAGCCTAATTTTTCAGCTAAGAGAGTGAGGACTACACAAGTTTCACAGGTATAGCATTGCTTAAATATCTTTACTTAACAGGTTTGGGGAGTGTTTTAACCTTTAAGGTGCAGAGTAATTTCAAGTAACACAATTACAAAGACACGAGTAATTAGTACTTTATGTTACTCAATTTTAGAACACATCCTACATAGTTATTGTCTCCACAATGAGATTTTCTGATCAATAACCAGGCCCAGCTTGCTGAAGCAGTAATAAATGTTAAAAAAAAAAAAAAAAAAAAAAAAAAAAAAAAAAAAAAAAAACAGGTAGCCATTTATTATACAGCTTATTTTCTACAATATTCACCCCTCAAGGAGACTCAATCGGGAAGCTTTTGCAGTTGTTGCTTAACATGCTGGTGAGGTATAAGTACAAGTTGACATAAGAATTTGTAAATAACAAACTAACTTATCCAACTCTAACATGCTAATGCTAGAATGTTAACAGCTAAAAGCACTTATCATTAGTTGGCAACAACAGGCCATCACTGCTCAGCATTCATGTTAGTACATTTGGAGGTTAAGAAAAATACTGCGAAAGACTTCTTACGCAGTTCAGTGAAGCAAGAAAAGCAAGTTTCTCCTCAGTCTGTTGGGTGTACCTGATGCAGCATATCTTAAGTGAGATTTCACAGCTGATGACTACACCCACCTATCTCTCAAATCTGCTCCCTATCTATCCACTTACCTTAACAGAATAAGCCAGCGATATAGTGACTGCAAGTGGAAGACCTTCTGGTACTGCCACCACCAGGACTGTAACTCCAATAATGAAGAACTTCACAAAGTACTGAATATAAATTGGTGTACATTCAGCAAGCCAAGGACGCTTCTGAACCCAGAAGGTATCAATTACGAAATACAACACAAGGATAATGACCGTGATTGCAGACATCAACAAACCTTTTTAAAAAGAGAACAAACAGTTTTTAGAATTTATTTTTTTAAAATATTTGACCATACAGATTCAGGCTAAGTGCAAATACTCCTGCCTTTGCAGAAGTTACAGTTCAGAGGTAGTTCTCAGAGAGATACCAACTTTCAGCGCAAGTATTTCCTCATGAATTTCACTTAAAAGCCTCTAAAATCTTGTTTTTCTTTTCACTTGATTGAAAAGCGTAGATCTAATTATGAACAGTAGAGACCCGTATGAAAAGTAAATTGACTAAGCAGCAAAATAATTGAAGGAGCTCAATAGGCCTTCCATGGCTATACTGATAACTTACTCAGCAGAGAGAGATGGTAACTGGGTAACTGTTCATACCTTACTTCCTGCTAAAGCTGGAATTAAATATAGCAGGCAAGCAGTGTTCAGTGAAATAGGAATAATTGGGAAGACAACTTCAAACTAATGCTAACAAGCTCTGTGGCACATTTAAGACACCCCAGCAAAATGGAGGAAAAAATGGACCTGGATGAAATAAAGCAACAGAAATCACAGAAGTGTCAGCTTTTTATATACAAATATGTCAGTGTGTGCACCACCCCTGAGAAACAGGACAGAAAATGCATGCATGAAGTTGATGAGCATTAAGGGTATGTGGGGAATTAGAATAGGTTAACGGCTACAAAAAAAGGAAGAGAGCTCTTTCAAAAACAAAGTAACGTCAAGAAGTTATTTGAGAAGAATAATGTATTACACTAAACATTATGGAAGTTTTATTCGGCTTTCAATGAAAAATTATCATTGCTATACAAACTATGAAGTGCTAAAGCTAAAAATTTTTAATTGTTCTTTGCTCCATAGCTATCTTATGACATAGATGCTTTAAATTGCTCTTTTGAGCTGTGGGCTGGACTACAGGACTTCCAGAAGTTGCTTTTAACTTAACTCTTTCAACAACTCAGCAACTCATAGAATGGGTTAGGTTGGAAGAGACCTTAAAGACCACCCCCACCAGACCAGGTTGGCAAGGGCCCCGTCCAGCCTGGCCTTGAACACCTCCAGGGATGGGGCATCCACAGCTTCTCTGGGCAGCCTGTGCCTCACCACCTTCTGAGTGAAAAATTTCCTCCTAACCTCAGATCTAAATCTCCCTCTTTTATTTTAAAACCCTTCCCCCTTGTCCTGTCATTATCTGACTGAGCAAAGAGTTGCTGTCAACTTTTTCTATAAGCCTCCTTTAAGTACTGAAAAGCTGCAATAAAGTCTCTTTGGAGCTCTTTCTTCTCCAAGCTGAACAGCCCCAGCTATCTAAGCCTTTCTTCATAGGAGAGTGCTCTATGCCCCTGATCATCTTTGTGACCCTTCTGCAGACCCATTCTAACACATCAACATCTTTCTGGTGTAGGGGGCCCCAGACCTGGACTCAGCACTCCCATGGGGGCCTCATGAGGGCAGAGTAGAGGGGGACAATCACCTCCCTTGACCTTCTGGCCACTCCTCTGGTGATACAGCCCAGGATGCAGTTGGCCTTCTGGGCTGCAAGCACGCACTGCTGGCTCATGTCAAGCTTTCCATCCACCAGAGCCCCCAAGTCCTTCTCTGCAGGGCTGCTCTCAGTGTGTTCTCCCAGTCTGTACTCATGCCTGGGATTGCCCCAACCCATGTGCAGCACCTTGCTCTTAGACATGTTGAACCTCATTAGGTTCACATGCACCAGAATAAATCCTGAAATTAAACTTCTACATACTAGACAACAAAGCCTAAAATTCACCCTGAGCTATTTTAGCTTATCTTTTATAAGCAACAGTTTATCAAATATTTGATGAACCAGCTGAAAGAAAAGTAACAGAAACTAAAGGATAGCAGCAAGTCAATAAAATTTTTATTACTTAGCAGTGAAGTATGTGCTAAGTGGAAATTCCTAAGCCTTTTGAAATACCAGCGATAGTCTAGTCATCTCTACCACATTTTCCACAGACTTATGTCAACTTGTTTTTCTCTATGTGCATCACTAAAAGCTATGTTTACCTAAAAACATCTCTTATAACAGTTGTCCAATGTTATGAAGTTGGAATTGTCTGTCCTATGAGCTTATACTTTAAAGCTTGAATATATTTAGATAAAGACAAAATTAAAAAGGTCACCAACATTATGCGGTCTCAGAAGCCATCAGTACACTTACATGCATTGGAGTTTTATACTTCAGCAGCTAACCTTGACTAGCTTATCTCCTCATGAACTATGCATGTTGCTACTTTATTCAGAAGTGTGACATCAGCAAAAAGAGGACAGTGGTAAGGCATACCTGCTTTGCCAATCTGAACAGCTAGCTTTGTAAGTTTGCCTTGGAGAACAGATTTTTCTTTCTTTGGCAAATTTGCTCTCTTCTTGTCTTTCTCATCTCCATCCACACCATCCTCGCTCTTCAGTGGTTGCATTTCCATGGCTGCACCATCCTGGGCTTTAGCTTGAAGTTAGAAGCAAATAAAATTTAGCCATTCTGGAGTCCCTGAAATCAATAGTACTTACAAAGCTTGATTACATATCAGGCCCAGCTGAACATAAGTATTGTGTAGTACCTCTTACCCAGAGACGCCATACTATCCTTGAATATTTAAACAAAGATATCTAGATACTAGAGAAGGAGACTTCAGTTATGTTTACTTAAGACTGCCAAGTTCATTTAAGCATTTGTTTTTGGAAGATTCACTTACGCTATGTTTAGCATTAATTACTTTGAATATCAGGACACAATAAGCATTTTCATAGTAAAGTATGTATTCATTGTATACACTCAGAAAATAAGGACTTAAGAGAAAGCACCATAGAAACTGCATTTACCTTTGTTACGGTTCTCAACAGCTCCATCTTGTTTTTTACCTGTCAAAGAGGGAAAGTTGTTTTAAATTGGCTGTGCAGAGTCCAACTCAGTGTTAAGGTTTATATAACAGATACAATAATATCTGTTGAGACAAGTGATTGCATTTCAGAAAGTGTAAAACAACCTGGGAGACAGAAGGCTGACATAACTTACCCTTAAAGTCTTAATTAACTCACAAAAGCAACTTAATCACTCTTTTGGACTTCACTTTTCCCATACAAGACTGCTGTAGTATTATCCTACCATAGTCAAATTTGCACAAATTACTGATATAGACATTTATAAACAAGTAAATAGAAACACAGCAGAAGGCCTTGCCTGGCCAGACAGCTGTCCTATGGGAGTGTATTTAGTTGAAGCAGGTAGTGAGGAACGATTTTTAAACCTTTTCTGAGAAAGAGATTTGTAACACTAAAGAGATTCTGGTGGCCTCAGCCTTGCTCTGTTCTTTCAGCACTGTCAACTGTACCTGACTACTGTAATGAACAGTAAGATCAGATTCCACTTCCGGAGTCAGTGCTTTTGCACAACATTGCAGAAGTTACTGTAATATAAAATATTTATAAATCCACACCAAAGCTTAATGGAGGCACAGCGCTGGATTACTGGATCTATGCTAACCCTATTTACGCAAGCATGAACATAATCTGTTGGCAACATACCAACATTAAAGCACAAGGAGAATATTTTACGTTCCTGACAAAATTTCATTCCTACCTCTGTTCAGAAATGGAGATCAGAAAAAGATCAGGAAGAAGGACAATAGAATAATGAAATAAATTCATGAATGAAATTTATGAATTGAACAGTAAATGCAACTAAAACTATGCATCACATGTAGCTTATTATAAGGTCACTACCTTTTCTTTTTTGATTGGGTTTTCAGGTAAGGAGGTTTAGATATTATCTAGGCAAAAGACAAACTGACAGCTTTTCTCCTACCTAAAGAAAGCTAAAGCTAAGCTATAATTACTACTAGCAATATCTTGAAATTAAAGAACAAAATGGAAGAACATAGAACAAAACAGTTTTTTTCAGTCTCATTGCTATTTCATTTTATCTTCTGCCTTAAGAGTATGTAGACCGAAGTATATGACAGCTAGAAAAATTCAGAACAGAACTTAGCTAGAAGAAAATCAAGTTGTTAAGCAGTCTGTCTTGCATGACATTTAATACCTCCAATGCACTATTACTGTAGACACAGTCTGATTTAATACATATAAAATTTTTCCCCCAAGCATCCTCAGAACAGCTGAGGAGAAAATAAAAAGTACGTTAATCTTCTCCAGAAGATGTCACTTCAGACTTCTTAAGAAGTCATCATTATCTGCTAATTTAGTATTTGTTCTTTCCTTGTTCTTGTAGGAGATGATAACTAAGTTCTACACTTGAGTTACTTCTAACTCTCTGAATATACATATACATATGCTTTCACTCTGAACCACGGCATATACAGACAACTAAAAATAGCCACTTTAATCTCCTTAACGTTCAGAGAAGCTAATTTAGTTTAACCTGAATTTTACCAAGGAGAATCTTATCAGGCACATAACTTAAGGGAAACAGGAAGTTGCTTATCTCAAGAGGCAAAGGGAAAAAGTAAAACAGGTTTTCAGGCCCAAGGATACACCAAAATACTACTTGTCAAAAAGACTTCTGCTTACATACTAGGAGAATATTTAAAAAGCTGATTGTCACCATATCTCCTGTAGTAGCTAGTACATCTAGTAGCTTGTTTCTTTTTCCTTCCAAGTCAGCTTCTACTTTTAAGCTATCCCACTTGATCTTGAATCTAATGCTGAACTCAAAGCAAGTTTCTAGAAGGGCTAGAAATGTCTGTAGGTTAGGCCAACAAGCCAAAAAGCACAATTCAATCTCAACCCCTGCACAGAGCACACACATTCCAACAACTGACACTTGAAGGCCACAGATTCCAAAACACATTTCTGCATGGCTTCCCATTACTCTTTTCCTGTTCCTTTGGTGAAATGGTACATTTTCCCACGAGGAACCTTCACAGACCCTGTCCCATCCAGTTAATATCACAACAATTTCAACAAAAATTCAGTGCTGATCAAGTTCAGTCCTGAACACGCCATGCTAGCATCAAAACATTACCAGTTAACATTTCTGAGCTTTGATTCTTAAGCAGGATAAAGGTTATGGCTTAGATAAGTGACTATAATTCTAGCTGCTCAAATGCTTCAAAATACAAAAGATACCATGTTTCACACTTCAATGAAAGACTCTAAAATGCTCTGGGTTACGATGTCCTCATTCTTCCAAGTAGAAAGTTTACAGGAAAGCACTATTAGGTTTTTGTCTTGAGTACAGCTTTCAGATCTTCAGCTCTGGAAGAAAAGGGCTCGCACAAACAACTGCCTGCTCACCTTTATAGGTCATATACGTTTCAGATACCTACAAGCTCAGTGCTATCAATGATACAAGCTTTTCCACTTCAAGTAAGACTTTTTCCATTCAAGAACTCACCGGACCTAACACTGTCAAAATCAGAACTAGATGCTCATTAAGTTGGTTTATTGTTGATAACCTCTTTGCCATAAACAAGTATTTGTTATGAGACACAAGTGTACTTTGAAGTTACCATATATAAATTATTAAACTGCCTTCTCAAGTAAGGGTGGCTAAGAGTTATAAACTTTCCAACCTCTAATTTATCAATAAGATCTGAAATTTAATTAAAAATCCATATGGCAAGACTTTTTTTTAGTAGTGGTATACATTTCAGGTTACTGAACCTTTCTTCTGTGAAACCTACTGAAAGATAATGCGTTTAAAGATTTCTGGCTCCAGATGACTAAAACACTTTTGCATCTAATAATATTTAGGATTTCACCCCTCGTTTTCCAGCAAATTAAGATTATTATGCCTACTTTTCTTGTCCTTCTTCTCTTTTTCTTTCTCCTTCTCTTCTTCATCTCCTCCAGCCCCGAGTAAGGTAAAGATGATTCCAGTCTGAGAGTTCACACCTACAGCAGTAACAACCATCCTCCCAGAGCCTTCCATCACATGTGTACCTGGAAGAAGGCATCAGGTTTTCCACTGAAACTTAAACAGTTGTATGCAGACCACAAAGGAAATCCATTCTCAAACATCACATTTACAGAATCATAAGATTATGCATATAGAGCTCTTAAAACATAGTAATATACGTGCCAAAGCTATCTGGAAAACAAAGCCATAGGCAAACACACAAAATGTTGTTCAACTGTTACTTCACTTCAAACAAGTTTTGATGAAGTTGCGGTTTCAGAATACTTCTAGGAACCAGCCTAGATATGGTCCAGTTCACTAGATTTTAATCTTGTAATTTAAAACAACCAGTCCTCATAGAAAACTAACCACTTTCTTCAAGAATTGCCAAATGCTACACACCTGAAAGCAGCATAGGATCCCTGTCCAGAGACTTCTTAACATGATCGGATTCTCCAGTCAGCGAGCTTTCATCAATTTTGAGGTCATTTCCTTGAATGAGTATACCATCAGCTGGCAAAAGATCACCTACAAAAGATGATTAGGCATGTTGACTTCGAATCCTTCTTTACAAATAAAATAAAACTTCAACTTTAAAAGTATGTTTACCGTATTTCACTTGTGCAATATCTCCAACAATTATGTCAGCTACTGGTATCTGGATGACTTGGCCACCTCTGATGACCGTGAATTTCTGTTCTTGTTCAATACGGCTCTGCAATCCCCGAAACTGTTTTTCTTTACTCCAATCATTGAAAGCTGTTACTAATACCACACAAACTACAGACAGGAGGATTGCTGCTCCTTCAATCCAGCCTGCTTCAGATTCTTCCTCCTCTTCACCAACATTTACTGACCCACATACTGTAGAAAACAAGTTTTAGAGATTTTTTTAGAGATTTAAGTTTACATAGTTATTTCACTAAAAAATATTTTCCCAAACAGAAGAAACTACTAGAGATTGCTAAACATTCTCTTTGCTAGCCTCTGTCACAATTTTATATTCATTTTCAGTAATGGTAATACACAAAGAGGCTATAGAACCTGAAAGATATAACAGCTCAATGATGTTAAAGCACCTAGAATTTACAGCCCTGCTCCCTTGAGCATAAGAGAAATTGATACGAAGTTACCTGGTCCATATTATCTTGTTAAATGATGGCTGATAAAATGGCCAGATTGAACAACTGGTTATCTACCTTCTGCTTTGTCAACATTTCCTACTTTATCTTTCTTTTAACAAACCACATACAACTGTAAGTTTAGTTTAACAAACGCCAGATCCCTTAACCTTCAGTTTCAGACTATAAACATAGCTTTGTTTCTTAAACTGGAAAAGTTACCAGTGTCATAATGCAAATCAAGGAGAAGGTAAGACATGCTGACTCCCCAGAGAAAGCACTGACAATTCCTAAATTGCTTAAGTATTTGAGACAAAGATACCAAGATAGTTGCTTGCACAGAAGCTTGACTAATCTAAAACAGGACTTAGGACCTGCTGCTCGCACTTCACCCTTATCATTGCTTTGGATAGAATCAGCCCAGATCATGAGCAGGGAAGTCTTGCCTTTTTAAGTCAAGGTAGAATTCTAGCATTGTTGTCTTAATAAGAAACAATCAGCTGCATTTCCAGACTTATCTCACATCAAATTTACAGTGTAAGCATGCTGGACCATGGAAATCGTAAGTGTAACACAGATAGATAACTACTTTTTCAAATATTTACTTACATGCTTCATTTCCTCCTGGAGGCTGGTAAAAAGAAAGGCCCAAGGATACTACGGCTGCAATTTCTAATATAATTAGTGTAACATCCTGTAGTGCTTCCCATACTAACTGAAGAAAAGTTTTTGGCTTTTTAGGAGGTATAAAGTTCTTCCCAAAAACTGCTTCTCTCCTTTCTATATCTGCTGGATTTCCACTTAAACCTATTTAATAAGAAGACAAAGTTAGCAACACTCATTTGCATTTCACCTTCGTGCAAGAAGTGGTTGATATTCCCCATTCACAGGGTCAAGTGCCACTCCATATTTTTGGAAACAATACAGAAGAGACATCTATCAAGTATAATTACATAAGAATCATCCTTAAACAAGACTTGCTATATTTCATAATTCACAGTTTGCCAATATAAATTAAAATTAAGGCCTACCGACTTGAACACAACATTGCATGGCAGCAGAGTAACAGTAACAGACATTCTTGTACAAAGCAAACAGGTTTACAAGATGAGATTGTTCACAGTCACTGCTGTAGAGGCTAAGCAGCACCACGCAGATTTGGGATGGCCGCTGGCTGTGATGCCAGCTCTGGTTCTCCTGGTAGGGGTTGGATATTCAGAGACAGCACCCTATGTTCCCACAATTCTAATTCTAATCCAATGCATCTAATTAATAAAATATTGTGTGATAAATACAGCACCCATAGTATTTATATTATGTACTATTTAATTATGATATAAAACACTGTGAAAGTCTGGCAAAGCTCTCTGGGCATAATGAGGAAAGAGGAGCCACCTAACAATGCTGCTTCGGCCCGGGCAGCAGCAGATGGCTGTTCTGAAGCTTCAGTCTCTTGACATCCCTTCTCACACAGACAGAGTCTGTCTTGGGCACCGCGCAAGTGGTGCTTATGGTTTGTCACCTCAGCTTTCCTTCTGCCTTTCTTTCAACTGCCTTCTTTCTAAGTTGGCGTATTTCTTTCTGAATTCTCTTCACTACCTCAACTCTTGCACCACCCTTAAGGGACACCAGTGGTTAAGAGTGAGGGGCATTCACTAGAAAACACTTCACGTGTTTCAACAGTTAGCTAAGTCCTTAAAAATAAAGGAATACCAAGTCCAAGTATATTCAGTGCAAGGTCATGAACTCAAGGTCTTTAATAAGTACACCTTTACTTCAACAATTTCCAGCTGCCTAACCCTCCACAGCAAGTTTAAATATCCACCACTAGCTTCCTTTTAAAGGCAATTTGGCCAAATTTCTGAATGTGTTCAGAGCAGAACTCCAGTCACTTCAACCCTATCATCCCAAGCTTTCTTATTATCAGTACCTACTTAAAGACAACTCCTGAAGAACTGCTATTCAGAAAACTGTCTACCCAGTTGCTTAGGAATAACAAGGGATTAAAACATGCTAAGTATGAAACTGGTTTTCATATTAAGTGAAGTATTTAACGTTTCCAACCGAACCATTACATGGTATTTCAAGATACTTTGCAAAGACTACTGAACTTCAAAGCTCAGTTTTAAATGCAAAAACTACTACGTTATCACCTAACTGAAAAGCAGAAATATCATTTGTGGATCATTTCAAAATCAAACCGAATTAAACATGTCCTTGGTTTATACAGTAAGTTAGGTTTATTCTATCATAACGTTCACCTTGAACTCACAGCTTTGGAGGTTTAACACAGGAACAATTTTACTGGTCAGCTGTAACACTATGCTTCTTTAAGTTCAAGCTTTGAGCTGCTTACCTTCTCTCTCAAACTAAGAGGACACAGCAAGACCGTTTTCAAAATTAATCTGTATGAGTGTATCTGGAGAAACCCTGGACAGTTTGGCCATTCCAAAAAGGTTGCACCATATTTCTGTTTTACCAGAGATACAATTTGTCTCTTCTTTGTTTACTATGGCAGTGTTTGGAAGATGATTTACATGATGTCAGTGATACCATTTCCCTCCTCCCTTCACAGGAGGCAGAATATCAGAAGTATACAGTAGAAGTCTCCTAAGAAGGACCAGCATTTTCTAACAAAGGTATATAAAGTTAAGCTACTATCAGCATCACTAAACAAAGACTAGTAAACACACCTAACAAAGGTAAATAGCATTTGGATTTTTAGTATTCACCATTAGGAACTGTGAACAGCTACTGAACCTGCTATATTTACCACATGTTAGTAATTTCATAGCTCACAATCTACAGGCCCACTACTGCACTACATTATTCATTATGTATTTTAACTAGGATAATTTCTTTTATTTGGGTTTAAGTTTGAAAAATATTGGGGAAGGGCCTAGCTGAAGCTTTATGAAAAAAGATATTAGAAATCTAGAAGCAGGAACTACTAGAAAATCAAAATGATGTAGACCTATGGAAAAACCAGTGGTAGTCCACCTCCCCAGAACACACAGGATTTTGCTATTACAGATATGTCAAACATTCATTTATTCACGTTTATATGAACTTGCACACATACAAGAGACATAAGTGTTAAATACTAAGCAGTAAAAAAGTGTCTTTCCTAATAATACTGGCAAAGGACAGTTCCCATTTCTCATTTTATGCCAGGCATTTCTGAAAGGAGATACTGTCTTACATTGTCAAGAACTCCAAAGCAAGAAATTACACAAACTGAACTTGTTCACTGTGTAATATTGCAAAACTACATGTACTTTAGCTGTGAAGCTACTAGCGGTTATGCAAGTCAGCATTTCCTATCATACAGGGACCTTCTGAATGGGAAGAAATGCCATAGGGCCTTGCAGATGTACACTCAAGACTTCCTCCAAGAATTAGAACGAGTACAATTAATAGCACAGAACAGAATCAGAATATCCTGAGTTGGAAGGACCAACAAAGATCACTGAGTCCATCTCCTAAGCAGCCTTCATAGTCCTGCATAGATTTTCTCCGTTAGAAATTTGTTTCTATATTTACAACTTAAATTTGACAAAAGAAGAGACATAGTTCTCCTACATTAATTCTACACCAACACCTCTGTGAGAGATTAATTTGCCTTAAAAACATTGTTCTCTAAAAATTCATGTAGTAATTTAGAACAAAAACAGCATCTTTGCAGAAGACACTATTCTATAACTCATCTTAATCTTTTCTGAGCTAATTATCAAGTTTGACTATTGAAGCCTTGCTGCATTTATGAGCTGCTCTCACACATCAAAAAAGGCTTTTATCTTTTATCAAGTTAGCAATTGTACTGTACTGTAATCAGTTAAAAACATCTAAATGTCAAGATCTTAAAAAGGAAAGGCCTTGATCACACAGTCCTCAGGTAAAGCAGACTCAATCTGTGGGAAAGGGCATCTAACTATTCTGTTTTTAATATATTCTCACTCATGATTCCCATGCATTAATCTGACAGTTACTTTATGGGACACGAACAAAGTGAACCCTGCAGTATGCTAGGCATGTGGTGCTTAGTTCATCCTGGTTGTCTATAATCACAAGCTCCTCTAGCTCGCAGTAATAATGGGCCTTAAACCTCACAGACCACTGCAGAACTGGATTTCACCCTCAGTTCAGGCCCTCTTTGTAGAGTACTATGGATTTTTTCCACGGAGAAGAGAAATTGCCTTTCAATGCTATTCAGCAGGTCAATGGGGTGCTGAATAGAAGACTGCTGCTCTTACCCAAGCCATGTTATGCTGCTTGCACACAGCAGCGCTTCGTGCATGTGCTCTAGCTTTAAAACAGATGAAGCCAAGAAACGAAGTTCAAACTCCTCAGGTTTTGTTTTACAGGTTTCTTCTTCAGCCTAGAACTGGTCTACTGGCAGGTCAGGCATACGAGCTGGCTACCTGCTCTTTGGCAAGAGAAAGCCAGCTGACCTTCTGAAATCATTTCAGGAGTCTGAATGTAAGACGTCTGGCTTCAAAAGCAGATCAAGCCAAAACATGCTACATGCTGATGTACCAAGAGGTATCTTATAGCATTAGTAGGCTGTGCTTGAGCCAAGGAGGCAAACATTTCCATAGCATTTCTGAAGAACAGAAAGAACAGTTCTCAAGGTACTTCACTGCCACCAACATGAAGCTGGTTAAGAGCTGGGGAAGCACTTAAATGCTGAGACACCAGAATTTGCCAGTATCTTGACTTTGGTACTCGGTATCAACCACAAGCAACAGCAGGACTTCACATTAACTCAAGCAAATATAACTTGAACCTATTATTTCACAAATCAAAGCTCACAGCTTTTATTTCACCTGGAAGAGATGACTAGACCTTAAGGAAAACTTCTGGAAGGCTCTCAGGAAGGAGACCTGTTACATTTATAGTCACATTCAGAGGCCACCACTGAGCCTGAAATGGCAAAAACTTCTCTGAAGATGCTTATTTCTGGAGATTGCATGATCACTTCGCATACCTTCTCCCAGTGGTCACAGTACATCTTAGTGCCTAGAGCTGCATTGACAGTTGTGTATTTCTGCAATTTCTACTTGATCTAAGGTAGACTTTTAAGTTAGATATGGCTATTATGAGTTCATTGCAGTACAGTAACAAAACAGATGACACGAGTTTGAGAATTGCTGCATTAAGGAACGCAAGAAGTGGGTAGCAACACACAATTAACAACATATAATATAATAACAAGCTCTCCATTAGATTATAAAAACCTTGTGTTCTACAACAGCATAATCTAAATTCTGATCTACAGGTCACGTGAACAATTCACAAAACATTCACACCAAGTTAAAAAAAACATTGCTATGTTGTTTTGCTATTTCATTTCATATCTGGATTCCTACATCGAAGTTCCTTCCTATGTGCAATTTTGCCACTAGTTCAAAATGGTGCATGCAGTTAGGCAAGCTGAAAACCCTTGCTTATTTATTATCACTGAATTATCATCCCGTCTTACAGGAGTAAGAGACAGTATTTCAGATACTATAATATTAATAAATCTTTATAAGCTATTTCTAAAAAATAAAGATTACTTGACTCAAGTTTTTCATAAGTGGAATTTCCTCAATAGCAACATGAAAATTGACTTACCTTCATTTGGTGAAGTTTTCAATTTTGTACAGATGCCCTGTACATCTCCGTAGCATTCCTGTATTTTATGCAGTGCATCTGTAGCTCGAAGTTCCATAAGAGAACGGAGCTCTGCAAGAGTGACTCCAAAATCTCCATGATTAGCTTCTTTGACAGCATTTTTTACACCAGTATATGCAACCGAGTTGTTTGCCATATCACCCATGATGCTTGCAGTCTTTAGTATACACAGTTTCCAGTAAGGAACAAGATTTCAATTTAAAATATTTCCAAAAGGAAAATAAATCCTTTGGGTATGAAGACAGTCAGGACAGCAGACACATCACCCAAGTAAGAGACCCCTTCTGGAGAGATATTGTTGAGGCCGTCCCATGGCGAGCTGTGCTCTCCAAGCCAAGCGACAGGTACGATCTGGGGAAAGAATAAACACACATTCAGTTACATAGTACATTGTAAGACAATCCTTCTTTTTGTATTGAGATTACAGAATATTTTTCTGCCCAACAACAAGTTCTTCATATTTCCTATCATATTTTTAGTCCGTATTCAACTGGCAAAGTGACAAGGCATAAAATGGATGTTTCCAGTCCCAAAATAACCTTGCATTATTATACTTCAGAACTTCTAAGAAGAGTTGCAGCCTTTAAGTCTTAAATTCTACTTGGTACATCCCTGTGGTTCATCATCAACAGGAAACCTTTACAAACACCTGGAAGTAAGCCAGTTACCAGGAAAATTGAGTTTGGAAAATCCACCATGGGCACCACATGTGGTAAGAATATGCTCAAATTAAAAATTATTTCCAACATACCAGGAAGCTTTTGGCGTTCAAGATGAGCAAGCTTTTTGTGCATTAGCTTAAACTCATTTCTGCAGTCCTCAAGGAAAACATTTTCAATGCAAAGCTAACCGGCACAGGAACTACATTTGCAGTGTAACTAAGCATATTATATCGTCAGACAGACCGAGGTCTTAACACGTTTTCACATCCAGTTTTAGCACCCCACTCCAGCCCATTTCATCAGCTGAAGCCTCCCACAGCATCTGCATTTTATTATTTGCATAGAGCAAAAAATTGCATAATACCATCCTCCTACAGAAGGGATATAGGAGACTAAGGCCAGCTCTTCCATCTGATTATGAGAGCACTGTAGCTGAGAAATTAACCCCAACCCACAGGATTCTCAACCTGCACAGGCACTCTATGTTTTTTTCCCCCACTCAGCTGATGCTTCTTTAACATACACATGTATCCACTTCACAGTGAATGCACAAACTCTTCATGTCTATATAAAGATCTGCTGTGTGCAGAAAAGACAGGAGTCTGATCACATAGGTCAGCTTTATCAACATGGCAGGGTGAGCACAAGTAACCATATATTCATCTGCGAAACATTAAGGCTGCCAGCCTCAAATGAAAAAAAATAACCTGGGCACTTCCAGGTCAACAAGACCCCAAGGTGCCATATGCCCCTTTGCCACCCCCATCAGGCCATAAGAAACATTCAAATTTAGTCAAACTCATCTAGAAACTGCTATTGTTGTATTGAATACTCATGGCATCAAATAGTCATTGCCTAGCAAAGGCAAGCAGTTACCAGACTATGTTGATTTGCAAAGGCAGAATCACATAGGAAAGAATAATTCTGGCTATTACCCTGCCAGGTCAGGGTACTGTTTGGTTCAACAACTGTGTCCATGTCTAGGTGTAAGCACCTGATAACCAAAAATTTAAGGTCAGTGTTGCAGGAAAGTCTCAGTTGTCTGCTCTGGAAACAATTGACTACATCTGTAGCTGATCTACCACTTTGAGCACGCGGACACAATACTGCATTTGCACCGAAGACAACCATTGATACTAAAAGATGCAGGAGTGATTGCGTCACTACTACAGCTGTTCTTCTAGTCCTATCACTGGAAAATTCTGAGAAAAGATATGGCTGTTTTCTGGGAAGAGATAAAGAGCATAAAGCAATCAATATTCATATGCATAAAACTTCCACATCCTACAAAACCAAAAAAAAAAAAAAGATTAAAGTAGTTTAAGAGCCCATTTCAGTGGTGTTAAGCTGCATTCTAGGATGCACTCATTTGATTAACTATTCTTCAGCTGACTCTATCAAGTTCTGCTACAGTACCCTGTAAGAGAAGAAACTCATGTAAGCTCATATATGAAAGAGTGCTCTTTAAAGCCACACTGCATCTTTAACTAAAGGCCAAAAGCTAGATGCTGTTGGTCAACTGGGAGCCTAGGATTTATCAGTTGGCATCTGATCACAAGCTGTGACAGGGTAACAAGAAGCAGATCAGGCAAATGAGTTTGTATAGCTACGGAGTGGATGCAGCAGCTGCTAATTGTGCAAGAATAGAACAAACAGAATGCCCCACAACTAATTATAATCAAAATTAATTCAAATTTAATTTAGGCTGGCCAGCCTTAATAAAAGCTCAGCTCAAGCCTCTCACAGTAGCTTTGCACTTTAAGCCCAAATACTCCCAAATCCAAGTACGGATATGAGGTTAGGAAAAGCTACAGCTGCAGTCATTGCTAACTTCCTACTGAAAAGCTTTGCAATGGAGTACTGATGAGCCATGCCAAGACTTGTTTTCATGCATAGTCATCAGAAGAGCAATAATATCTCTTAATCAGTAGCTCATACGCTTAATACTCCTCTCTATCATTTTTATGCCATCTAGATCCATTTTCACTAAGACGTAATAATGTAGTGATTACATATTGCTAACAGGTTACACCTGAGAAGCCCTTTCAGTATTCTGAAGTACCTCACTGATATTCTAACATACCAACAGATCCAATACTTAGGGTTCCCAGACAGCTTCAAGAATTTACATTAACAGTACAAAAACGGCACAGTTCTGCATATCAATTCTAGTAATGTTACAGGCTATTCTGTGTGTCCCTGCTCAGAAATAGCTCTGGAAAATTCAGAGGAAGAGAATCTTCAAATCCTGAATACTGAGCAAGACCTGTTCTGCTCCAAAACATGAAACCTTGTTTAAACATCAGCAACTGTTACACCAAATCAGATCAGAAAGAATCTGCTGCAGTAGCCCATTTTTACCAGATATTTCAGACAGTATAAAAGCATATGAGTACATATTGGATGTGTATCTTAACCTAGTTTCTTTGCTGATTTGTACTGAAAAAAAAAAAAATCAGTACAAATGTCTTTTAAGAAATACCCTTTATGAGGCTCAATGCCAAGCCTTGCAACATTCAATCATTTCCTGTTACAGCAAGTTCCAACAGTCCACTGTAACAAGAAAGTGGCAATGCATAATGAAACTGTAAACACTGAAACTCCAGTACCAAAAGAAAGTGTATTTCTTAAGCCACACAGGTCATCTAATAATATTTATCTTTCCCAGTATCAGATTATTTTGTTTTGATCAGTGTTTCAGTTCCAAACTCAATTCTTGCAGCAGCCATTTGAGACATTATTTGAGCAGCAAGAGCTCCAAAGCATTATAGAGTTATAGCTCTGAAGCAATTCACCTTAAACTTCCAATCTGCTAATATCCCAATTTTTAAAATCAGGTAACAGTTATCAGAACTACCAGTCACTTGCAAGCCATTACTGAAGTTGTAGCTTATTTTAAGTTTAATTCAGCTGAAGGTATGTCACTGTTCAACTGAAAGCTGTGCACCTGGTGATCACCAGGAAGAAGTCAATCTTCCATTCAGCACATCAACCTTGTTTCCTTATCACTTGGACTACCAGTAACTGTAGAGGTATTGTCTGTCACACTCAAGTGACTAAAACTCCTACACTGAAGAGGCACCTGATGGAAAAAGTCAATACTGTTGTAGGCAGGATTCAGATACTTGTGCAAGTCTGAAAGGACTCCACGGTTCTCTGACTTTAACGGCTTCGCTGATACGTAATGTTATTTTTGGTTGCCTACCACAAGTACTGCATCCTGAACTCCATACCCAAATCAAACTGATGTTGAAAAACATCAGTGTGCTTTGTTATGAGATGAAGACAATAATTCAAAAATCATTGAAACAAAGGTGTGATATTTCCACCAGTGCTGGAGGTTGTATCACCTCACAGGCTTCTGCAGTCGGAACTGAAAAGGCAAACTCAAAAGCCTGCATGGGGAGATGTTTACCAAAGCATGATGAGCCTGTAGCCTATAACTCTATCTGGTGTCACCAGAACACAGTGCGTTGACCAAGCCAGAAAAAGCTGGAATGTTATGTGCAGTGTTCTAACACCCTAAATAGAAATAGGAAAAACAAAACAAAACTGCTATCAAGACAGCCCTGAAAGTTGAGCATGTTTCAGAAAGGGTCTCTACAAGTAGTCCTTGACAGGCAGAAGCAATACTAAATACCTGTATTTGAAAGCAAGCAATAATCTTTCTTCTACATTTGTTAAAATTAAAACCATCTTGCAGTAATAGTTTGAAGTGGAAACACACAATTAAAATGTGAATAGCAGAAGTCTGATGTAGCATAATCACTATTGCCAGGACACACAGGACCTAAGATACCAATAAAGACCTACCCAAACCTTTCCAGTTATTTAATTCACATTTAATACTGGCTTCACCAAGGAGTAACCAATCTCCAGGAAATATTTTAATATGCATTAAGAAAATTAAATCTTAAAAACTCCAGCAAAATCTCAAGAGTCAAAGCTTTGACAATTACATATCCTGTGCTACTCTATTTATTCATCTGCTTGAACACTATGCATTCAGACTTTAAGCATTAGCTGGTACTAGCATTTGACCTTCAACAACACTGTAAAGCTGGTTGCTGTAATATAGGAAAAGGCTTGCAAAGTGATTATCTCAGGAAAGCCTTTGTTTAATCTAATTAGTTCAACGAAGACCGGACAGATCTACATACCAAGAGGCTGCAGTGATAAGAACTGTCCCCATATGTTTCAGTTGTCATGTCATTTTAATCTGTTTTTAACATTTTATAAAAGCACTTTCTAAACACTGAAAAATATAATATGCCTTTGCATATGTTAGGTTGAAATCCACAGTACCCGGTATATTCCATAGCCTCAAGCTATTGCATGATTAGAGAGGGGAGGAAAAAGTTGTCCATAATATTATTATACTGGAAATTAATTGTAATAAATTGACCTAGAGAGCATGCTGAAAAAGTCTGAGGTCTTCTGCTCTGGAGGGTCAGTTTTCTGTTTTAAAGAGACAGACCTTCCCACCAGCTTGGAATACTACAGAAATTCATCACCTACTTCACGGTAAATGAGAGCAACTGCAAATTAAATGAGAGCCTCATAAAGAACAGCAGGCAGTTACAGGTCACGATCCCGCAGGTTAAAACATGCGTAAGTGAACCTGTAGAGGAGTCAAGTTGGTTCGTGGCATGCTGCTGCCATTCTGGTGTAGGTGTCTTAGAGCCTGGCTTCTGAAGGGGCAGCTGAAGGAAGATGGAAGAGCTAAGCACGAATGCACAGCCACAGGAGATGCTCAGCAACACAGTTTTTAAACACATCATCTTCCAGCCCTATGTGTGCCTAGCAGCATTGTTCTGACAAGTTTTGTTTATTACAGCTCCTGTCTTCTAAGCAGTAAATTAATCAAGGGTTCTGAATTTTGTTGAGTTTTCTAAGAGAAATTTTATTTTGTTCTGAAGCTTAATCTCCTGGGAGGCAGATGTACTTAGCTGAAATAAAACTGACTGCCATTCCATACTCTGCAGTGGATGTAAACACTGGAATTTACCATTTACCTAAAGGATTGCTGGTGACTCTCTGTAGCAGCCATTTCATCTAATACAGTTTGATTTGCTTTAAGACCCCAAACTAGTTCTTATTGAAATGACACCTAGCAAATTAGGTCTTCAGTAGCCTGATGTAAATTCAGCAGGACAAATTAGCAATGTTCATGCGAAGGACTCTCACATCATTCCCTCCCTATTTTACAGGGCAGTAAGAGAAACTTGTAGCAGTCATAAAGGTGAGCAATTAGGCAACTAGTAATAGTGGCTTTCGATCTCTTTACCATGAACATGAGCTGCTGAGAAGTTTTCCTTTGTATTAATGGTCATGCACAGCACAAAGAACATGACCTTTTCCTACAAAGCAGCTTGCTCTGCAGCCTCTGCAAGGAGCCCAGCAAGCGAGCAGACATGGTTTTATACCACCAGGCCAATCTGCACTGCCATGCCTCTTCCAAGTCCTGGCACTTCCGCAGTCATGAAGCAAGTCATCTCCAGCTACAATGACAGCTGGATTAAGAAACGAGTCTGGAAAGTACTGCATAGAGTAATCTTAGCAGATGAGCTGTTTTATCAAAAGCCTAAACTAATCACTAGCTTTCTGAAGGTATTTTGACTTTAACAAGAAAACTAAATAGAAGAAAGAAGAGACTGGTCAAACAAGCAGGGCTTTAGAAAAACATACAGACATTTCCAAGGAACAACAGACGGACATACTGGGAAGCCCTAGAGAATAAAGTCAATGCCGTCATCAGCCTGTCAAATTACAGAAAGCATCCAGTGTTCCAGGTATTTAAAACACTAGGTGTTCCTATTTTCCTACTTCATGTTACGATGCTGAGTCATCCACAAGATGCCAAATACTTCTTTCCACACTGGTAACACTTCATGCCCCGAACACATTCAGAAGAGTTGAGTTTTTAACTACTCAATTGCTTTTTCTAAAAACACAAATTGTTCCAAATACGTCAAGGGGCCTCCTGCAGTCCACCACCCTGACCAACACTCAAAGGGCTTTTTCCCTGTTCCACCCACAGGGCCTGAAACACAATTGTCAGTACTGTCTTCTACTGATCTCAGCTCCTTTTTGCTCTGCAGTGACATCAAACGAAAACAAAAAGGCTACATTTGACAGGACTGGTTATAATGCCACATAATTCCAAGTTAAGACTATAATCCCACATGAAATAAGTTTTAACCTCTAGATATGACTTTGTCCTATTAGGCATTATTTCTAGTATGTTCAAGTACCTAAGATGCATTTACTGTGTGCGTTAGCTTCCTCAGATAACTTGAGATGAGCAGAGCTCCCAAAATCTGGACTTAGGCAACTGATGGCTGAAAGCAGACATGGGATATCACAGGATTCCCATCTAAATTCCTGGAGTTTAAAAATGAAATTGAAAAAAAAAAAGTTTGCTTGCCTAATGCCCAATCGCTTACTTTAGTTCAGATCCATCAGGCCCTGAATAGATGACTGAGGATTTAAAGTCTCTTAATCCTGCACAGTCCAGGCTGAAAATGTTTATTCAGGATAATTGTGCTGTCATCTAAGTTCTATTAACAGGTCTGTCATGTTAATAATTTAATATATAGCCCTAAAAGTCAGGGGGGAGGGATAGTGAGGGCCCAGTGAAGTCATTCACTGACATATATACACATTAATAGGCTCAAGAACAACTTACAACACTTTTCTGGGTTTACCCGAATATCATTGGCAAAAATTACAGCACAAGAAGCTGAACTTTTTCTATAAAAGAGAAGGTAACATATGACATCGTGCTAATTAAAATTAGGCATCATTTGATTACAACAGAGCCTGCTTGCTTTCCCAAATTACAAGATGCATTCCAGTCACAAAACCTGTCAGGCATGTGTTAAATGAGGCATATCCTGAGCCCATGACACTGCTATACACAGCCAAGTTTCAAGTAAAAGGAAAGTGAGACGGAAACTGTGCCAAACTTCATCCAACAGAGCTGGAACTGGAGTCCTGGATTTTAGTTACTTGTTGTATTTAAAGGTTAGCACATGTCTGTAGGAAACGCATCCAGCTGGTCCATTTTGACAATAATCATGACTCAGAGCAAAACAGGCTGTGAATTCCTCATACTAGTTATTCCCGCAGGTATATTACTTTTCTTGAGTAATTTTTATTTATTTTAACCCCCTACTCCGAGTCTCTATTTTTTGCTGCCTAAACCTACTTCTAATACATTCTCAGCTAAACACACAATTCTGACGTTACCTCTGTTTTTACTTCCATCTTTTATCTCCCACAATACTAAACATGCATACCACTATGATTGCTTTACTCCATTTGAGCAATGATTTTCTTCCCTTCTCATAAGACAGTAAGCAGCAAAGGTGAAAACTGCTCTGCTCTGAAGCTGAAATCATCTTGGAGGAGTTCCTAACACCAGAAATTATAATTCCTCATTTCAGAGCACGATGCCCCCGTTTATATTAAAACATGGGCAATTTAAATTGTATATAGCATTTCAGCCAGAACAAGACGTTTCTCCTTTCACCTTGATATGCACACCCCTTTTCTTCTTCTAGAAGAATATTAAATCCACTTAAGCAGAGCTGTGGCTTTTTGATTGTAACCATGCTTCCTGGTAACAAAGAGGGGCCAAAAGCCCTGAGCTACCCACCTGATTGCTTCTATGTTCAGGAAACCTAGAGAGAAATTTCAGATTAGTCCTAGGAGTACTGGGAAATATTTATGCCTAATGAGATTAAACCTAATTACTCCCATAAAGTCACTCTGTATATGACTGACTCCTTTCAATTAGGGCAGTAAAATTAATTTGGAAAAGTCTGAAGAGTTTTTTGCTACCTTGGACTAGCTTACTGCTCTGTAAAAACAGTAGAAATAAATATTCTTCTATAATAATTGAACTCTAAGAACAATATAGAACTGGACAGATTTATGTAGCAAATGGCCATTCATAACCCTCAAAACCATCATTCTCCCACACCCCTCTTAAGTGATGGTTTGGAACTAAAAATATAAAAGCACAAACAAAACACAAAGCCCAGCTCTGGTGACCTATCTCAATGAGCAGACACTAATGCCAAGTGGAATATTTGTTTTGTTCTCTTACAGCCCACATTTAAGAAGCTTTCCTGTTGTCCTGTAATATGCCAGTTCAAGAGCTTTCATCTTGAAATTTTTCAAAAGCCTTTTGGAAATACAAGAACATCCTTACCCTTACTCTTAAAGCTTGCTTCTTGAAAAATGCTAGCTTTCCCTGTATGCCATATTAATCCCTGCCTGCCAGAAATACACCAGACAAACTGGCTGAAGAGTTGTGAGAAAACCCCTTTCAAAAGCCATTACATTTGCCATCTCCTATTGCCAAGGAGACAAAGTTCGTTAATTCAAGGGTAGACCAGTTATGATTTTTATGTAGCTCTTCCTGAATTACTGCACAAGTTTGCTTCTCCTGATGGAGGTGCATCCACCCCCTCCCCCTTTTTTTCCCCCTCCAACATTTGAATGTGAGAATCCACTTCATGGCTTTGCAGAAACCATGTTGTGGAATCTTTTGCAAACTTCATTATGGTTATACTGAGCATCCCTTTAGCTATTTGGATAAATTTTGAGAGCTTAGTTCACTAAGCCATTCTAGCAGGCTTTCCCCTTCTGGTACAGTTTAAGAAGTAGCTTTAGTAAGTTAAGTCTCATTGCATTACCTGGTATGTTTTACCATTCAGTGACATTGCATACTGCTTTATCCTTAGGGCACTTCTCCAGTTTCAGAACTGCTCTTTTCTCACGACTATACTTTTTGGTCTTTCTGGAGCCTGACAGCTATTTAAAGGCTAAATTCTCATGCTGCCTGCACTACCCTGCTCTCTCAGCTACTTTTAAACAGCTCTCTCATTTTTCCAGATTGGCTTCACCACCACTACCCCATCCCCTCCATGCAATGAAGCGTTACTACAGTATAGCTATTGGTATGTGTCCACAGAACAATGATGAATTAAATGTTTTGTGATCTCTAAGAGCTATATGACAATTAATGGTCCATCATTAAATATAAGGAAAGAAGTTTTTTTGGAAGAGTTTATTTCTTCAACGTGGGCAGGGGGTGTGTAAGAACTGTTGGTAAACAAGATGCTCAAAGCTGCAATTCCCATCAGAGCAATTTATGAGGTCTAACAAGCCAAGTAGCAAGCCTCTCACCATCCTCAGATGACCAACGGTACAGCTGTGCTACAACACCGAGGGTAAGGCTTACACCCACAGAGACAGCTCTCCTTTGGCACTAAAAGCTCTACCAACTTTCACCTTCTGACATATTATTTCTGCTATCTTTATCCTTTCACACAAGGAAAGGCAACCTACATTTGCTGGCAACACCATTAATGAGTAATAGACTATGCAAAATCCTGCCACCACATCAATGCAGGGCTTCGCACGGCAACTTCTTGTGCACCTTTTCACTCCTTCCACTGTGTCTCAGCCTTGTTTTGGTCCTGTACTAAATCCATCTGCCATGGGGCACCCAGCACTTCAAGCAGTTTTGGCACCTCTTCCTTTACCACTCTTGACTTCTCTCCACTCTAGTGCCACCGTTTCCATGAACTTTAAGATTTATTTTTATTTTTCATTTTTGCCAGCAACAGGATCATTTCCTCTGGATGCAAAGAGAAAAAAAAAAAAAAAAATCCCAAAAAAGCACCATGCATGTTCCCAAGCCTCCATCCTCACACGAACTTACTGTAGGCATACATTACAGTCCTTTTCAGTCTAAATTTGGGATATTTGCAGCCTGCAGAAAGCAGCTGTCCAAAAAGCATTTTTTCCACAGCAACAAAACAAAGCCAAAAATATTTAAAGTTTCTACTACTAGCCAAACAAGTTACCACAACAGATTCCTCAGAAGTGTTTCCAGCAGATGATTTATTTCTGGAAGTCATAAAGGCTGCATAGATACACTAACCTTAAGGGATGGACATACAAATCAGCTACTATTGGGAGCAGCTCCTTCATAGAACTATTATGTTGCTGCCACCTTTAAGATAACATTTATCTCCATTAAAGAAAGGTTGGTTTTCCCTCTGTTATTTGAGACAAAGTGACATGCCACTAAACAAATCATGTAATACATCACTTTGCTACCAAGGCCAGACACTGCTTGAAGTACATAGCTACTGTCAAACAGCAGCTCATATAGATTAGTAAATAAGAGCAGGCATTCAGATGAGGAAGTGAACTGGTACCTGCTTAGCTCCAGTACAATGCATACAATGCTTCAAGCAGGGAAAGGTCATACCTTGAAATGCTTCTGAACAATCAGCAGGGCCTCTTCAGTGCTGAGGATTGGACATTCACTTCCCTCACTCCCACCCCAACTGCAGCACAAGGCCTTCAGAAACAGGGCAGAGAGTGGCAGCACTCTCAGTGCTTAGAGTGTAGCTGCCCATCGATGTCCACACTGAAGCACCAGTCTCACACTAAGGCTGCTCTGAACCTGCAGCAGTAACTCCTAGGTGTAGGTATATGGGTAATATAGCTCTCACCAAAAGAGGACATCTGAATCAGAAGCCTAGCATGATTAGCTCAGCTGCAGCTTACCCTAAGGGCCAAGAGCCTACTCATCTATAAAGGCTACAGATCATCACTGACTCAGCTGCGTCAGACCTGTTTTGTTCCTTCTACATACAGCTATTTCCCACAAGGGTTTAGTTTGCAGTGGTGCACAGTAATATTCTGCAACTTTTGCAGTCAGATTATTTCCAGCAACAGCATAAGAGTATATCTGAAGAAAGGGAATCGGGACGGACAGTATCAGTCCTCCAAGTGATTTACTTCTAGCAACCTGCAAAAGTTTACATGTTAGACTAACTCCAGCTGGCCACTGCTGAAGGCACAAATGCTTCCAAGAACCACATCTGTATGTCCAGCTCATGGATTCCAGTGAACTTCCTTGGCAAGCCACCTCAGCACACCTCAGCTCACCAAGTTTCTCTCCCCATACAACCAGCTGTGGCTCACAGACCAGCTCTGAAAATCCAAAAGCTAAATTATATTTTTATCTAACCCTCGCAGCTCCTAAGCTTCCCTTTCTGCAGCACACAGGTGTGGAGAAGCTGAGCACTGCCTCCAGCCTGCAGTGAGACACAGGGAAATGACTGCTTCCCCACAGGAGGGAAATGATTGAGGAGGGCACCAAAGTATCACAAAACAAGAATGATACAGCACCACAACACAGGAGTTGTAACATGAGTTGCCATAAGCTCCTGCCCTTAAGGAGTTGGTACTTCTAGAGGTAATTTTGGAAGATGCATGTAAGTCTCCCCACTGCTGCCTGGTGCTCCACTACATTTCCCAAGCAGCCTCCTGTGTTCCTGCCTTCCTCCCAGGACACCACTGGCTTCTCAGCACATTCAAAAGCCTCTAACTTGAAGGACATAGGGCAGTGTCTCCATGTGCAATGGAGAAGAGAAAATAGGTTGCTAGGAAGCAGTCATGCTAAGACCGTTTTCCAAAAAAATAAATTACTTCAGTCCATTAACAGCGATTTTTTTTTTTTTTTGGAAATAGAGTTAATGAAAGCACAAGAAGCGGCCATGTCTGAAATCTAATTAAGAATCATTCTAGAAGTGTTTCCTCATTTTGAAGTTATGCTATGACGTAGCTCACTTAAATTACATGCACATTCAGGTCTGTACATTGTATCAAGCAGGTTTGAAACCTAGTTTCTACACTGGCATCTATGTTTAGTTTAATTCCTAGCTTCAGTCTACTTCCAATATTTTAAAATACTGCTGTTTCCTCCTTTTCTGAAGCAAAGGGGTACTTTAAAACAGGCCTCTGTTTATACCAACAAGATCATGAATATCCTTCATGTTTAGCATTCACAGCTATAGCAGCACAACCTATAAAAAATTCTTCCAGCTCACCTTCAGAACAAGCCTGTTTACACTGAACGCTTAAGTGCACTTCTGTACATTGCACCAGTAGACTCATGCCAACAGCAAACATGCAGGTCTTTCTCTAGCCTATTCAATAGCAAGCCATTCTCAGTGTGCTACAGAGCTATTCCTGCTACAGGAGGCAGTTTTGCATGTGTATCCATTCCTACTGGAATCCTTCCCTCTCAGCAAAGCAGCATGAAATTATTTGGTGGTTTGGGGCTTTTGATGGTGTTTTGTTGTTGTTGTCGTTGTTGGTTTTGATTTTGTTTTTGTTTTGTTTTTTTTTGGAGAGTGGGGGGAGCAAGGGTGGAAAAATATCTTATTTTACCGCTATTTGTACACAGTTCGGAGCAGTTATCCAAGTAAAGGAACTGTGCAATGTTCTCAAACACTATACAGCTAGAGAACAGACTCAAACTAAATGCAAAGGAACAATTTTAGACAGATACACAGCTGTCTGTCAAGACCAGAACCTAGTTTGATGCATGGTGCCTCATGCATGCGATTAACACAGCCTAGCTTTTGAGACAGCTTTCTTCCTTAGAACTCAATAAAGCAGGTGCTTACTAAAACATTACCATTTTGTTGAGCAACTATAATTAAAATAAGACATTAGCTGTCAACAACAACAACAACAAAAAAAAAACACATTTTCCACAGAGCAACTATTTTCAATTATTTCATTTCCTCACAGTAAAATTGCTGAAAAAAATCCTAAACCAAGCTATTTTAAGATAATTTATTATTTTAAGTCATTTTGAGAAGTCTCAGATTCATCCAAGTTAAGGAGTCAAAACCATGCTAGGCTTTCGTAGAAAAACAAAGCATTTCCTTGTGCACTTAGACTTCTCAGCTGCTCTTGCTTGACAAGACTTGGGTTCAAGGCAAAGCATTCAGTTAAACTTTATGGCCTGTATTATGCAGGTCAGCAAGTTGTGGTTTACTTGTTAACATGAACATTATTAAAACACATCTTTGTATAATAAACCAACGGTGACTCAGCATGAGCATGAAACTAAATTCTGATCATAAGTGGAGGATATCCAAGTCATAGGGCTAAATTCCAGGACCTATGCCCACAACTGCATGCCCAAAGGGAAAAACTGGAAGAGCAGGATATTATATGGTAGGGTGAACAGTCACTACTAGAAGATTTGCTCTAACTGTGTGAAAGCCGAAGAAATCGCCTGCTGTCACAGAGCCAAGCAGTACCTTTCAAGTATAACAGTGCCTAAAGGTACCTGCAGACAGCCCCAGGTATACCAAAAGAGATGTCTAACTGGAAGAGCTAGAACGTTTGACTGCAATGAATTCTTAAATCAGGTTTGCACAGTAGTCTCACAGCTCTGAAGCATTTGACAGTCATGAATTACACTACCAAACGCCTGGACAAAAGACTCTGTACTTTCCAGGAAATGTACCTTGCAGGCATGAAAAGCCAGATTATATCCTCAGACTCAGCAACAAGAAGCCAGACTCTCCACATTATAAGGCTAAGGGGTTCTTGTTCAGAGATATCCTGAACTAATAAATGCTAAAAGGCAATCTTGCTTCTTATGCCATTTGTCCAGCTTCAGAGCTTTTAGTGACTAGTATAGTAGGGAAGCTTATTCTCTCAGTCCTCCAGAACTGTCACACCAGCCCCAAATTCCAGAAAGTAAAGACAACCAGAAAGGTCATGTGATAGTCATAACATCAGAAAAACAAGAAAGCAGAATAGATTGGACTGGCATGTGAAGATGTCCATGACTTTCAAGAGCAACTGCTTTCACTGTGTTCATGATATATACGCTAAGACCTTGTTCAAGGTCTTGAACTCCTTGAACTCCCTTCTTTCACCCTGGCTGAGTATCTGGTATTTCATGGGAACAAATAAATAGTCTGAGGATAAACAAACAAACATACAGACCGCTGTACTTCATGGAAGGATATAAGTTGCTCCCCCATGTGAGGCTTCCAGATATTATTTATGTACACATAGTGTACAACAATTGTGAAAAAATAACTATAAAAATAGGGATCAAATATATGTCTAGGCATAGAAATATTTAGTATCTTGGCTTGGATAGCCCCATCCAATCAATGACACACAAAAACAGACCATGCTACAATTACAAAGGTATATACAACACCAGTGTTTACCATTATAGCAGGAGATAGCATCTGAGACACCTGATTAGCTTTCAGTAACTATTTGTTGACCCATTTTTCAGGAAAACCCCTCTTCCATTCATTAAGCTGTTCATAAGTCAGCATTTTGCATACGGTTATTTGAGAGGTACTACTCAGCTATTTGGTCTGAGTTAAGTTATTTTTGCAGAGCCAGCAGAGGGAGTACAGACATCATTTTACTAATCAGCTGTAGAAGAGATACCTTGTGAGAAAGCACTAAAAGAACTGCATACAACATAATGCAGTTAGTTTAAAGCAAGACAAGAACTTCCTCTGGCTTTCACAACCCATATGTCAATGGCCAGCAGAGTTAGTGTTTTGTTTTCAATCTGCAACTAACACTGATGTCTCAAGGACTTGCATCTGACAGTGTCAGGAGCAATTCTAACAATAATGACCAGCACCTTAAGTCTGATACCTTAACATGTCAAAAATATGTACCTACAGTTTCAGCTGGTCAACAGTATAGATTCTGCCATTTCTTATTTATTGAAGGGCTAAACCCTGCTAGTTTCAAATCTTAAAGAGCAGCACACATGGATCTCAGAGAGCAGAAAAACTCAGACTCACTGGCAGAGCAGCCAGAAAGGCAGGGCATCACTAGGGCTGGAATGCAACAAGAGGCTCAGCCTTCCTGCTGGAGCTCCCAAAGGCATGCACCTAGCTGCAAATCTGGTTTTCCACATCCTCTGAAGCAAGAGCTCTGCTGCTCTATTTAGCATTTCCATTGATCAGCCTGCTGTGGAGTTGGCAATTATGACTGAATGGTGTTGACACAGCAGCTGCTGTGGAAATGGCTTGAAAGAGGAACAGGCTTTAAGAAGACAGATTGATAGCTTTTTGCCATCTCAGGAGCTCTAGGCCAATCTTAAGCATTTATCACATTTCATTGGGTGGTTATTTCTAACCTTCACTATTTAAAAGTTAGTATATGAAGAGCTCACATGAATGTGATAAATTGTTTAATCTCAAAAGTTTATTTAAAAACAAATAAACAAGCAAACAAAAAACACAAAAAGCAGCAAAACACTCTCCACCCCCGAAGAAAGTAAATTTCAGTCTTTTTAAACTTCGCATCAAGCTTAAGAAGCTTTGACAGCTTCAATCATTAGACTTTAATCACTACCTTGCCCAAGAAGAAGAATGCCCCTAGAGCAATGGAATTTACCGTTCACTTGTTTCAGGTTTTAAAAATAGAAAAACCATCCTTTAGTAAATTAGATGGCTGCTTCTGTTGCCCACGTCCTACAGAAAAGAAGCATCCACTTCTCAGCTTCATTTTTCCTTTACAGATTTGTTAAATGAGTAAGTCATTGTGGGCCAAATGGGTTCCTCTCTTACAGAACAAGCTTAAGGTTAAATATCGTACAGCTGACTGCAGTTCCTCTCCTGTATGGCTGAGGACCATGCCATAGTTTTGCTTTCAAAATTCAGGGCTCAAGCACCACTTCCTTTTTGCTCTCACTATCCTATTCCTAGGATTGTGGTCAGGATGCACAGCACACTGTAGCAGCACAAAAATTGCTGCCTCTTCTGTCACAAGAAAGGTGATGTCCAAGGATCAAGATGTGTCCCAACCACCCTGATTATCCTTTCATTCCCGAAATTACTCTTGTCTCATGAAAGTGGAGAGTTTTGGCAGATGCAGAACAAGTTTGATTAGGAAGCTGATCAATACAGGAAAAATGTAGGTTTCGGGCAGACTGGATCTATAACCAGGCTCACTACACTGATAAGCTCGTATGAGTGCCAGTTCAAAACAGGAGACAGAGCTATGCAGAACCTGTTTAAGTCAAGCAAATGTGAAACTATACTCTCAGAAAAGCTGTTTTAAAAAAGACATTACTGAATTTATATGTCTATGAAGTCAGACAGCTGGTATAAGCAAGGTTAATGCCACAAATTCACAGAGCAATTTAATTGTTTAACATAATACCACAACTGTATTTCAACTTGCAACTGGCGTCTCATTAAGCTCCAAAGTAATAATATCTTTAGTAATATTTAGTATCTTAAAAAAGAGACACAAATAAGAAAAAGGAAGACTTGAAGGGACTAAAGACTGTCTCACTGACAGCTGAATGTACTTCACCTAAGCTTCTGTATTACTCCTAAAATCCTAGTAGTAGCACATCTTTGTGTTTATAATACCCTTTTGCACGACTCAGACTGGCATTCTAATCAGTAACATACAATGTTATCCATTGGTGAAATAGATGGGGTGCAAAAAAAGCTCTGAAATAATAAAACACTTGTATGTATGTAGTACTTTTCTTCTTGGATAAGTATCTACAGCAAACTCCAAAATGTACATTTTAAAATCACAGTAGCTATATTTAAGTATCTGCAGAAGTTTAGTTACCTGTTTTTAACTTGAAATGCTTAACACCTTATATTTAGTATTCTGCTGAACACTTACTGATTCCAGTATTAATCACTCTCTTAAATTTAGTACTTAATTAGTAAAAGACAGCATGTAGCAGATGAAAATTTTAGTTTTTAGAAAACAACTCCTAAGTTTTGCCCTTCGCCATCCCACTTTCCTTTCACCAAGGGGACAGATGCATTGAAGTCTGTTATTTGAATTACACTTGCTAAAAGTTTGTTCTTTCTTACCACCATGTGTGAGATCCACCTGAACAAACGGTAACAATTCTATCTGAAGTATGAACCCCAGGCTGCTTTTTTTTTTCTCCTTTTAAATAGGAAATGGATAAATTAGAGCTGAATTTAATCTTTCAGCAGAAGCTATCTAGGACACAATCTAAAATAGTCACATGAATCTCATCTTGGAAGTACTTATGTCTGCTCAGCAGCAAAAGAGGCCTGGAGTGACTGGTTTCAGTTGTTGAGGTGGTTATGTAAGGGGCAAGGATTGCGCTACCAATGTTAACGGCAGCCAGCTCGCTGAATTAGCATATTGAGCAGATACATTACCATGTAAAAGCAGGCACATGTGAGAGTAAGGATGTGGTTTCACAGTTAGTTTAGGAATATCTGAACGCAGGCTGCTGCCAGAAGGTATAGCCCTGTGCCCTGGCGTGTGCTGGCTCTAATGCTCACCTGACCACAAGGTCAGGGAACAGACCTAGATGAGAATTAGTGACAAGAAGACAGAAGCAATGCATGTGGCTCCTTCTGAAGGTCAACATGCTGGTGGAGGCTGTCCCCTCCCAGTGCAGCACAAACCTCAACAGGTTAGTCCTCACCAGCACACAAGCGCTCTGCCAACTCCAAACCCACTTGTCTGGAAAGATCAAAGAATGACTGGAAGGGCCATCTAATCCCAACTCCATGCCATGGGCAGGGACACCTCCCACCAGACCAGGTTGCCCAAGGCCCCATCCAGCCTGGCCTTGAACACCTCCAGGGACAGGGCATCCACAGCTTCTCTGGGCAACCTGTGCCAGGGCCTCACTACCCTCTGAGTGAAGAATTTCCTCCTTATATCTAATCTCAATCTACCCTCTTATAGTTTAAAACCATTACCCTTGTCCTATCACAATGCTCACTGTAAACAGTCCCTCCCCAGACTTCCTGTAGGTCTCCTTTAGGTACAAGATAGGACCATGCCCAAGATGCCCGAGACCTTTCCCACAGACCTCCTCCCTAACCAAACAGCCCTTGACCTGAACTGCCACACAGAGCAGCTGCACTCAAGGTGCAGGGCATCATGTGCATCTTAGCTGAGCTTCTCAAGGCAGAGACGTTTTATACCACCAGGACACAGTCTACTCCTTTGGATCTGCATTGTTCCACTGCAGCAAGGCAGCCACTTGACATGGGCAACGCCCAGGACAGCCCCAACTTTGTCTGCCTTCACCCAGAGGGATCTGGATTGCCTAGGAGCCCTGCTAGTTCAGCCCAGTACTGGACACATGTCACCATTTCCAGCTATTCTGAACCACTGCAGGGAAGAAGGTCTTTCAGTAGTGTTATTATTTTGTCAGCTCAATCGTGTTCAGGAGGCACCTTTGGCAACACCTATCAGAAGCTCACAACAGGCCTATTTTATGACCAAATTACACTGTATTTACTTTGGGCAGTTCAAACCATTTTGACTAAGATTAATAATATAGCTTTATTCCCCATATTCATTTGTTTAGCCTTACATTCAGCAATGGAATGAGAATATAAAACTTCAGGTCCATACAAATACAGCAATTCAGTTTTTGGATTGATGAGTCCACCAATTAAAATGCTACTGCACTACCTCAACAGAAAACAAAAATTAATATCCTCCACCTATTGTATTTTTCTATCTGGTGAACTTATTTTCTAAGCTTTGAAGCAGCCAGAATTCACACTGTAGCTTTAGGATGTCAAACTTCACATAGTCAGGACAATGCAGACAACCTTTTCTGAGGAATTGTTGGAAGGTGGTTCTCAAAGCTGCTGTCCAAAGTCAGAAATGCCATTATTGGACAGCGGAAAGAAATCCACACAAACTGCTCACTCATAAGTAGATGACATCCATGCCACCGCTTTATACACTATTTCATACTCAGACAGCTTTATGCACTATTCAATGGCTATGCACTATTTCAAAAGGCTCCTGTACAACAGTGTGTGCTTTGAGAAGCCATCTCCATTTTATGGGTAGATCCATTACAAATGCTTCCACTAACAGAAACCAAATATAAAGAAAAAAAAACAAAACAAAACAACAAAAAAAAAACAATAGACCATGCTTCTCTCAAATTTTAGATAACTGAGTGCTTTACTGAGATAATTGAGAACTTCACTTTAGATGTATAGATTCAGTTCAGAAATGAGCCCCTACATCTGCAGTCACCACAGCCAGATGCACCTGCTATCAAAATACACTGCTGAAACAGGACTTCATGAAGACGTTGAGGCATTTCACTCTGCAAAGCAAGCTCATTGCGGGATGTGAAGAAGCTGTCACAACTACATGGATTTCAGAGCTGAAGTAGGTGAACACAAGCTGAAGTGATCTGAGCTGTTAATAAAGCAGAAGAAAGACAGCTGGAATCAGTGCGTTACCAGTGGTGGAATGCCTTCCCTACCCTCTCCAGCTGTCAGTCTCCAGCTTCCCAAATACATATATATGTATATATTTTAAAGCTGTTTGGCACAGACACTGCTAGTCAGATTAAATTATTTTATGTTTCACACAAACTCACCAGGGTGTGGTTGCTAGATACTGCACTGATTTAAGTATTGATTTGCATTATTATCCATAGGTTTCAAAGTTGTGTACCAGCTTTGTTCCCATGCGAAGGACAAAACTGGCAGACCCAACCAGTGTGAAACAATTTAAGCACAAAGTGACTCAACAGCAATAGCAGTAGCACATATAGGGAAGTGAAAAAAATCCTGCTCAACGGTGCATATTAAGCTTCTGCTTTAGTCTCTACTGCATCTGAACAGCCAGGAGAGATTCGAAAATACCACCCTTTCTCAGATAACATAAAGGGCTAACCATACCTGTCATGGTTTCTACTCATTTCTTGCTTCTATCCCCTCCATCTTATCCAAGCAAAGCCTCAGAAAGCAAGCCCAGGTGCACAGTATGACAAACAGTTCCTCATTTCCTCCTCTACAGCATAAGAAACCACTGAGGCATACAGCAAATGGTTGCAATATTCTTTAATATTTTACCTAGGGCAACGATCTTTATGGATAGATCCAAAGAATCTTTTCTGGAAAGCCATTAGTTCATGGCCGGCACTCCAACTACTTTCCAATCTGCTATCAGAACAGTAACTTCAAGCTCTTTTATGTGAAAAGGTTACTACTTTCTAGCAAGCAGTTTCACCTGAGAGCTACACAAGTAAGAACATTCACACAGCAGCTATTCAGATACTAACACTGCTTCCATCCTGTGAGCTGTGCCTCTCACCTCATGCCATGGGAAGCCTATTTTGTGCACTAGGATTGTCCAGCACAAGTACTGGTGCAGTGAGCCAAAGGGTCAGCGTAGCACAAACGAGAAGAAAAGTATAGAGCAACTCAGAATGCTGTAGAAACCAATGCAGCCACCTGATCACCTCTGCCACCCCACCAAACTTTCTACTCGTGGTGACAGGCTAAAGAGGAGAGAACAGAAATGGTTGTCTCACTGTCCTCACAGTCTCTGATTATGATGATCAACACAGCAGCTGGAGAAGGCCATGATACAAGGATGCTGTAGCTCCAGAATAATAACAAAAAATATAAGTAATCAATCATCTTAATGGAAATGATTAGCAAGTATTTTGTTTAGAACTTGACAGACATTTCTCAGAACACTTACCATGTAAGTGTTCTCTAAACTTCTGAAGAGTCACAGTGGCCATCCTCCTAATGTTTTATTATATTCTACAGGGTTTCCTAAAAAAAAGTTAGCAGTAGCCACAAAACTTCTTAACTGCTAGTTGCTAAGCTCCTTACACCAATTAAGAGCAGAACACTCTGGCTATTCCTTTTGATGGTAGAAAAATTCCATCGTGCACAGCTGATGTCTCTGTTCTTCCACCTTTCTCCAGAAGGAGGTATCAGTTATTTTTAATTTGTTTCAAAGCCAGATACATATTGTGATTGGCTTTGCAGATGAAACTTATTTTATCATGTACTGTTGCTTTTCGTTTTGTTGGTGGTGAGTTTTGGTTGTGGGTATTTTTGTGGGTGTTTTTTGGTTTCATGTGTTGTTTTTATTATTATTGCTATTATTACTTGAGAAATCTTATCGTGCAATACGCAAGAAGTCTTGACTTCATTAAAAATGCAGTTGCTCAGGAAGCCATAGTAGAAACCACAAGCAACACATTCTCATGTTTGCACACACACAGCAGCAATCTTGAAAAAGCCATGCAGACAAGATAGTCAGTTGTCAAATAATATGTCAAAAAGGCTGTGTGACCTTTTTATAAGGCACATCTTTTACTCCAGGGTAAAGGGCATTCAATCTTTTTTCACTGGTACATGTACTTTAAAGATGATCAAGATCACCTCAGACTCAGAACCTTAAAATAAATACCAAAATTTCAGTTTAAATAAAGACACAAGAGTCAGAAAGAGAACACGCAACTATGAATCCTAGGTTAAATCCCAGGAAGTTGCATGGCTACTTAAATTAACTGTAGCGTGCGTGTATTTATTTTTATGTACAGTGCCTATCACCATATTGATAAACACTGTGATGGCAGGGCTAAGAACAGGAGTTGGCACGTTAGTACCTCTGTTACAACCAATAAGAGTGGTTGAATCACCCTGTCTGCCTTGAGAAGGGGGTTGACACTACCAACTAATTCAGAACATGGTGCATCTCAGGCCTCTTCTTCACAGTCCAGACACTGTACACCAAGTGGTCAGAACCTAATAGTGTTGTATTCCCTACTGCCACCTTATCTTTCTGTGAATATAAGGGCACAAGTAAGGGTAGCAGATTACAAGCGATAGGCTCCGCAGAAGTGCGTTTTGAGAACATGATGTTTCCTGTGCTTACTGGGAATGAAGGCAGCATCCAGCTTGTAAGCAATATTGAAAGACTGAGACACGTAGACCACTGAAGTTAACAGTAAGTGAAAGGTCATGCAAGAACTTACTTGGGTTTCTTTTCCACAGCAGAACCAAAAAAGAAAAAAAGAAAAAGCCATCAATAAACCAACATTACCCCCTTGTGCTGAGAAGACACCAATCATTCTTTTAATGACAAAACGACCCAGACTTTGTGACCAGCAGCAAAACTCATCAACCCTGTCATCCTCAAAATTTATCTACACGCTCCTTAACTGCACACTGCAGTTGGCAACAGCTCTAACAGAAGGATGTATCTTCTTCCCTCAATCCATTCTCCCCCATGCATCCCCAAGACAGGGCAGATGTTATTTGTCTTGTAACATGTGCTTACATCTTATCTATTATTGGAGAAAAAGAATTTGGATTTATTTTTAGAGCCATTTCTGGCTTTTTTTTTTTTTTTCCTAAAAACACCTCCTACATTTTCTTTACATTTCTTCTCCCACCAGACCTTCGAAATACCAACTGAGAAAGCCTCATGCCTACTTTGCAATTCACCAAAATTAAACTAATAACACCTCCCGCTGTCATCTGTCATTTAGAATAAGATTTATAAGTGGCAGCAGAAATCACTTTCATAATGTTTACTGGAATATGAATAGCTTGAACAGGCAGATCCCTCAAATTTACTGTTCACATGAAACGAAACCTGTCATGAAAACTAGAAACTCATTTTTATAAACTGCATTTGAAAGCTTGATAGTTTAGAAGTAAAATAGGAACTGGACAATTCCATGTATTTGTGTTCAGTCTGGAAAGGTGCAACAGTGGGTCCGTCTAATTTTCTGCCGGTTGATTTCATTGTACATGGTAACTCCCAGAAATTCCTCTTATCTAGTATCCTTCTACTCTAATTATCGCTATTGCTTCCATCTTCTGGATGCGCGTGCCCCCTTTCAGATATGCCGGGCACATTCCTGCTCTTTACAGGTGGATATGAATGTTTGGTGGGGGTTTCATCAACTCAGATTCTTACTTTTTATTTCTCTGCCATGCGATCAGTGAACATGATCTTATCCACTACTTGAACCCAAAGTTAGGGAAAAAGCAACATTAGTAACAAAATTAGTTATTTAATCGTACAGAAATCCAAACCTGAAGACCAGCCATTTTCAGTTAGATTAGCAACTAATCATTAGCACACGTGAGAAATACTCTTCCTCTACATAAATCATCATGGGTTCACTTTTTTTTTTTTAAACAGGCGACAGTATTACTTTTGAAGAACAAGGAGTACAGCAGACAATCTGTTAACTTCTTAATGAGAAACAAAAATGGTACCTTCAAGAAAAACATCAACAGGATGAATACAAAAAATAAACCTACTTGATACTGTTGCCTGGACTACAGCAAGCTAGGAAGAAGAGCTTATCTTAGCTTTTTAGACAATACTACAATACCTAGATTTTATCTAATTTTTAATTAAAATACTCGAAAAAAAAAAAAAAAAAAAAATCACTATCTCTTGAACAGAAGCTTTTAACAAGCTTGGGTTTCTTCCTTATTATTCATTTTAGAAAAAATTAGGAATACTTAAGAGCATAAATTTAAGAACATGACTACAATTTTATTGATCCTTTTGGAGGAAAGTAAGCATGTGTTTCTGTACCAAAATAATCTGCTATAGATTGAAGTAGTTTTCCTTATTTCTCAAAAATAAAATTTACATTGGCATGCCCTGGGCTAATCACGGCTGCTCATTAATCTGCATTAGATAAAATTTTGCTAACTGAGAGCTGACTTTGAGCAAAATACGCATACTTGCTGCACTGGCATTATTTTCCCTTTAAAAACAGAAGAGAATGTATATTAAAATAAACAGTTCAAACACTGAAAGACATCACTGAGGTCACATTTCAGTGGTAAAGAATGCTCAGTGCCATTAATATTTAGTCTACCTTAACGGAAGAAATTTGAGTTAGAAGATACTTTAGGTTATCTTGTCCACCCTTATGTCAAGGGAGACTTGCTTGCTACAGCATGTTATTGATTGCTCTGCCAAGTCCATTTTGAACTCATCAGTTAATATTGAGTTCCCAGCTCTAAAATCTTAAATGGTGGCAAAGTCAAGTCTTCCAAAGCATCATTTTTTTGATATTGCTTCAGTGGATACATTTCTTTTCCTCCTTACTATCTTCATTTTATGACTGTTTCCATTTTATCATATTCTTCTCTGAACAATCTCAAGCAGTTAAAAAAAAGAAAAAACTAATTACTAGACCTTTATGACTACGAGCTGCAAGATATTTACAAGCCTGTCTGTGCTTCCTGTTAAGCTTCCACAACACGATTTAAAGGGTCACAAGTCCAACAGCTGACACAGGTTCTGTATTGCGGTCCATGAAAGAGTCACTTTCTAAATGAGATTCCAGCATTAGGCAGCAGAGCATTTTAATTGGTAGAATCAGTCCTAGATTATTAGTTTGAGTTCATACAGTGCAAGTGGGGATCCTTTGCTTATGCCATTATCTGTATGCAACTCGAGTCTGTAAGGAACCAAGACCTGTAGTTGAACCCATGCTGAAGTGACACTCATCTGGTCTACGCCTGAAATTCCCAAACACAACGCCTGCTTAATATGCAATACTGAGTCACTGCGTGTATGCGGAGCATGGCCACGCTGACAGAAAAATTACTTTTGCCTTGTATCATTTTAATTTCCACTATCACAAGCAGCATTCTCTTCTGAACGACCTGAACAAGTAACGTTGCAATTCAGCACCAAGATAGCAATACTGACCAAAAAAACCTACAAACACCTGTGTGTAACACAGGACCCTTGTTTTCTCCAAATAACCCAACCTGGGTGGGTTACCATGATGAACAGAGAGAACTGCAATACACCAAACAACCTAACAATGCTCTTCCAGACCAGAAATTTTACATTTAAGTGTACAAGCTTTTTTTTTTTTTTTCCCCTGACTGAATTCAGTGACCACTTTTTCCACTGACACGAAGAGAGTTTCCATTCATTATGCCATAAGTATTAAAGCTCTAGTACGTTGGAAGCCATTCCTGCCAACAAAGTCAATAGTTTAAAGATACACAAGTTTACTTCTGCTGGAATTCACTATTTGTGGTGTTTGGAACAAATCCTCAGAAAGCTCAAACAAACAGGGAAAAATAAAAACCCATCAGCTATGGCCAGCGCTACCACCTTCTCATACATTATATGACGAACCAGAGGTTGGCGAGTTACCTAGGCGAGCCCTTTTTAACCACCTAAAAATCCCATTCCGACGCCAGCCCATTGGGATCCAGGAGCATTTAGGGGATGCAGCAGCTTTTGGGCGCGCTGCGCCGCACTGCTCCCGCAGCAGGTAAGTGCGGACCGCAGATTGCTGGCGATGCCCGGCACGTCTCCCGGCTCGGGACCCGGAGCGGGGACGGGCTGGGGGCCGTGCCCTGGATGCCCACCCGGCCCCTCGCCCCCGACCGGGCGCTGCCGCTGCCAACGCGTCCCCACGGCCGCGGCGCGGGGGGGTCGCCGCCGGCTGCACCCCGAGGAGCGGAGCTGGCGGCCGGCACGCACAGACCATCACCGGTGGGGTCCCCGTGCCGGGGGAGCCGAAACGACACCGAAATGCCCTCGGCGCTGTGCATCTACGCCCCTGCGGCACATTTCAGGAAGCGAAGCGGAGCCGGCGCGTTCAGACGCGCGTTCAGACTCCAGATCCACAGCGCCCCGGCGGCTCCGCCAGCCGCATCCCGGCCCCGGGCGGCGGATGCCGGGCCCGCGGTGCCCGGCGGTGGGTGGGGGGGGTGGGGGTGAAGGGGGGAGGGTGATGCCGGTGCGGCTGCATCGGGGCCGCGCAGCACACGGCGACCGGGGGGCGGCCCCGGGGGGCAGCGCTGCCGCCGCGCCGCAGCCCCGCATCCGCTGCCCTCAAGGTCACGGCGCGCCCCGGCTGGAGGTGCGCGCTCCGGTTACCGGCTGCGGCGGGAGGCTCGCGGGGAAGGAGGCTCGGAGGCGGCCCGCAGCCCCCCGCGGCGGAGCGGCCCCGCCGAGCGCCTGCACCTGCCGCCAACGCCGCCGCCGCCGCCGCCGCCGCGCCTGTGCGGAGCGGAGCGGAGCGGGGCGGGAGGGAAGGAGCGGGGCGGAGGCGCGGCGCCCCCCGCCGCCACCGCGCTTACCTCGGCGCCGCGGGGCCGCCCCCGCCGGCCGGGACGAGGCGAGGCGCCCGTGAACCTGCTGCTGCTGCTGCTGCTGCTGCTGCTGCTGCCGGCGGTGGTGGTGCCGCCGCCGCCGCTGCTGCCGGTGCCGCCGCCGCCGCCCGCCGAGCGCACAAGGTCCCCGCGCTCCCCGCCCTGCCCGCGGCCGCCCCCGCCCTGCGGCCGCGGGGGGAGGGGAAGGGGGCGGGGGGAGCGCGGAGCGGGGAACCGAGCCGCGGCGGGGAGGGGGCGCCGGGGGAGGCGGGGGCGGAGGAAGGGGAAGGGGAAGGAAGGGGAGGGGGGGGGCGCGCACCGCCCGCCCCGCCCCCGTCGCCTGCTCACCGGCAGGAGCCGCGGGTCGCCTCCCGCTCTCCTCTCTCTCCTCGCTCTCTCTGTCCCCGGCCGCCCGCCTCCTGCCGCACGCCCCGGGCAGCGCCGCGGAGAGCCCCAGCCCCGCGCGGCGACCGTTACGGGAGCCGGGCGCCGCCGGTCGGGGCGGGGCGGGGCGGGGCGGGGAGGGGCGGGGCGATGCGGTGCGGCGCGGTGCGACCGCCCCCCGGCCGCCTCCCTCCCCCCTCCCTCCCTCCCCCCCCACCTCCCGCGCTCACCCGCCGCTGCCACCGCCCCCGCCCCGCCCCGCGCCCGCCGGTGCCCGCCGCCGGTCACGTGACGCACGGGGAGGGGAGGGGGGGGCTCCGCGGCGCGGCGGCCCCTCAACGGGGGGGGGGGGAGGAGAGGGGGCGGGACGAGGCGCGGAGGCCACGCCCCCGCGGCGCCGCTACTGGCTGGCGGTGGGGTGACGCGCTTGTTTCCATGACGTCGCGGGGCGGGGCCGCGGCGTTTGATGGAGGCCGGCGGGCTCGGCGGGACGGTGACTTTGCCACCGGCGGCTCCCGAGGGGCGGGGCGCGGCGCGGCGGGGCCGGGCGGCCGCGCGCCTCTGCGTGTGCGCGCCCGGCCGCGTGTGCGCGCCTCGCCTGCCGGCCGCGCGTGGCGGGCCCGGGGGCGGCCCCGGCCTGCGAGAGCCGTTGTGGAGCGGAGGTGGGGGGGGGGGGTGACCGCGTGAGGCGCCCTAACGGCCCGCAGCCGGGGGGGCCGGGGCAGGACGGGGGGAAACGGGGAATGAAACCACAGCCTGGCTGCTTCAGCGCGGCACCCGCACCGCACGGCCACCGCCACGCGTCAGGCAGCTGTAGTGCCGTCCCCTCTGACACAGCACCGCCGCTGGGCGCCTCGCCGGGCCGTGAGCACCCCCGGCTCCCCACACGTCGTGCTGCTCCCCACACGCCCGCCTCGCCCAGCGCTGCCGCTGCAGCCCCCCCGGGTGCCGCAGAGCCGGGGGAGTTCGGGCGGCAGGGCGAAGGCAGCGCTGAGCAGCCCGCAGCACCGGCAGATAAAGCGGTCGCCCTAGCGGCGTGGCTGCCGTGCCTCCTTCTCCCCCCTCCCCTACCTGAGTCCCTGCCCCATCTCCCTCCTCGTTCAAGCGAGGCAGTCAGAGACACCGTGAGCAGTAATTGGCTCCTGCCCGTTTGGGATGGTGCTAAAAATACCGCCTTACCTCCACATATCTAGAGGTCGACTGAAAAAATCAAAATACCGAGGTGAGCAGCGCCGCAGGCTGCTCTGCTGAGACTCGTTCTTGCGCCTCTCCCCAGGAGGAGACTACGGGGCTGCGCGAGCACACGCGAGCCAGGTTCTCGTGCATTCTGCCCGCAGTTCAGCACCCTCCTCGGCACGGATCGCTGGCGCTCGGCGAGGCTTCCCTGGCTGCTTGGAGCTGCAATTCTCCATACAGCTTGACAAGAGGTGTTGTTGTGCACAGATCTGTCATATCTGCCAGCTCTCGGGCAGACAAAATTAGCTTTGGTGCAGCTAAGAAGGAGATGATGTGCTTAACGCATTGCAGTTTGGGTACGCCTGTACCTGCTTCCTCTTCTCTCCAGGGAAGCTAAGTAGCCAGTGCTTCAGTTCTTCACCTACCAGATGGGAATAACTCCCCTTGGTTGTCTTTGAAGGAAGGAAGCCATGGTCAGAGGGACATACATCAACATTCATTTTTTGCAACGCTGTTATAGTAGAATGCTCCAAGTGGACATATTTTTCATGGCACAAAATAATTATTTAATGTTCCTCTTGATCTTTTGTACGAGGACAGTATAAAAACATAAACACATTGCTTGAAAGTAAGAAGAAATTTCTTCTGGCTCTACAGAATCTTCTCCCTTGGAATTTCAAAATGTTTTTCAACTTAATCCTCAAGCTACAATATTCTTCATGATTTTTGTAAGTAGGCACTCGTCTTATTTCTAAAGGTTAAGGCATGTAATTGAGAAACAGAAAACATTCCGTGTAATTTAAGTCACCAGTCATATCAAGCAAGCAAAACCAAGATGCACAAAGGAATATTTATGGAAATATTTCATTTATCTTTTGAGGAAACATTACCATTTCAGGAAAATTCAGCGTGGTTTGCAGGGAATTTGGAAAGGCCAGACTTGACAAATCAATGACAATAGCTCAACTCATTCTGTGACCAACCCTCCAACGATATCATACATTTTTACAGAGGCAGAAAATGTGTCATGGAGAATTTAAGTGGGTTGCCTGAATCTGATCTACTTATTATTAGAGTTTTAACACAACATGAATTGGTGTATTTGGATCGTTGCAATACTTGGTCAAATATGAGTATGGCAGCCAAGGTTTGAGTGACCATCTTGCTGTTTGTTTGTTTGTTTGTTTGTTTATGAACTAGGAGCCTTTGGGCAAAATTGCATAAGGGGCTTGACCCAGAACAAGAAGGTAGAGAACACACGGACTTTGTGCACGGATCTAAACTCAAATTGGTTTTGAAACTGCTTTCCTGACCACCTTGCTAAAGCTGATCATGTTCAAGCTGCGTCAATGCAGAAATGAGTGGAAGTTATTCACTTGGGTCTGGCTGCTCTCTGTGCCAGCTGGTGGCTGGCACACGTCTGTCTGTCTGTCTGAGCTCTGTCTTGCCTCACCGCTCCTTGCAGACCACCCCTGAGGCTGCGCTGCATCCTCTCAGCATCCTGCCTCAGAGCAGCCCCAGCAACCTCTTGCAGGAAAGATGAGGCAACGATCATGCTAGCAAACAATTGCTCTTTCTTTAAGCTTTTTGGTGTCACCATTGCCAAATTGCTCTACCATCAGCCCTTACAGTCTAGCAATGACCTTGCAAAACAAAAGCAAAGCACTCAATTCATCCTGATATCACCATTGCTTCTCACTTAGGAAAGAGGCCTATCTGCTGACATTTGTGTGCTTATCAGTTCCCAGTTCTTTCTCTTGACTATTCAGGAACTGTGCATCATGGGTTTCCTGCTGCAAAAACATATAACTCAAAATAGTTGAAGCTTTGTGCTCTATTCCATTTCCCTCACAACACTTCAGATATTTTTCTTTTAGTTTTAGGTGCGTGATCAGGAGGGTGAAAGATAAAGCAAGTAAACAAAGGAATGTGAGAAGGAAGAGCTATTGCGCAAATCCCTTCTTCGTGTATCTGATATCTGAAATATATCAGAAAGTATAAACTGAACTTTATACATTAACTGTTTCTTCTTTACATGTTCTTTCCAGGTGCTGCCACAACACAGCAGCATTATGGCCACAGACCAGAGAGTGCAGAAAGACATCTTGAGAACAAAGGCACAACATCTACATGCAAAGAATCAAAATAACAAAGTATAAAATCCTGCAATCTGGCCCATTAAAGGACTTGGACCAAGCATTAGAGAGAAGAAAAAAGAGAGGAGAGCAGGGTAACCATGCTTAACACTGCTATAAAGAGCAGAAAAGAACAAGTTTGGGACGCTTTTCATGATAAAACATAAAAAAAAAAAAAAAAAAAAAAAAAAAAAAAAAAAAAAAAAGCATGGATATGATGAGACAGTGTGACCATGGATGCCTCTTAGAAAGTGATAAATATCTGGTGAGTGAATGTGTTCTGCAAATTATCTGCTAGCAGAGCGCAAAAATACATACAGTGACCACCCAGCCACCTCTACCCCCCAGGACATTTCCTATATGGCGCTTTCCCAATTTGGAGTGTTCCTCCTTACTTTCTCCCCAGTGGCAAAACACTTCTCACTTCGTGCTTGAATTCCTAAAGAATGGCAAAAGTCCTGAGTAAGGTATATCCTGGAAGCATTTTGGTCCAATTGACTAGGAAGATTGGTTAAAAATCACACTGCTGTAACCCATTTCCCTGGAGCTATTAGCCATCACCTACCTCCACGCCTGTCCTTGATATGGATACAGATTTGTCAGGCAGCAATCCTATCATCCCATGATGCAAAATGTGGGAATATCCGTTGCTATTAACAAGGTGCAAAAGTGCTTTTGGGGCGTTCATGGTATGTACAATGCCACACTGAAACAAAAAGTGTTAGTTCCTTTGATTTTTCCTATTGTGGATGCTTTAAGATGTGTTGCTTTATAAGTCAGGGTCTTATCTTTAAGAGCATATGGTCAGCTGATGTTAGTTTGTGAGGCTCCATTGAGTTCACTGATGTTGTGGGCCTGTTCCAATTCACGCTGACTGAGTATCTGTTTGATAAATTGCAATGTTGTGATATGCTGCTCTGTGATCAAATGATAACTATTTTGTTTATTTTTCCCTTCCCCCTCCCCCCAAAGATAAGAAGCAACAGGGGTAACCAAGCTCTGTCTCTCTGAGGCTAACATCAACATCACTGACCAGTCTGACTCACACTCCTGACTCACAGAAATTAGTTTTAGAAAGAGTAAATATAGCCCCTCCTCTCTCTCATCAGTGCTGGGTAATTGTCTTGAGTAGAACAAAAAATTGTCTCTTAGTAATGCCTCTTCAAAGTCCTTTGGATAAGAAAATAGATAATTCAGTTAAGCCTTGGGTTCCTTCAGCAAACATTAGCATTTCTGCCCCTTGGCGATTGTTCAAGATGGTTTTGAAACATTTAAGAGTCATTAGAGCTAATAGCTCCCATTCTGAATTTCCTTCAAGGATTGTATCAGAAAAAAATGCACCACCTTATTCCCACTACCTTAATCAAGAATTAATCATTCAAGTGAGAAACAGTGACCTGAACATGTTTGAATAAATTATTTGTTTTCTTTGTTGACCAAATACAGCTCTAAATCATCTTGGATGTTTTTAAGATGCTAACAAAAATGTACGACTTGCTTAAAATTGCATTAAAAATAATAATAATAATAATGACCTATCTTACATACATAGTTTAAAACTTTGGACACAAGCCTTATGAGCCTTATTCAGAAATAATTGTTTCTAGACTATGAATTGCAGATCTAAAGATTATCTGTGTCAAGATCTAAATTTAGATATCTGTGCAAAAGTGTGGATGAGATATATAGTATTAAACCCTTAATATTAATCGTGCTACATAGTAGTGCAAATTACAGTAAAATCATTACATAAGATGCTTATATTAGTGCATAAAACCAGTACGCTTAGTGAATTAGATGATGGTTAATAACAAAAGGAAAGTCTTGACTGGGGTATTATCTCTGTTATCAGGTAGTACTACAGCTATGAAGGCAAAGGTGAGAAGGAACAAAGTTTGCAAATAATTTAGTGTTCCTTATTAGTTCATGAAACAGAGGAAAATTGAATGAGTTAATGTGACATCAGCTATATTTCTGTTATCTATTAGTAGAACAAAAATCAATAGCATTTTCCTCTAACTTCCCTTTTGTCAATTAGATAACATGGAAGCCTTGTATTGAACCACCAGAGTTTAAATACATCATGTTACGGACACATATAGTAAGAGGACCGCTGTAGGTTATTTTCAGGCTGTGACATGTTATGCAGCAGAAAAGGCAGCTTGATTTAGGACAGAAATGGATTAAAAGATATAAAAACGTTTTGTACATGGTAGCAGTCCAAACACTGACAGATTTATTATCTTCATTTCTGACTGGATTCAGTAAAAGTTGCACATGCTTACTAATTGCTAAAACTGACGCACCTAGGTTACTAAAAATACCTTGGACTGAAAGGGATTTAAAAATTAATCCCATAAAAGTCTTATTTATCTTTTGTGTTTATTTCAGCTTGATGTTAAACACAACCAAGTCCCTTTCACTATGTGGTCAGCTCAGTGCTTTTCACATTCAAAGCCTCAAATCCTTGCAAGGGCTTTTGAATTGCAAGCCAACTGAGAGCATTTCACTGGGGTACCCGTGGCTGATCTGTGGGACTACATTTAGTAGTAAATGTATGACATGTCCTTGACAGCATATCTAATGGTCTTTCCTGTTGTAGCGCATTTGTGCATGTTTTGGCTCTATACATTGAATCTGGTGTTATTTACTTACTCTTATGAATCAGCCTCTGCAGGAATGCGTGCTCTACAGGTAGCTGCAGAAACACTTATAATGGAACTGGGGCATGGGAGATTTAAATCAAGCTCAACTAGAGTCACCTCTCTCCATCATCTGCTCTGGACACAGAGTAGTAGAGGGGAAACTTTTATTTTATAATGGAGGTGATCTATGTGTTTATACTTGTCTGCTGAATGTGGGGCAAAATGCAAAGGTGAACCAATCAAGGGCTCAATCACATAGGGCAGTTTCAGAAACAGATGAGGTAGTAATTTGGGATTTTCTAGAGATCTTTTTTGTAGGACATTCCTAGGCCCTGTTCCATGAATCACACTCTTCCATCCCCTTTGATCCCTTACATAACTTCCTCTTCTTTTTTTTTTTTTCCTCTTCCTCTTCCTTTACCTCTTTTCCTGTCATGTACTCCATCCTTCAATTTTTTTCAGCTTAAAGTATTTTTTTTTTCAAAGTTACACCTCTCTCACAATTCTGGCCAAACAAAGCAAAACCAAAAAAAAAAACAAGCCAAAACAAAACAGAACAAAACCCAAAAACATCACATAGACCTTACGCATCAGATGATTAATTTGCGACATTTAGGCCAATGTTATGTGGTATTTCTTCCCTTGTCAGTTGGGTGGGAATCACGTCTTCACAGAGACATCTAAAAGGGATACATCTAGATTTGTACTAGTAACTTCTGGTTCCTTTATAGTCAACAGTGAGAAGCTGCAACCTCCAGAAAGCACTGTGTGCCAGTCTAAGTTTAATGTTTATTTTTCTTTTAATTCTTTTAATTTACTTTTAATTTATTTTAATTACTTTATTTATTTATATTTAATTAAAGCAAAAGTGAAAAGTTGAAATTTTAGTATCCAACTCACAGAAGGTTAACAATGGTTAAGTGAGCTGAACCTCTTTTTCAGTCTGCATGGTTTTATGGATCCTCCTAATCTACTAGCCATTACTTTCAAGTGGTCAATAAACTGGACAACATATGCAGAGAAGACAAAAGAAAAACAAACAAACAAACAAAAAACACCATTAGGGCCATCTTTATAAAATAATTGATTGGCAGTAATTTTTAATTAATGCAACTTGCTAGCAACTTCTAGGAAAGCACTGAAGCTTGAATTGAGTCCTTATGAGGTAAATTATATGATATTGAGTAATGACAAGAATGAAGTATGTCTTGACATGAAAGAAGTATGTCTGATTCTTGTGGAGCTATCTGTGAGGAAAAGGATGTTCACATGTGGAAGGCTTGCAGGACACAGCTGCCAGCTTCAGTTCCTCCAGAGCTGGGAGGTGGTGGTTCTGACTCGGTTTAGAATGAGCTCCCATGAGATTGGGTACTTTGTATTTGGACCAGCCAGACATGGGAAGAAAATGAATGTGGGTCCCATAATGGACATAGCGTACAGAGTTTGTTAAGGATAAGATTTGTGATGTGATGTGGTAATGCCAGCACAACCACAGTCTGTTTTGAAAATGGCTCTGGGACTTCAGTGACAGTGAGACATCATCTCTGATCCTTCTAATCACTGTATGTTTGTCTGCCTCCAAACTCTATGTGGTTTTATTGAAGTCTTTGGTGCTCTGCCAAAGTGCAGTGAAATATTATCAGTCAGAAAAGTGTCAAGAATCCCCTTCAAAAATAGATTTTTTTTTTTTTTAATAAATAAATGCAAAAATAAACACATAAAGATAACTTGCTTTAAAAGGAAATTATGATCTAAAAATATATCCAGCTAATGCTCCAAACCAGTATTACATTTAGAAAAATAATAAAACTTTAAAAGTGATAAACCAACAGTGAAGTGTCTGTAAGTTTTGTTGGCATTAGAAATTCCATCTTTTTACCTAACACTTACATGTTACTTTCCTCATTAATTCTCCTGGCCTCATACATGTCACCACCCAATTTAATTATTGCTAAGAAGACAAGTAAAAATGCATTTTAGAAAAAATTTAGCAGGGGTCTATATGATGACATTAAATGAGAACCATGTAAAACTTTGTTTTTTAAAACAAAACAAAACAAACAAAAAAAAAAAAAAAAACAGAACTCAAGTGGAAAATAATGGACATAAAACATAAAAACATGAGAAATAAAAACATAAAGAGTTAATTAAGGCCTCTAAAAAGAAAACAAACAAACAAACAAACAACAACAACAACTAAAAACAGGTATTGTTATACAGAGAAGGTGTTTTGTTTTATTTTTTGACCCCGGTCTTTTTCTCTTCTCTAAATTAGATAAAAGAGCTACACGAAACATTAAGTTGGCAGACAAGTAAAGCTAAGATAAAGTACCTCTCTTAAACCCATAATGCCAGAAAATTCAGAAAGCGAGCTACAACATTACTCTTACCCCATACTGCAGCACTTTTGGTGTGTGGGGGTTTTCTTTGTTGACGTAATACTGAGATAGGAAAGAAAACAAATCATTTTTAGCTTTTTCTCAAAATTTTTTTGCTTTGTGGTTGAGGGGTAGGTGTTTTTAATAGCGTGCTACAGCAGTCCTATTTCCTCCTTCAGTGTGTTCCACCAATTCTTATATTTGTTTTTATGGTTGAGACTATACAAAAGTAAGTAAAATAATGTGAGAGGGAACAGTGAATATAATATAAATATCCTACCTATGATAGATGAGGATTTCTAATTTATTTTGCAAGTTCCAAATAGAAACGTGTATGTAGATTACGTTAAACTTGTGCATGCCTTTGCAGGTTTAGGACACAAATTGCCTAAAGGAACTCATGAAAAGGAAATATAGTGCTTACATTGTATGAGGGAGTTTCTGTATCTCAGTATAGTCATTGTTTTCCATTTGCAATATTAAAAAACATTTGCCAGAACTCCAGCCTGTTCCCTTGAAAATTTAAACATGTGCACTTATTTTCCATTGTTACAAGACTAAAGAATGTTTTTTTTTTTTTTTTTTTTCCTTAATATATTTCAACTTTATTGCACTCCTGAAATACATCAAAGAAATGTCTGATCTGAAGCTCCATAATGTGTGTCGTTTTCAGCAGGGTTACAAGAATCAGCAAGTATTTTTACAATAGAAATCACTGGGCAGGTCCAAATTATTTTGTTGTTCAGCCTTCCCAGATTTTACCTGTGGTAACCATGAGGAAAGGACAAAGTACTGTGCTTGTTGTTTACCTCTTTCAAGAGGTGGTAGGAGGGAGGAAGAAAGAAAGAAAAAAAAAAAAGTCAAAAAGGTCCTGGTTCCCCACATCCCTCCCACAGAATATATGTTGGCTTATTGTAGTAGACATTTATTAATTGCTCAGAGTAAGGAGAAATCAGAGAAGAAATGGATCTCAGATATGAGCCTCTGTAGGTATTCTTTCATGGGCTTATTATCCTTCTCCTGTTTTTCAGGGATGTCATTACTGTACTGGTCTACAGGAATCAAGAACTATTTGAGCACAAAACCACAAATAATTAACCATATAAGATGCTCTCACCTGTATTCCCACTGTTTTGAACCATCAATGAAATAAGAGATGTAACAAACCTAATTTTATCTAAATTATGGTGTTATTTTATTTTTTATTATTTTTGAAGTGTTTAGGACAGATTTTGCATTTTTATACCATAATCTATAAACATCAGTGACATGATCTGTTTCTGCTTGGCTTTAGTCAAGGAGTTATTTTTTGTTTTGTTTTGTCTGAAGCATGACTCAGGAGGTTTCTCTCTGTTTCTTATACAATACTTCTTCCTTCCTGATAATGTCTATTTGTTCTCTATTTTTGGATTGCTTTTCCATTGTTATTTCTAGATTATGAACGAATGTTCATAATCCTGCAGCTCATGGCTGCAGGATCTGTTTAATTAATACAGCCATTTTAGAACAGTTAAGATATTTTCCTATATACTATTATTATTTAGTTAGTTAGTTTTAATACAGAATAAGTAATTTATAGCAGTTGGTGTTTCCATTATACATGTATTCTTCTCCTATGGTATGATACATGCAATGCATACATTGTTATTTATCTGATTGAAAAGACAAAATAAGTTTGGAATATAATCAGGTTTGCCTGATTAAATTTCATGTTTTTAAAATTAAGTGCAAGGAGTTAAAGTTGGTATTTGTGTAACTGTGAAAGACATATTGAAGGTTCATGAGAATACATATGAGTTAAAATAGCATTCATGGGCATTGATAAGACAATATGTTAACTTTTTATTGTGGCTAAAGGGGGGATGGTCTTCTAATGGGCTATCAATGCAACAACTTTTAGAAAATGTAATTCGCTAAGTGCTGGGTAGTACTGGCTTAGTAGGTGTATAATAAAGCACTATTCATCCAGAATAAAGATGAAGAGTGGAGCTTCTAACAATCTAAAGAAAACAGCTGAGGTAAATGTAACCACATTTTATTATTGTCTTATCTGATATTTGCTTTCCTTCATAGTTAATATTTATCCCAACAATGTGTTTAATATTGCTTTGAGAAATAGATGATATAGTGAAAGAAAACGTATATCAACAATGTATAAGATCAATTCGTTGTCTAAAATTTAAAATTCCAATTTCCTTAATAAAGTTTACAATCATTGTTTTTGAAGATAAATCTAGTCTACAAAGAAATATTTATTATACTTTAGTACACTCCAAGTTTCATACATTGTTCATTCATTAAATCTTATTTTACAAGATAATAATAGGGATATATATTTTATGAATATAGTTTAATATAATTGCTACTTCCTATTTAATGATAGCAATACCTTGCAATTAAACAATATGTTTTACCCATACAAAATGTTTCTGTGATATATTATATCCTCTTATTTTTGTCCACTGAATTGCTGCCAGTTCTTAGGTGAAACTATTTGCTTTTTCATCACAATCTTTTGTCCTCTTATTCAATGCACATATATGTGTTCTCTTGAACTCTGGATGTTTAATGTCAGGCTTGTAGCTTTCAAAACATTTGATTTCTTGGGTGATTCTGTTGGAAAAGGTGAACACAGAAGAAAAAATGGTGTTGCCTCTGAAGACTTGAATGGGAAATTGTTTTTCATAGCCATTAGAAACCTATGAGAATTATGCCTCTGCAGGATAACTATAAAAGAGATCTGCCAGATTATTTGTGTTATTAGTAAATTGGTGGTAGGGAAAAATAAGAATTAAGAAAGCATAAAGCCCGAAATCTTTGAAATGTGAATCCAGTATCTATTTGAGGCATGTAAGAGGAACAAACCACAGCCTTATCTACACTGAAAACTTCCTCTGCTGAAGGTCAGAAGGAAAGCTGCCTGTATGTCTATTTCATCATACCAACTGGCTTTTTTATAAATTTGTCATTCTTTCACTTGTCCCTGTTCACATTCATTGTTTTTAGCAGCTGACAAGCAGTAACCAACACATGTGACAGCACAGCTTACCTGCTCCAATTTGGAATCCTGGCTAATGACTAAGCCAGGTTCTAAACTAAGTTTTTCTGCCTTTTGTTCATTTTTTTTTTTTTTTTTTTTACATCAAATACTGCATATTACATCCAGATTTTGGTAATGCAAGGCAGTACCTCAGCCAAATGGCCCCTATGAGTAAGGCAGAAACATTTTTTATTTTCTAGGGCAATTAATTAGACAACCACACTGTCACTCCCACACTTAAATTAATCTCCATATGTTCAGTTATCATAGGAAAAAATAAATTAAAGAAGAAGCTGAAGGAAAAGCTCATAACCGCATCTTTTCAATATTTTTTCATACACCTAAATTTCTGTCAGCATATTGGGAATTCATAGCCTCATTATTACATGCTTAACTAATCAGCACACATTATAATTTCCACACAAATAATGTCCTTGTTGCTTTTCATCATATACTTAAAATAGAGAAAAGAAAAGAAAAAAAAAAAGTCTTGTTCAAGAGACTACTTCAATATTTATATTGAATGAAGTTTAGGGCACTTTTATGTTGAATTTATATTGAATGCAGTTTAGGGCATTTTACTTTCACAGTATTTACTGGTGAAATACTAGCAGTTTAAATAGCCCTTCTCAAGTTATTTGTTTTATGATACACTGTCTTGGATTAATTTCATTTCCTTGCTAATTAAAAACAAACAAACAAATAAACACACAAACAAACCATACCTTCTCAGTCATTTTTCTGACCTGCCTGTGTTCCTGTATGTCTTATTGGGAACCCTTTTAGATTACTTTTCTTAAGTTAAATGTCTTGTCTGATGAGTGGTACCAGGTTGAAAAAAAAAAAAAAAGGAAGAAAAAAAAAAAGAAAACCACTGTTGAAATGATTGAGGTGCTTTTAACACTTGAAAAAATAACACCTTGCAGACAGAGAAATGTGGAAATATATCCTTTGTAGCTGATGTATCTCTGGCCTGATACAGTTGTTTTCTGTTTAACATTCCAGTGCTTTAAGGCATTATAAATGTTCCCAGCCACCAGCTTCAGTCCTTGCCCCAGCATCTCAATTGCAGAAGGTGCAGGCTGATGACAGACCTAGATGTCCAAGAACTACAATCCCCTGCAGCAGTCCCCTCTTTTAGCCTGGTCCATGCCAGTTTTTTGGATGCTTACCACACAGTTCAGGCTGTGATAAGGATTATTATTATTATTATTATTATTATTATTATTATTATTATTATTATTATTATTATTATTATTATTATTATTATTATTATTATTATTATTATTTTCTCCTGACTTTTGGAAGGAGTATGACAAAAGAATCCTTAACTTCTGTATGCTCTGAGTCTGTACTGAGGCTGTTGAATCACGCTAGTGCCATTCTCTGCTCTACAGCACTTCAAGGCATAGCAGGTACTCAAAACCCATAGACTTAGGATGTTGTTAACCAGTGGTGTGATTTTACTAGCTTAGTAAACAAAAACGGATAAAGGAGGAAAGGGTGAAGTGTAAAAGACCGCTTGATATAGCCTATCTCTCTGTGCCCATTAGGCTTCACTTTTAATTTCTGCATTTTATTGAGTCTCAGGATCTCATTGCTTACTTTGTTCAGAGCTTTCTTTCAGCCACTGCCCATGTGCTCTGCTAACTTTTTTTTTTTTTTTTCTTTCTTGAGGAGAAAAGTTGGAGCTTAATCAGGTGTGTACAGAAGTAGAAGGCCTTTTTCCCTCCCTTTCTTCTCCTTCTCTACCTGCTTTTCTCACTTCTGCCCATCCTCCTACACTTCCTCCTTTCTTTTGCTTCTTCTGTCCTTCTATGTCCATGGAACCACTGGGGAACTCAGTGAGATTCCCAAATTCATTGTAACTACATAACTAGACATTATAAGAGATGTCCTTCAGTGTAAGGGCAAATAAAACAGGAGTTTAGTGAGAAAATTTCCATGGAAACAATAGTTCAGTGACAATGAAAAATATTTCTCACCACAATGTGCTAAAAATATCTTCACACATAATTTTACAAAATTGAACATTTTTTTTTATTGATAGCATGGGAGGCAAAACCATTGTATTTTTCATCTGGAGGATTATATGGTTCATTCTGAGTTTTGCATCCCTAATTCTTGAATAGGATACCTCTGTATTTGTAAACATGCTTTTTAAAACCTATTCTGAAATTATATATTCTTATTGATACAGATACAGGGATTACAAAGCAAAGTAAGATACCTTGTGTGCTTGGTTTTTAGCCAGTTCCCAAGTATGTCTACGTTGTTGCTATGTCACAGCCATACTAGGATCAATTCTCTGGGAAAAGAGCAAACAGCTCTGGATGTGCACATTTGTTGCTTTTGCATGAAAATAAGAATTAAGAATTATTCTTTTACCTTTCCTACAATTTTGCAAGAAAGGTTGATTGTCAGTTTTCCTACAAGATACAATAGAACTGCTAAATTGGATAAGCAGTGCTCCTTTGTGAGAACTGTCACTGCTGCTTCCTCTATCTGCAGGCTTATGAAATTCCCTTTGGGATCCCCATTTTATGTTAGTGTCTCCAATAGTCATATATGTCCTTGGGTTTTTGTTTGCTTGTTTTTGTGTGCATATCTGTGTGCATTTTTTTCCCTCTGCCTTGTTTTTCAAGTGCAAATATATGAGCTCATATTTGTGATGATTTTGCTATTTAGGTATATGTAGTTGATTGATATTGTGGCTGCTATATAATATATAATAGCTGTATATATATATACAGTATATAATAAATATAAGTCAGCTGCAGACTACAACTCCATTTTTGTCTGTAATGGTTGTGTAGTCATAAATCTTTTTCCCATGGTGTTTCACTCTTTTTGTGAACTAAAATTTCAGTGGAATTATCTGGATAGGTTTGTTTGTTTAGCTGACTGCAATATCATAGTCATAGAAGTAGGAGTTAGCTGATATGAAATGAGGTAGAACTGTACAGATTACTTGGTCAACAGATTTGTCCAGCAGGGTTTTGTGGTCATCTGATGGAGATTGTCTGACAGACAGACTGAAAGGTTTGGAACAGAAGGAGCTAAAGAAAATATGTACAATTTTTCATTTTTGACAGCTTAGTTAAGGGGAAATTGTCTACATGAGCTGCTTGAAGGAAGAGGAAATATTCCTGTCTTCTTGCTGACTGCTAGACCCTCGGGGCTTTCAAGATGAATAGGCTTAGGAGTCCTGTATTTAGATCTGCTGCTTGTAAAGCAACCTCTAGCTATCTCTGTTTCCTCCTATGAGTAAATGAAACTGTATGCTTGAAAAGGTCATGCAGAAGTGCAGTTGCTCATACTTATTGTGTATTTCTTTCTGAGAACGGGTATGTCTAAATTACGGTGGCGGATGGAACTGGTTCCTACATACACACAGCTGGACTGTAGGTTTGACTCTTAGGAGAAATGTTAGATAGTTGGTCTATATTCTACCAGTAATTGGAGTAACACTCGAACTGAAAAGTAGCACTTGGGTTCTGTCCATAGGTGGAGGTCTCAATGTGGAAGTCAGCAGTGGCATCTCCTCATAGTTACTTGACAGTGTGCAGGGCTGGGTGCTTTGTTAGACGTTATGATGGTGAACAATGCTGGTTATGTTCTTGGTCTGTCTTCTCTGGCAAGGATCTCTTCCTGTAAGTCTGCTTGTGAATCATTCCCAAGAAGAAATATATCAGCACGTTAAGTGCCTTAAGAAATGTCTTACAAAACAATGTCTTACAAAGAAAATTATCAGAATTCAAACATGCAAACATTTAAACATGAAAAATACCCATAGAGGTTTGGGACCACACACCGATACTGCATAGCCTCCTCCAGTCACAGGAGGGTAAAGCAAATCTAATGATACTTTGAACATGAAATTCAGTAAAAAAATCAATTGATAAGTAAAATGATGCATACAATAAAAAATAACAACAGTTTTGTCGCATTGTAAAAAGAAAAAAAAAGAAAAAAAAATCTAATGATAACTGTATGCATCTTCAATGTTATGTTATATCCATCTATGTAATACAACTTACTTTCAGATCAATGCCAGTTCAAGTAAAATATCTGTAACGTATGTATTTAATGGTGGGAAAGAAAAAGTCTAAAGCCTGCGTCCAGAAGAAGAAAGTTGAGGAAGAACTCCCAAATGAAGGTTTGCCTGATTGAACATATTGGAGGGGGAGGACATACTCCTTATTTACAACTTTGAGGCAGAATGAACACAATAGCTGAGATCACTGAATAGGACAAGTATAGAAGTGCAAAGAAAATGAAACTTGACTTAAATGGATTTTCTAGGTTAGGTAAGGACAGCGTGAAGCTTTGTTTGCTGTTCTTCACAGGGTTTGGTGGCTGACAAAATATATGGGGCCAGGACCCATCTACCTCAACTGTGGAAAACGCCTCTGTTACAGGCCTGTTCTTGCAGAGCATATTGGACTTAAAACTAGTCTTAATATTCAGGTCTTGTTGTATGAACATGTTCTAATTAGGCATCCATGTCTTGATTATGTGTCTGCATCACTCTTTATTTTTTTTTTTATTTTTTTTTGCTTAAGAGTTTTGTGATATTTTGCTTTCTCCAGCTGTGGCCAGCTGGAGAAAACCCACCCCAAACTCTATGTTGCTGGAATAACCCTCTTTAACTATCACCCTGATGGTGAAATCTCTCACCTGGTAGATGGAACACATGAATCTGTTTTCCTTCCGTAAGGGTTTTCAACCTGCAACTTTCTGGTGAAAGTCTGAGGATAATCAATAGGATATTCAGGGTTGAATGAACTTTTGCAGTCTCTTCTGAAGAAAAAAAGAAAAGAAAAGAAAAAAAGATCATTTTGTGGAATCATAGTGTTCACATAGGTGAGACAACATCCAAGATCACATCAGCTTCAGTGAATACCTGAACATTCATTATGACTCTTCTCTCAGGAGGTCATCTTCTTCTTGGTCTATGTCAATTCTTTAACTCATCAGTTCTTCTCACAAAGAACACGAGATTTCATTTGTTCCTTATTTCCCAGAAGCAGAACTGGCTTTCTTCTGTTCCTGTAAAGAGGAGAGGATCTTTTACTTTTTTTTTTTTTTTTTTTTCATTATTATTATTTATTTATTTTAAAGTATTCTACTATATAACTATTGTTTGGGATGGGTTGGTTGTTTCAGTGCTGTTTATACAAATAGGTTGTCAGTTGATTAATTCAAAAGCAAAATGAAACTGAGAGAAGATGCACTCTGATATAAAGGAAAGATCTGTTGACTCTTCTCCAGTTTGGTAGCAGATGTTTCTTGGGTGAGACTGGTCAAACATTTCTAGAGATCTAAGTCTCATCTGCACAGGATAATGCTGCAAACCTGTCCCGCTGCTGCTAACAGTTGTTTTGTTGGTCAGGTGCTGACATCATTTAGAATCTTGAGGTAAACAAAGCAAGCAGCATCTTAAACATTTTTGTCTATGCAGACCTAATCAATGCTGCTTAAAACATTAGAGGCCTTCTGTGCTCTGTTTATGCTATGGCTCCCAACTTTACTGATAGTAGGGGAGATGTGTCAGTCAAGATTTTAGGTATTGCCAGTGGTATACAGCCATATGTATATTCAAGATCGCTGCCAGAGTGGAGTGTGTCCACTCTGCTTCTCCTAGACCAGAGGAAACAAACAAACAAACAAACAAAAACAAAACAAAACAAAAAAACTTCACAGTGTTTTTTATTGTACCTTATATGACATAAAAATGTATTTGAACATAGAATGATAAGGACAGAAAGCTTGATGAAGGCCTCTCGTTATTTTGGTGACACATTGACTGTCTATTTTGCTGTTTGCTTTGTTTTTGTCTTGCCTTTACTGAATATTTCATATTTTTTAATACTTATGTATCTGTTGATGTCATTTTAAGTTTTTGTTTCCTGTAAATTATTTCTGTGCATTTCTAACTATATTTTGCTATAGAACTATCAGAGTGTAGACATGACTAGACTTCGCTATTGTTTGTTGAGTAATATTCTTGGGGAAACTCTCAGTTCATTTCAGCTGGCATTTTTCTTCAAGTTTTAGTATAACATTCCTAAAAATGGAGGTTTAGTCTACAGAGAAATTATTTGTCACTGACCTTTTCTATTGCTACTCTGCCAAGTTCAAAGTACTGTAGACTTGTATTTTTTCTTCCTTTTTTTTTTTATAATAATTTTCTTCAAGTTTTATTTGTTGCTAAGTCCCCACCACCATATATGGTGTCATTGTTTCACTTATTCTATGTATTTTTGTCTTCTGACTAGATTTAGTGGAGTGATTGAAAACAGAAAAGTTCTAAGCATGCTTTGTGGGGTCCTAAAGTAGTATTTAATTTCTGGCAACACATTGTAGGTATTTTCTCAGCTGTGTTGTAAAAATACTTAATATGGATAGGAGGAAGGAAGAAGAGAAAGAAACAAATCTTGTTCTCCCTTACATGGTTGTAGAAGACAGACAAGGGTGTGGAGAGAACAAAAACCATCCCTTTTACAGCTTGTGTGAAGGCTTTGGTAAGACCACAGGGTAGCTGTCAGTTTGCCCATCTTGGAACATACTTGTTGGAAAACAATGGAAAAGAAGTGGGGAAAAAAAAGGTTGCTAGTAGGTCTGGATGAATGAATGGTGCACCTGTCAAAATTTGCATGCGTTCACTTCCCTTCTTACCTTATTGCCATGATGGTGTAACACAGGAAGTTACTGTGAGGAGTGCAGACTTCTTCCACAAGAAACCCTCAAAGCACCACAGACGGCTGAAGCTAGAATAACTTGTTTGTTCTTCTGCACTTTGTAAAATAAATAAATAGATACATAAAATGAAACCTTGTTCATCTATGGACAATGTAAAACATGAAAAGAATTGATGAAAAGGAAAGCATGAACAAAAAATGAGTAGCTTAGTAAAGGTGCAGTGAGGTAGTGGGTTTTAAATAAGAGCTTGAAAACAAAGAAAGATGCTTGGCTGACAATGAGTGGGAAGACTCAAAACATAGGAAAAGACATTAAAGAATGTAAAAGTTGAAAGAGGCAGAAAGAGGCAGAAAGAGAGAGAGAGAGAGAAAGAAAGAAAGAAAAGAAAAATCTGTGTAGAGACACAAATGGTCACTTCAAGTTTTCTAGTTCTATTTGACCTTTTTTTTTCTGTCTCCATCTCTTCAGTTATCTAACTTAGTAGAGGATTTCTTTTCTCTTTTGAAACTATGTAGTAAACGTTTTTTTTTTTTTTTCATATATGTGTTTAAATTCACTAGTCACTGCCAATTTTATTTATTTTTTTATTTTTTCCCCTATTATGATAGTGGAAGAGAACTTAAAAACACTTTTTTTCCATGTGTTCATGAAGCCAAAATGAACATGATTGAGATCTGAGACTTGCTACGAAGCACCTGAATAACAACTCCCTTTTAGCTGGAAAAAATACATTGATCTGAGACTTGGCTTGGTGGGTTTTACATTTTCATTAAATATTGATACTTAAACATCATCTTTGTTTACACTGCATACTGCTTCCTCTACGTTTTAAACTAGGTGGGTTTTTTGCAAATAGTGTTGAAGTCAGGAGTTCATAACAGCTTTAATACTTATTGATGTGTGATATGAGTATATCTGCGTGTATGTGAACAATACGCATATATTCAGATATTGTGAATGATGCTTAAAAGCTGTGGGTTTTGTGATATCAGATTTCTGACTCCAGTGATCTCAGTGAATGCTTTCAATTAAATCAGTTATAGTCGGATAAATAATCTGTGCAAGTATCATGTTAGGTCTGGTCAATGGACTAAGGTGCTAATAGTAAACATTAAGGATATCAACATTTGAAGCTGATTTAATCTGCCGTCTCATTCTGATTGTTTGCACTGAACTTATTCTCTGGTGAAACATACTCTGGTGATTTAAATGAGAAAAATGCTTGTACATGTAGTTCCCTAGGTTGATTTTCCTGTTTTCAGTAAATCAGTACCTTTTAATTTGTCTCAGGGTTTAGGGAGAGGTAGAAGGAATGCTGAGAAGGAACAACTTAAAGCTGCCTAGAGCTGAAATTTTGAAATATAGTGAGCACGAGCAAGACCTGCTTGCACATTCATGTTCCCAAATCAGGGCCAGATCCTTCCTTGTGGTCATTACAACAGAATGAGCGACACAAGGCTGCTGCTGGCTGTTGCTGCCATTTCGGTGGAAGCTCAGGGCTTGCACAACAGCACAACTGCCGGTTGGTCGGGTGGCTTGGAGCATGCTGGCAAGCAGGTCTTGCTAGGGGACAGCGGAAAGGGGAGGGGCTGCCTCCCTCTTACTTCCCCATCTCTCTTCTAATGAAATCACAAGAGACAGAATTAAATCAGCAGTTTTTCACTTCTCAGTGATATCGCTACCCAGCGAGTTCATGGGAATGGAAACTTCATGATACCAGCCAAGTCAGCAATTCAGCGGGCGGTGGAGGCAGCACAGACATAAAGCCTACACTTTGCTCATCAGCCAAGGTTGAAGTGGTCCCAGCTGCCATGCAGAGGAGTGAGAGTGTGGGGTGGCACTGGACACATCTACTATGAAGGCAATGCCAGACGATACCAAAAAAGTATGATAGACACCATAGGGTGTCTCTGCCTTGCACCTTCCAGTAGCCACCTGCTCAGAGCTCTTCTTGCTTCCACTCTTTGCGTAGGGTGATTTTGGCTCACCAAGCACCACCTGTAGCACTGGAGAGAGACACCTATTCTACATTATGGCCATATCGCATATAACCACCTCTTATCTATGAATAGTCCTGGTAGATATCATCTACTTGCTAAAAGGCAGCTGTTTGAATCTGATTCAGTCTCACATTACTGAGAATTATATAACCATAGCCTCTCTGCCATCCTCCTTTTCGGATGGCACTCAGATTGCTGAGGCGCTGTTCTGGCATCTGCATGCTTCTGGGCTGGATTTGCAGCAGCACCCTTGTGCTGTTATTGGTGACCCTCAAAACAGATGTAAAATAAACTAAGAAAAGGGAGTTAGAAACATAAGTGTGTCCAGGATAGAGAGATCTGAGCTAGAAATAGGCATTAAGCAAACCTGATGAACTATTAGAATATTTTACCAAAGGAGATTGATTTTCTCTTTCATAGAGATACTAAAGTTCAGCTAGAAGTTATAGGCTTCATGCAGAAACTAGCTGGATTAAAAACAATGGCCTAGATTATCACTGGAAATATATTTGTTTTGCAGGCAGAATCCATGCAATAATCTTCTTATAACTATCTGCAAATAATAGATAGACATCAGAATAATTTAAAGAAAATAAACCTAAGTACAGATGCAAACTGGAAAAACAGCCCTGAAGTCAGTGGAGCTATTCTGATGTAAGTTGGCATTGGTTAGCAGTGAATCAGAAGCAAATCATAAATACTGTTTCCAAAGAAAAGAAGGCATATGGAATATTAGTATCTCAGACAAAGAGTAAAGGTGAGTTACTATCTCCAGCTCATTTTGTTTATCATGGTAATGACTGGCTATAGAGTGAGGCAATTATTTCATAATTTTCCATGAGCGAGTTTTTCCATTGTGCCTTTTATGCCCATACATAAAAATCAAGGGTGTAACGAGGAGCTGTAAAACAGACTGCAGTGGCTCAAGGCTACAGGTTCAGCTACAGGGTGGATGGGTGAGCCTCCCACTGCATGAGGCTGAGCCTCTCCTGCACTGCCCTCACTCCTGGAGGCATGTGGCGACGCCGAGCTGCCAGTGGGTTCCTCCAGCCTCTGAATAAAAGCCCGTGCTTTGGGATTCATCGCCAGGGCCCCAGTCAGTTAATCAGTGCTAGGAGAAGCCCGGTGTTTGAATGCCGATAGTGTCAGTAAACAGACCTGAGAAAATGAAGGGAAAGGGAGAGGTCAGGCTGAGTGAAGCCTTGGTTTTCTGTGCCAGGAAAAATGGGCAATAAATGAATTAACCTTCACAAGAGACACAGAAAACCGGGCATCCAGACAAAGAGGGAATTGATTGTTGGGTCAGTCTTTCCACTGGACTAAATAACTGATGCAGTTAATGCCCTGCAGAGCACTGCCATTATTTCCACTCAGTGTGTGTGTTTGAGGGGGGAAATGGAAAGGCAGGATGAGACCTGAGGTATCATATACTGAGCCAGCTATCTATTTTGTCCAACATCCTTTTGTGCCTACTTTGCTTGTTTGTTAGTCTTTCAGCACTTGGTTCATTAATTATGTCTTTCTGTTTATTTGTTTAACACTTCTGGGAGATATCTTGTGCCTGTTTCTTAAAATGAGCAGTTTCGTGGTGAGCTAACCCTCTGACTGCCTGTAACATGCAGACTCAGCAGCTCAGCGTTTCTTCCTCTCATGCTTTCCTGAAATGTCTGACAGCAGCACTCATACCTCTGCAATGACAGGGTAAGAATACTCCTGAAAACAGTGTTTGAGTATTGAAGAAGCTCTAGTTTCTCTTCAGCTGACTGGAAAAAAAAAAAAAAAAAAAAGAGACTCCTCCTCCTCTCCCGCCCCCCCCCCCCCCCAGTAAGTATTAATAGTGAATTAAAACATTTTTCTGTGTGTGCAGGTGAATTGTACCACCCTGGCTGCAGTAAGGTGTGGAAATTAATGTAACAACCTGACTACTGCTTTTCAACAATAGAAAACTTGCTGATAAAACTGGATTTACACTGTCTCATATTGCCAAATTAAATAATGATAGGTTTAGTAAAAACAAATAAATCAGAGAATCTTTCAAATGTTGTACATATTCAGCACGTATTCTTCCATGTTAGTCCTGGGGATCTAATATCTTATTAATTGCTTGTTTATTTCTCTGCTCTCAGAATTACATCATAAGCCATGTATTGTGATGGCAAGGGGAATTCTGATTACTGTGTGCATTTCTGAGGAGATCATACCATTTTGTTTAGACTTCAGAGGAAAGAGTGGTCGGAAAGAAGTGCTGGAGTCAAAAGAATGTGAAAACTATATTTATAGCAGTTACATTTCACTGGCATAAACTCTTTCTAATTGATCTGTACTAGGGGGAGCATTACTCTCTTCTCTGGCATGATTTACTTGTCATAGTAGAAGCTATGAAGAAACAAATGAGACTTGATCTAATATAGATTAGTGAGTTTGAGTGGCCTCTTAAAGTTGAATATGCCTTTGTCTACAAAAGTATACAATAAGTCATATTTAACCTAGGACAGTTTCTTGATTTTAATGAGATCTGTGATGTCTAACATCAGCCATAAATTTCACGAGTTATGGCCTTCACCAGGGCAGAATGGAGGAGGGGAGAGGAAACCAAGTTTCTATGTGGGAGGAACACCATGAAAACACGGCTGCACTGCATGCTGATAATAATAATAATAATAGTAATAATAGTAATAATAGTAATAATAGTAATAATAGTAATAGTAATAATAATAATAATAATAATAATAATAATAATAATAATAATAATAATAATAATAAAAGAGAGAGAGAGATACAAAGAACGTAGGAGTTTTAATAGCTTCTTTACTCTTCAGCTCTGGTGCTGGAGAAAACAGAGAAAACACACACTGATGGAGAATTAATTTTGCAGATGTGTGAACTCTTTTCTATAAACTGCTGTTTGATCAGTTTTGGCCACACCTTTCCTGTCTTCTAAAAAAAGCTAAAAATATAAATGAAGACTTGTGGTTAGAAACTGACTGAACTTATTTTGTTGCGTTGGTTACAGGCTGCAAGTACATAATATCTGTTAGGGCATATGGATTTACGTTATTATCAACTCAAAATTTTGTGAGTTTTTTTCTATGTACAGCACCAGAAACTGTTGTATAGATCAACAGAGACATAAACAACCAACGTTTTAATGAATAACTACTGATTTTGGTCAAAAAGGACATTAAAACTACTGGAATAATAACAAGTAGAGTTCTATATGCTGAAAATGAGAAAAAACTTTTGCATCTTACTGTACTTTTATTGGAGAATTAATGGGATTTGGCCCTGAATTTTTAAGCAGAGAGGGGGACTACAGATACTTTACAATTGTAATCACAAAATGTAAACTGTGTAGAATAGTCCCTGAATACTGTTAGTATCTTGGAGCTTATTTACCAGGAAGAGTCACTACAACTTTAGAGCATACTTGAACTTTTAGGCAGTAAGTATAATACAGCTGCTTACAAGCATTTCACTATCTGAAAATAAAGACAGAACCTTTACAATAATGGGGACAAAGAGCAATATAAGAAATAGAAATTTATTTTGAAATTTCTCTCTTAAAATGTAGTGTAGTCTTAGAGCTTTATAATAAGGCATGCACTCTTTAAAGCAGAATGAAATAAAATAAGTGTTATAAGAGTATACCTGGATAACATGGATGAGGTCCTCAAACTATGAGGAACCTAAGTTTTCTGGCAAAAGTGCCTCACCATCTGTTTAGTGGTTAAGGCTGTATCTTGTAAGGAGGAATTTCAGCTCCCTCCATGGTGTATTACAGGACTAAAAAGTAATGTAAAATTCAGAAAATTTCCTGGAAACAGATGATATAACAATTCTTCAAACAATGTGCTGGTGATTTAGAAACAAATGGGGCAGAAGCTGGAATGGAAATGAGGCAACAGGACAAAATGTCACAGGCCGTTGTGGAAATCCTAATAGTATTCACAGATTGTTCTTATGCTCATTGAAGTCACTAACAACTTTGTTGGTTGTTCCCAGAAAGCTGAATAGAAGTGGTTTGGGTGTGTATGTACTGAGCTCTGTACAGAACTGTATTTCTACACTAGCTTTGATTTATGGGGGTTTGGCCTGGACAAAGCCTCACTAGATCCTCAATATTTGCTTGCTAGCAGAGAAAGCCTGATTGTCATGACATCTTCAACTGTACAGCTACCAGAACTGGGATGAAGGCATTGTCAACCTGTCTGTGGGGAGACTAATGATATGGCACTCTGCTAGAACTATCCTGTCATTCTTACTGGGGACCAGCACAGTAAATAGAGCATAGGACCTCTCTCTGACAGCCTAAAAAGCAGTTTTGCGGCAGGGCCTTAACCGTGCAACTTTGCATAACACTCATTGACTGAAATAGAAATTGGTTGATTTATAGAGGAGTTGTCATTTGAAAATGAAAGTCTTTTTGCAGAAATCTGCACTGCTTCTAGGGTTCTTGGAAAAAAGTACAAGCAGCCCAATGAAAAAAAATAACATCTTTAAATTATGTTAATTTTACAAAGTATCAATATGCTGCTAAAATGAGCTGTAAAGGATGGGCTAATGGCAATAAATAAATAAATAAATAAATAAATATTAGATAGCAGAATTAAAGCCAGGTGCTTGCTACATTAAGAACAATTGATATTTCATCATCATCTATACATTTATCAACATTTTGACTGAGATGGCATGTAATTTGCTCCTGAAAGTATTCTGCAGTCCTTGAGTCTTCTGAAGCCATTAAAACCAATTAGCAACAAAAGTCTAGAGATCAAAGATAGGCTGCCAAATAGCTGGGCATAGACTTTCAAATCCATAGGTATAGTAATACCAGATAAAAATCTTAATGTGTCCCTGTAGTTGTATTCCATGGCAAGCATCAAGTCTGGCAATGATTACATTGTAATTGCAGTTTTTTTTTTTTTTTTTTTCCTCTCTCTCTTTTTTTTTTTTTTTTTTTTTTTCCTGAATAAAATCTACACCTTTAATACACATTACAGTTCAGTAAAAGTATATTTTTTATTAAAAAAAAAAAAAGTGGCAAGAGGTTTTTGTTTTAAGACGAGCCAGATATTCCTGATACTCCTCACATAAAATGGGCATGGTTAGGAAAAGTCTGTCTACTGAATCTCTGGTATATATAAGCATGCAGGCTTCATGTTTATAGAATGTACAGTATTAAAGACAAGAAACACATTTGGCAGACAGGAGTTATCTGAAAGAGGGGTTGCAGACTGCATAAAGCTAGTAAAGTAAGCTTGCACTGTTTATGTCCACACCATATGGCCTATGTATAAACAGTAGTTCAATACTTGTCTTGTTCTTACCCAGCACTCTCTTCTCTAATTCTCATGCTGATTTCCTTGTTTATTTTTTTCTGTTAGCATCATTAATGTTGTCGATGCTAGACAGGTGTGAGCACTAGAGTTTCATATAAAGCTATAATTCCCATTACTGATTTTCTTCTGTCTTTTTCCAGTGGTCTGCATTTTGAGCTATTAAGTGTCAACTACTCTTAAACATGCAAACAAAAATTCCTTAGCCCACTTAATAGCTGATTTCATTGGAACTGTGCCAAAAGGGAATCTGACCACTCCTGCCTAAAGTACAAGTCCAGAGGAACAAAGAAATGTTATGATAGGTTATCACTGGGCTGGGTTAACAGTGAGTGATTGGATGTTAAGTGGTCAACAGGAAATGTCAACAAAACCATTCTCTGATTGACACTGTAACTACAGGGGTAGATGGACACTGGTTTCACCAAACCATGTTTGCTTTCATCGCTTCTAGCTTGGTTGATGATATCTGTTGCTAGCCAATGGAATAATAAAATTCTATTACCGATGAAATTACCTTCTTCCTTACCCATGCCTAAGAACAGTTGATTATATTTACTAACTCCATCCTGTTTCATATCAGCTAGTTAAGATATGCAACCAGAAACTACTTCCTATTACATGTGTGTCCCTAGCTTTACATGAACCAGAACTGTCTCCACTCGTGCTGGGAAGAGTAGGAATATTGCAAGTACCAGAAAGGTGGAAAACTGTGCTTTAGACTTGTTTTCATAGTTACGTATATATTTTGGCATATATAAGAAGAAATATCAGGCTGACAGATTAAGATGTATGCAGCAACTTCAATCCGTTGAGGGCTGAACATGAGCTAACAGTGTGCCCTGGCTGCAAGGAAGACCAGCAACATCCTGGGTTGTGCTAACAGGAGCATGGGCAGTAGATCAATGGACTCATTATCCCCCTTCACTTGAGACTCATGAGACCACATCTAGATATTGCATCCAGTTTGGGGCCTCCCAGTACAATTAATCAGTGAATTAATCAAGAACAGCAGAGCACTGCCAAGTTATTTGGGGCTGGAACACTTGTCTTGTGAGAGGAGATTGAGAGACTGAGTCTGGTTCAACCTGGAGAAAAGAAGGTTTCAGGGGGACTTAATAGCTGCCCTCCACCCTCATGCTGCCCAGTGCCTATAAGGTATGAAGAAGAGTAGACAAGAAACCGTGGGGATAAACTGAAACAAGAGGGGCTCCTACCTGATAAATACTTTCTCATCATAAGGACAGACAAGCAGTGGCTGGCTGGCCAGAGAAGTTGTAGTCTCCATGCTTAGAGGTTTCCAAGATCCAGGGGAATAAGGCTCTGAGTAACCTGGTCTAATCTAAAAGCTGTCTCTGGTTTAAGAGAGAAATTGGACTAAAGACTTCCTGAGGTCCTTTCCAACTTGAATTGTTCTGTAATTTTGTGATTCTTTGACTCTCTGAGGATGAACACACTTACTGTCTTGAGCTTTAAATTCAGCCCTATTTAAGCTAAAGAAAAATGGGAGACTCTTCTGCTATTATTTGTGCTATAGCTGTGATTATGAAGCTAAAAAAAAGTGCATTTCAATTAAAGTTAATTTTGGAATATCTCATCCTTACAAACCAGATCCCATTTTCTTAAGAATTTCTTGAGAGTTCAGCAGATGTGATATGGAGCAGATGCACATTTACTGCATGTGCATAAACATATATCAGAACAGACTAATATCAGAACAGACTAATTGCAATGTATGCACAGACTTTATATCAGAACAGACTTTATATCAGAACAGACTAATTGCATAAGTATGCACAGAGAAATTTCATGAATATTATATGTGATGTGTTAAATTTCCCGATATTTACTAGTAGTTGGGAACCATGTAAAATTAGAGAGACAAAGACTGTTGTGGTGGTTTTACTTGGCTAGACAGCTGAACTCCACCACATCCACTGTCTCAGTCCCCATCCTCAGAAGAGGAGTGGAAGAAAGGAAAAAAAATTCATGGGTTGAGATAAGGATAATTTAATTAAAGGATAAATAATTATTAAGGGAAAATTATTATTAAGGGAAAATTAAATTATTTAACTAAAGTGCAAAGAAAAGGGGGTGGGGTGGGGGACCAAGCAAAGGCCATGTGGAAGCACAGAGAGAAAGGAAAGAAATTACTCTCTGCTTTCCACCAGCAAGCGATGCTTGACCATGTCATTGAAGCAGGGCCTCGATATGCGTAACCATTGTTTGGGAAGATAGATATTTTCATAATGAGAGCCTACCCCTCCCTCTCCTTCCCTTTTTCCACCTTTTATTGCAGAATGTGACATCACATGGTATGGGATATCCCTTTGTTTGGTTTCGGTCAGCTGCCCTGGTGAAGTTCCCTAACCCCTCAGCCTGCTGGCTCTTGGGGGAATTGAAGGCAGTCCTGATGCTGTGCCAGTATTGCTCAGCAGTAGACACAACACTGGTGTGATACTAGTGCTGTTCTAGCTACAAGTGCAGAGCACAGCACTATATGGGTTGCAGCAAGGAAAGTTAACTCCATTCCAGCCAGACCCAGTACAACTGGTAATGTGTAGGTCAGCTTTGCCTTGTCTATTTTTCTCCTTGAGGAATGAAAATATGGTCACATGCTGTGTTTTGCCCCACTCCATGCAAAATGATGTTCAAGATTTGTATCTTTATTATTTCATAAGCAACTCATGTTTCTTATATTTTAAAATAGAACTGTGTCAATAATGAATATCATAATACAAATAAGAATGACTTAACAGAGGGAAAACAGCAAAGTTATTGTACTCTTTACCAAACACAAACTTTTTATTTGTTTATTTCTTTGTTGATTTATTTATATTTCACTGGAGTTGGTCTGGAATTTCCTGTTCATAGCAGAAGAATTATACCAATCTGGACATGTAATTTTGGAATAAAATATCTTGAAGAGTGATATTCAACTTTGCTCAAATTTCATTTGCTCATGACCTTCTTCATGGCTCCCAGACTCCAAAACTATCTTGGAGCCCTTCTGATTTACTTGTGTTACCACTTCAATCACAGACTTCTCTGGCAACTGAGAAATGTAAGGTATATAAGCATGTGGAATGCCCTCATTTTCGTAGGAAAAAAAAGAAAAAACCAAATCAAAAATTAACTTTATCCATTGGTACCTTTTTATTTTATTTTATTTTTCTTGGAGGAAATTTCTCTATGATCAAACATCTGTATTTATGTGGTAGTTGAGAAAAGTAAGAGTAACGTTAAGTGCTCAAGGTTGCACAATGAACTTGTGGCAGAGTGAGATAGTTCAGACCTCTTGGCCCCCAGTCTGTTTTCAGTTTAGCTGTGAAGACTCTGGACTCAGAGGCTGTGAATTCCCTGTTTCTATAATATAAACACTGGTGTACACAACAGCCTGCAGAAAATAAATGAATAAATAAATAAATAAATTCTTTAACTAAATCTGTTGTTTTAATAGAAAAGGCTTCAATTCCATTATTTTATAAAATCAAAATACATAGATTAAACCTGCAATAGAAATTTCCTTGCTGATCAAACCATATTCATTTTTAGAACTTGTGCTAATCATTCATAGATTTCATTTGCTGTAGCTCTATCATCAAAACATTGCTTTTAAATTACTCTAGTTCTGGATGAGAATCATATCTATGTGTGCTTAGTATTACAATATTATGTGCACTTGAAGGAGAAATGGTGCCTCATTCTGTGTAGAAAGAAACACATAGAAATGATGGTTTTGCCTATAAAGAGTTTTCGTGATTAACTAGATGTCTACTTATAGACACACATGATAACTAGAGTAGAATTTAGGGGTTTTAATCCATTAGAGGACTTTGGGTTCATACATGCTACCTTCTGGTTTCAAAACTCATTGAAAAAAACCTTTTCACCTCCCACCCTCTTAAAGCTATATCTAAAAGAATTTACCCATTGCAGCATGGAGTTGTTTAATTCCTCTTTCAGCTGTCCATGTGTTAGGGGTTGATAACCTGACAACTTTTCTGCATTCCTGTCCATTGTACTTTCATCAAGGAAACAGAAGATAGTATGCATACTGACCATTTCTTTTCCACCTTTAATACTGAAGTCCTCTTCCTCCCAAAGGGCTGTCCTGTTGAGATTAAGTAAACCCTAGTTTGCAGTTGAGTTTCTACTTCTCATTACAGCTGATCTATAACACCTTCTATTTTGTTGTCTTGTGAATTGCCACATTGTCATGGAATAGGTTTTCTTCTATTTGCCTCAGGAAGTATTTGCTCCTATTCTTTTAAAACCGATCATTAAAGCACAGCTCAGAATAATCTAATTATCTATCAAGAGTCACATATTGAGCTTTGTGCTACTTACTCTACTGATGTGACTACTGGCATCTAAGCAAGGTAGTAGGTAAATGTTTACTTAATATGTTTTTACAGTGCAGTAGAGTTTCTCTTCTAATATATGTCATGTCATTCAATATTCAAAACACCAAATGTGATTTTTTCTTTCCCAGTTTGAAGAATGGCTGCTACCCAAACCAAAGAGAAATGTAACACAATTGCATTTGTTACCTAAGTTCATGGTTACAATTGCATGTACAAACTGATTGATTAGATTAACCACTCATGCAAATGAGTGTTTGGACAAAATAACACTTACAATTTAGAAGCTTTTTTTTTATGTACATGCACTTTTTCCACAACCGGAAACCTTTTGTTGTTTTGATTTTGTTGCTTTTGATGCTTTTGTTCAAAGTAAAGATAATTTCTAGTAGAAACATATTGTGTTTAAGAGCACTGAAAGTAGCAGAAATGATTAGAATGACTGGAGATGACTGATCTCCTTGGGGAGCCTTTGCTTGAGTGGAAAACTATACATTGAAGATGAACTCCCAATGTGACAGAGTAGATAAAGGCACTGATACAGGTCTTAACTGTAGAAACAAAGCTTATGAGTATGAAGGCTCTATCATCTCTGTGTTTGTGAATGCAACCTCTACTGGAACAGTGTGTCTATTTCATGTTTCAAGAGTTCAATAAGAGTATTGAAAACTGAGAATGGGTGAAAGGATTAGAAGAAAGAGAAATATGATAATAAAACAGTCTTCAGTCTAGCAGATGCATTGTCTACATTTAAAGTAGAACAAATTCAATCTTGAATTATTTTATTTTATTTTATTTTATTTTATATTTTTATTTTATTTTATTTTTCAGTAAAGGTAATTAAATATCAGAATCATTTCTCAAGGTGGATTCTTCATCAGAAATGTTTAAATATTCTATAGATTTTAAAAATATTTTTTATTTTTGAAACTGCATGCTGTAATGCAAGTAAGAATCATTTGGGGAAAGTCCAGTAGCCTACTGGAGATCAGAGATATCAGTCATTAAAGTTAGTTGACTGATGTGTCATTTCTACTCTGCATACCTTCTAATTATACAAAGGAGATATGTGGGGACAGAGAGGGATTTTAATCCTATTCTTAGCTCTATCTCAGCTCACAGGGGTAATGAAATGGAAGACTAAGTGAGAAGAGACATCAGAAGCTAATTAGTGTTACTATAAAAGCAAAGGCAATTGTAAATATTTCATCATGGGTCTGAGTGACATTGGATGTGTTTTCTTAGAAGTGTCATTCTTGAAAATGACTGGGATATTTGGTTTTTCTTAGAACAACAAGAACAACAAATCTTCCTAGCATTCTTTCAAAAAATAAATTTGAAAACAAGCCATGGTTTCACCCTGAAGACTCAGAAAGAAAGGGAAAGAAGAATGCAAATATATAATTAAAAATAATACAGGATGATTTTTGGAGAGAGAACTGATTCATAAATGTCATATGTGAAGCTGTCAACAACATCCTGAAGTAATACACTGACACAGGTACTCCAGGCATTACTCTCTATGCTTCACTTTTGGAGAATATGGAAAACAACAGAGGTGACACAGCTCAGATCACATGAGGAGGACATCTCTGTGGCTCAACACATAGTGTTTAGTCCTGAAATCACTTAAGATTTCTGATTTCTTTTTAGTACCTGGGGAAGAACATTAAATTGCCAATAATAATAATAAATCATTTAAAGGCTACAAGTAGCTGATAATAGCAGGAGGAAAATGATGAATGCTAATAGAAGAATCAGATTCCTTCAGTTCATGCACTTCTTATTTTCTTCCATTACATCCTGTCCTTCTTAATACTGATGATTTTAACTAGGACATGCAAAACTTTCATTAAGTTTGACTAGGTCCACAATTGTTCATTGTTTCTTTGCTTCTTGTACTCCAAATTAGCCTTATAAATTAAAGCAAGTGCTTCATAACAATATTTAGTAATTTTGCAACAAAGCAGTTGTTAGGAAAATGGGCTTTTCTATACATATATTTTTTTATAACAATAAACTCCTTTCATCTCCTCAGATGAGTGGAATATGCACACTTAATTATCAATCAAGAGAAATTAATGATGAGATCCAAACTACAAGTACTTTGTTTCTTTGCTATTGCTGATAGAGAAAACATTCCTTATCATAACCCACTGAGGTGGCAGTACACTGAATTTTCATGCTGCATGATTCTTAATAATAATCTTGGTTGATATTATTATTATTTTTTCTTTTTCTTTATTACTTTTGAATATTAAAATTTAAATTTGAAGTTAAAAATATTTATTGTAGGAAGGAATGCAATTTAAATTTGATTCTATTTTTCTATTAATTTCTGTTTTTTCTGTTTTTTTTTTTTTTTTTTTTTATTTTATTTATTTTTTTTAATTATTTTTTTTTTTTATTATTATTTTTTTTTCCCCCAGGATTGTCTTTTTGTTGTGGATAAGCTCTACTTTGGTATATTCAGTTAGTTGCTCAAAGCTATGAGTAATTAAAATACGTATTTTGCACAACTATTTATGTAAATAAATCTATTATAAAATAATCATTATTTATTAACTGCAAACCTGTTTATACTCCAACAGGAAATGCATGATCTCTAAAAAGAAGACTGGTTGTCAGATAGATGATAGCCTGGGACCTGTAAATATGTAATATAAATAGGAGTTAGTCTAAGTGATTCAATGAAATTCTTTGAAAGACAGAGTACCTATTAAATCCTTAAAATATATTAAATCACAAAGTACCTCCTTAGTCAGCCAAGCTTGTGAAACAGCTGGGAGAAGAGAAGCCGTGGACCTACACAGAGTGCTGATTATATGATATTCCAGTTTTCTCCAAGGTCAAGTCCCTGGCCTCATGTCCAATCACACCAAACTCCGCAAGCAGTGCAAGGCAACTAGGAATGTGCTCTTAGTACAGTCAAATCTCTGTTATTAGAGATTTACAATCCATTTCCCTTACAGCCAATAAATATTAAATTAGGAATAGACAGCTTCTACAGCACTTGTTCCCATGATTCTGCCTAACGAAACTCTTTCAACTGGGGAGTTGGGTTATGAGGAAACCTGAGCCACAGCCTTATGGATTCTTTTGATTCTAGACAGGCAGAGGTGTCTTTCTGGATCTGTTGCCTCTGAGACCTTATGGAGCCTTGGGCAAACACTTATTTCAGAGATCTTAATCCCCAAATGGTCTGAGACTGGGGGAGACCAAAAAGGATATTTAGAAGCCATTCCTGTGTAAGTCAAAAATCTGAGTTGTGGCCCTTGGTAATGTCAAAACATTGACATTTCTTCTCAGTGAAGGCAAGGTGCCAGGGGAGAGCTTTGGAGAAGTCAGTGTGCCTTTTTATAACACAATGAGTGTTAAAAAGTGTCTGTTCTGCTGGTGTCTGGCTTTCCCTGAAAAAGATGCCATTAATACTTCAACTTCTTATTGCTGGTTCTCCTACTCTTTCATGTTTGAAGCCACAGTTGATGATCATGCTCTGATTCTTCCTTGTTAGCAACAGCTACAGACCTGACTTTTTACAAATTAAATAACAATTTTACTGTGTCTGACTCTATTATAATGGACAACTTATTCTTTTACCTGTATCTAAAATTTACATTGGTTGTTGTGCCATTGAAGATCCAGACTGGGGTATTCTAAGCATTTCTAGGCCAATTATAAAACAGCCAACATCCCCCCTCAGTATGCTTTACTTCTTGTTATTGCTTTTGCAGCCTTTTACTGGTGAAGTTCATAATTTTATGAAAGCAGAAATCGAATGCTGTTGATACTAACTGACCTTAACCCTGTAATGTTGCTTCACGCCTCCATTTCTATGCCTGTCTCTGCCTAATTTAAATTAAAGGTCTGTGCTTTTTATTGGTGTCCAACAAAGATCACCTCTTCCTCTATTCACATTGTAAAGGTTAGACTAATGACTTCATAGCAGAGAGAGAATTTAGGTAGCTGTGTGGGAAGCATTGGTTCAGAGTGACTTTATCTGGAGAGAAAAACATTTCCTCATATCCTATTCTGCTTAAAATACATGTTTTAAGATGTTTCCTGAGGCAGGACCTCACTTCATCACACATATTGTTCCTAGGAATAAATGATTGACTCCCCTGTATAATTACATGGACTGCATGAAACATGTAAAAGGACTATGAGAAATGCCCTTGTTTAATGTTGTATTTAAATATAAAAACGGCATAAAGGCAGCTTTTTAATCTAGAATACGCTTGAATTTGTATGGCAGAGTTTGGTTTTGAAATGTGTATTTCTATCCTGTACAGGTTAGAAAAGATTGGTGAGTTTTGAGAGAGAAAGGGAGGGAGGGAAGGAAGGAGGGACAGAGAGAAGGAGAGAGAGAAGATCTTCTTCACTTCACTTTATGGAAAACTAACATCTTTAAAATTTCTCAGTGTTGATATCAAGCTATTCCAAAGCATCTAATTTCTGCTCAATTAGAATAAGTGTCCAGAAAAGTATTGCAAATAAGACCATGTAACAATCTTGTTCATGTTGTTCATGTATCATTGCTTGTTACAGTAACACTAAATATTTGTAAAGTATGTTATTTACATTCTGATTTTTAGTTTATTTATTTATTTATGTTAAAAAATATTAATTCTCATCTGCCAACTGGATTATAATTGTTTTTTCTTGTATCTTTGTTAGAAAGTAAGTCAACATTCACAAAGAAGTAAAGCCATATCTCAACTGAAATATTTGTAAAACCCTTGAGTGGATTAATTATCCCACCACATTCAACTCAGTTGACTGAGGTGAAGTAAATGGAAAATTACGCTTTTACATCTGGAATGTTTAAAGAAACAGAAATTTAAACTCTTGGCTTTATTTGTGTTTGACCCATGCTTAGAACTTGCCACTGTAATTGAACATGTGATAGTCATGGAGTGTGCTAACTGACTTCTGTGCATTGGTTTTATAATAAGCACTGCTCTGCTCTGTGGCCTGTGGTATCATTGTCAACAGAATATTTAAAAGCTTTGACTGAAAAACTGTAATAACTTTAATGTTGGAAAAAATCTAGTAAGATGCTAGTTATAGACAGCTTCATATTTCCTGGCAAGTAAGTAAAGCAGGTTGAAATATTTTTACACGAACAATTTTCCTCTTGGAAAATGTGGTTTTGCTGAAATAAGAACCGTCTGTGGGAAAATGTCAATTTTAATGTGTACTTTTTACTTTTCAGTTGGGGTAATCAAAACAAAGCCCCCTTCATTTCAAGGTGACAGTTTGAAATAAAGATACTTTTCTGTTCCAAATAATTATTTGAATTAAAAAAGAAAGCAAGCAAGGGAAAAAAAAAAAAAAGGCAAGCAAGAAAGAACTCAAATTACCCAGGAACTCTTGTTCCAATCACAGGTGTGGTAATTTTTCACTGTGACAATTTTATTTTGACACTTATAGTTTTTTGTCCTGCTTTTTTTTTTGTTTGTTTTTTGTTTTTTTTTTTGGATACTCCTATTTTTCATCCTGCTTTGAAGTAGAAATTAATTTTGCGTGGAACAAAATTTTGCTTCCCAACTAGATCTACAAGAAACCAATCAGTGAATAGTTTCAATAGGAATAAGGGAGTAATATTTTATAAATCTATGTATATCTAAAACAGATACATGTCTAATATCTCAAACTGTTTTCAAACAGCTCTTAGGAAAATGATACCATTATCAGATGTAGAGCTCCTCAGAGCACCTTTATAAACAATATAAGACGTGAATGTGTTTTAGATTTTCCTTTGGGTTGCATAAACAAGAATTTCAGCAACAATCTTTTCTGAATCACTTTAAAAACCTTCCTAAGGTTTTGTCACTGAAGTTCATGTAAACTGGGGACATTTTTTTCCCAAGTGAAAAGGATGTAAAGACCTTACCAACACTTTACTTTTCCCAAAGGACATCATCCTGTATGACCAATGCTTTTTGGCCCAATTGCTTTTTCTTATTCCATGAAAATATATGCATGTTACTATGTATGTATAGATCTAACAATCTGAAAAATCGTACCTGAAATGTCATCTCCTTTTTGATTTCCACTCAGCTGAGTAAGTGCCTTCTTTGGTTCACTACCCAACCACTCTCTTTGCTGTCTTCTATTAACAATGATATATTCAACAAATACGCTATAAACCATGCTTGAAGAACATTACAGATGATCAGTGGAATTATTATTATAACTGCAGATTATCAAGAGTTCTGTAAGAAATAAAATGTTCTCTGAACATAGCTTTATTTAGTTTGTTTACTCCTAGGCTTCAATACCCACCTTACAGAAATATGAGATTATTCTTTACTTGAGCTTGATGTTGATGCTTGATTCTTTACTTGAGTCAATGATGTTCTGAGACTCCAGATCTGCTGAAGAACATATCTCTAAAATTATTATTTTTCTCATACAGGTTGGAAAGATTAGCTAGAAAAAAATGGGAATTACACTAGTTATATTATTGATTATGATTTTGACTGCAACAGATTGGCACCGTTTCAAGGAAATAACATCTATCAAATATCTTTTCCAACACAGAAGTCATGCAAGGAACTGTATCAGTTAGCCTGGAATATACACAGTGATGTGGAGTATTGGATGTTACTGAAGAAGACAATAAATTTGCCTTTGTTTCTGGAGGCTATACAGTTAAAAAGAAGTATAGCACTATAAACAACTTGTTCCAGAACAAGAATTTTCATTGCAGAAGATATGTGTTTTTCTCACTCTATCCTGATTCATTCTGAGGGGAGACTTTACAGTATCATCTAAAAAGATTGCTATTAGGCATAAATAACAAAGAACTGCTTCCTTAATCATATCATAAAAGTCAACAGTTTGATTAGCCAACATGTGTTTAACAGAATGAATCAGAGAGAAAGGCAGTTACTTGCAGATAGAAATGCTCTTAAGGAAGGACTTTGAGAACAGATTGTGGGACTTAAATTAAATGTCTTACACACACATACATGCTTATGCTTCTTAGATATATCTCAAGACTCAGGATGTAATCAAAGAAAACAGTCCGTTTTTCCTAAGTGTTATTCGATGGAAGTAGATAAACCCAGTTGGGCGACAAAAGGAAACGAAACATGTGGATATCAGTGCATAACTGGAAAAAAATTAGTATCGCTGTCTCTCAATAATAGCATTTGTACCTCCACAGAGGTATAATGCTCTACTGAGTTTGTGGATGTTTGTTTCAGTCCCATCACAATTAATAGTGGTCTTGTGTTTAAATTTGTTGTCTCAGACTGGGACAGTCAGAAGACTGCTTGAGAGTCTCTGAACTTCTGCACAGGAAATGAGACACACAACACGCTTCCTTCTGAGACCTTACTAATGAACCATATATCTGCTATGACTGTGAAGATTTTTATGATATTGCTGGCCAACAAAAAGTGTTCTGCCTTTTATACCATTGGAATTCTTCGATGTGCCCTAATACACCATCACCAGTGTTTGAAGAGGGAAGGAAACAGAAATTTGGCTTTTACTTGACTTGGATGCTCTCTTCCACGGTTTCCAAGAAGAGTCAAAGTTCAAGGGGAAGAAGTTTTCTAATTTTCTTTTTCTTTAAATCTTAAAGAAACAATCCACATGAAGTAAATCTTATCACAGGAGCTCTAAAGCCAGTAGTACAAAGCTGACATTTATTTTGCTGTCGCACGGATGACAATAGTTAACAAGTAGTTAAACCCATTTGAGAAGAAAAAACATAGTTCTCTGCCATAATGCAGTAGGCTATTATCCAATTAAAAATGGTCTGATAAAAACATTTTTTAACATTTGTTACATTTTTTGCCTGTTTGTGATGCAGCCAAAGAATTTCTATCATTTTTTTTTCTGAATGCAACTAAGATATAACTAACTGTTGCCATACCAATAACTAGGAAGAAAAAGAACCTCCTCCACATGGACTACCCACACAGATCTGATGGGCACAGTTTGTGAAATGCCTTGGGAATAAAATGGTGTGGTGATTGATGGTATGCACACGGCTGCTGCAGTAGGATCTGGCCTTAGGCTTACATGGTGTGTGTGTGTGTGTGTAATGTGCATATGGTGTAAACTGTTAATCACTGAGACACTGTATCTATTCATGTTCCATATTGCATCTCCCATTTAAGTTGCTGGCTATTATTATTATTTTTTTTTTTTCTCAGTATTTCAAACTGTACCTGTGTCAGAGAAGCTGTGGGCCTGAGTCTGGCTATATAGTCTCTCTAATATAACAGCACAACTCATATAATCCTCACAGTAGATAAGTAAATGAGATTTTTCTTATTTTCTTTGTACTAACTTGAAGACACATTTGCCTATATATCATCTTGCGTTCTTTGATGTCTGTGTCAGTGATGCTTGTTTACTGATTCTAGATGTTGAGACACCTACATGTATATACATGGTGAAACAGGCTATGCGATATCACTGTAACAAAAATATTTTCATTTTTATATGATCACTAAATTTCCCTTTAAAGCCACACTTCTTTCCACCTCCCTTTCATTCTCATCTTCTTGGCTGTTATATTGTGAGCATCTTGGAATAGCATTCAACTAGTTCTGTATGATTGTAGTGGGCTTAACACATCATGAAAACTAATACATATATATTTTTTAAAAAAGGATAAGAGTCTGAAGAAGTTTCTGAGCTACTCATTTCCCATTTATGTTATAGAACAGTAAATAAAACAAATAAATCTCTTTCTCTAAACAAATCTTTCCTTCTGGAAAGTAAAATCAGTATTTAGCTAAGAATACAGCTCTACTCTAGGACAAACATACTACTTAGACTGATTTCAGTGGAGCTTCCAAAGATGTACCTGAGGATTAAATGAGTCCTTCAATAATTTCTTGTGAGGAATTTTAGATTAACTTTAACCTGTGCTGCTGTTTTGTTTTGTTTTGTTTGTTTGTTTGTTTGTTTCAGAACTTTTTTTTTCTTTTCTTTTTTTTTTTTTTTCCAGAAAATAACCTCAACAGTAATCCTAAATTGCAGTTGAAAGTCCCAGAGCAGAAACCTTGACAGTAGCAGATAAAGCAGTAGAAAGGCATCAGTTTCTTTTGTTACTTGATATAGTGGTCACAGATACATGCATAGCAACTCTCTGCTGAGATTAAGGGGAAAATAATATTAAATGTAACTTCTCTGTCTCTTAACTGCTATGCTTGCATAAAGAGTGGCTATGGTTTTCGTTAGATGATGAAATTTCAGCTCAGCTGGAGCTAACATCTTGCATCTCTACAAAGCCTTCCAATTTATGCAGACATGGACACTAGGGACCTGGAGCTGAGGAAAACTCATCCCACATTATACTGGAATGAAACAGGATCACTGAATGCACTACTTCTTCTATTTTCTGCAACACAGAAGGCTATATAATATGTGTGTCTATCCTCCTAATGGTGTGCACAATTGTGTTGGTTGGTCTACAGTCTAATCTTAAACAAACTTTGCACAGTTAATAAAAAATATCTTTTCAGTTATGATAACAGGACATTATTGCCAACACATAAGTATTTCCCTTCAAAAAAGTGAACTTCATAATGGGTTCAGGGTTTTGCAAATGATCTCTCAAGTTCCAGTCTTGGTGTTGTTTAATGTACTTTAATACTCCTTCATACTGACTTTCTGTTTACTTAATAGAAAGCTATTTAGCTTTTAGAACTTTACAGGTTTTGGCACGCTGAAAGAAACCAACCAGCTTTATTAAATTCATGATTGAAGGAAATCACTGTAAGCCTAATAAGATTTATGTGTTTCCATTCAATGTCATCAGGGAGTCAGATTAAATCAGGGCTGAAGGTCTCAGCTGCATTCAAACTCTTGATCAAGCTACTAATGCTCCAGTTTGAAAAGTATGACAAGATGATTAGATGAGTTAAACAGCCCTGTGTTTTTGAGATGGCTGATATCACTAAAGCAATTATTTTTGCAGTTGAATTTTAGATTTCTTATAGTCATATTAATAAAATGTGGTTTGTCAAGTTTTTCAGTAAGGTGGCTTAATAAAAAGAATAATTTATTTTGTTTCTTTTGCTTAACAAAGTTACCTATTATACAAGTTGTCTAGTAACTAAAAGCATAATACCTGGTACTTACATAAAGCTATCCTCAAAGCATATGATGCTGTCCCACATGATACCCTTGTCTCTAAATTGGAGAGGCATGGATTTGATGGATGGACTGCTCAAGTGGGTAAGGAATTGGCTTGATGATCACACTCAAAGTGTTGAAGTCAATGGCTCAATGTCCAGGTGGAGATCAATAGCATGTGGTTGTCCTCAGGGATCAGTGCTGTTTAACATCTGTGTTGGTTATGTGGACAGTGAGATTGAGTGCAGCCTCAGCAAGTTTGCAGATGACACCAAGCTGTGTGGTGTGGTGTGGTCGACATACTGTAGGGAAGAGATGCCATCCAGGGGGCCCTAGACAGGCTTGAGAGGTGGGCGTCATGAGGTTCAACAAGGCCAAATGCAAAGTCCTGCATCTGGGCTGGCACAATCCCAAGCACAAATATGGGTTAGGTGGAGAATAGATTGAGAGCAGCCCTGAGGAGAAGGACCTGGGAGTGCTGGTTGACAAGAAGCTCAATATGAGCCAGCAATGTACACTTGCAGACCAGAAAGACAACTGTGTCCTGGGCTGCATCAAAAGAAACATGTTCAACAGGTTGAGGGAGGTGATTCTCCCCATCTACTCTGCTCTCATGAGTATTATGTTCAACTCTGGGGCTCCAATCCCGAGAAGTACATGGACTTGTTAGAACGAGTCCAGAGGAGGGCCACAAAGATGATCAGGGACATGATCAGGGATCTCCTGTAAAGAGAAATTAAGGGAGCTGGTGTTGTCCAGCCTGGTGAAGAGAAGGCCTAGGGGAGACCTTACAGCAGTGTTCCAGTACCTAAAGCGGGCCTATGGAAAAACTGGGGAGGGAGTCTTTGTCAGGGAGTGTAGTGATAGGACAAGCATGAATGATTTGAAACTAGAAGAAGGTTGATTTAGATTAGAAAGTAAGAAGAAAGTCTTTACTAAGAGGGTGGTGAAGCCCTGGAGCAGGTTGCCCAGAGAAGCTGCGGATGCCCTATCCCTGGAAGGCTGGATGAGGCTTTGGGCAACCTGATCTAGTGGAAGGTAGGATGACATCCCAGGATTTCAACATCTGTACTGATCTAGAGCAGACTGATATTCATTAGCTTTAGGTCTTGTCCTGTAAGTGAATCTAAAATAGATCTAAAAAACAGGAGTCATTTGTCATAGAATGATTAAGGTTGGAAAAGACCTCCATTTGGTCCAACCATACCCCTACCACCTATATTACCCACTAAACCACATCTCTGAGTACCACTTCTAACCTTTCATTAACATCCCCAGGGATGGTGACTCCACCTGGGCAACCCATTCCAATGCCTAACCACTCATTCTGTGAAGAAATTTCTCCCAATTTCCAACCTGAACCTCCCCCAGTGCAACTTGAGGCCATTGTCCTATCACTAGTTATCTGTGAGAAGAGGCTGACTGTCAGCTCCCCACACCTTCCTTTCAAGTAGTTGTAGAGAGCAATTATGTCTCCCCTGAGCCTCCTTTTCTACAGTCTAAACAACCCCAGCTCCCTCAGCCGCTCCTCAAAGGAGTTGTATTCCAGGCCCTTCACCAGTTTCGTAGCCCTTCTCTGGACACACTCCAGGGCCTTGGTCTCCTTCTTGTAGTGAGGGGCCCAAAGCTGAACACAGTACTTGAGGTGCAGCCTCACCAGAGCAGAGAACAGGGGAATGATCACCTCCCTGGTCCTGCTGGTCACACTGTTGTGTGCCATCAATCAGCACCCCCAAATCATTTTCCTCTGCACAGCTTTCAAGCCACTCTGCCTCAAGCCTGTAGCACTGCATGGGGTTGTTGTGGTCAAAGTGCAGGACCTGGCACTTAGCCATGTTGAGCCTCATCCCATTGGCCTCTGCCCATGGATCCAAACTGTCCAGGTCATTCTGCAAGGCCTTCCTACCTTCTGGCAGATCGACACTTCCCCCCAACTTGATGTTGTCTGCAAACTTACTGAGGGTACACTCCATTCCCTCATCCAAATCATCAATAAAGATATTAAAGAGGATGGGCCCCAACACTGACCCCTGGAGACCACTGGTGACCAGTAACCAGCTGGATGGATTTCACTCAATTCTCTATCATTCTCTGGGCCTGGCCGTCCATCCAGATTTTAACCCAGCAAATGGTGTGCCTGTCCAAACCATGGGCTGCCAGTTTCTCCAGGAGAATATTATGGGAAACTTTGTCAAAGATTTTGCTGAAGTCTAGGTAGACCACATCAACAGCCTTTTCCTCATCCACCAGTCAGGGATCACCTGGTCATAGAAGGAGATGAAGTTGGTCAGGCAGGACTTGCCTTTCCTGAACCCATACTGGCTGGGCCTTGTTGTCTTGCACATGCTGTGTGGTTGCACTCAAGATGATCTTTTTCATAAACTTCCCTGGCACCAAGGTCAGGCTGATAGGTCAGGTGCCCTGAGGATAACTGGTGTGACTATTAAAAACAAATATAAAAAACACATTGAGAATCTGAGCCTTATCCTCAATAGTCATGTTCCCTACCACATCCAGTAATGGATGGAAAGGATTTTAAAGGATTTCACCTGCACTTAGTGTTTGGGAGAATTTTTTTTATAATATTTGAAGATAAAGTTGGTAAGCTTTCATGAAGGAAGTTCCAAAGACTGCCCATGAAGGTCTACGAACTGACTCCTCCATGTCTCATTCCAATGGGAAGCTACTTCCCAGCTTGTTTATCCTGAGTAGAGAGAACCCTTCCACTCTGTCAGGCTATACGGAAGTGGTTGGTAGGGAATATCACAGATTGACTTTTCACTGGGGTAGATAAGGTACATGGGAGAGACTTAAGACTACTAGATTAGGAGACATCATTGTTGATGTCATGGAATTGTCTGAACTGTAACCACACCACACCTTGATAGCCTGGAAGATAAGTATTTTCCCTTTTCTCTTAGCAAAGTGGTAGTTGAGAACTCTGCTTATAATGTTTCAGGTCACTGAAAGCTATTTTCCCCTTAATGAACACTTAAAAAAATAATGGTGTGCAGATGGACAAACTAATTCTTCAACATCTGTCACTCGGGACTGGGTAGTCAAGGATCCTCTAATGAAGCAAAATGTTGTGGTCTGTTATAAACCATCAGTCTCATTCTCTGCTGGTACTTGCTAATTTGGTGTGGCTGTAAAATGCTATCCATTTATTGTACTTTGAGAACGTTGATATATAGTGATAAAAAGTTTCCATTTTTTTCCCCCCAGTTAGATAAAAGTAATGGCAGTCCTTAATAGAAGTGTCCTGTGCAGCTTCAAATTCTGTGGGTGCACAGTTTGATTTGATTAATGTGGGCTGTAAAAATTCCAAACGATGCAATGATTTAAGCAAGAAGACACAAACACTGCATGCTAGATGCAGTGGAGTGAGTACTGACTGATGAATTGCAGCATCCCAGCAGTAATTTCTATATGATTCAGGAGTTTTAATTGCAGAGGTGTCCTAAAATATGCAAAAATGCCCTTTAGGAATGCAAGCTTACATGACTGATTTATTCTAAATGTAGGGAGCAAATTTATATATATATATATATATATATATATATATATATATATATATATATAAACATGCACACACATATATACAAATAGCAAATGTTCATCATAGCTGAAACAGTGGCAATGATAATGGTACTTGTGTTCAAAGAAAACTCTTTCCTTTTTTTGATTAAATCAATAGAGGAATATTTTGCAAAGCCATTGAATGAACTGATAGAGCTTTCCAACATTGCTGTAGGAAATGACCACAAAACAAGTTGCTTACACACCTATTTTGTTACAGGCTGTGAAATGTCATGTTGTCTATTTAATGATGAAAGCTTGATATGGGAACAATACTTCTCCATACATGAATTTTCTATTAACACAAATGCCTTCGCTCAAGCAGCACTCTTGGCTAAGGTTCTGCAGTGACGGGCCAAGCTCACAGAAGTGAGATAAGACAACTTCTGAGTGGCAGGTGTCAGCAGTGTAGGCAGCTGTGTGATGTGTGACTGACATGGAAGGAGCAGGCTGGCTGCCAAGACCTCTAAGCAGTGATCTGCTTGAGGTATGTGTGAAACACTGAATGTTTTCATTTACAGGTCTGCTCTGACCTGCTTTGTGCACACATATGGAATGTGTATGCAAGTACCAAAGATAAAGCTGGAGCAATGTGAGACTGAGAAGCACATGTGCATCCGTAGCACTGAGCCCCCTTGGATAACTCGAATGGACTCCAAAGTGAGAGGAACTCATGTCTGCTGTGATAAAAGTGTCAAATAATCATTTGACAAGGACTAGACTGATAATTTACAGCATAAAGGTGTAAGGTGGGTTCTGACTTACTCATAGTTAGACCTCCCTTCTCTGTAAGCATGACAACTCAATAATTGTCATGAATAAAGAGGAATTAGAAGCTATCAGTGACAGTCCTCAGTTTATTTCTCTTCAGATTCACATACACACAGTCTCAGTGGTCAAGAGTTTTCCAAATGCTAACTGTTAATATACAGAGAGAGAGGAAACTATTGTGGCTTAATAAACACAGTGACGCAGATTTTAATGCTGCCAGGCCTGAGCTTATCTCTGGGACTTGCAAAAAGTACTGAGTGGCATATATACTTCCAAGGTGTGAAGAAGAGGTGCTGTGTGCTCCCCTGTCATAGAATCATAGAATGCCTCACGTTGAAAGGGACTTTAAAGACCATCTAACCCCACCCCCCTGCCATAGGCAAGGACACTATGAACTAGATCAGGTTGCTCAGGGACTCATCTAACCTGGTCTTGAACACCTCCAGGGATGGGGCTCTCAGGGATCACTATTTTGCCCTCTGACTCCTTGAGTGTTTGAGTTTTTAAACTTTAATGTCTCTACATGTTGCTTTTGTGTGTGTAGTACCAACACTAATGGGCAAGGAGCCTTTTTTAATAAGTTACTGTGTTTGTCTATGCAATATAATAACTGTATGAGACCACTCTGCATTTTTTTTTTTCCTACTGTGGAAGACTAAAGATCATTATTTGCTGGAACATGTTGGGCTACTGTTAGTGTAATACATATATTAAAAGTCTTATCTCCACACCTGGACAACTTTATTCTTCCTTGTTTTTACAGTAATGTAGACATAAGGCACCCTTATACCTGCACAAAAAAAAAAAAAGAACAGAATCTTTGCTTAACAGTGTTCGCCTCATGCAGGCATTGCTGCATGGTTCGTGTAGAGCAACCTCTGAAGATTAGCATGGAGATGCTTGTAAAAGCTGCACTCATACTGTGAGTGCCTAAAAGTGGCTTGCTGCTTTTGGGGGTTCACCATCTAATGTTTCTGAAAATATTTCATTTGTTCTGACAATGACAATTTTTGCTGTGAAATCTGCCAGTTATTACACCTCACCTTTTGGAATAAGTGTGCAGGTGGGGAGATGCTGCAACTCTTTTCTGTGCTAAAAGAAGGGTGAGAGGCAAGTGGAAGAAGAGAATTGCTATTGTTTCTATAACATGTGGGAAAAAAAAAAGAAAAATAAAAAAGAAAAAGAGAGACATATGTTCTGAAAAAAGTTGAAATCTCATTAATTTGAACTAGCATGACAATGAGGACATTGTAACCCCATCACCTACATCTTTCACACAGAATCAATAAAATATCAAGGATAGAAAAAAATCCTATATATTTCTTTGCTTAATCATGCTTTCCTGCAGCTCTCAATGCAAACCAGAACTGTTAACATCCAAAGCAATTCTTTCCTGTCAAATGCTGTTGGAATGAGTTCCTGCAGAGAAGCTTCTTTGTTCTACAGAAAGGTTGGGGAGTGTTACTGGCTACTTGGAAACAAAGCTTCAGCTGCTTAGTGAGTGTAAATCAGTCCCATCTTGTTAATGTCAGTAGTAATGTCAGAAAGGATATGCTAATTTATGCTTGCTGAAGTACTCAAACCTGCCAACAGGCACCTGGTTAAATACCTACGTTTAACCTGCTGAAATTGCTCAGAAGCAATTAAATCAGCAACTGTTCCATTAGGTGGGAAAGGAGCAGTGTTACCCACTTGCACTCCCTTCAGAACCTGAGGCACTGGGGTTCTGGGGGGGGCCTTCACAACCTCCCCTCCCACTAAAGCCTCTGGTGGAAATATGAAAGCAGGGGACCATGGATACGACAACATGCGCTAGGAGCAGCTGAAGAAGGAAATCAAATGCTTGCTGAGACCTCATCCTACTGAATGGTGACATGATCCATACTTGCCCTCTATTGTCTTCCCAGTCCTTATCTCACTTTTACCTTCTTGACATGCTATATATCCCCTTGGTTTATTTCCTTCAGCATTTATTTATCCCATTTATTTTCTTTTATTATTACTACAGATGGAAGGAAGCAAGGAAGGAAGGAAGACAGGCAGGAAGGAAGGCAGGAAAGAAAAACATGATGTTTGCTATTGCTGCTGGCTCCGCTTGCATAATATACACTTTTCCTCTCTTTTGTATTTTCTGCTTGGACTGTAACTCTGAGCACTCCATTTAGCTAGACACCATACAAATAATGGGGACCCAATCTTATTTTGTCCTCTGGCATTATCATAATAAGAAAAACATTTAAATTTAGTGCACTATCATAAAGATGTGCCTGTTCTTAATGAGAGATAGTCTTTGCTAGTTCCTACTGATAAGAACAAAGCAAAGGAACACCAGAATACTTACTATAAATAATACTTCAGCAAAATCCTGCTATTTCATTGCCTCCTGCAAGCTGCCAACGACTTCTCTTCCTTATACAGTGTACTTGTTTAACAAAAGCCTAAATTCTATAATGAAATTGAGTGAAAAGAATTATTCCAGTGCAGCAAGTTATGACCTTAATGGACTGATGGTCCAAGTAATAAACTGATACTGAATAATCAGGTTAAAGTTTAAAATGACATATGACATTAAGAGACTTAAAACAGAACATAATTCTGAAAATTTAGAAAGTAACTTTTCTTTAAATGGATGGAGGAATGTCAGAGAATATTTTGATTGCTTGATGGCCAAGTTTCCTGTCTATGTTAGCAGTTGCAGTCTTGTTCTCTTCATTGTGAATTGTCTGTGGAAAGTTTTGGACTGGACAGGATCATGAAAACGTTTAGAAATGCTATTGTAGTCATTTATATGGAAAGAGAATATGAACATCAATGATTTTTACAACATGCAACAACCGAAATCAATGTGACTCTGCTATCTTCCTTTCTTAACTGGAGATATGAGACATCTCACCTAACTGTAAACAACCACGTTGTAGACAACTCTGAACAAATCATGTTACTCATTTTATAGTCAAGGGAAGGAAGTGTCCTATTTTACTTATTTCCTCTCAGATGAGATAAATTGCACTCTGCAAGTGCCTGTTTTTCCCTCCTGATTCTAAAGATTATCTAGACTGAAAGCTCAGTTTAGGATATTTACTGTATAGATATCTACATTTCAGCAACTGAGTCCTTTTCTTGGAGTTAGGTCTGTAAATGTGTTAAAAAAATGCACCTTCAGAAAGGCTTCATTGAACGCATGCCCATCCATGGCTCCTACTGCGCAACCTGGTCATGGTTTCTGGGTTTGAAGCAAATTTGAAAACTCCTGTGAATAAGAAGGATACTCAGGCTGGGGTGTTCAGCAGAGGAAGGAGCAAAGCAAGGATGGAAAATCTATAGAAATGGGCTTAGTGCTTTTGCCACCTCACTCCTCTTGGCTATCCTTGCCACACCGCAGGCTCTGACACATCCTTTGGCTGCCACAGGCAGTATGACTTCCAGGACTCTGGCACAGCAAAGTGACGCATGGAGCCTGTGGCCTTTCTGTTTCCATTGCTGATCACTTCTTCTGATGACTCTTATGTGAGCTGTCTTTGGCTCAAAGACTTCAAAACCAGGTGTCCTCAGAGATAAGTCCTCTTTCCTTGGTCATCAGTCCACCTACAAATTTTAGTTGCCAATTATTTGAAAAGCTGTCTTAAGTACTCACCTGTACAAGATAGTGCAGGAAAGTGTCTGCCTCTTTCAGTAATGAAGGGGACAAAATACAGTGAAGGAATTTGCTTCCCTTTGGAAACTAAAATCTATTTACTAGTCTTCCTGCCATTTAAATAACTAATATCAGAGAGGTGGGTCATGGCTCAGGGGGTTATAGGAACAGCTAATTCTGGCTACCACTTGCTCCTTGAGAAAAGTAAATCTTTCATGTTTTTTTTTTTTTTTTTCTTCTTTTTATTAAAAAAAAAAAGTGTCTGAATCTAATATAATGATGAACATTTGGTATTTTATCCTTTTTTTTTTTTTTTTCTTTTTTTTTTTTTTTTTTTCAGTAGCAGTAGACCACTCAAAGACAATGCAGGAGAGGAAGTACTACTATTCTGTGTGTGTGTGTAATTTCTCTATGGTAATTTCTGCGAGGGTAAAATTGGTCAAATTCACTGACTCATCTCAGCCAAAAATTAGATGAAAAGGGTCCAGATATTTGTTTCAATATGTAAAGATATCTATTTTTTAATTTGAAGGTTTTGTGTGTGTGTATGTTTATTTTTTTTAAGATTCACAAAACATAAAATGAAAAAAAAAAAAAGTTTGGTTTCTGAACTAGTATTTTTCAACAAACCTAAATGGCTATTATTCATAAAATTGTACTTAGAAAAAGTAGAGACAGATGAAACTCTTTTTTTCCTGAGCTCCTTGGAGACCAGTGAAGACACTATTAGCTTACTTTAATACTGAGCTGAAGTAAGGCTCTACCTACCCATGTAGTATAGCTGTATTTAACTAAACATATTCCTATCACTCTACATTGGATACAATCAATTATTTTGCACCTATGGTTTTCTGTGGCATACCATTATATCACGTCAGCCTTTTGTTTGACATCAAATCAATGTGATACATGAGGAGTTTTATCAGAGCTGCTTTAATTAAGCAAGATATTTTATTCACTTTGTGAATATTTGTTTCGGGTTGCCTGTAACAGATCATGAAGTACAAGCAACTAAATGCTTCCAATGAAACATCAAATGGGGTATCCTGCACTCTGCTGATTAATTACATAATATTTAGATCATTTAGCTAATCTGTTGAATGCATATCGCATAGTTAATGAAAGATTTCAAGGCTCCAGGCAGACTTTAAGAAATGAATCATCATTTGCAGTACACAGTCTTCATTACTCACTGAAGTAATGCAGCATCCAAAGGTACCAAGCTTGAGCTGGGAGAGGTGCAAAAGACATTGTTACCCTGCCAAAAATTTGCTTGCTGTCTATTTTCTTCCTACTTGAGGAGTCACACAAGGCAGGGTATATAGATACTCTGGCTTCTTCATGGGGCAGAGAGTACAGAGAGTACTCTCAGAGGTACTTTTGAGAAAAGTGTCTTTTCATCTCATCCATTTTTCTCTGGAAAGCACTGCAGCCTCTAGGAACCAAGGTGTTCCCCTTGCACTGCTGTTCCTGGTAAAACTTTAAGGAGGCAGAAAGAATTATAACTCTTGTCCAAGCAGAAAAAAAATCTGGAATGTACTAGATTTTTTTTCCTTCTTCCCATATGCAGCAATATATGATTAGTTAACAATGGTTGAAAAGTCATCGTTATCACCACTGTCTTATTGTCATGGCTTGGGTAATACATAATGCATTTGTTTTTCAGCCAATTAGCAACAATTAAAGATATCAGTTAACTTCTAAAATGACTGTGAGTTTTTTTGTTTTGTTTTGTTTTGTTTTCCATAATTCTGAGGGCCAAAGGTTTATTGAGTTTCTCTGGGATCGTTGGAGAAAAAGCATAACTCTTTTATTTATTTATTTATTTATTTCTAAAGAAAATATATGGAAACGTGAAATGGAAGCTTCACTAGACTCCAGCTCCATGTTGTTCTGTGATCCTGCTCACTAGGTCTGAGCTGGAAGTCAGGTTTGTAGCAAAACTTGTTATGAGGGCTCAAGAGACAAAAAGGTTAAAAAATTAGAAATGGTAAGGTAGAAAGGCATGTGGGCTGACAAGTCAAAAATGAGATCTACTTAGTTACAGACTGATTTAGTTGATCAGGCTACTCCTTGTTCACTGATTGGTCACACAAAGGAATGACACAAATGACATGATGCAGATTTGAAATAAATACAAATGATAGAATCTTTCTCCTGGGATGCAGTCAGGAGACTCCAGAGACACATGCCTCTCAGCATCTTTCACTGCTCTGCACTGTTATCAAAGCCCAGGAGCATTGGCGGTCATCCTGCCCTCAGCTCCTTTGGTGGTAGGAACTGCTAGTGCTCTCCCTATCTGACTCAGCCAAAGTCAGCTGGGATAGCTAAGATCCATCTACTCCTGTTTTTTTTTTTTTTTTTTTTTTTAAACTCACTCTGACTGAAGTAGATTAAGGACCATGTGCACTATCCCTCTGTCTGCAAACCCTCCAGCAGAGGTGGGAACAAACAGCTGAGGTAGAAGTGATAATGTCTTATCTGCTCCAGCCTCTTTCAAAACTTATGGGGTATGTAGCAAAAAAGATGCATACATCTCCTCCTCTTTCTGTATGTGGTCAGGACCTGAGTTTCATATCTCATCTGAAAGACAACACATCCAGGAGCATCCTGGGAGAGCAATTTAGTACTGAGTCAGAGGGAAGAGAATGAGTCACTGCAGCTCTTAGATTTTTCTTGGAAGTTTCTCACTAAAGCATTGACCCAGCCTGACACTGTTTAGTAGATGACATCAGAGAGACTAGAGTTTATGTTAAATTCAACATGGATAAAGGCTAGGATCCTAGGAAACCAGTTTCAAAAGAGTGGTTAATTCTTTGTGGGGCTGTTAAAAACTATTTAATTGAGGTATTTTCATCATGTACTTATGGTAAAAGAAAAGCAACCCTCTTCCCCCCCAAAATCAGAAGACTCTCTAACCAGAAATCTTGAGCTGTTAAGTAGTAGATACAGCATGTGTTGCATTACAGACTGTTCCTTCCCTTATCGATGGTACACAAAGTGAACTCATTATAATTGGATTGTATTTGGCTAGAAAAAGCTCCAGTCCTTCTTTTTCTTTCTCTCTTTCTCTCTTAATTTGTTTTTTCTTTCTCTCTCCCTCTTTCACTCTTGCTCTTTCTTTTGCTCTTTCTATTTCTTTCTCTCTTTCATCATCGAAAGAAAGCTACCTGATTTTTGCAGTGAAGCTGCCTGCAATCCTTTGAAGAATCCCCTCATCAACAGAAAAGCATCAATGGCAGTGCCAGGTTGTCCTCATGGAGTGGTGCTCTGATGATTATCAGTGAATTGGCAATGATTAGTGACTCACTGTTGCTCATTCTTAATCCAGCCCTGCTTGTACTGCCTTGTGGGAAGCAAATCGGAGCACATGCACAGGAAGAAGCCTCAGAGTTATTTTGCTGGCAGCCTTCCAGAAACCTCCTTTGCACTGTAACTGCCTGTCTGCTACCCACAAAGTTTGCCATCCGGCTGAAGATTTTCTTCTTTTCTGCTGCAGCAGACTTGAAGCCATGTGACACAGACAACCATACATGTGCAAAAGCTGTGTTTGCTGTGTCTTGTCCTCAGTGTGCTACTCCATGACTATTCAAAATGCAGAACTGGCTAGAATGTAGTATGGTTCCAGTCTGGCCCATGTGACTTGGATCACCCTAGTTCAATACAGCAGGACTTAAATGGCCTGTGGACCAGAACTCCCCACCCCACCCCCACCCCCCTGCCACATAACACTCTCATATGGGACTGAGAACAGGGGACAGTAGAAGGACAGGCCAGGAAGTTAGTTGCAGAAGCAGGACTTTTAAGAACCTGAGCTGGTGAAGCTGGAAATTAGCCAGTGAAGGTATCAGAAAGTAAATGTGGCTGTCTCAGTTCTCTCAAAATGCTATAGATTCTGTTCCTTTTTTACTAACCCTTCTGCCTCTGTTGCACCAATTTATTTCCTGCACAGAACTGGCTAGAGACCATACAGTTGACTCGGTCTGTTTTGTATAATCCCAGGAATACATAAGCAGCAGTGGAAAAAATATTTTTTTTTTCTTTAAAAAAACAACAACAAAACATGACTGTTTCATGGCCAGTTCCAGACCTCAGTAAAAGCTAAGCTTCCCATACAATCATATGCACACAATGTTTAAACACAAGGGTTAAGCACATGAAATTCAAGATAAAATGAATCCCAATATATTTTCAATCAACTGTTCTTTAGCAGCTGTAAGGAAACACTAGGTACCTATACAAATGACAGTCTTTTTAGTTTAGCCAACATTTAGAGCAATAATTCTCAGAACCTAAGCTAAAGGCAAAGACATGCTTAGCAGCTATATGCTCAACAGCACCATTCCTGGAAAGGAAGAATGTTTTTGATACCTGGAAGAATTTATAAAATAAGGCAATTATGTTCTACAATCACTTAGTAAGAGGAGTAGGTCTGTTAGGGTCTCTAGTCTTTGACTTTGTTTTTCATGCCGAACATATTTTGTCACTTTTGTTCTCATTGCTTTGAGCTGTTTCTGGCATAGTGTGTAAGTTCTGCTTACTGCAGCTATACATCTTGAAAAAACATGAAGTTGTTTATACGCAATGTTTTGATGGATGGAATGAAAGCTGGCATTTCAAGGCACATTTTGAATGTTTGCATCCAGAGTTCTTGGCACTCTGGTGCATCCTGAAAAAAAAAAAAAAAGGAAAACAGAAAAAAAGTTCCGCTTCAATAGCATGAAAACCTCATTGTATTTAATGGGTGGCTCCAGATGAGGTGGCATCCACACAGCCACCTGCCTGCCAGGAACTCTGTCCAAGTGTCCAGGTGTGTACTAGATGGGGTAGGGTGTCCTCTTTTAATTGCAGGACACCTTTCTATGCCTGAGAAGCAAATCTGTTATTCTAAGGGTGAAGGGATACCTCTCAGAAGACTTTTGGACACATCTCTAGTGTCTTTAGGTTTTGACTGTCTTGGTTTCCCAGAGTTAAAAGGGCTCCCCTGACCCTCTGTCCTTTCTCTTACTGAAATCCTTGTCCACATGTCCTTTAGGCAAAAGACAACTGGGATATGCTTTTTTATGCATACTAATTTCTCAAGCTTTTGTACTTCTGTTTTGGGAGAGAAAAGGACTGTTTGAATTTGAATTGTCATCTGAGGAAGATAACATAGGAGTGGCTTGTGTGATTTGCAGTACACATAGTCTTTTTGGTCTATGTGCCATTGCATGTGACTCCAAGGACTATTCCTTGCGCATGAGCACATTTCTGGTTAATATATCTTATACTTCTGCTCTGTGAAACCAGCAGCTGCTCAGCAAGCCACAGACCATGATGATCAGCAGTGGCACAGTGTGTTGGAGTGGAATGGAGACCTTGGCTTTGTGCTGCATAACTGGGACACAGAAGATTTCATCACCAGGCAGGAGTTGGCTGCCAGTCTGGCACGTTGTGTGATGTGTGATGGGTCTACAGAAGGTTAACACTGCATACCCTTGGTGTCTGCTCAATGGTTCTTCATTAGCAGCTGCAGTGACTGAGAAACCTCCTGTTTCTGCTTTTGACATCACTTGCAGGTCACAGTTTCCTAGCACCAGTCTGTGCCAACAAGCAAAGTCCCAAGGACGTGTTGTGTCTGTGCTCCTCACGTTTGTTAGGGCAGGCTGTCCTACTGCAATTGAAATCAAGGGCCAAAACGCCCATTGAAGTTAATGAGAACATGGGTGAGCCCACTTCCCATATGGTGCCTGTCAAACACGTGCTTAAGAAACATCTGATATATTTTTATTGTCATCATGTGTTTGTTATAAAGATTAAGACTTGCTAAAGCTTATGAGTTCTGAAACTGTAGGCTGCAAGAAATTCCCAACTTTTGTATAAATATCCAGCTTTATTCTTTTGTGAGACAACCACATGCCAGCGTGAGGACTCATATGATTCTGGGTGCAAGTTAGAAAAGCCATCTGCTTTAAGACACACTTAATGCACTTTGTGGCAAACTCTGTGGCTTCTGTCAGTGAAACATTCGTTTACATAAACCTACAGCATTGGGTCAATTTAAATAAATTTCTGATGCATAATTGAGATATTTAGGATAATTAAGACCGACCTTTACCATTTCTGCTTTTTTTTTTTTTTTTTTTTTTTTTTTGTGCAACTTTTTGATATCTGCTCTCTTAGTCAATGTGAATCTGAACTATAATGCTATCACATTGTAGTAAAATCATTATAATAACAATGCTGTTATAACAACAACAACAACAAAAAACATTCAAATGATATTTGATCCTGATAGATATTCTCCACAGATTAATGTCTCATTAGGTGGTTCATTTCATTTTAAATAGGTCCCTGAACTTCAGGTAGATGACCAAAATTTTAATATGACATTACAGTGGCCAGGATTTATCTGTTATGAAACAAGCTTACTGTTTTATGTCACCTTGACTTTGAGCAAATGTATCATATTATAACCGAAATTGTTCGGAGTAAAATGGAGCATAAAAGAAAAATGATTCTGAATAAGGTACAGGCACAAGTTGACTTTCATGCTTCCTAAGGACAGAGACTAGAGGAAAGTGTGAACCTTTGCTGTTGTAGGTTTGCTTTTACTCCACAGAACTGCTTGGGGAGCCCTCCAAGACTTAGTGGAGTGGACTGGACATAAATTGAAGATGGCATAGGAAAGATGCAAAAAACCCCTAAAAGATACCATCCCACAACTTCTTTCTATTGTGGTTAATTCTTGACAGTGTCATCATAAGACAGGGAATTTTTTATCTTCTTTTGTTAGCAGTAACAGGACTTTTTTTCTTTTTTCATAATTGATATACTTCCTATATCAGTGATATTTTTCATATCAGTTTGTGAGTAATAAAAATCTGATAGGGAAAAGGAATAGAACTACACAGCAGCTATGTTGTTTGTAGGAAGCCAAAGTGAATTTAATATAATTTATTCTACTCAGGATAAAAATCAATATCTATTTTGAATGGATAAGAACCTCTCTTGAGAGGAGAAAAATCTTCATTTACTTCTGCTGCACCCACAGTGATTTCCCACTCTGCTGCCTGAAGCTTATTCTTCACAGTTAATAATAAACATCATTGACTAAACGATGACTGCAGTTCCTCTGCTGGAATCACAAACATTCACTTATGTTTTAGCCAGCGCTGTTCTCCCCTCAGTACATTCATTCACAGCACACTCTGCATTACTAGAGGCTCTGTTTGTTCACGGGCTTCAGCCACAGTCAAACTCACTTAAAGTAGAACTGTTAACATTTTCCAAATAGTTGTGAAACACCTAATAAACCTGTATGTTCTCCTTGCGCTTCAGTTAGTTACTGCCTATTTACCATAGCAGAAAAAAAAAGAAGGACTTTGACCTCTAGAATAGAATTTCAGGGGCGATCTCATCCAGAACGTCTGAAAAATGTGTCACCTCAAGTCACTAACCAATTTAACCTTTACTGTGTTTCATACTTAACAGAGAAAACAATTTCCTCTAACTGTATCCTAAGGGTACTGAGGATATACTGATATCACTTACACTGTATTCTGGCAAATAAGGTTTCAATTTCATCTTTGGTATTCAAAGAGTTGAGTCTAATGATACTATATAAAAGTGGTGATCTCTTCTGCATTGATTTCCAAAATACTAATTTGGTAATGCAAAAGGTGAGTGGTGATAAGCTTCTAAAAATGGTTAATTTATCTGCTGTAAGTTTAAAAAACATTGGCTTGGCTTCCTAATAAATAGGTGACTGAATTAACTCCTGGAGAGTTAACCAAAATAGTTGTTTGTAATATGAGAAAGTCTGAAGGTTGTTTGAAAGACTTGTACATTATATTTTTTGAAATGGATTTGAACAAGCTCATAATGTGTTGTAAGTTTGTCCTCCAAATAGTATAAAATACCTGTAAATCCTGAAATACAATTTGAAGTGTTTCTCCAGGCTGTGATTACAAAGCATCCTTCATCCATTTTAAAAGCTAATGTTAATCAAGGCTTAGCTATGAGTGAGAGAAAAATGCATCTGAATAATTAAGCTAGATAGCTTGTGTCCTGCTTCCATATGACCAAAAATATGCCTCCTCTTGGATTATTTTCTACTTTCTTGTAATCTAAGAAATGATTTACTATACAGACAATACAGTTTCCATGGTAAATACAATACCAAAAAAAAAAAAAAATTCCTTTCAGTTACAAATTTATTTATCTTCCTGGCATTGCTAGTCACATACCAGCCATGTAACATAATATAATAACATTCTTAGCTGTAGACCTGGAGTTGCTGGAGGAGGCCACGCAATGGTTGTGTAATGCCTTGAGTGCAGTCCTATGAGGCTGTGCCTACTTACTTGTATTGAGTCTGCGCACACGAAATACTGTACGTTATGTTTCTGCTTCAAGTAACTAATTAATGAAGGCTGAAATAATTAATGATGAATGTAACAGAAGTACAGTGTGGGTACCAAGGTTAACAAGTTTATCTCATTCCTTACCATTCATTATCTGTGCATCTCTGATATTAATTGACTAAACTGTGAAAACAAGAATGGAATAAGTATAACTTAACACCTATGTGTCCTGCAGTATTCCAATTATACTTTTGCCAATGTGAAAGGTGTGCAGTAAATCATCAATCAGACTACTGAAGTGAGAGTGTAGCAGGTAACACCAGAAGATTCACTCCCCAGGGGCAATGGTATTGTTACAACTCCCTGTTATTAAGCAGCAATACTATTGGAAGGACAGCAAAATAATTATGTTGTTTTATTTCAACCTGGCTGCTGATGTCATTCCTGTCAAAACAAATGTGAAAAAAAATCCACTTGGGATGCAGACTTCAGCATGACTTCAGCTCATGCTTAAGTCATGATGAAAGGTGCCTAGGATATCTTCAAAAATACTTAACAACTCAGTGAACAAGGTTCAGAACCTGCAGGAATAACTCTCATCTTCTCTTCTAAAAAAAATAAAGAATAACAAATCTTTCTTGTTATTAAAAACAAATATCCTAAGAGCATCTGGACTTTCCAAATGTTTAGCATGTGGATGACTCACCAACTTTATGCTAAGATACCATGCTGCTATTTCAAAACCAAAATATCAGCTTTGACATTTTTATATGTCGCACAGAGATCCGTAGTCTTTCTCATTATTATATATCATTTCAGCTTTTAAAGTCTAAAAAGAAGCTTGCATTAAGCATGATGCTGATTTTGAATTAAAGAAAGTCTTGTACAAAAAAGATATTTTCTCTGACAAACTCTGTTTGTCAAAAAGAATTGTATTTAAAAATACATTTGCCTTTACTTTTCTTGTTTGGACAGGCTCTCATATTAGCTGAATTGTACTTGTTGCAAAATTTGAAATAGGAGGAAAAAAGTTATACATTTTTTTTCCAACTAACTCAGGACTTAGAACTGACCAATTAAGATGGTCTTTTCAGGAATTCTCTGTTCACTGGAGCTTGCTAGTAGACTACTGAAAGTGTAGCTTTTCTACCACTTCTTGTGAAGAGACTTTGACTGCTCAGGAACGTCATTTATAATGGGTGTGGGAGGGAAGAGACGTATGTATTTTTATGTACTTTTATGTAATTGCAGATTTCCTTGCTATTATTTATCTATCTATCTATCTATTTATTTATTTTACCAATATGAGTGATTTAAAAAAGCAGATTTTTTTATTATTATTTTTATTTATTTATTTATTTTTGGGGGAGTGTGGTGGTGCTTGTATAGAACTTGAAATATAAAAAACTTTCTTAAAGAATTTGCAACTGTAAAACTTCATTTTGGCTTATGTGACTACATATAATTTTCATGCACAATGAATATACACTTATATCCTCATTGTGGTCATGCAGGTTGTTACTTAGAATAAAATAGACCATGATTCTTAGCTTGAGTGACCAATACTGAGAGAAAGTAATCTAAGCCTAGGAAGGAAAAATGTGTTCCCATGTCACATCTATTATGTTGATAAACAAATCAAGAATAAACTTGCTATTTTTCTTTTGTGATACATGGAATTTCAGATTGTACTGGGTTTGTACTGGCTGAGATGGAGTTAGTCCAGGCTGCACCAGTCTCTGATTGCGTCCTTTCAAAGCAAGCTAGAACTTTTAGCTACACTTTAATGCAATGCATGAGCTGGATATATCAGTGTAATCATAGCGACTTCATAATCTCCCTATATGTGTCCATTGCTATTTTCTTTGGATCTGTATATAAGATAATTGAATAGTCTCTCTCCTGGGCAACAATCTGCATTTCCTGAGGTCTAAAAATCCCTTTGCTTTCCTTACTCTTAATCCTGTTACCCATAGCAGTCCATTAGGTATACGGTTCCTTCTCAGTAGCTAATGAGACTTAAATAAACATACTGAGAGACGAACACAGCCTCTACAGTTTAATAAATGATGCTGATCCTGGTCTCAATTACACTGGTGTAAATCTGGAACAGCACCACTGCTCACAGTTGAATTGCTCTAGATTTATATCAGAGCTGTATTTAGACCGTAGATTTTAGTTTTCTAACCTGCTGGAACTTTATTACTGTGATTAAAGCCATTTTAAAAAACAACATATAAAGATAACAGATGAAGTTGTGTTCCTATTTTTTGCCATATCTCCACATACTGCAACTCTAGCTCTATTTTTTTTATCTATTTTATAACCTTATTTTTCCAATAGTTAAGGAACTGATAACATTTTACTGATAACTGATAAGATAACATTGCATATTGTAATTAGAAGACCAATATTTCTTTTCTTACAGAAAACCCTTTAACTCTGCCCTTGAATTTTTGTACTTTTGTCTGCAAATAACGTGCAGCCCAAGTTTTTAAACATACCTTGCCATCTTGTTCTTAATTAAAATAAAGTTATTTGAAAGATGGAAGAAACACAATGCATCTTAAACTAGTCAAAGGAACAAAGCACTGTTTTGTTCTATAAAGCAAGTAGTGCCAGAGATAGCATGATCACATTGCCAATGTTATAATGAACAAGTTGTTCAGAATCTGCCAAAAATCAAAGGTGAGTCAATGGAAAAAAAAGACATTAAGAGGAGAGACACAGACAGTCAGCTTTCAGACAACACAAACCTCTGAGTCAAGCAGTTTTCTACCATGTTTTTCCTTTTAGCTCAAAATAATAGTAAACAACAATATATATATATATATATTTTTTTTTTTTTACAGCAACTGAGTAGCCTTCCTATTTACTAGTTCATATAGACTATGAGTAAAAATAAATATACACAGTTTAGAGAAGAATATCTATGTGCTTTAATTCTAATGTGGAGGTGTCAAATATGCATTAAGCTTCATGATATTAACCTTGGTTGAAGCTGATTCAGCTCACTAATTTTTCTAGAAAGTGCTAGAATTTGTTGAAAAAGTGAAATCTGAATTTATGTTGAAAAGTTATGAGGAAGCATAACTCCCTGGTTGTATGTGTCTTGAGAACTTAAAAATGAAGTAATTTTAAGTTGATATTGGGTAAAAGTAATTGCCATTCTTGATGAAAGGATGATCTTCGGTAGTGCTGAGGACAGGAATCCATACATATTGTAATAGTTACCCACATCTTCCTGTTATAATAAGAAGAAAATGTGTGTGGGAAGGGGGAGGGGGAAGAAGATAAAAAAACCTGTGCAACAGAAGCCATTTAAAAGACAAGATTTGCCAACTATCGTTACCATAGTTACCTTGCATTATAATTATAGAAGAAAGATCTGTGATAGTCTAATTTAACCATGTGTGGGACGTATCAGTGATTGGATGATGACCCCTGTTCTATGAAATAAAGAAAAGATGTGATATCTCTTAGAACATCAGACTCATGGAAATGAGTTAACAATCTCATTAAGAAAGTCAACCTATCAGTGTAATAAGGATGAATTATGTTTATTTCAAGACATCTGGTCACATTTCCTAGAGAACTATGACAGATTTTTTTTTTTTTTTTTTTAGTTTTAAATTTTTATTTTTTAAGAAGAGAAAAAAATAACATTTTAGTGTTAATTTTCAAACCCATTGTCATGTCATGTATTCTAAAATTGTTGATGCAAGCTCCTACCAAAGAATTAAAGTACACTGAAAAATCTAGACTTTAAGGATTGAATACTCATCTCTTTGTTAAAGTTATATATGCAGGCCTCCATGGATCTTCATTCTTCTTGTTTGGGAACTATCCTTCCTGAGACATGCATGCTCATCTTCCTACAGATCATCACTTTGGATACTTGCGACAAAGCTGGTGAAGGGTCTGGAGAACAAGTCCTGTAAGGAGCGGCTGAAGGAGCTGGATTTGTTCAGCCTGGAGAAAAGGAGGTTAAGGGGTGACCTTATCGCTCTTTATAAGTACATTAAAGGAGGCTGTAGCGAGGTGGGGGTTGGTCTATTCGCCCATGTGCCTGGTGACAGGATGAGGGGGAATGGGCTAAAGTTGCACCAGGGGTGTTTTAGGTTGGATATTAGAAAGAACTTCTTTACTGCGAGGGTTGTGAGACATTGGAATGGGCTGCCCAGGGAAGTGGTGGAGTCACCATCCCTGGAGGTCTTTAAAAGACATTTAGATGTTGAACTTAGTGATATGGTTTAGTAGAGGACTTGTTATTGTTAGGTCAGAGGTTGGACTCAGTGATCTTGAGGTCTCTATCAACCTAGACAATTCTGTGATTCTGTGTAATACATTCATCTTGGGAAAAAAAGGGGGTGGAGGAGGGTTGAAGAGATTTCAGAATAATCTTCACAGATTAAGAAAGCACACATTCTCCATCTGATTTTCCTTGCAATTCATAATGGCTCACACCTCGTGTGGGACTTGGACTACACACAAGTTCCAGGATTTTGCAATTAAATCCTTCATTGGATTCTCATGCTGATACAAACCATGGACTACTTGTAGATCATTTGCTTTGCCATGGTTCTACCATTTATCCTGGGGACACCCATACAGATGACTGCATGAGGTGAAGATATATGCTAACTCTTCTGCTTAGTAAGTGCTCATAGAAATCTAGAAATCCAATGATGTGAATGTCTTGAACTTTCCCTTGTGTGCATAGAGAAGAATTTGTAGTATCAAGTCTGTAATCCTTGCTAACTGGTTAGTTTCCTAGTTGATCTTTTTTGTCCTTTTGGAAGCTTCCTTCTACCTTTCATTATGAAGAGCCTACAGCCAAGTAAATTTTACAAGTATATTATATCAGAGGGGTTTTTGGTCTGATTGCTATTGAGTCACAGCTGCACAGATATTATAAGATACTATACATATATTTACATTGTGGTCAAGCAACAGATCTTACTATAAGATGGCTAATTTGGGACCTGCTAGCATCATAGTCATGGGAGTTCAAGCTAGTTGCCTTCAAGTTTATTTGTTTCTTGGGCAGATTTTACAGCCTCATTTAAGCTTTTGGTGGTCTCTTCTACCATTGAGATTAGGACATGAAATAAAGTTTAAAATTATGCTAGGTGTGTCTGCAAGGGTTGGAACACATCCCTTTATAAACATAAAACACTCTGTGCTGTGTTGTGACTCATGGTTAACTTTCTGTCAGCTTGGCATTTTTCTATGGCAACACCATTACATTTTTATTAGATCTCCTTGTTTCCCATAGCTTTTTCCGGAGAAAAATCAACCTGGATGTTCTCCAGTTTTTCTACCCAGGCTACTCATTTTTCTATCATCCAAATCAGGGCATACCTGTGAGGCATGGAAACTATAGTTTTGTTTATTACAAAAAGAAGAGTCCCTTTGTTTATATGAGGTGACTCAGAAATCTTGGCATTCTGCTATTTAGGCCACTTCTGCTTCTTGCTTGTTTGTTTTTTAGAGTCTCATCATGGCTGCAGAGGATGGGTTATCACATCAATAGCTTTGCCCCCTCCCTATTCTTCTGAGTTTCTGTTTCATTCCCTTATAATTCTAGACTGGTTTCCAAATTTCATTTAGTTCTACATGAAAGATGTCTTGAAATATAACTAAAAAAATCCCTATACTGAAATAGCTTTCTTTTCAATTCATTACATTTTTACGTGTTTCTTCTCAAGTCAGAGAAAAACCCTTAGTCCTTTTGACATGTGTTACTTGTTTTCTTCTCTACCACTGACCCAGAGATATCGATTATTTGCATAGTCCTACTTGTGAGACAGATTTTTAGTTAGTGTAAACTGGAGTAACTCCCTTGATTTTGCTAAACTATGCCAGCCTACACATACTGATAATCTGACCTGTAATCAATTTGTTCTCTATGGAATATTCAATTTTCCTACATGAAGGATGAAAGTGGGAAGGAAATAATATATATTTTTTTTTCTCTGTAAAACTGTTCTTATTCTACTCACATACTGACATATCAAAGAAGCCAGTAAATCTCAAGTGTATATTTCAGGTCAGCATTTTCATCTTTTTTTTTCCTGGTGAAGGGATTAATGATAAATGTGCAATACTTTGTGGAACCAAAAAAATATACTGATATTTTCTTTTTTCCTTTTTCTCCATAACATGATTAAAACAATTCAGAGAAGCAAACCATAACAACCTCACTATACTTTCTGAATCTTATCCTGTCTTTACAGAGTGGCATTTATCACCTGGGAAGAAGATTAACTAAGGACTGTAATGACCCAAATTTTCCGTATTTGTTGCATGACCATAGAGTACGCAGAATCTTTAAAGTCATCTGATACTTTTCTTGCACTTTTCTGTGAAGCCTAACATCATGAATATGTGAAAAATATCTATTAATTAATTTTCAGTGGGGACACTAATGCCCCACATGCATGAATGACTGAATTTAAGCCTGTTAAGGCATTTCTTCAGGTATCAGCCTTGACTGCATATAGAAGGTGGGGGAACATTTCTCATTCTGATTACACTCCATTCTACAGTACAGAAGTGTTAAGTATCATAGATTCTTCTGTGTTAAGAAAACAGTGTAAGGCTGTTAAGATGTAACTATGAATTGTCTTCATTTTGAAGCAGATTTTCCTTTTTGCTTCCACAGCAGTAATGCCTTAATGAAAATGAATAAACAGTTCTGGCTGTAAAGCCGGATGCTAAATTGTTTCACAAGCAAATTGTTTGCTTATGCAAGTGAGATAATAGGCCCTTAAACTCATTCTGCACATATACACAATGCCTAGTATTAACATACTAATATAAGCTAAACTCTGTGGTTGCAACTATTTGGACATATGGAGGTATATGCACAAAGAATCTTGCTGATTTAGTTCTGGTCTAAAAGCTCACATTGAAGACACCAGCCTCACAGAGCTTTCTGATTTTAAGAATCAAAATTTATTTTTTTTATATAAATATTTTCAAAACGCATATACAGGATTTAATACAGCAATGCTGAAATGGGTAAGAAAAGCTTCTTACCTCAGTAGTTCATTGCTTCACTCTATAGGAATTATTATTAAACAAGTTTTTGCAAGATCTGAAACTTTTCTGTGGGAAGGTAACAGGGTCCAATTTTTGAAGAAACAAATATTCCTTGAAGTGAGCCAATGTCAAACATTCAACATCTGGAATCTCAGTGCATATTCTTTTTTTTTTTCCCCACTTCTATGTCTTCTGTTTCACTCCTACATCTGCAGATTTGAATATTCAAGCACAAGCTGAGAGTAGGAGTACATTATTTTGGGCTACTGGTATTTAGTTTGAAACTGTCAATCAGTCTACAGTGAGTGTACAGTGAAGAACAAATACTGCCAGAATCTGAAAAAAAAACACTCATTACTGTTGATATGAAATGAATTTATACTGAATAATATTAAATTAAACGTTAATAGTTCACAAATTGTATATTAAATGTTGGTGCATGTTGACTTCCTCACAGGGCTCTGAAGTAGTGAAAGAAGAATTGCCCACATGGTGCTTAAGTAAAAATGGCTTCCCATGAATTCATGTTTTTCTCCATGTCAGTAACAATTTTTCTCCACCGAATTAAAAGAATGAAATTGTATTTTGTCTTCTATCTATCCTTCACACAAATGTATTTAGACTTAATACTACAAAGCTGCACAACATAGTACCTCTACTAATGTAGGACAGGAACATTTGAACATTCTGAGTCAACTGAATAAACTCAACCTTCAGAAACTGCTGAAAGAAAACAGGACAAATTCACCCATATCCTGTTTTCTATGTAAATGTGGTCTCTGGAAGAAAGGAAAATAATATGAAAAAATGTTTAGGATACCTGGAAATAAATTAGATATTCTAAAGCAATGGTGATAAGACATTTATACAAAAAAGCTTCAGAATTAAAAATTGAGGAGCAATGTCATTGTCAAATTAATGAGTTAATTTAATCGATAATTAATTGATAGAACATTATCTTATTTTTTTTTCCCAACTAAAGATAGTTTTTCAGAATAAAGATTAAAAGCCACAGAGAGTTCACCTCAGCTGTTGTTTGAAGCTTGGTCTGAGGAGCATCTATCTGATGCCACGTAGATGTAGTGGCCATCTGTTTGGCTGTTTTTGTGCCACTGTTGTGGTATAGTTGGTAAGAACTGCTGTGAAATGAGTGGAAAGCTTTTATGCTGGAAAATACTAATTTATAAATATATTAAAAAACACAAACAAACCATAAAATGAATTTCATTTAAGAAAAAGAGGTTTGTTAAATGCACAACTCATATGCAGTATGTGAAATTTCTATTCAGAAAAAAAAGACAGAGTCACAGAGTCAATATAGACCTTATTGGGATCACTGAGTACTATAGCACCTTGTTTGCCTGGCTACTGTTCTGAGAAACCCTGTGTCTTGAAAAAACACAGTACAATGTAGATTTCACGGAATCACAGAATCACAGAATTTCTAGGTTCGAAGAGACCTCAAGATCATCGAGTCCAACCTCTGACCTAACGGTAGCAGTCCCCACTAAACCATATCCCTAAGCTCTACATCTAAACGTCTTTTGAAGACTTCCAGGGATGGTGACTCCACCACTTCCCTGGACAGCCTGTTCCAATGCATCACAACCCTTTCAGTAAAGAAGTTCTTCGTAACATCTAACCTAAAACTCCCCTGGCTCAACTTAAGCCCATTCCCCCTCGTCCTGTCACCAGGCACGTGGGAGAACAGACCAACCCCCACCTCGCTACAGCCTCCCTTGAGGTACCTATAGAGAGCGATAAGGTCGCCCCTGAGCCTCCTCTTCTCCAGGCTGAACAAGCCCAGCTCCCTCAGCTGCTCCTCGTAGGACTTGTTCTCCAGACCCCTCACCAGCTCCGTCGCCCTTCTCTGGACTCGTTCAAGCACCTCGATGTCCTTCTTGTAGCGAGGGGCCCAAAACTGAACACAGTACTCGAGGTGCGGCCTCATCAGAGCTGAGTAGAGGGGGACGATCACCTCCCTAGCCCTGCTGGTCACACTGTTCCTGATACAAGCCAGGATGCCGTTGGCCTTCTTGGCCACCTGAGCACACTGTTGGCTCATATTCAGCAGACTATCCACCATCAATCCCAGGTCCTTCTCTGCCTGGCAGCTTTCCAACCATTCCTCTCCCAGCCTGTAGCTCTGCTTGGGGTTATTGCGCCCCAGGTGCAGGACCCAGCACTTGGCCTTGTTGAACTTCATGCAGTTGACCTCAGCCCATCGGTGCAGCCTATCCAGATCCTCCTGCAGAGCTTTCCTACCCTCAAGCAGATTGACACACGCACCTAACTTGGTGTCATCTGCAAACTTACTGAGGGTGCACTCAATGCCCTCGTCCAGATCATCAATGAAGATATTAAAGAGGACCGGCCCCAGCACCGAGCCCTGGGGGACGCCACTAGTGATTGGCCTCCAACTGGACTTGGCTCCATTCACCACGACTCTTTGGGCCCGGCTATCCAGCCAGTTTCTAACCCAGATTTATCAGCACATTTTTCAGAACCAGTTTTTACTTTATATCTTTCTTGTAAACTTTGGAGAAAACATTTTTTTTTTTTTTTTTCCCCAACCCTTGATAGGTTGTTTATGTGGATGTTCAGTAAGTATTTCTTAAGATTATGATTCAAGCAACTTCAACAAGTAATTAACATGTATTGCCTTGGTACATTTGTTAGTAATATGTGAAACAGAACACCCTTTTGCATGTGTTTGAATGTGCAGTATATTATTTTTTTTCTTTCAAAAGTAAGGTTAATCTTGACTTTTATCTAAGATTAAAGCCTTAACTTGTTTTAAGTACATATTAAAAAAAAAAAAATGTGTTAATGCCTAATGACCCCTAAAGTACTTTTTTCAGAAAATACAATTTGCTATAATTTACTGAATTACTTCTTGCAGTGTTAGTAAAGAAAATCATTCCATGGTAATTATTAGTAATCAGACAATGCTGTAACATCAATCTGAAAAGTTCAAGCAGGTCTTATAAGGGCAATGAGTAGTTAATAATGCATACTCTGGTATACACCATTCCCGTTACGGAAGATAGTATTGCTAATTATGCAGTGAACTCTGTCAGAAGCAACCACTCAGAAAAACCTAACAAAAGCCCTTTGCAGAATGAAAGTAATTGCTAACAAAGAGGGTAGAGCAGAACTATATAGGTGTAACAAAGGGGCGGTCTATGGATTTCTGTGGCACAGTGTAAAGTTGTGGAAATTCTGCTTTCAGAGGTAGTTTCATGACAGTTATTTTCTTGTACAGATCCTTTTCTTGTTCAGTTACTACTGGGCATGTGCCCAAGACAAGATTGTATCTAGGCAAGTTGATCTTGTAGAACTATGTCTGCAAATATGGTATTTTCATAAGAATAATTACACATACAATCTACTGAGATTCATGCTGTTGTTCTAACACCTTTAACCAAAACAGACGAACAGAACAATAACTAAAATAATAGCTTATTTTAACTTTTTTTGTAGGATTTCAATTTTTACACTTCTCAGTATAATTTTAAATTATGCCAGTGAACCTACACATGGGCTTGATATTAAAGTTGACATAGAGTTTCTACTCATGTAAGGACAACTTCTGAAAGTAGTCATCAAACTTTCACTGAACGTCTATTGGGGCATCCAAAATGAACAAATATAATTTGATCTTTCAGAACTGCTTAGTATCTGAATCTTCTGTTGGCCTTACTTCAACATCCCTGATATGTGCTGACATCACGAGGTACTTTTGGCTCCAAGCTACCATCAACTAAATTATGCATAAGCACAATCATACTAAATCAACAGTACTCTGTTGATACAAATACAGGATAACCTTAAATACTGAACAGAAGCACTTAATTTTTTACTTACAGTTTATTTTGCAAATTTTTTGACCTTTGCCTTCTTCAGTGTCTGGAGAGTATAAGCTGTTCTGTTGATTGTGATACCATTTTAAGCATTTCACTGCTGTTTAGTGCTGAGTCATGCAAAAGAAACAAATTGATGCAATCTTTTTCAGACCTGTCTCTTGACAGACATATACTTCAGGAGAAGGTGCAGGTTGTTCACATTTTTTGAGAGGTCAGAGAATTTAGCTTTCTTTATTTTGAAGGAAAGGGTCATTCCCATTTTCACTTGCATTTTAAAATGACTTTCTCACTAGCATTGCAATATTTCACTGCTAGGCTTTGATCTAGAACTGTGATAAATGGCAAGAAGCTTTAGTACTATTTCAGGGAAATAAAATGGATATTGTCGCATCTTAAGAAACCCTAACAACATTGCTTCAATATCACTGATGCTGAAAACAGGGAAATTACCAGTGACCAAATAGTGCTTTTCCGTATTTCCAAATATTATATTTTATAAAGCAACTGGATTTGCCTGTACATATGGGAAGCAGAAATTTCCCCTGACTTAAAAATAATGTGTAAAAAGTCTGAAAACACAGGACTTATAGAAAATGTTTCTTTGCCTGATGGCTCTGATAGAGGCCAGGAAAGCAGAGATTATTTGCTGTCACAATTTGGTAGTCTGTGTGAAATGAGAGAGTGACTGCTGCCAGTTACATTTTCTGACTAATCCAATGCCTGTTCAGCTATGGCAGTTGAGAATGCGTCTGAATAACGAAATATTTCCCATGCTTGAAATCAAGCAGGTGGTTTAGTACCTTGATGAGTCAGGTGTCATAACAGAAAACACTATAACTTACTGCTTGTTGGCATGTCTGTAGGTAGGCTCAGCCAAGATGACAAGAAAGGAACGGACTTCTCAGCCCAGGAAGCTTGTTGGCAGCATAATATGGGAGCTTACCCTGTCACTGCCTAGGCTGTACTGGGAGATTAATGGTTATTTTATTCTGACTACATTTAAGTAGGAAACTATGCTACAGCCTCTTGAAGAATGGCTACAAGTCTGTGTGTGCTTCTCTGTATAAATGCACAAATATATATAGTATGCATATACATATAAATATGCACAACACACATATAAGGCTACATGTAAATGACTCACTTCAATCCCATCTTACTACTGAGATTCATATATAAAACAAACAAGCAAACAAACAATTTCATTGGCCTTTCTCTGCAACTTACTGCTATCATACTTCAATTAACTTCTTCACTGAAATAAAATTAAGAATTAAGAAAAATAAGAAAGAATAAATAAAAAGTAACGAATAAAAACCTTGTGTCAGAGCAGATGTTATTCTAGATTTTTTGTCATTATGAAGTTTCTGCATGATAGAGTTTTTTGTGAAGAACATCTGAAGAATCTTGCAATTACTATGCTTAAAAGAAATTGGAAAATATTGATTTTCTGGTTAACAAGGACTGAGTTTTCAATGTCTGTTTTGTTTATGTATCTCAAAGTATGCACATAGATATATGGGAGTTTAAAGTCCTTTCCCAAGGTCTTCAAATCCAGTGTATTCCTCCTTTTCAGGCAGAGGCTTAACTCACAGCTGAGATAAAGAGTGTTAATATTCGTAACCCCCAAGGAGAAATCATTTATCTTGATTTGATGGCTGAGCCAACTGTTCTGCACATGAGCAAAAGCAGGGGCTCATCACAACGCATGTCTGAAAGTTGTATCTTAGCCAGTGCTTCAGGGCTTTCAGCAGATACTGGCCCAGCTATGGTATATATCCAAGATCCTTCAACCAACCCAGGGCGTCAGAATTATCCCCTTGTGATTGATTTTCTCCACTCTTGCTGCATTTGAGGACTCCTGTGTTAGGTTTCCATGTGAGAGAGCAGCCCTCACCCTGCTGGCAGCACGACTGCCTTCTGGCACCCCACCACCTGTCACTGGCTGGGTGTCTGCCAAGGGCTGCTAACCAAAGCCTAGAGAGGTATGCTCAAAAACTAGGGCTTCAAAGTCATAAGTATGACTTGGCAGTAAGAGTTGTCTCAAAAAATTCCACTGCTTAGGGAGAGACAACAACTGGACTGTGATGGGAAAGTCCCCAACTGTTCCCTCCTCCTTCAGGATCCCTTTTCCATCAGCAGAAGCCCAAAATCTGTGGCCTTTAGTAGCACAGGAAACAATACTCTTAGTTTTCTTCAGCAGCACCGGGAAAGGACTCTCTTAGGTTTCTTCAGCATGAGTTACTGTACATCAGGCTCCATGCTTCTCTGACCTACACTTGCTGCTGTGCCCTCAGGTCAGCCAAGGCAGCAGAGTTGTTTGGACAGCTTCGAGTAATTTTTGTCTTGCTTACCACCGGGATAAGGACAAGCCCCGTGCAAGTGGAGGTTGAGCAACAAAGAGATTAAACAATTAATAAAATCAGTGGTAAGTGTCTGATCACAGTATAATCATGTTTTCAGATGTGCATATTTTAGCCTTCCATTCGTCCTGTTCAGTGTCTGTGAGAGCAATATATGCTGGTCAGCAGGGTGAGGTTTTAAGACTAAAGTAAAAATTGTACTTTCTTGAACCTTGGCAAGAAAGGCAATCACTTTTCCTTGTCCTTTGTCTAATAGTCATAGAGACTGTAAGTTCATAAGTGCAGTGAATTGTCTTAATGTGTTTGATATACACTTAAACTGTAATAACAAATCAAGTGTCATTGTACATTCATTTCATGTGTTTTATATCAAAAACAAACAAACCAACAAAACTTGGTCGCTATACAGAATAGACTGAAAAATGTCTCGTATGGTAAGATAATACTTTCAAATGCCGTTACTATGTTGGGTGTTCAGCTGAGATAGTCAGACAAAGTCTAGTTCTCTGAAAGCATGAACCTTTCAAGACTTTTTTCTGAAAGCTAGACAGCTTTGAGATGCTCCATGTTCAGAAGCAGAAATCTAGATGGCTCAAGTTATCATTTATTTTTTTAATTTATTTTTTAAGAGGAGGCAAAGTGACAACCTGCTTTTCAAAGCAAAACATTGTTTTTACTTTCAAAGATTCATAAAATAACCCGGGATCCCCAGATCTCCCTCTCGCTTCTGTTGTGCTTAGGATCGCTGAATGGCTAAACATATGTCCTGAGTGTAACTGTGGAAAGCAGTGAGTTTCTTTCAAGTTGTCAAGAATTTGAATCATTTGAACTACTTTACCTTCAGCTCTGTGCTTCTACCTCCTCAATTGCCCTTTGATGCTCTTTTACATTATTTAAAAACCATCTAAATTTAATTTCACAAAGCTACAACAAATAAGACTGTAAGCAAAGAGAAACTCATATCTGTACTATTACACTAATAGGCTTAATAACAATAATCCACCAACATCTGCAATCATAAAATAAAAACTTCATTATCATTTCAATATAGTTAATACAAATCCTCAGGTTCGCCAGTACACCAGCTGTGTCCTGGTGCTCAACAACACAAAACAGCAATTCACGCAAAATTACCAGTCTTTGTTACTGACTCTTTTCCTTGGCTCCAATCCCAAAATATTCCTGCTGTTCAGGTCTTTTGTTTCCTCTCACTGGAAGTCTTTCATTTCCTCAGAGAATACAAAAGATCATCCCCAAGGATGCCTTCAATAGTAGCCTTCTCACCTCCACCATCATGCCTCCAGCCTTTTATTCCTCACAGTTAAGAGCCCTTGAGGCTTGGTTAATAGCCTCTACTGATTTGCACCACGTGCTTCTTTCTGTGGTGCTGCTGGCATTGCTTGAGACATGCCCACAGTGATCTCTAGCACCTTTAACTGTCCTGGAAGCTTAGAGTATTAGAAAAAATGATCATATAACAATAATATTTACTGATGTCTTTCCTTAAGGATTGTAAAATGCTCAAAAATAAAACAAACCAGCATTTATTGCTTCCCTTTAAATTAGGATAGTACTTTCAGTGCTGGATATTCTATTAAGTTAGAGACTTGAGACCTTAACCAGGAATAAGACCTATCTGTCTTGGGCATTGTACAAACTTTTTTGGTGGGAAATATCCTTTGCCAGAAGGAGTTTGAAAATCAAAGGCAGAACAGAGGTAAGAGACTAAGAAGGAGAGAGAAGTTCAGGACAAAATGTTTATCTCCTGGATTTGAGACAGTAATTCAGAAATAGCCCCATTGTACTGGACCTATTAGTTCAATCATTGACAGCAGCATTCCAACACACAATTCATTAGAGAGGTGACAATGATCAGAAAGATCACGGTGCTGAGATATCACCAATGTCCCTTATAGGCAGCTTCTCATCTCTGCCAAGTAGCCAGCCATAAAAAGGTCAGTTTATATTTCAGACTCCTGGGCTGCTCTTGCATTTCTTCTCTGTCTTGCTCAGATGGCCATCTTGCCATTCCTGCTGTGGTTACAGAAGAGCTTGTGTGTTTGCTGACTGAGATAATGGATATCTTCCCAGCAGTTCTTGTGGGAGGAAAGGGAGGGGAAAGGACGTAAAAATTTTGCCTGTCAGTTGACTTCATCTGTTATTCCCCAAAGCCTACTGAGAGTACAAAAAGAGGAATGAACATCTCAGATAATGCCTTATTATGTAGCAGACCACAGATCTTGCAAGCTGCCATTAAGATGAGATTCAGGACTGGAAGGCAACAGAACAGTCTAAAATAATTATCTATTATGAGAAGGTTGGCACCTTTCCTGAAAGCATTCTGCACTGTACCTTGGTAGAAAGAGAATACAAGCTGTCTTAGCCCATTGTGCTACCTGCACACTTTTTATATTAGGAAGTTCCAGTGTTTGAATGGCCCCTGGTATTCTGGCAAATAAAAAAGCATCCAAATGAATGGATGGCATGTGTCTTTTAAGAACACAGCTTTCCCAGGTGACAGGATATATACCTCTTTACATACATAATTCAGCCACTTGGAAGTAGAGACACTCAGGACACTCCGGTGGTCCAGTGGTGGAGCATGAGCATCTGTAAACAGCTTGCTCACTGGGCAGGTGAAAAGATTTGAGATGTAAAAAATTTAGAGGTGTTTTGAACTCACTGAAAAGTAAACACCATCATTTTTTGGTATTGTTTTTAAAGTTAGTATCAGAATTGTATTTGGACAAAAAATGTGTCTTTAAAATGGGCAAAACACTTGACTTTTGAACTTGTGAACTTGTGAAGTGAGGGGAGACAAGTGCTATACTGCAGTCAGCTCCTGCTTTTCTAGACAAATCACTTCCTCAATGCTATATCTCTTTCTGTCATTCCCTATCTTGTTTATTTGCATTGTGGACTACTTTCAGCAGATGTTGCCTAATAAGAGTGTGTGCAATGCTGAAAATTTTCAGCCCTTTTTCTTGTTCATGTTCATTTCATTATTCACTTTCCATGTTAATTTTTGTAGATTCATAGAATCATTAAGGTTGGAAGAGACCTTCAAGATCATATGGTCCCGTTTTCAGATCATAAGAGACTTATATGGAATAGGTTAAAGTCAGACTCTGTATAATGTTTTAGTGCCATGGAACAAAATTGGGTATGTCTACCTGGAAAGGGCACTCCACTCCAAATACTGTTGACACTAAAAAATCTAGAAACTTGTGAATTCGATTTTTAAGATCGAGCTTTGCAACTGCTGGGACATTTTTTGTTGATGTGTATAGAGAACTTTTCATTTTAGCTTAAAGTTCACATTTTCAAACCTGTGATCATTTACCACAATGAAGAACAATATAAAACTTTTATTCTAGGATTTACTGTCAAAATTTGTATATGAAAAATGAAGTTTAGGAGAAGACCAACCCCCAAACAGGTCTGTATTTATTATGTGACAAATACAGTATTTTTCATTTTGTGTAGCTCCCTAACAAAGCCTTGTCTAAGTAAGCTAATTTTGTTTCAGTAACAATGAATTTAAGAAATGAAAGAAAAAAAATCTTTCATTTTGATTTGAGTTTCTTTCATTTTGAGTCAGAGCAAATCATTTGGTGAACAGCTTTATGACTATTCCATTCTGTTACAGTTGCTATGTCTAAAGGTCAATCTCTTTACTCCCAATACAGATTTTTTTTTTTTTTTTTTGTTTGCATTGCTGATTCAGTCTTTCCTTCCTGAGTCAGATGTAACAATCTCCCTTTGACCTTCTCTGTAGGTGTTGTAGACTAAATTTGGCACAAGATATTAAGAGGGAATGCACAGGCTTTCAACTTTAACTATGGATCCAGTAGGAGTAAGAGAAAAACAGTCCAGCATCAGCATAGGAACATGAAAACCCACAGCAGTGAGATCCTTTCTTGAGCTCTTTGGGAATAAAGACTCTTAGGAACATAGTACAACATCTACTAACTCATTACTTAGCCAGAGATTAGCTCTTTGAAGTACCATATCTTTGAGAAACTCTATATAAACTACAGAGAGAGTTGGTGGATGACATTTCTGATGTCAGCCTGTCATGTTGACTCTCAACAAGCTTGATATTCCCCCTCTTCCCTCCCCCCCCCCCCGCCCAATTTCTTTTGTATAACAGCAATAAGACAGTAAGCAGAGTGTTTCCAGTCAATACTGCATTTCTCACAAAGTGGAAATAACTTGGCCATCATTTGTGTCCTCAGAGTTCTTCTCTTAAAGACTAAAATGATTTCTTAGATCATGAACAGTCACTGTCCCATCACTTCATCAAATCATATGATCTAGTGGAATGAAATAATTTTCTGACAAACAGTACCCATGTTCAGTGCCAGATAATGACTTCCAAAAATGAACTTAAACCTACAAAAAAAAACTTTTTTTTTTTCTTTTTTTTTTTTTTTGTGGTTTCATTATGATAAATAGGTTTTAAAGTATTAGTTTAGGGCTCAGGACATTTAAATTCAGCAAAAGACTTCCATGTCCTGTAAAGCAATGCTGAGGTGCACACAGCGCACAGCTTTGAGTGTGGTAGCAGTTAGGCTTCCTATGTAGTGACTTGCTAGACAAGGGAAACCAAATTACCTTCATATTCATTCACATTCAAGTATTCATTTATATTCATATCTTCAAGCACACAGATTTAGGTGCCATTTAGTTGCCAGAGTGCACTTTGGACCTTTGATGCCTGAGTCAGGGTGGCAGATAAAAGCCTCCATTCATTCAGTGAGTGCCCAGTGGATAGCATACCCTCCAGCTTTAGATTTTGAAGGACATACGACTGTGTGGTTATTTAACTCTTAGAGAAGGTTCATTTTTTAACTGTAAGTCTTATTGTAAATTTTCTGGAAGACACTTCTATGCATGCATCTCTTAACATTTCTTCATCTCTTTAGGTGAAATATCTGGATGAATATTATCAGGTATTTTATATTATTGTGGCTCTACTGTGATTTTTTACACTGACCTATGTATATTGGGAACATGGATATGTGTACAAGTCCCTTCCCTTTGCTACAGGAAGGCATGCCTTTTCTTTGAGGTCATGGGTTCTACAGGATGAGGGAAAAGTTTGCAACACCTCTGTCATAACTCACTGTATGCTTGCCAAAGCCTTCTGCCAGTGTGAGACCATCTCAGTATGATACTATCAGATAATCAGTGATTACTTTCAACTTGTTTCTTAACTACTCCATGGAGCTACTGCAGGTTGTGCAGTTTGCAAATACATTTCAGAGGAGATGGTAAATTTGTATGATCACTGTAGCAGAACATCCCCAAATGTTTTACACAGTGTTTCCCTGATGCTATAACCTGCATTCCTCTGAACACTGCTGGAGCCTCCTGTTCTTCCATTACCTCTCACAGTGTCCTCTCCATTCTTCTACCTGATGGCCAAAGATGTAGGAAAGGTAAACAGAGAAAGTTTATCCCATGTCTGGTTTCAACAATGTATTGTTTATCTACTCACAGATGTCAACATTGATCTTCAGATACACAGGCAGATCACAGGTCAGTAGTCCATATCAGTCTCAGCACAACTAGAAAAACTCCTCCATATTTCTGTAAGTGACCTGTCTCTCGACCCATGTATGGAAGAGGACATCTTTGTCTCTGGAGCATTATTGTAAGTAAAACCTAATGATACTGAGTTCCTGAGTTAAATAAATGCAAAAGTGGCAGCTACTGAATAGGAATATATATATATATTCCTATTATATATCTGGATATATATATATATATATAAATTTGATCCAAAAGAACCACTGTATGTGAGAATCACCCACTTCTGATCAGTAACACTCACACACTCACACTTTGCTGTTTTGCTTATTCCATAAGGATAGTCTAGAAAGGATATTCTTTACAAGCAATGTAGTGTTTGAAAAAAGTTTGGTAACATCAGTATTTGAAGAACATGACTTATATCTCCAGCCCATTCAACATTCCTTATTTTAAAATTGTCCTACATGAAAGAACTAGTGGATCTTTATGCTCAAACATTTGCACACAGTTATCTGACTTTTAAAAGATGCACATAATACATTATTACTTTATTTCACTAGGTATGCACAAGTTCTGAGCATACTTCTTGTCTATATATTCAAGTCTAGCTTGGACCCCATTTATTTTTAATGGGGTTATAGGGTTATTTATTATATTTCTTGTCCCAACAAATATAGGTGAGTATATACACAAAATAATAATAATAAAAAAAATATAATAAAAGATTCTTCATGGCTGAATAAGGGATTTTTCAAACTCTGGGCCTATAAATTCTGAAAACTGATACCATGTGAAAAGGAAGGCCTTTTTTAAAGAGAACTTGGGAAAACTTGCACATTTGAACTGCCAAAAGTAGCTGCATGCTCTATAGTCTTTAGTTCCTGTTCCAGTTCTAGGTGGGCTACAATGTTTTCTGAATAGTGTTCTGTAAAACTAGCTTACTTTTTTTTTTTTTTTTTTCTCCCTGAAATTCTGCAGGAATATCAAGATTTTCCACAGCATTTCTGTGTCTGAAGTATACATCAATGTTTCTGACAAAAAACAAATGTTAAGCTGACAGACCATTGGTATTTGTGTTAAAACTGGTCTGTGTTACATTGGACAAGGCATTGCTAGACACAAAAAAAAGACAGAAACCACTTTCAAATTTGCTTGCCTGTGATGTGATTATTCCCATTCTACATAACATTTAGCAGGTACTTTGTGCACATGAGAATAGTAGAAAATAGAAATAAAGAGATAACATTAGACATTCCATGGAACAAAGACTCATTTTTTGGTCTATTTTGCTACCTTTAAGGAGTTCTTGTTCATGATTGTGATTTGTGGTCGACAGGAAGTTTATTAATAAAAAGTAAATAATTATTTTGCATCTTGTTGTTAAATCTTGTTCAGTCAGGAAGGACTTGAAAGGTACAAGAAAGCATCTTAGCTTTTCTCCAAGAGAGGGTCCGAAGTCTGGTATTTTCTTTAGTCTCCTCCCATTATAAAAGTTTTGCCCACCAGAAGAAGTAAAAAACACATTACTATACCCAGTAACTAGGCACCATGAGTGAATGTAGGTCAAATTTTTCTTTGTCAATATTTGTGGTAGCTGGTTGTAACAAACATCATCACCTACAGAGCTTATGTATGAACTAATTAAGGGAGAGAATAACATTCTCAATAAGTATTCTAAACCAATAAATAAATAAATAAATATCTGACTTCATCAAATCAATGTCTCAGCTCTATTATGTAGTTTTCACAACACAGTATCTAAAAATTTGGGTTGCATACCCTCAGTCTCTCTAGCCACAACACTGAGATTTATGACAGCATAGATTTCCCATTGGAACAGATGACATATTGCAGCAGAATTTATTAGAGATGCATTTCCCAGGCGCTTTTCTGTACTTTTGCTACTTTCCTCCTTTTCCTTAATGTGACAGGACATCATATGGCTCTGACGCTGAAATTAGCAGGAAGATGTGTAGTTCCTCACAGATCTGGTCTGAATAAATAATAACTCAGACTACTGACCTGTTAAGGCTCCTAGTTGGCAACAACACAGCAAAGCCTGTGATTTCTTTCACTTTGTGCTTCACCATTCCCTGAATTCTAAGCTGCTACATGTCTCTCGTGTTGGACATCAGAGAAGATAATCAGTTGTAGTTTAGGAATATTTTCATTCTAGGTCTTCCATGGAAGTATCTTAGAGTATCTTGGGTTAGTAAGAAGACAGATAGGTATCAAATAACCCATGTGACTAGACAATATATGGCCAAATTAAGAATGCTTAGTTTTCCAGGAAGTGTTTAAATATCAGTTTTTCCATAAATCAGGTTTGTAACAGATGGGTGGAATGTAGGTCAGATGCAGCAGGCATCGTAGTAAGCACTTGCTTTATGGTTTCTCAGATCATTTCTGCATCTCTTGTCACACAATAAACAAAGATTTGAATCAGTTCAGGCTGAGCATTACTGATATGATAAGGGTTAGTGACAGAGCAAACCGGTAATACAAAGGCCAGGATTCTGGCATTAACTTGTGCCTTGGACCAAATTCATGTTGGATACAGATCTGCTGAAGCAGTAGAGTTGCGGGCAGAATTTGCACCATCTTAGTAAGTCCTGTGATATATATGATACCCAAGGGCGCATGTTGAGATGAAACTTTTTCAATCCCAGGACATCAAAGAAAGGACACAGTGGCAGCCTTGACTTTGAATTTCCTAGCTGTTTTTGACTAGTGCAATACTTAAGGTTTTCATGTCTGCCTTCATATTTTGAAAAAAAAGCTGCTTGGGAAACAACCCTCTCTCCTCCAAAACAATAAGTACTTCCCAGTTCTTTCCTTTTAATAACGTATAGCCTCTTTGGCAAACATATAGTGTGTAGAGTTGAAACGATCTGTCTTTACACGTGGTATCCTTCAGAGCTATGAGGTCCCACTATGTAAATCCAACTTAGCTCCCAGGCATGAAGTATGTAACTGCTCCTTTGGAGCTGCAAGGGCCTTTCTCCTGCTAACGTGTCTGCTGCTGGGTCTCCTCTCATGATGTATGCAGAGCTCAATCTGTGCTGCTGAGTCCCTGCAAGTGATTATTCTATTGTTGGGCAGAGAGCTAACAGAGATCATTGCTATGAATTTGATTTAGTTTCATAAGGTATAAAAAAAAAAAAAGTGTAAAGACTCAAAATCATCTGTCATATTACCCTTGTTTATTGAACACCATTCCCTTTAAATGTTTTTCTGACATCTGGCATCTTTTCCTAAATTAGACACCAAATTGCTTGTTCTACATTACTCTCTGTGTTACTAAAACTTTAATCCACAGTGGAAAGGTGAGTCAAGCCCAGGAATTACTTACTCATAGATTTCCAAGTTTGCTTAGTTCTGAGCTGGAGACTAAATATTTGGAGTATTGTCATTAGTTGTTTATATTAGATTTCTTTATGTATTAGGTATATTATTAGAAGTATAGACAAATATTAGATATATTATTTCTTTAAATATTCTACCTTTTGGAACCAGCAAGCAAAGCACTTATATATGTGCTTAATTTAATGGAATTACTATTCTGCTTAAAGATATACATGTATGTAAGTACTTCACTTTCTGATACCCTGGATAGAGCTGTAAATACGAAATTATAGCTACAGAAAGAGAACGATGTGTTGATTTCAAAATCTCTCTCATAGAATACTTTACAGTTTGTATGGAAAATAATTCTTGAACTAGATTCCTCTCTATGGGTAAAAATTGGTTAGGAAATGTCATTGTTTCCTTGATATATCTCTGGGGACTGCTGCTGTTAAGTGAGAGTCAAACCTGTATCTTCCTCTGCAAGTGTTCCATTAAGAAAGTTCCAATGCAGAACCCCTGGCTGGGACCTAAGGACAACATCCACTGGAATGGGAATCATTGGTAATCTTTCCTGGCATAAAATAGTTTTCGGATAGGATCCAACAGGAAAATAAATTTTAAGTCACTGTGGAACAGAGTATCTTTGTGGCTATCCTATTTATTTAAAGGGAGTATGCAAAGTCCTCTTCCCCCTTACACACTAGAAATTTGTTAGAAACGTCTTCACTGGTGACATTTCCAAGCTATTCTGTGGGAATACTCATCCCACAAAGGTCTTTTGAGGCCTTTCTGAAGAATAGCTCCCCGAACTTGTTTTGGCTTTGTTTCTGATTCTTCCTTTCACTCTTCTTTCTTTGTCTCTCTACTGCGTTAGTTTGCTGATTCTTCTATAATATGTCATCAGAATCAGAGAAATTCTGCCATGCACACATGGGATATCATCATATAAGCCTTTGGTGTGGACAGTGCTCTGGCTTCACTGAAAAATACAAAAAGTTGTTTATAACCTACTTATCACTACCCTGAAGGAAGTGCAGCTCTTGCAACTTCTTTTATCTTCAGAGAGATTTAATGTGATCCATCATCCAGTATTTTACGTTGTCATCCTTCTAGACTGCATAGTTTCAGAAAATTATGCTTTGCCTCCCTTCAGCTCTAGGCAGTTAGTGATCTCAGAAAACAGAGATGTATGAGTGAGCTGCTCTTGACTGAAAGGGTCATGCAAAAGGTAACACATTTGTCTCTATTGCAACTCCAGACTGCAGGTTCATTTGACACAGTAACTAGAATGTGATCTGAACTGATCAAATATCAAAATATCTTTGATAGATAATTGCCTGTACAGAATGATTTTGTCACAGGAGAGTTTACCCCACTTTTATGAGAATTGGAAGAAGGATATTGTGACTCATGATTGTATTTGAGCCCTTAACAATGGACTGTTTCATTTGGTTGAATATAACACAAAAACTGTGAAATAAGTGTACCTTCATGTTTAATGACTCATCTCTCATGGATGGAGAGCAACTACCGTTGTAGCTTTCTCTAATTTCAGAGGAGTTGTCAGAAATTAAACCCTTCTCCTTTATACCTTCTCATCCTGTACTCACAGCAAAACTGATTGTGCCTCCTTATTTGATGTTGCTTTGAAACCATGCATAATAATGTATTATCAAAGCATCTCAACTGTGTTTGGCAGGGACATTTTGCAAAGTAGTGTTTTGACACACCATGGGGCAAAAATTGTGCTCTGACTTCTAATTAGAGTTGACATGAATTTGATAAGGGGCAGAGGCAGGGCTGGGACTACAGTTATGAGAGGTGCCTCTGGGCATGTACCTCGCTCCCACCATGAGCACTACCAGTATATCCAAACCACCATGGAGAGTAGAGAGCTACCCTGTGATATAGCTTCTCAGTCACATGACATTTTGTATGTTTCCACCAAATACAAACAAACAAAAAAACAAAAAGCCTTCAAAGCTTAAAACCCCCCTCAAGCACAGAATGGAAATTATAGCCTGACAATGACATTTCTCAGGATTGGCTGTCTCCAAACTAGCACCTGATGGTCACAATTGTTAAGTCATTAATTTCTTTTCTGGGTAATCAATTAGTGCTCTATTTCCTGGGAAGAAAATTTCCCTTTGGACAACAGTGAGAGAGGTTGGATAAATGATAGCAGGTTTGCAGATATTGGACAGCTGCCTAATCCTTAGAAAAGTTTCTGGCAAGATGTGTTTTACATAGGAACATGTCCATAAACATCCATACACGTATTCACTCACATACACAAAGAAGCGTCAGACACAATCAAGGCGTCACTGTTCCCTCTGCTGCAGAGATGGACATCATGCTTAGAACTAATAAACTCCACAGCTAATGCCACCTCAGAAGTGGTAGAGCTGTATAAATCAATTACATTTTATTTATACAGACAAAAACTCTGCAGCTTGAATAAAGATCATAAGCAAAATTTTATCACAATGAATATCTAAATATATCTAATTAGAGCAAAGATAGAGAAGGAGAGAAATAAACAGGCAGACTTTCATTTACTTCATTATTTGTTGTACAGTTTATCCACCCCAACTCTTACAAGTGAAAACTAAAAGATGTTCATAAACCAAGAATTTCTCACAGCACATTTTATTTCTGTTGTTAGAGTGCTGCTCACTTCAATTCAGACTACCGAACATTTATAACTTAAGTCAATTGGTTAAACAAATTCCACCCTTTGTAATCTTAAACTCTGAAAGATTTACTAAATTCTCATTTCCTTCGTTCTTATGTGACTACCATAGTCAGAGGAAAATATGAAAACTGCAGCTGGAAAGATAAGACTTAGATTAAGAGAACCATTACCTCATAACAACACTAAGAGGAGATCACAAGTGTTGAACTCAGTTTGGATGTTACTCAGAGTGGTGGGAAGAGCCTGTGAAACCTCCTGTTGGTGGGCAAATCTCTTCTCCTAATGCAGCTGCAGCACTTAGGTAACCAAAACACAACACTATGCATTTCTTTTTCAGTTAAACATGAATAGTGGTGAATAAACTTTCCCTGAAACTCTTTTTACCACAAAGCATAACATTTCATATTCAAAACTACTGCTCCACGGTCACCCAAAGTCTTCAGGCAAGTGAACATTTTCTATAAGGACTTGGGTCTGAAGAGTAAGTGTGATTCCTGGATATGGTCCATAGGATGGACAGGAAGGGGAGCCTATCCTAAGTGTTATATGGCCAAAGGTAGGTGATGCTGTGCAATTGCTGGTGGTGCTCTTTATGCAGCAACATGCTCCTTGGGGTGTCAGCAAATCCTGAGGCTCCAGCTGCAAAACTGGCCATGTGCTTTAATGCTTTGATATATCAGCCCAGGGTTTTACTTAAGAAGTAAACAAGTTGCCATACTCTAATAGGGGTTTCTCCATGTGAGCAATTAAGTGGTTTTGCTTTTGCAAACTCCCACATGTCAGCTGCAGAGGGAAGGTGTCTTGACTGGAGGAGAGTTGAAGAGGGGAGGAATAACAAATATTTCTATGCTTCTCTGGGCCTGGAGCTGCTGGCAGAGGAGGCTGAGCAATGTTGTCTCTGTTCTCGTTGGAATCTCTAGTTAGTACACCCCAGGGGACAATTACTCAGGCTGTAGCTTTATGAAGCAGTAACATCTCCCAGGGGTCAATCCCTTGAGGTAGGAGAGAGGAATAAGAAAATGGAGGTGACACTGGCTCTGTTTGCCAGTATATTTTCCTGTGTTGGTTCTTTTTGCCTGTTCCTGGAAATGCAAAGGGTCCAGGAAAAGTTGTGGACCTGTATGTACATGCTTTTTTCAGCTTTCCTTTAAAGTTCATCTGAAGTTAGAAAGAAGAATTATCTGAGAATTGATTTTTGCTTCTGTTGAGCTCTGCAATATGTGCCATATTCGATCTTCAGAGAAACTACTTACTCACAGAGGATTGAGCTATTTTTCATACTTTCCTTAGCAGTTTAACTGCACCCAGTGGGTCATGCCTCCAAACACACAAGTCACATGCTCAGCTGAGTACTAGTGGCTTTTGTGACTTGGGTGCTGCTGTAAATAGCTCTTCTTCTACTGCATATATTCTGAACTAAGCACTTTTTACTCACAGAAAAAGAAAGAAAAAAGTATTTTACTTTCTCAATTTCTCGTTCTCTTTCTTTTTAAATTAATATATACATTTTTGTGGATAACTGTTGATTAGGCTTTTTTTTTTTTTTTTTTTTTTTTTCCTTTTTTTCTCTCCAGTCAGATAGAAAGCTCCCAGAGATGTGATTGCTCGTGTTAGCTAATACTGATAGTTATAGGGTAGTAAATGAGAACCATAATGGTTCTGTTGATCAGTGGTTCATATTTCTTGAAGCTGAACTAAGTATCTACAATTGATGACTAATTTTTACAAAATGAATTATAGTCAGTAAAATTTTCTCCTTATTCTGAAGAGGAGAGGTAATTCCTGGACAGTAATGCAACACAAAAAAGTAGTGATTATCCAGTAGTTTGTGATTATCACAGTACTCATCTGCCGCTACTATATTTTCAGCCAACACAGGACCCACTTCTTTGGGTCCCAGAATGACCCACGTGCTGCCTTATAACCATCAGGAAGGAGCGAAGTAGACCCCAGCTAGGTCACATTGTCAACATGTATTCCTGCTGATGTACAATATAATTCACCTGTCTGTAGGAATTTATACCTATAAACCCTACTGTATCAGCTGCCTGCAGGGGTATATCTTTGGTTTGGCAGATTTCTTTCCCACAGTCAGGTAATGTGGCAATGCAGGAGACAACATAGATAACCTAGATCTGTTATTGCACACAACTATCTCATATTAGACTTATAGCCAGGAGCTGTTGAAACAAGAAGGGCTTATATTTGTTTCCTTCAAGTGCTGATGTGAATAACACACCAACACAAAGTAATTAGGAAGGGTGTGAGCATGCTTGACTGAGTTGTGTTTCACAACTCAGATGTGTACTCAAGACTGTTTGCCCTGTCACTTGCCACCGGTGTGTAGTCAAGCTGAACACAATGGCTTGGTCACAGGAACAGGCTGGTAGCTGTGGCCATAGATGTTCTCCTTTTTGTGTCTTTCTTCTCCACATACCATTTGTCTGTCTTGCCTATTCAGACTTTAAGCAATTTTGGGGAAGAGTCCATTTCCAGCAATATGCCACCTGACATGTTGCACTAGGTCATCACCAGCTCATACATGTCCTGAGCCAGAATCAGGATAGTCATATCAACACAGAGTTTGCCCATGAAAACTGTTGTCAAGGCTAATTAAGGAAATAGCATATTGAGAAAGCTAGGTTGTCTCCAGGTTCTTTGTGTTGTGTTGTACCACATTGCTACAGCCTGTTTAGTTGAACAACATTTGGACTACAGGGATGTTGATGTTGATTGGGACTTCTATACACTACTACGATATAAACTAGAGAAATTATCATGTGGTGTCCAAATTATTTATGACAGGGATAAGGTGAACAGCAGTAAGTGTTCAGCAGTACCCTTGGTGCCAAATATGAATCCTTCATGGCCCAATAGTGTATGAGTATGAGGGAGTAAATTAACAGATATTAAAGAAAAAGTTAAAGCAAGTGCAGCACATATATAACTGTAAACCTGTAGTATAATAAATTGGAAACTGGGGGAGAGGGAAGAGAGAGAGGGGGAAAAAAAGTGAGAGAAAGTGGACAGGAAAGATGGAGAAAAACTCAATATTTTCCCCACTTGTAATATATATGTAATTGTAAGTCAGTGCAAAATTCAGAGCTCAGTGCATCTTTGAAGGTATGGAAAGGGGCTAAATTTTCAAAAACTGCCTTTTATTGTTAGATTTGGAAAAAAAGCAGAGACAAAAGTTTCATAAGTGAGAACTACTTTTTATAAGACTTTTGTTTGACATCTAGAAGGTAAAGAACTCAAAAAAAATCCATCTCAATGCAGCTGCTTCATGAACTACAAACTGTATGAAAGTAGATTTAAAATAGTTCCAGGTTATGGCTTATAAAACAAGGCCAGGATAGCTGTTGAGCCCCTGCCTTACGTAATAGAAAAATTGGTTGATTTATACCGAGTCCCTTTAGCTTTGTTTATATCTGGACTTGTGGCAAAAACTTCCATAGTGAGGTATTCCTATTTTCATTTCTGTAACTTACAGCACTTTGTTTTGTAATTTTTATTTTTGGTAATCTCTTCTGTAAACAGAACATCCTGCAGAGACCTACAGTAGTGAGTCCAAAGCAAACAGGACATCAAAAAGCATTATATTTGAAAACACTAGCTGGTGTATGATTAAGATTATGACAGGACTACAGTCTGTAACGTTATATAAGGCTACGCTATACAAACACTTGAAATGAAGAATTTCTCAGACAGTTACTGTTATCTTTGAGGGAGTTTATATTTGGGTTTCTTAGCACCTTATGAGGAACTTTAATAACCTTGCCTTGAGAAATCCCTCCCTTTCCTTTGTATGCAGCAGAAATGAATGTGTAACCAGGCCATGGGGACATCTTTGCACATGGTTTTGCACTCAGCCAAGATACAGTAGACCTCAAAAGCAGATGGGATTTGAGGTAGCCCCAGCTGTAGGCAGCATCCCAGCACACAGACCCATGGGGTCAGTGAGGCCACTCAGACCTAGCTGGCAACTTATTGAGGGCTTACTCCAGCCATGTGAGAGGCTCAGAGTGTGTGTCAGGGCATAGCTCAGTCTGGTAGAGCAGAAATATGTGAGATTTGGCCCATGTAAAAGGTAATTTCCAGTCTAATGCACTTCAGCGATTTCAGTGTTTATCTTGCAGCTTGTCCTGCAATAAGAGGCAATGTTTCGTGATGTGGAGACTTACTGCTTTGTAACTAACATTTGCAAAAAAAATATATTGCTTTGATGCGGATGTCATTCAGTTTAGGCAGCACCCAAGTTTTAACCAGGCCTCAGTCTTATTTGCTCTTATGCTGCAGGAGTGTGTCCCAGGTTATTTAGATGACTTTGCTTTTTCCTTCTTTCATAATTAATTTAATGTGAACCTAAAAATCAGTGCAGCTAACTCTCCCTGGAAAACCCTGTGTCTCCAACATGACTTAGTTCTTCCCAGCTCCTTTTTATCCCTCAGCCTTCTTGCAGAGGAGAGAAATGGCAGTGCAGGAGCTGCTGAAAGAGCATTCCCATAGCCATAATGCTGCTATATTAAGACAAGTGACAAGGTAGCTTTTAAAAATCTCCTGACACTGCTGAAACAGAACATTTGCTCTAAAAACTTGTCTAACCATATTAGTCAAAAGGAACTACTCAACAAAGAACAAATTCCAGTCTCTGTGAAGGCAGCAGAAATCAGGCATTACTTTCTATTGGCTGCAGCACAGTTACAAAAGATTTCCACTTGCAGAGTTAAGATCAGTTTGGGGCCTATATGACAAAACATATTTAAATGACATCTTCCCCCAGGTATAGCTCAAGGATTTATATGGGTAGTAGTCAGGAAGAATAAATATTTGGGGACATTTGAAACTTTTTTTTTTAGACACTGGTGAGATAAAGTCAGCACTTGTGAATTGAAAACAGTCCCAGAGACAGTCCATTGGACATTGCTTTCAGGAAGATTGATTCCTGTCATCTTATCAACCGAGGTGTGTGCTCAGGGAGTGTGCTGGGAGCAGGCAGGCCATTTCCACTGCTGTGGCACAGAAATGAACAGCAGATTATCTGCTCGGGTACAGAAGGTCAGCAGTTGTGCTGCGATCTCGGAATATGTGGAGGACAAATTCCTTTCTGTTACAAGGTACAACCCTCCCTCCCCACACCCCCCCGTGGGTATAAAAAAAAAAAAAAAAAAAAAAGCAATTGGTTTTAATGGAGTGATTCTGGATTTACACTATTACAGCTGAGACCAGAATTTGGTTCATTGTGTGTAGATTTATCTATGAATAACCCTCTTAACCTGTTGGAAAGCTAATGATGGAAAATGTTCCCTATAAAAGTATATATATTACAGCTGTGTAAATATATTAAAAAACCCCAAACTGTCAACAAGCTTGCTGGCAGATGTATGAATGTTTCAACAAGTTCTCTATACTCCACATAGCTTCATTTTTATTCTCTACATAGACACTTGTTCATACACACATGCACACACACATATATAGACTTAACTGTTTAAAGAGTACAAGACTCTTAGGAGAGCTAATTTTGATCAGTTAGCTCCCCCAAACAAACAGGATCCCATTACAGAACAAATGCTATGGGATGTGCTGCATATGAAACACATTTTATAAGCCTTTCCTGGTTGCCAGCTATAAAATTCAGCAGGCAATCTGTGCAATAACTGTAAGAAATAAGAAACAGAGACCTCTTTCTCTTCTTACACATCGTCCAGGGGAGAACAAGAGATGCCCTAGTGACAGCACTGGAGTCTCCCCAAAAATTCCTCAGCAAGAGCATTTGAGCTTCTTGTATTACAGTTGCCATAAGTTGTCTTTATTATAATCCAGGCCAGTAGCAAATTTTTGAGGAGCAAGGAAGAAACAAGGAGTAGGTGTCTTGAAGTCCCACTGCCCCTTGAAATTACTTATGGAGAGATGTAAATTACACACTCAGGGCTAAATCTAGAGATGCAATCCATCCTTCATTTTTATAACTTTGTTTAATCAACAGAGTGACTCCTGACCCAAACATGTATGTCCACTACTTTAGTGGAAAAAGAGGGGGGCGAGGGAGGATTTGACACACACTTCTGGTATTTTTAAAAGCTAATAAACTGGTTAAATCTCTATAACTGAGTAGTTGTAGTGAATAGTTAGTATTTTTGGCAGGACTGTTAAGACATATTTACAGCATGAAATTGGAAAATAAGGTTGTTATAAATAAACTATTCCCAGTGACAGATTAAGAAAATATTGGATATGTACAAAATGACAGCATTAAACAATGAAAGTATTTCCTGAGGAGCTGAGCCTTAGCAAAAGCCACAGACAAAATATTTTTAGTGGCATTCCAACACTCTGTGTTTCAGAGCCATTTATAACAGAGCTCATTATGAGATATTCCTTTCTGCTACAGGGCACAGCTGGATATACCAAAATATAACACTCAGAAAAAGAAATAAAAAAAAAAAAAAAATTAAGAAATATTTACCTATGTGAAAGAGTCACAATACCTGGCTTTACTTTATACAGCTAATTTCTGCTCTTCAATCCACCACGAGTTCAAGAGAATTTTCCCTTATATCTGCATACTTTCAAGCCCTCTTTTCTACCGAGGACTGCTATAAATCCTCGGTCATTCATGTCTTCGGGAGTATAGAAATTCCAGCAAAAGGTTTCAGCCTCTATGTGCAAGCTGTAGTTTCCTGCTCCCTTACCACCCTCCTACAAGACAATGTATATGAACCATCTCTCCTACTGTTCATGCACAATGCATCTTGGCTTCAGCTATTGTGCTGGGCAGCTTTCAAGTAAATCAATCTGCTAAAAGCTCGGGTATACCATCTTGTCTGTTTAGAACACCTAAACCAAGCCACTAAACAAATATCTGTAGTATACCTCTTCAGGTCTAAGATTGGTTGGGGAGGTGGAAAGTGAAAGGAAGAGAGTAAATGTAAAAAGGCAGAGCATTTGAGAGCAGTGCCTGGAATGCTTTCAGAGTACTAGGAGGGAAATGCTCAGAAGAGGCACTTTACAGGCTTTGTAAAGAGTAAAGTAGGCCTTGTCTGTAAAGGGGGCCTGGGGATCCTGGCCAGCTGTGTTAATGTGAAGCGACACCAACAAGGGCATTTTGGCTATTTCTCTCTGGGAGTGTATCCACCTTAATCCTGTGGTGGCCTCCCTTGTCCCTCTGCTCATCACTCAAAACGGAGCTCACGCTAAGCACTTTTGCCTGTACATATCAGTTTTGCCTCCTATAGGACTTACATCTGCTCCCCTGGGATTTTTTTCTTGTTTGTCCCAGCCAGCACAGATGGCATAGCCTATTGCTGGTCCCAGAAATATGCTCAAGGAAGAAGAAGTAGGTTGGGAAAGGGAAGAGAAGTGCCCCCTCTTTGCTCAGGGAAAAGCTCTGTGGAGAGTATGGAGAGGTTTTCATCCAGTTTTCCTTCTTTTCCTCTCCTTTCCTGTGCAAATAGTGTAGATTGGGGGTGGGGTGGGGGGTTGGGGGGAGTGGTATAGACTCCTGCTCTTGCAGCTGCCTTGCTGGTTATGCTCACCCAGAGAGCAGACATGAAGAGAGCTGCCAGCTGGCTTTCTGAGCTACATGTACTGTATAAATGTGTACACTCTTAATATGGTTGCCTTTCTTTCAGAGAATATAAGTTCTTGGGTCTCTGACTGACTGCAACCTAGCACACAGCGTGCCACTTTGTCCTCTGCCCTTTTCTGCCCTTTGTATTCCCCCAGTGTGCTGACTCTACACATAGCCAACACCAGTTGTAATACAGATGAATACAAACCCATGCCACTGTATGATAACAGCCCCATCATAGAACCATGCCACTGTATTACAAGTTGTAGCTATCTAATAAGAAGTATGGGTATTCCCCCCCCTTTTTTTTTCCCTCTCTCTCTTTTCAACAAATATTTATCAATTTATCTATCAAAGGAATGTTGTCCACAACATCAACATATATATATTTGAAATCACAGAATCACAGAATTATCTAGGTTGGAAGAGACCTCAAGATCATCAAGTCCAACCTCTGACCTAACACTAATAAGTCCTCCACTAAAGATCTTGTACTTCTCCCATAAAAGTCCATAGAGATAGCCTGCAGAGCTTTGGAAGGAGCTGAATCTCATTCCAGATGTTTAATAAATAAATAAAAGTCAGTTGATCCAATCAGTGTGATCCAGGTTTTTCATGAAAAATGTTGGATCCTTTCTGGACAACGTGGAAGTGGCAATGGTGTGTATTGACTCTAAGAAGGTACAAGTGTATTCATACCTCCAGCCCCTCCTTCTAAGAAACAACAAACGTGATAGCACATTTTCTGAGCTCCTATAAGGAATTAACAGGCCAGTTCACCTGTGATCCTCCTGCTGTTTTGAAATGTATATGCTTCATGGTGGAAAATGAGTTTTAGAGTCCAAGTTCTCTTATTCAAGGCGAAGTCTGAGGTGGAATTTTTGGCATTTTTACTGACCGATTTTGTTTTCCTGTATGCAATGCCTGATGTTAACAAAGGCTACATCATACACAAAGTGATTGCATTGGACAGAATTTCCTTAAGAGATTGTTCCAATGACTTGAAAATTTTACCAGGGAATCAGATGGTTCCTTACAGTAATTCATTAAATATATATATGCTTTAAAACTGATCTCAGAAGGACCCGTAACTTACTCTAGCCAGATACATTTGGTATTTGTTGCATATTTTTTCTATGAATCACATCATATTTTGGCATTAAGAATCTGATAGTAATGAGGCATGGTTTACATTAGATAGCAGAGGCCAAATTCTATTTGTACATAGTGTAAAAGTAGAATATTTCCTTTGGAACTTACTTCCCTGGTACAAAATTTCACTCCCATTGAATAGAAAACAAGACTGTCAATTTAACTTACTCCACTGAGTGGTATAAATGAGACTAACAACAGAAGACTAATGGTTGAGTCCATAAGTGATGTAGAAACAAAAATAAAGATCAGTAGAAAGAGTACTACATTAAACATTAGTGCATGTTTTCATGAATCTGTATTTATTCTGGGTATGCATGAGAAAAAATTTTTTACTGTGAAGGTGGTTGAACTGGAAGAGGTTGTCCAGAGAAGCTGTGGGGTCTCCATTCTTGGAGATATTCAGAACTTGACTGGTCACAGTCCCAAGCAATCTGATGTAGATGAACCTGCCTGAGAAGTGGCATTGGATGATCTCCAGCAGTCCCTGTCGATCTCAGCTGTTCTGTGATTCAGCAATTCTGTATCTTCAGGGTTCAAAGAAAAATTTAACAAAAGATAAAGCAAACCATTTCCCCAAATTCTGTGCTTTCTCCAGGAACAACTAAAAGCATTTTTTTTTTTTTTTAAATAGTAAATAGCAAAATTGTTGAAGGTAAAAACTAAAAGACACAACATAAGAAGAAGTGAGTGCTGGAGAATAGGTCTACACCTAGGAAGTGTTATTTCTTGTAATTTGTAAGCATAATTAATAAACATACACAGAAATGGACAGTCACCAGTATTGTATTGCCCCTTGGAAATCCACTGTTGCAAAAGTAGTTATGGTGACTGTCATGTTCAGAACAACTAGATAATAGGCAATTATAGTCAAATTCCTTCAATTTTCCCTGTAATTAGAGTAATTAGATATTCAACATGCCTATATCCCAAGCTATGAGCATGTTAGAAAAAGTAATATGTTTTCAAGAATATCTTATTAAGCTGCATCATCTGTATTAATGTTTCCCTGTTAAAAACTTTGTTATTTCCAATAAATGAAGTCCAGTATATTGCACTTTTTGTACTGCAAAATTCATCTGTATTTCCCCTAAGGGTAAAAGGTCTGAAGCAGCTGTAATGAAGAAAGGTCTAACAGTATAAATCACTTGAATTTCTCATCAGTTTGATTCTAAGCAACAGCTGCTTTAGTCTACTTCATAGCATGTTATGTTTGCAAAACAATGCAAGTTGGGTTGTGTTTCACTGGTCATCCTTTTTATCCGCTGAGTTTTAATTCAATGTAGTGCTTCATTTTGATGTCCTTTCTTTTATAAATAACAACTGATTCTTATTCTGAGATTTCTGTGGATATTGTCTAATTTTGAAGTATAATAAGAGGTTGACTTCAGTTGGATTAAAAGATATTTTCTTCTCAAATAAACATACATATCCAACTAAATGCTTTCCTGTTGTGTTCCTTGTACATTCACTTAAGGGAACAGCATCATATGTGTTACAAATTACCTTCCCTTGTGCACCCATAGTTACGGGGCAAACCCAAAGGGAATTTCCCAGGAAATACATGTACCTAGTAGTCACCTAAGTCAGAGTAGCTACTTTTGCACAAGCATCCTTTATATTTTTAATCTACACTGAAAGTATAAACAACGTCTCCCAAAAGTAGTTGCTTCCTTCCTCCCTTCCTCCTTTCTCTTTCTTCCTTTCTTCTTTTTTTATTCTCTCTCTCTCTCTTTTTTTTTTTTTTTTTTTTTTTTTTTTTTTTCCCCTCTGTTCACTTTATTATTTTATTATTTTATCAATATCAAAAAAGAGATGCAGTTTGGCTTTACTATTACTGTATAGCTAGGTTTACTTCCCTTTCTATTTCCACAGTATTCTTTTAATTTCCTGCTTTTCCCCCAGCCTGCTTTAAATGGTGTATATTTCAGCTAATCCTGAGGTAGAGGTTTGTAACTACATGAGAAGTTTTGCATGTTCTGATTCATTTTTTTCTGTTTCTTATGAACAATCATAAGTTCATACATCTTTGCTTCTCAATAAATTTTAGGTGTTTGTTTCTCTGAAGAACAGAGAATTCTTGCTTTAAAAGCAAATATATACATAACAATTTATAGGTGACAAAAGTTATTCCAATTTCATAGTGATGTTACTGTAGCTGGTACTACTACATGCATGAAAAGTTCTCAGCCTTGTTTATAACATTTTGAAACACCTATAAGTAATGTGTTTGCCAATATGTGATCAGGGAACACTGACAGAAGCTCTGGTAGGTCTTGCTGAAGTAGTTAAGTCAGCACTTCTTTCAACAAGGTATGGCCCCTGTTGCAGACCTGGCAGAACAGAGCGTTTTTACTGCACCTCAGCTGTTCCATTTTACAGTCCTGGACATGAGCTTAACTTAGCAATAGAAGTTGTTTCACAGTAAGATGCCAGATTATGAAGTGGAGCAGCTGAGGTGCAGCAGGTTTTGCTGTATCTGGAACAGGAGCAAGAATTTCTGGCAAAGGGTCAGTAACAAACAGCTGGGATGGGGGGAGAAGAAGCAGCAAGGTCTTAGACACCACAGCTGTTTGCTTAGCGAATGTGAGTCAGAGTCATGAGAGAAGCCTATAGTCAGAAATAGTTGAATAGTTCATAAGCCACCTGTAGTCTGAAGTACATTTCACAGGGAATATTTGTTGGACAGCTGTAAATGATCGCTAAAACTACCCATGTCTGCTCTTGGATCATTTGCAGAGAGAAAAGAAATCTATATCTGTAGTATAAAATATTATTTATAAAGCTCGAGGCCTTGTGCCTTGAATTTGAAGGTAAAACATTTTGAACAGAGATGACTTATTGCATGTGTCCTTGTAACCAGCATGTCTATATCACTTTGCAAAATGTAATTCATATGAAGCTCTTCTGCAAGTGGCACTGGGGTACCTACCCCTTACAGCACTGGCATAACTTTTTAGGAAATACCACAACAGAAAGTCAATAGATATTGAGGAAAAAAATGATATGACACTATCCAAAAATGTCTCTCGGTGTCAGGATACTTCTGGTTTTTCATGCTGTTCTTCTGATCATTTATTGATTCTCCTCTACAGAGAAGCACTCACATCTATTTATTTATTGATTGACATTCATATCTATAAAACATGTGCCCACTGCCCAATCAGTGGGTGGATTCACACTCACAAAAAGCCTAATAAATTATTCACAGTGTATTACAAACAACTGTTAGAGAAAATAGGATCTCCAAGCTAATTAGTATCTGTGAGCACAAAAGCCCTCTAGTAACTTCAGGTCTAACCAATTTCCCTTTTACATCTGCTAAGATAACAATCCCCATGGATTTTATTAGGAAGAAGCACAGGTAAGCAGATAAGCATTGCATTGTACCCTAAAGGCTAGAAGAACTAGCAGTATGTCTGGGAAACAAGTTCTAGAGCTGAGAGTTCTTCACAGCAAATATTTTTTTGTCCATTACTGAAACTGGAACTGACAACAGAAACGCTCCAGGTGAACTCAATGGCTTACAAGATAAAGACCATATAGGACTTTGTAGTTTATGCCAATATGTTCAATATTATCACTCCACAAACAAAACTTTATAGGCTATTTCATAAAAAATGCACTCGGAAGCGAGAGTAAAATGTCCACGAAGTTCATTTACAAAGCAATAAAAGTAAATTAGTCATGGAGCAATAGAATAAGGTAAAATCAAATCAGATTTGCTTATTTGAACACTTTACTACTTAGAAAATAAAAGATAATAATTTGGAAAAAAAGTTTTATGTCTTGACAAGAACACCTTTAAGCAGTCAGATACATTATCTTGCATTTAATGTGAGGGCAAGCAAGTTGAAAGCTATTTAGAAACCTGCAGAACTAATTGACTTATACAGTAAGGATGTGGCAGATGAGTTTATAGATTTAAAAATTTATAGACTTCTGCTGACGTAGGTTGGATGCTTATGACCTCGTGGCACATACCCTCAAGGGTTTAGCTCAAGAAGCTGACTCTGGTCAGGGATTTGAAAGGTTGCTCAGTGGATTGCATTCCACGAGTTCTGGGGTTCCCTCCATAGTTCAAACCTGATGTGTGCAATACAATTCCGGCAGCTGCTTTGCTCATTGATCTCATTAGGAAGGGAAACTCTTCTTTGTGCAGTAGTGATAAATTCCAGACTCCCTTTACCGACTCTCACTTTTCCCCACATAGACGATTATTGTCTAATAGGAAACAATGACATAGGTTTGTAGTGATGAGCTGGCCAGCTTTATCACCTTTCCAGAGATGTGGGGCGTTCTTGTCCTTAGGTCTAAACCTTAGGTCTAAATTAAGGAAATTGCGTCAGAGAAAAAAAAAAAAAGAAAGGTCTGAGGGGAGTTTAGAAGAGACTGCTCTGTCTTGGAAATAAGTATGGAGAATCAGGTATGGAGTATTTGGAGAGAATAAAACAAAAGGCAACAGGAGGAAAAATGAAATATATCTGCATAAGCCCAAGAACAGTAAGAATGCACAACTATTCAGAAATCACTTAAAATTCAAGTTCATGTGCTTGTTCTATATTTCATTCAATAAAGTCTCAGAACTCCTGCTGCCCAATGGCCTGTAAATTCCAAAATGTGCAAAAATCCAGGAATCTTTCTCTCCAGTGACATAAACCTTGTCTGGTTCCTAGAAATAAAGCTCATTGTTTTGAGCTCATACCTTCAGAAGCAAAGATTTTGACCACAAAGTTTCTGCTGACCTGTTATTTCCTGATTACCAAATTGGTGATATCAGAACACTGTCTTTGGTACAGAGATTTCTATTTCCTTTGCTTCTTTTTACAGACAAGTTATCATTCTTACACAAGTAGTAATAGCAGGTTATTGGAGATATGTTTCCTAGTGGCGTGAATAGCACAAGTGTCTTTATTTTTGTTTCTTTGCACTGGAATTAAACTTGGCACTGGTGACACATGAACTACAGAGCAGAGTCTGTCACTTTTGTTACAGCCATCTTCCCTACCTGCAAATTCAGCAGGGAAGAAGCACAGAGAAAGAAGAGAGGGTCTTTTCCTCCTGTTGGCTTGCTTCATCAATATTTCAGGCCAGGGAAGGTCACACTGTGGGCCCTGGTGAACTGGATTTCAAAGCCTGAAGACCTGCCCAGTCCAGATGGGCTCCCAGGAGGGCACTGCTGCCATTCCCTCATGAGGCCTCAGTCACCCCCTCGTGCTTGCCAGCATGCTCCTAAAACAGCTACAGCTGGCTGAGACTTCACAGAGAAAACTCTCCTGAGCTGCCAAAACATCTTTAGACTCTAGCCCAGTCGTTTCCATATTGGTGAATAGGAAATTATATGCTGATGTGCACAATTTTAAAATATACCCTTCTTGACCTCTCTTCTCTTTATTTCTTTCTGCATAGATTGTAACTCCACAGACAGCATATTTAGGGGTTTATGTGGCATATTTCTGCTACCACAGAAATGATCACCAAATCTTTGTTGTGCAATGCAGTTTTGATCTTCCATAAAACCTCCTGCTCTTTGTGCTGCAGAATATAGCACAGACATCCACTAAGATCAGAGAGTTTTCAAATCCTGTCCCAGAGTTTTCCCAAAAGACAGATAAATTGAGCTATCAAAAGCGTGGCAGTCAGAAAACTTACCTTTATGTCAGAAAATTGACATGCACTGTGTGTCTTCCAGTTACATGTTTGTACAAAGCATTGAATGTCTGCTACAATGTGTTATGCAAGATCATCCCTGCGGCCAAACAGAATATTACAGTATTTGAGAATGTCAAACCATCTATGTTTTTAGAATGGAAGGGACAAGTTAAAAATATGTTTAAGACCTTTGATCTTTGAAGAGCCTAGGGAAGCTCTAGTGAACTGCTCCCCAGCACCCTCCTGTGCCCCCAAGAAAACAAACCTACCCTTGTGAAATATATAGATACATACTTTTTACCAGCCTTCTGGGATAGACCTGTGCATCTCTTGAATTTGTTGTACTCAGGCATTTTCTCACCAAAGATGAGTGATCTTAACTAATTTCACCCTATATAAAGTTCAGTGTACTACCACAAAGTGGGCAGGTGGGCTCCCTCTCAAAAGAAGGGAGGCAGCAAGTCTGGTTTGCCATTTGTCTTTGTATGTGTCTTCATTATTGTGGTAGAATACTGCTCTGGAAGTGCCTCTCTTTACTGAATGTAGAAGAAAAAAAAAAAAAAGATAAGAAAAAATAAGACCTGCTGCTCTTTAACAGGTGAGATCAGTCCTAATAAATGTGATCCCTATCTTATACACTTAGAGCAACCCCAATATAATTTCTAATATTGCATCTGTGTTTCACTGGGCCAGGTCTAATAGATTTGTAAGTTAGTGCAAAGACATTAGTCATGAAAGGTTACTGGCAACTCGAAGTGAGCAATTGGAAAGAATTATTATTTTATTTTAACAGTATTTTTTAAGGTTAACAGGAAATTAATTGAGACAGGAGGCAAGAAGTGTACAGTCCTAGGACAGGAAATGGTTAAAGGTAGTGCCACTAGGATGTCATATCATGGCTAGGGCCAAGTATATGAAAAATGCATCCCTGAGTTCACAAAACTTAACAAAACCTCCCTTGGGTCTTTCCTAGTCCCTGTTTAAGATTCTGTCTATAGTTGTGAATCTTGCCATTTTCTGCAGGCTATAGAGTAGAATATCCCAAGTTGGAAGGGACCCACAAGGATCACTGACTCCAGGGATCACTGAGGTCTACAAGCAGACTTCAAATGACTTTTGTGTAAGCATTGTGGTCCATGAATTCATCCACCTGTATAAACATGGAGGGATACGTTCATATGAACACAGCACATTGAATGCATCAAGTACTTCACAGAGGAAGGAGAGCGAGCAAACTTCAATTTATTTACCTGGGAGTTAACAAAACATTGTAACAGAGAATTTATTGTAACACAGAGTGTGAAAGTCGGTAAGGATCTGATTCTGAAAATCACTGAGTGCCTGAAAGGACAGGAGGAAATGATGGAATCTGTGGGAAACATGGAATGCTGTTCAAAAGCTGTGCTTTAAGAGTGTCAGTCACCATGGCATTGCCCATGGGACTAAATACATACAACAATTACAGTCACTCCCATTGGATCTGATTTTCCTCCTTTGGCTTCTAAGACTAAACAGAATGGTGAAATTTTCTGCAAACACTAAGTTTTTAGCTGGACAGGAGTTTTCCTTTTTTTTCAGACACATGATATATCCACCAGTGTTTATCACTTTAATAACCTGTCAATAAATAAATAAAGAGGAGGTGTAGTATTTTAGACTTTGGCATTTCTTTAATCAGCTTTTTTTTTTTTTTTTTTTTTTTGCTATTGGAAGTTCAGTCAAATGTTAACAACTATGAACCACTGAAATGTTAATAAGAAAATATTGAGAAAAGCTTTTCAGCTCCAGGACCAAATCTATGACATCTTTCTTTTGTGACAAGTCTTATTCAAAGCTTGTAAACAGCTTACACATTTGTAAGATTAGGCAACAAGTTGGATGTAAAATAAATAAATAAATAAATAAAAACTCATGAATGTTTTACATTTTTTTTTTATATTTTCTTTTTTTTTTTTTTTTTTCCTGCGTATTGTCATATAGTGTAGTTACAGAGCTAGCAGGACACCGCATAGGCACCTGAGCAAACTCATGTTGCTACAAACCAATGTTGTGCAATCATGAATACAGTTGAAGACAAAAGCAGCAGATCTAGTGTACCACAGCAATGACTGTGACACAGCTGCTTCTATGTTATGGCGATAGAGTTTTTGGGTGAAGGTTAAGTGATAATGTTGCTACCACCTCTCCTGTCTTATATTTTGCAGAATTTCTCTTCCACATTTTTTTTTTTTTGTCTGCACTGAGTGAATATTGTCCTGGCTTGTCTCTTGTTATTAATGTGATTGAAACTGCATATAAAATTTCAACCAGATCTCCAGAGACTGGAGGTTGTATTTCTGTAACATCACATATTTTGTATTGTTCAGCAACATGGATTAAGGCAAATTCTCAGAAAAAGCCAACTTTTCCAGTTAAAGCTCTCTGCTTGTAAAGTTGCAGAATTATTACATCTGTATTATATGTACAATTTAGTATTTTAAAAATAAGACATGTCAACTGTAGCATCCAAAGTAACACTATCTTTCCTAAACAAAAAAATAGGCTGTTGGCAGGGTCTCAAATACTTCTGTACTGCTGACAAAATGTGAACTGTTTAAATGGTGACAACTATATGCAGTTTACTCTTGCTTCTCTCCTGGTAATTAGATCTGTCTACAGCAGCAATTAACCACTTAGTTTGTTTTGTCACTGTTAGTATCAGGAAATGAGTGAGTCTGTTTCCACTTGGACAGCAACAAGAGACCATATATGTTGGGAGAACTTTTATTATTTCATTCAATATGACTCCCATAGTATATTTAAAAATAAAATAATAACAATAAAAAACTTAAAGCCATTTAGATATCCATAACAAGGAGTAAAATTTCATTTCTGTTTTCAAGTGATTTGCTGTGTAAAGAGAAGAGGTATCAGTTTTAAGTTTGCCTCAGATACTTGGGAATGATCGAACCTATTTTTAAAGGGCGCTGGAGTATGCTTATTCCATGCCGTGGCATCTTGCACAGAGACGCACCAGGTCTGGGATCCGGGACCTAAGCCAGTGTACTCATGTAGCTAACTAGCTGTGTGCTGTTCTGTGAAGATGTAGTAATCTGTATGGAAGTTACTCCAGGGGTCACAAATGAGTTCCCCTGATGATGTAGACATGTAGTCAACCACTTACTTGTCTAAATATTATTGAAAATCAATGGGATACCCATTTCTGTTTCCAGTTAGATTTTAGATTCATGTAGAGTGTAGACGCCTCAATTTCTTTCCCCTTTCATAGGAGAAAAACCTGGTAAGGACTTCAGGACAAGCTCACAAGCACCCTTTATGCCATTCTAATACTATGTGCCCACAATTAATAAGAATTATGCTGTGGTGTGGGATAAGAGGTTTTCCATGATTATAATCATGTTGCTGTTTATTTTCATTCATATTCTTATTTCTGTTCAGTCTTCTTGTATACATAAATTTTTATTATTTTATTTTATTTTATTTTATTTTATTTTATTTTATTTTATTTTATTTTATTTTATTTTATTTTATTTTATTTTAATTTTTAACTTTTCTGCTGCCCTTCATTATCTAACTGTGTAGTAGTTTACTCTGACGACCAATATACCTTGTGACAAAATTCATTACATTTTGAATACCTGCCCCTTGATGCTGAGGATGGAATTTCCCTGTTTACCAAGAGCTGGAGGCTGCATGTCAGATGGTAACTACATTGCCTTTATGGCCAATGGAGACACACAGGCTGTTTTAGACTTCATTTCATCTCTTCCCAGAGCAGATATCTGGAATAGGCTTGATGAATGAATTTGCCTTTGGCTCTCTCTTGACAGGCAAGGATGTAAATGCCCATTTTCCTCAGCTCATGTGCAGATCTGTAGTCTCAGATGTTATGACTTCTGTTGATTAAAGCTTATTCTCCACAGTATTTTTTTTTTTTTTTTTTTTTTATTCACCAGATTTTAAATGTTTCTGCTGAGGACAACAGTTGTTAATATGAATATAAGCTGTAGGAGGGTCAGGATGACTGTGCCTATGATCTGGGTTAGATACTTAGTAAGTCTCACAGTTTCTTTTATGTGGTTCATTAGTTCAGGCTTTAAATAGCAATTTCTTTACCCTATTCCTGAGCCATGCCTATTAAAAAACCTTGTGTCCCTGGTACAGTTAATATTCCTGTTATGGCTGAACTGAATATCTTTTTGTTCATCTTATCATAAAGAGAAATTGCTGGCAAGCCTAAGATAAGACCCACCAGTTGTGGCTTTTGTTTGTGAATGTGTATGTCTTCATCATGCTGCCCCTCCACTCTGGCTGCCCGCTCAGTTCTCCTAGGCAGGCAGACACTGAGGTACAGGCTATGGGAGTTGTGCCCCGAGGGCGCCAGGGAGGGAGGTGCTTGCAGCCTTGCCTGTACACAGGAGCAGAGGAGAGAAGTGGGGTGCCAGAGTGGTGTGACCTGCATATATCTATATCTACACAGAAGTTTTGAGCTCCTCTGGGTTTAAGCCACATTACCAGGTGGAAAGCTGAATTTTAGCAGTACTGAGCATTGTCAATGGGGGGTGGGGGAGAAGAAGGAGAGGCGGCATCTTGGTTTTATAGGGCAGTGTAAAAAATTGCATCCTCAATGGACGGATGGTAAAAATGAGACCTGTCAGTCTCAATAATGTCAGTTTAAAGTTGAACTCAGTGTTTCTTCCAAATGTGTGAGCTACAAATGACACAAAAGACTCACATTTAGGTGATGTCTGGCAACCACAGTACACAGAGGCAGTGTAGCCACTTTTTGAAGCACTTCAACTTTATTACAGATCTGCTTAATGTTATGCAGGGAACCTGGAAAAAAAATAATCACCCAGGGTGTTAAAATCAAGTCTGCTGGGAAGATCTAATTATAACTGTTGTGCAAGATGTTAAGACCAGTATATAAGTCAATCTCTACATGTTTGTACCTCTTGTTAGCACAAAATGTAAGAACTTTTTCTCTTCTCCTTTCTTTATTTCATAGTGTCCTATAGGAAGGTGGAGAGTACTGTTTATAGAGAGGCAGGATATTAATGTGTTGCTCTGTGGTGCCTGTGGCTGTTGAGATTGGAGGAAGCCTGGGCAGTGTTCAGCCTTGCACAGGCATGTGGCTGTGTATTAAGGAAAATATCAGAAATCTGTGAATCATTCCCTGAGCTCTAGCATTTTTTTCTAAAAGCACTCCAAGAAGATCTGCAGAGTTAGAAAAATTGCCAGTACATTTCTAGCACTCTAAAGGCATTCTGAGACATAATATGAAACAAACAACGGTATAAATTTCTGTGGTAGAGGATGCTGTGGAGTATTGATGAAGATTAAATGAGAAGAAAGAAATCTCCTTCATGTATGAGCTACAGATCAGGTAGACCTTGGAAAGTTTTGTTTTGTTTTGTTTTGTTATGGGGTTAAAGATAATAATAATAATAATAATAATAATAATAATAATAATATTGTCTGTTAAAATTAAAACAAACAAACAAAAATTTTTTAAAAAAATCGATTTGATTCAGAGAAGAGAGAGATACAGAGTGTTTTTTTTTTTTTTTTTCTTTTTTTTTTTCTTCAGCACTGGACAGCACAGTGAATGATTAAACTTGCTTCATGAAATTAAATTGATTTGGGGTATTCCTTTCCTTAATCATAAATCTTTGTCATGATAGAACAAGAATGATTTACAGTTTCTGTAAGAGCAGTCTGCCAATAGCAGTTCTCCACCCACTGCTAATTTTGGTAGGCAAAACCAACTTTGTGGCATAATCACAGCAAATACAAAAAAATGTAATTAGTTTAAAATCAAGCCTTATATGTGAAGCCTTATATCTGACTCCATGTGAAGTCAGATGACAGCAGGTATGTGAGGAGCAGGGGCTAAAGAGGCCAAAGATTTGGGAAAACTCTGATGTTTTGTTGAATAGGAAAGAGTGAGCCATACCTTCACTCTGAAGAATATGTTAAGAAACTAAACTCCATGTTTGAGACTACAACTGACTCACTTCCCTGAAACCCAGGCATGGGGAAAGGGAGACAGACATGATACCTCTGACCAGAGGGTGGTACAAAATTTCAAAACAGGTCAATCTAGGAGTCTAAAATACCTACATTATAAACAAATAAACAAACCACCCAGCTATCTTCTGCAAAATACTAACAAAATCAATAGTTTTTACAAATGCCTTCTCAATTGGGTGGTCGCTAATGTATTTGGGTATTACTTATGCCAAATCCTGCAGTGCATTGGTGATTCTAGACTAAACTGGCAGTAACAGAAGAGTGACAGATGCTTTGGCTGCCTGCTGAGGACTACAATTGTATGGAGATCTCTGGGCCATTTAAAATATTTATGTGTTACTCAGAAACTGTGCTATTCTCAGTTAAAAACTTATCTCCATTTGCTAGAGTAAGGGAGAAAACATACTTCATTTTGAAGTGGAAGCAGGCTTTGCTGTAACACACCAGGAAACCAAAACTGTGTTCTTGATGAGAAAGACTCCCTGTCAGGCACTTAACAGCTCAAAGTCAAATGCAGACTGCAGGTCTCTTACTCAGCTTTCTTCTACAAGGTGAAGACAATCTAAAATCCTACAAACTTCTAACCCCATTCTAAGTGATGTTGCTGCAAACAAAGACTAGAAACAATATTAAAATAAAGTGTTTTCCTACCTCATTGCTATTAAAGGTTGGGTGGAAGAGGATATAAAAAAAAAGTGGAGTATGTATGAAGAATTTCCTGGGAGTCTGAGACACCACCTGTATAATGTTACTTCACTATTCCAGTGGAAGACATCTTCTGTTGACCCATTAAACATGGGGAAAAACATGTAATGTAGATTTCTGGCTAGACTAGTGATCCTATCCTGGGGGACTAGATAGTTACACAAGAAAGGTTCCCTTTTCTGCAGAGAACTCCTGATAGGAAAAGGAAGATGAAGACATAATTCTTAAAACAACATCTGACATTCGCCTTGAAAAAAAAGAACAACAAGCAAACACAAAACCAAACTAAACCAAACCATGCAAACAAACAAAAACTCCACCACTTCCAGAATTAGAGACAACTAGCTTAGTGAGAAGAGATGCTTCACTGTGCCTACATTAACTTGACTGATTGCCACTTAACTGACTTTGACTTCTTGAAGTGTCTTACTAAATCCTGCACAAGGTTTATACTGGCAAGTGGAAAGGCAACGCCCAGTTTTTAATCACATGGGCTCTTACTGGGTGATAATGGATTTTGTGACACACTCTCCAACTGTACTCTTCCCTTAACATTGAAGAATGTTTTTCACAGTGATGAGCTATCTATAACCAAGACTAATTCAACTACAAAATGAAAACAAGATTGATGCTTTGTTCAGAAATTTCTAGCTTGTTCCCTCCTTCTTCCCAACCTCCAGGAGGTAAGATAAGGTACAAGTACAGAAGATCATATGTTGCTGACCTCTGACTCCTACAGGCAGCTTGCAAGTGTCACCTCCCTTCTCATTCCTCCTCATCAGTTCAGGCATAGGTGACGCTGGGCATGCAGCTTTCTTTTCCCCACTCTTCTTGTATCCAAAATGCAGGCAACTATGATCTGGGCATATTGATTTAATAGTGTCCACAGGAGGTGGGACATCATTCGTCTAAGAGACAAGTGTTTATTCTCAAAGGGCCCTGTATGTTCCCTCTGTAGTCAGTTGAGAGGTACAGGCATTTCCAAAGGATGATTCATATCATTAAAAATTAAGTGTGTAGAATAAATGGGATGAACCCTCTAGAGGGACGACTTTCTCTGCACTGTCTGTTCAAGTTACCTAGATGAAAACCTCAGGCTAAAAGTTTAATTTTTACAGGGCTGAAGTTAGGTGAGGTGAATTCAATCTAAACATAAATTCCATCCACATAGTATCTAGAAGAGCATTTTAAATCACAAATGTGACTCAAATTTTAAATTAGTTTAAAAGAGTTAAACCCTCATACCTAGTGGAATAGAAAGGGATTTGGGTGTGGAGATCCATAGAGAAATTTTGGAAAGACTAGTTTACCTTATGGAAGCTGGCAAAAATCATCACCCAGTGATCTGACATTTATTTTTTTTTCCACTGCAGATGAGTCATTTACATGAGTAGTCCAAGAACTATAGCCCTATGTTTCCTGTTCAAACATGATCTCTGAGAGTAAATGTAATCCTTTCAACTTCTTTTGAGGAACAACTTCATTGCTTTCTATTTTGTTTAACACAGTTGCTGCTTTGATTAATGTTTTAATTGTTTAAACAGTTTTAAAATGTAAAGGCTGCCTCTAAGCCAGGCCTCACCTAGTGAAGATCAAGAACAAAGAAGCTGCAGTGTATGTTACAGAATTAGCTTCATTGTGTGGCCCTGGTGAGATCACCAATTCCCTTGTCCACCTCTGCAGTCTAGCCATTATTTTCCGTGGAACAAACCCTGTCATCTACACTCAAAATTTAATCAGGACGAAAGTCACAATAATGGTACTGAGAGCTACTTCTGGCACAGCCCTGCATAACCTGAAGCTATTTTGCCTTCTCTGCAGTAGCATGCTCTATTTTGCTTGACATGATGATAAAGCTCAGCAAAAGGCAGCGCTGTTGATCCCAAGGAAAGCCAACCCACATCCCTGTCTACCCACTCTTAGAAGTGTGATGAAAAGGCTTCAAACATTACCTTTACTTCTTTCTTTTAAGGATACCAGCATTAGAGAGTTTATTTGAAAGAAATATTATGCATTATCCCTGACCTTTTAAATCCTCTCTTCTTAATTCCCCTGCCCATTTCTTTTTAGGTGGCATCAGATTCCTTTAACAAAGCCTCACCTTGTTTTATCTCCTCTCTTCTCACATGTTCCTTCTTCTCTGTATCGTGCTCAGCTTCTTGCCATTGTGGTGGTCATCGTGGTTTCATTAACTGAACTTTGATGATGTCAAAATACAGAAAGTATAGCTATACTGGTTTATTGTTTTGCACCAACAGAAAGTGGGAAAGGCAGTCAACTTTCAGCTCAGGATGACCACTCAAATGTATAAAAGGAGAGAAACAGCCTCATAGACGGTCTCATAGTATGAGAACTATTTTGTTCACTTTCTTAGAACCAAAAGTGCTGAGAAATGCGGAGAAGGTGCCACTCTGCTCTCTGTCTCACTGTGAGATGGAGTTTGGGCTGATAAAGGGCTCTGTGTTTGCACATGAGTACTCACGATAAGGGAAGTGATTCAATGGCCAAAGGACCTATTATCAAGAACATACAACATGTAAAGTAAGTGCCTGCTCCTGGGAAAAGATAGTGCGGTGTTAAAAAAAAAAAAAAAAAAAAAAAAGTATCTATGTTGTAATTAAAACTACAGGAGATAATGTGAGTGCTATGCATTACTTTGGCTGTCAGCTATAAAACTTCTTATATCTTCCACTTTATTACATGATTTATTTTATTCTTGTCTGCATAAAAAATATGTATTAGGGATGAAATCCACGAGAATGATTTTCAGATAGACAGGCGTCGAAATAAACACACAATGAAGGGTGACCTTTCAAAAGGGGGATTACCTATAAATAGCAATGGTTATCCCTGACAGTCTTATGACATAAGCCTGCTGGGAGTATGAAAAGAAGACCCCTTCCACCAGTTCCTTCAATATGATTTCAGACTGGCACATGACACGTTTTGGCCATGAATAGCTGAAGAGAATTTGCAAGGGATCAAGAAAAAAGCCTCAGCAGCTGGCTGGCTGTTGATATTCCCCTGTGTTTAAAAATTAGCTCAGAACTTCCTCTTTTTTTTTTTTTTTTTTTTTTTTTTTTCCTATGAACAATGGCACATAGTTCTCTAGAAAGGAATATTAAGGTTTCATGTTTGAAATATGTCACTCTGGGAGCTAATTTATGAAAAAAAATTAATTGTAGCAATTCTTAAAATTAACCAAGCACTGTCAGCAGAGTTTGTTCAAACTCCAGAGGGTTTAGTACCAGGCAATTCTTAACTATTATTTTAAATTCTTCTCTCTGCCATGGATCTATCATATCCTTTATTTGCGATAAGGAAGAATTGGTATTCCTGGTCATTTACTGTTGTTAACGAGGTGAATAAATTAATCAGGAAAAGATATAGTCTGTTCTGTTTCTAATACATACTCTTTGCTTATTTGTCCTGTGAGATTATCATAAAATATTTCAGAGTTCCTATTTGCTGAGGTTTGCATGAAATAAATTCCCTGGCCACACTGCAAGAAGGTGGTGCACAGAAGACAGCAGTTTTGAATGCTTAGAAGTGGTCGGTGTCTGAAAGCCCATGTATCCATTGCATACATTTGTGCCTCTCTCCCAGGTACATCCTGCATGCAGCCTGAGATCACCAGTGGTAACCACACAACATGCAAAGCTGTTCTGCGTTTCTGACTCTTGTGACCTGCTGTGCTCAGGATAACAATTCTGATTGAAAAAAAAAAAAAAAAAAAGAAAAAAGTGGCTTCACTGTTGTTATAGTCATATGGGTTAATTATGTTTAGCACCACTATTAAAATAATGATTATTAGTGACCAGGATCTGTGTACAAGACTGGAGCCCATGTGCTATATGCTGTTGGTAAACAAAGTAAGAAACAGTCTTTGTTGAAAGATATTTACTGTCTAAATAGACAAGCAGACAAGAGGTGTTATTATCTCCACTTCACACATGGTGACCAAGATGCGTGAATATGATGTGCCAGGGGACACAGGCAACCATGAGGGGGCAGGGAGGGAGCAAGACAGGCACTGATGCTGGGTTACCAGGCTGCCCTCACTCTGGCCACTCTTGCTATGGAAGCTGCTGCAAACGTAAGACATGTTGGGTTTCCCTTCTTCTGCAGATGCGGGAGCATGACAAGTAGTTTCCTCTCTAGCTGCACTGGTTTTGCACTCCAAGTAGATTGCTGACCAGCAGTACCAGGTTCCTGTTTACCAGGAAGTATTTGTGACTGTTTGGCTCCACAAAAAAAAAGATATTTTGATTCTGCCTTGCAGATGTTATTTCAATGAATATTTGACAGTTGTTTCTCAGCTTTACCATCATGATCTGGAGGCTATTCACTTTAGATGCTTACAGCTGTTGTTGCATTTAATGGCAGTACTTCATTCAAGCCTTTCCACAGCAGAGAATTCCTCTCTGAATTTATGGCAGGGAAAAGTTGCCTTAAAAAAAATAAAAAAAAAAATAGGGTTTTTAAGGATGAATTAGGGAAAGTGGTTATATAATATTGTGCATGTACTAGAAGCAGACTCTATGACCCAGAAGATAGCTTGCAGTCCTATGTTGCTGCTGCTTATGAGATAATGACTTATTTTCAGTGTAACAACACTGATCAGAGCAACTTCTTTTCTGACATGAAAGCCCCTAAATGGTTACAGAGAGCAGACCTTTATTTTTGCTATCATGTGTTCTTACTCACATGCAACCCGAGTCAGGGATTGATGTCCTATTATGACCTCTCTAATGAGCAGAGGTATGAAAATGATCCCTGTCCTCAATGACCAGGAGAATAGGAAATGCCAGCAGATGCCAACTGACAATTTGCATCTGGTTTTCCTTTCAGTGTAAAACTGAGGGTGGCTTTACCTTGTAGTTGCCGTGCAGCTCCACTCTAACTGGCAGGTTAGTTTTTAAATGTGATTTATAATGTGGATCTTGTTTCTGTGTTGGAGTGCTTTTGGATTACAACATGAAATTTGAATGTGTCTAAATAAAGGGAATGCAGTAGTGGCGGTAGCTGGGAGGCAGGGATTATATGAAAGCTTTCAGGACGCTCTGAGCAGTGTGCTGCAGTCACCGAGGGATTTTTACAGGCACCGAGGCACAAAGTAACCCCTCTAATCCCTTTCTCACTGGCTTACAGACTCTGAAGAAGCTTAATAATTACAGGGGAATGCAGTCAAAGTGTTTTTAAGGACATATGTGCAGAGGCTTATTTTAGTCATTTCCTAACAGCAAATGCACTGGCAGATTCTCAAGGAGAAATCTGAATGTAAATTCTCCCTTCTCTCCCCCCAACAAAAAGATGATGACTTACACTTCTATCAAAAATAGGCTTAACCAGTGAGGAGCTGGAAGAATATTTCCCAGCCTGTAGGTTATGATTCCTTCAACACCACACCACTCACCTCTCTCTTTCTGGTGAAATGCAAGGTGTCTCTTTCTTTTGTTGAGTTCCCCAGATTGACATATTGAAGCAAAAAGGCCAATGGAAGTTCTGCACATTCCCTTTAAAATATTACCTTTCTGGAGGAGTATTTCGCCTTCTCTGAAATTACTGGCTCAGCTGATGGTGACTTTACTGCATATGTATCATTACCCGTAAGTATGTCCCTAGCTGTGTCTGTGCTATATATATGCACAGGCAGGAGGTGTCCAGGAACTGTTTCTGTGCTGAGCTTTCAGTTTCACAGCTATGTCATTTCTGAAAGAATCTGTGCCTCAATGGAGAATGATATGGTGTTACTCTTTCACCCTGGAGACTCTGATTTTTTTTTTTTCTTTTCTTTCGTAGTCTTTCCCAATTCAAAAATTGTGGCAAAGATTTTCCTTTATTCTTCCTCTAATATCACTTCCTCTGTAAATTGTACACAAAAAAAAATGCTATAGCAGCATGATTTTTTTTTTTTAAGTGTTAACAGTAGAGGAGAATCAGAAGTATTACAAGTACACTTATTTTATGTTGCATGCTAAAGCAGGGTTTGATATCCCACTGTTGTTTGGATTATAAACTATAACAGAAGTGAACTCTTATATCTCATAATCGAACTGCTAACTAAAAATGGCCTATTTGTTCAGATTTATTATCAAAGATAAAGGTTTTGTCCATCTACTTGCCACTTCTGTAAGACACTTCTGAGACCTATAAATCCAAACAAAAATATATGAGGAAATACATGAGGTAAGAATTAACCTCAACTGTCTGGAATTTCTCTCTGACATTTTCAAATTGCAATATTTGCCTGCATCATCAAAAAGGTGCTGACTAAATTCTTGATCCTTTTCTGCTGGGAAATAGATTGCTTATGTTAGGATATCAAATTCACTTTAGTTTGAACCCATAACATTTGCTGTGCTAGGTCTAGTTTACTGTGTGTGAACCTCTGAGATGAAACAGCATAAACTAATCCAAGACCCGTGTTTCCTTTTTTTGATATTAAAAATTTGTAGCAAATTTTTGAGGCGTTGTTTGCTGAAGTGCTATGAACTTGAATCTTCTGTCCTGTGACCCCGAGCTTTTTTTCTGGAGGACCAACCCCCCCCTTTTCCTTATCACTTTCACACCAAAGGGAGGATATCCTGGCTCATGTGCTCTAAGCAGTTTAGATTTGGGCTGATTTGGCACATCCGCATGTTCAAGGTTGGAGTCTAGAGGCTGAGCTGAAGCAATAGTCCCGTGGCCTACAGTGCATGCTCAGGCCCTGGCTGGCATCACAGGAATGTGGGTGCTGTTGCACCCACATCAACCACCTCAGCCCTCTCAACCCTTCCTCTTGCTTTGCAAAAGAAATGCCAGAGACCTTCTTGACAGCAGTGGAAAAGAGAGAACTTTCATGTTGTGAACAGAAAGGTCTCCTTCCCTGTGTGGTGGCTGTACACCCATCCCTCAAACAGAGCTTTAAAGACAGAAAGCTTTCAGACAGACTCAGTACCTTTGCTGATTTTTTGTGGATGGTGTAAAGTAACCTGCTCAAATGTGCAGGTTTATACCAGTCCTGTGATTACATCCAGTATGCTACAAACTCCTAGACTCTGCTATCTAAAATTACTCACACTGAACCATGCTTCTCGTAACTGGGTCTGTAGACTTCTGTGGAATGACTTAGTGTGAGCACAAGTGGCTTAATTTGGCTTTTATCACTTAGAATAGGAGTTACCAACTTAAAAAAAAAAAAAAAAAAAAAAAAAGGATGGATTTGGATTTTAAATACCATTACCCCAAGGTGCTGGCTGTGATCAGGTTTTATTCTTTTTGAACGTTTCCAGAAAAAGTGCTTCCTGGGCAGGAGAAACATGAAAGATCAGGAAAGTGACTAACAACACAGAAACCTCAATGATGCCTATCAAGAGCAATAACTGAAAACAGTGGATTGTGGAAAGGATAACAAAATGGGCTGTTTAACACAATGACTGTAAGCTATTTTTTTTCAAGCAAATGTCTGAAAGTTGGAGATGATTAGTGTATAACCAGAAGAGGGAAAAAAAAAAAAATATATATATATATAAAGGGTTTGTAAAAAAAAAAAAAACAAAACAGGAAATAAAACACATACAAAATTTGTATAAATGTGAATTTCATTCCAGAAACAGTGATCCAAATTTACTCCTCATATATGGCAATAAAGTCAATGTATTTTCACTGGATTAGGTTTAATTTAACGAGCTCAATCAAGGGCTATCTATCTTTGGCAATAAATAATTATCTTTGCTTGAACATGTTCAGTCCTAGCTTTTACACCTTCACTCTGCCCCATTGGCTTTATTTGTAGAAGGGAACAGAGGTGGTATTTGCTGATGAAAGAACTGTAAGCCTTTGCAACAGAAACTTACCACTGATGACAACTCTTCATACAAAAAAAAAAAAAAAAAAGCGTCATCCAAAAATGCATCCGTTTCTATGTTGTCTGTCTGCCCCAGCAGGGACCTCATGTTACAGAAGGAATACAATCTAAAAGGCAACATGGCATTAAAATATTGATGGAACGATGTTAGTAGGAAGGAGAATGCATATTTAATAAGTGTCTAGATGCTTTTCATGTACACATGTGACACCAGATCTCTCAGGCTAATCAGAGTGAGGTTGGGTCAGTGCTTGTGAGGGGAAGGTTCCAGATGATACATGGGGATATTCTGTTGTAGCTAGCTTGAAGGCACCTTTCATTGCCTTGACAGGAGGGAAGGAACAGGGTAAGCAATGTCTTGAATCTAGCATCCTGCTAGGGACACTGTACTGGTACCTCCTCTCAGGTCAGGTCTCAAAAAGATCATTTTTTCCATTACAATCTTCTTTTTAAGGAAACACATACTCTGAGTTACTAGTGCTGTAGTCTTCTCTGGGATGATAAAAAAGGTTGGAAGATATAACACTCATTGTGGTTCCTCACCAAGAAACTAGCAGGTAGCAGGACTCCTGATCTACCAACACAAGGAAGTCTCTGTCTGCATGGAGAAAGCATCTGAGGGGGTAAGACAAGCAACTCATTGTGTCCTGAACACCTCACAGAGAAGGGTCAAGAACAACATGACCTAGGCAATTACTGGCAATGAGATATAAAAGCTGTGGCTTCTGTGTCATGAATCTATGGTTGTGACTAGGATGCACATTAGAACTTGCAAATTCACCTTGGCCTGTGCCAGTCCTCCATGTATGGGACTGTAAAAATGCACATAAAAGGGTGTGCACACCTCTGTGCTCTGGCTTTGCAAAGGTGTGAACTGTCAGCAGCTGCTAAGTTTTATAGACATGACACACCTTTCAAATAGTTGCTCATAGATGCATGAATGTTAGGCTTTAAATTGCAAAATTGTCCACTGTGTTAAAGCACATAAGTAGTCCCATGTGTGCTACCGTGTGTGCATGTGTGTTTAGGTACTTGCTCCTTTATTTGGCTAAAAGTGATTTCTGACATTCACCAATGGTCTTCTGTACATTTTTATTATGACCAGCTCTTCTTTAGTTTTCACACACCACACACTTGATATGAGTAATAAAAACTACTTCATTGTCCCAATAAAAGCAAATTTTTATGCTTGAACTTTGATATTGAAAGATTTTCCATCATAAACTGTTTTTGTACATAGACAATAACATAATGATTTCATAGAAGAATACTTGGAAATAGTGATAAACCTTATGAATGTCATTTATTGGTGACTAAAGTGAGCTCTAGATTGCTTTTCAGTCTTAATCACAGCCACCACATTTTTCCATATGAGAGTTTATGTTTCCTTTCAATCAATTAGGTAGTGGATAGAGAAAAAACTAATGTAATGAGAAAAAAAACAGTTCGCTTAAGGGAAGATAGTGTTTTCACAGAACCTGGACAAAACTGAAGCACACTACAGGCAATTATTTCCATTATATCCCAAGCAAAGCATACTAGCAATGCATTAATAGTTGTATTCTCCAAGCCAGGATGATGCTTTCACCATTAATGTACTCCATGTTCTAGCAGAGCAGCGCAGCCAAAAGTCTCTGAGGATCATTATGTTATCACAGAGTTCCCTTAAGATGCATTCAGCGATAATGTTGGTTATAAAGAGCTTTAGAAAAAGATGGAAATATCCCTATTAGGCCAACTTTTACATATATTGTCAATTTACCATTTATAGACTTGCTAAACTTGGGTTTGATTCATTTTACAGCAGTTTGTTGGTTTATAAAGTATTAACAAGAGTAGGAGAATTTATTTGTCATAGAAGTATTGGAAAGTAAGATGAAATAGAAACAAACTGGCATATAAATTTGAAGACTTGAAAACTTTTCTAGGTCCATCTTTTACTAGGATATTCAGGAAGTGTTGAGTAAAATCTTTTTATTTTTTTTTTATTTTTATTTTTTTTTCTTCACTAGAATTAGGTGAAAGTGCAGGACTTTTGAGGAATCAAATTACTCAAATCACTAGTGCCTGATTTTGACCCTTTCCTGGAGTGAAGGCATGACGGTGAAGAAATTTAACATGTGCATGGAAACGGACAGGCAGACACTAAAAAGGGGTCCACAGCAGCATCTTAATGTATTTATGTGGCAATTGAGATCTACAGAAGGAACAGAGCAGCCTATATAAAACACTTCCAAATGAGCTACAACAGTAAATATACATACTGATGGGAAAATTCAAAGCATATTACACACTAAAGTTGGAAAAACTATAGAGCAACCTCTGTATTACAGTAAAAATGCCAGTTTGGATCTATATCTAGTAAACACACAACAAGGTGAAAAATGTACCTTCATTTCCCTCCTGGGCTTCTCCTGTTTTATTTTCTGGGACAGACTGCCTCCAGTGGAAGGGGCAAGAGTGGCAATATATATGGGAGACCAGGATGACGCTGGTGTAGACCTCGTGCCCCCAGTGTTCACCTGTGACTTATTGCCCCCAGTCTTTATCCTGGAGGCAGCTGTTAAATGGGATTGTAGTTGCAAGGGCTATTAACCTGGCAGATGTTCCTGCAGTCCACTTATATTGAAATCCCTGACAGGGAGCTAGGATGTCTTTTGTATGGCTTTTATTTGCAAGGCAAGGTCAAAAGGGAGGACATACTTTCATATTCCTTCTTCCTTCTTCTCCTCTAGTCTTATTCCAAAGACCTGGTGCCTCACAAGGGTACAGGGGCAGAAGTTTGTCTGGCAGGACAGAGGACCAGACCTATACACAGAGACTTCTCTCTATGTGTTGATCATGAAGACTGGGTCAAGGGGGGCTGAGCTGCCTGGATCTAGATGAAGGTCTGCATAGCTAATCTTCCTGAATTGAAAGGATTGGACAGTATTTTACTCACTGCAGCTCTAGAGGAGAATAATTTGTGAATTAAAATGGATTTTCCACTAGGCAACACGTTGCTGAGGCTAGTTTTAGGAGGATTTTATTTCCTCCTTGTTAATAAAATAAAATGAAACTTAAAAAAAAAAAAATGGGACAGCTGTCTTGTGAAGGATCTGTATTCAATATTAGAAAGCTACACAGCTGTGGAGTCTGGATGCTATCATAAAAATTGAATAGTAGAGACATGGCATTTCTGGAGTACAATCCATTTTATAAGTGTGCTGGGTGCTTGGAATAGGCCTATCACACAATGAAAGTGCTGCTCTCATCTGTGTTCAAAGTAAGAGAACCAATAGGCCTGTGGAGCTGATGTAATGAGATTCAGGCTGCCCTCAACAGCTGAAATATTCCGTTCAGCAAATGGATATTTCAAATGTAAATATTTATATGGGCCAAGGGCTCTTTTTTGCTTTGCTATTTTGACATTTTCTAATCCCTCAGCTTTACTTTTGTTACAAAGATGGTCTATTTGCTGACTAGGAGAACAAAGGTCAGTGGCTAGTTATGCAGAAATGGTGTTATTATCGTAGTAAAATACCACTTCTCCCAACCCACAAAGGTTTGATTCCATATCCTTCAATATCATAACGTACATGTTGGAAATAATGCATCCCCCTGGTGGTTATGAGGAAATAAAATAAAATAAAAATAATAAAAAAAAGTTGGTTGAGGTCCTGATTGGATAGAATTAACGGTTCATCAGGAAAAAATGTTAAGTGCATTTACCTTTCATTTTAAAAACATTCCCCAACTGCTCTTAATAACCACTTGTTACATTTTACTGAACTGATATTCACGTTCAATACCATAGCTGTTGCAATTCTTCATTCATTTAACAGTGTGCTCACCTTTTGGGTTTCACACAGTTTAAAGATTTAGGAGAGGTTTTGAAAAGTTTTATTTTAGCTAAAATTATTATTTTCTAATCTCTAAAGCTTTAAAATCATCATTCCATTCTTTTCAGTGTCACTTATATGATTGACTCCATGTCTTTTTATAGCTGGGTATCACTGCCATTGTTTTTTCCTCTTCCTTTGTGTACCACCATGTTTTGACTTTCTGTCTCCTCACCTCTTCACTTCTCCTCTTCCCCCTTCATCTCTTTTCTGCTTTCTTCTCCTTTTGCCTCCAGTTTCTACTATCCCCAAGCAATGTGCCTCTGGCTCCTTGCTTCCCACCTTGCTGTCTTCTGCCATTCTCCTGGGCTGCTGCTAGCTCCTTCTCAGCCCACTTACACCAACTCAGATCCTCAAGTAGAGTTTCTTAGTTTTGTCTTCTCCCCACTCAGTGCTAAGTCTGAATTTTCTTGTTGGGATGTATCATTAGTGGGAACTGCTGAATTATATATAACAGCTTCTTGGAAACTTGAAACAAAGACTGAATGTTTACCAAACCACTCTTTGGCAGATACCCAGATTTATATTCATATTGTTGGACTTCTGCCATAAATTGTTTCTATAAAAAGAGTGTACTCATAGTTTTCCTGAGGAATATATACATCTGGAGAATAAATTCTCCCAAGATGATCAAAGAAATTATAGGGTGATATGGCCTTGCTGCTACCAGCCTAGGTTTGGTAGGTCACATTCTGATGTTATTTGAGCCCACTTAAATGTTTGCGACTTCAGTATTAATGGTTACCTGGTACTGCTTTTGGTGAGTGATGCATTGAGGAATCATTTTTCATATTTGATTGTGTTCATTGCCTAATTCAGAAACTGAGAGTTAAACTTTCAGTAGGACTCCAATTATGATTCAGATCTGGAACTGTTTTCAACTGGCAAAACAAAGTGTGGTGAAATGGTTCTCTGTAGGATTCCTTCCTCAAGCCTTCAGCATCCTGTGTGCACAGTCCTCTGCTCATTTCCTCCATTCATCAGCAAATTCTCAATCCTGGCAAGTGGTTTAGATTCTCCAGGTTCTCACTCTCCACCTCCCCCCAACACAGAAACCTTCCTTTTCAGAGCTAAAACTGAGCTACCTTAATTGCCAAGGGAAGGATATTTCTAAGAGATAGCTGTAGAATTAGCCTACTGTGAGAGTACATGGGAGGTCAGAAGCACATGGATGCCCTAAGAACATACGGCAAAGGTTGGGACAGTGAATATATATATTGTAGAGTAATGAGTGTAATACAGAACTGCACTATAATTTCAGAGCTCCAGCTACCCTTTTAAGAGAGGAAGCCTGAGGTAAGCAACTTCCATTCTCCATTTGTCCCTTCACTTTTGCTCAGTTTTCAGATATGAAAAATTATGTCATATCTGGACTGTGACTAACAATTGCATTTTTGATGAAAATGTTTGAATTTCCGCTTGGAGCTAATTGCATGTTTTGTTAAAATCTTTAAGATACTCTAAAGTCACAACATTGTCTGCATACTCTGATGGGAATGGATTTGGAGAGGCATGCTGATATGGTTGTGAGAGCAATTCCTTGATAACGAGGTGTATCATGGTTCAGTGGAACAAAAATCTCAGTCTCCAATCCTGCTTTGCCAAAGAGAAAGTAGGCACTGACAGCAATGCTCTCATCAGGCAAAGTGTTTCTTGAGAATGTTCTTTCCAGGTCACTGAGAAGCTTGGGTAGTTAGTGACTTCATTTAAATTGTTCTGGGTTTTTGTATATTTTGCTTATGTCTGCATATGCATGTACATTCTGGCTTGCAAATTGCCCTAGAAGAGTTGTTCATTGTCAAGTTTTACCTGATTATAAGGAGGAAAATCTTGGCTTTGTAGTGTCTCCATGCTCTTCTAAATTTTTTTTTTTTTTTTTTTGGGAGGCGGGCGGGGGCATCCACATTCACAAAGTTCAGGAGCTGTTCATTTTTTTTCATTGATTTCCTGAAATATAAGCAAAAGATACTGAGTTTTTCTTTTGGTCTCACTGATGTATAGTTGGAATTTTTTAAGCACCATCCAGATTCAATGTCTTTGGGGCTTTTTTTTTTTTTTTTTTTCTTTTTTTTTAGCACTCTACTGTCAGATATTTCTTAGTTTGTCACTAATATCACATAGTCGTAAAGTTTGTCAATGATTTCTTTCCTTTAAGTCACTACACTTACTCCTCCACTTCACCTACTCAGCCCTAGTGAGACCACAGCAGGACAGCTGGGTCTAGATATGGGTTCTCTAGTACTAGAGAGATGTGGACATCCTAGACTGAGTCCAACAAAAGATCACAAAGATTATAAAGGGACTGAAACATCTTTTATATGAGGAGTGCCTGAGAGAGCTGGAAAAATTGAAGACAATGGGATCTTCTCAATGTGTATCCAATGAATAGAAAAGAGGCAGTAGTCACAAATGTTTAAATATAAGAAAACACTTTTTTACTCTAAGGGTGGCTGAACCAAGTTGCTCCAAGAGTTTGTGGAGTCTTCATCCTTGAAGATATTCAAAATCCATCTGGATGTAGCCATAAGCAACCTGCCGTAGCTGGTACTGTCTTGAATGGAAGATTTGGAGTAGATCATCTCCAGATGTCCCTGCCAAACTCAACCATTCTGAAATATTCCCCATACTCCCATAAGGTCCTAATTCTTTTCTCATTTTGCACACCCTCATCATACACTATTTTGAGACATTTCATATCAAGAGCATTTGTGTGTACATCACATGTGGTACTTATATCAATATGATTTTGAACAAGTCTTTTCTTTTGCCATACTTTATATCTAAAGAATAGTTTGCCTAGTGATTTTCTTTCACATCTACTTATGCTCTTAAATAAAAAAATATGTTTCATATATATTTTTGATCAAATTTTCTGGTGCTTTCTTGGACTGTATATATCTTGTTATTATAGAAAAAAAATAGCTTGGTGTAATTTTCTGACTTTGCTTCTCACTGACATTTCCTTTTGCTTGTATGTGTTGCCTTGTTAGGTATTATGGTATGTGGTGCTTGGAAAGTTGTATACTCACAGATATCAAAGCATTACTTTGTCCCAAGTCCCACAATTCCACAGCAGTTTCCAAACAAACTTTTAATGGAGCACTTTCGGCTCTTTTGAATAGAACAAAATACCTCTCTATTGCCAGCACTACCTAAATGCCATCTGAACCACACCCCTGTATTTCTAGCAATGTTTACTCCCTACAAGAAAGAGCTTTTATGCAGGTGACTGAGAATCTCAGATCCTCCTTTGAAGGAGGGAAGAATGCAGCAGTTGTAGCTGCTTCTTTCATCACAAATTTCACCTTAAACTGGATAAGTGACTCACTAGGTTTTTGCAGAGCTTTGTAGCTGTCTTTCTCTACATCTTAACAAAATCAGTAGAAATACAGATTTCCTAAAGAACATGAAAAAAACATGGTGAGGTGAATGGCAAAATTTCCAAAGACTTCTGGGGGTCCATAGTTTTACCTTACTCTGTTGCACTTTATCTTCTGATCAGTTTCATCCTCCTCTTGGCTGCCCATCAGCTCCTGCTTGTCAGTGCTGGGAAAATCATTCTCAAGCACTTGAAGTTACTCAGTGCTATTGATCACTTATAAAGTCATTTCTACAACGCAGTCCTTCAGAAATGGGACTGACAGCTGGGCTTAGCTTGTTAGTACAAAAAAATCTTTCACAAAAGTGACTAGAACAACAATAATGCCTATTCTGATCCCTCTCCCCCCCCCCCTCCTTTTTTTTTGGGAGGGGGTCATATACATTGTACACCTTTTTTTTCCTTCTACAGACTCTTCCACAAAGGCAGGATTTCTTTATTTTCTTCCTGATTATAAGCTGACAACTGAGAAATACGTAGAGGGGAACAGAGCCCTTCTGAGCCATGGCAGCTGATAATTACCTTGCTCTGTGCAGGGCTCTCCATAACCCCAGCATTGTGAGAAGTGTACTTGATTACAGCATGTAAGCCCAGCTCGGTGTGAGAGTTCTGCTTCATTAGGGAAATAGACCTGCAGTGCTTTCAGTGATCTCATTTCCATCTCCATTTTTGCCCTTGCATGTAGCGTTAAACTACCTTTATGCTCAAGTAGCTGCCATCCTTTTGTCCTTGGAGAGCACTACAGGTAAATGCATGGAGGCAAAACAAATGGTGAAATATTTGTAAAATGGGGTAGGGTAAGGAGGGGATAACGTGGACGACCACGGGATGCTCTCCAGAAAAGAAAGAAAAAATTGATAGGCTTTCTCTGGGGAGATAATAGCATATCATTTGAGTGGGTTTATTTGTTGAATCTTGAAAGAAAACAAAACAAACTTCTATCCCACAGGGAAGGTGGAATGATCACCTCCTTGTGGACTAAGCAGAGACTAATAGTGTACAATGATAATGATGATGATGATTAGAGATCTTTTAATTGAGAAAAATGGATACATTGACCATTGTGGTTCAGCAGCCTGGCTCCAGCTTGGTGCATGGAGAGTCTGTGGCACTCCTGAGCACTCTATTAAAGTACATAAGGATGTGGTGCATAAGGGGGGCTTACCTAAAGCGATTGTTTATACAACAGACTGATGTTTGCCAGGATGCATATTTTCTTCTGCCAGTGATCAAATATTTAAATGATAATTATGTGGATTTCTGATTTGTCAGCATTTAGGACACTCAAAATGGCATTTAAAGGTATCTCCCCTCAGCTCTTTTGCTGTTTCTCAGCAGAGAGTGTGCAGCCCTGAAAGCAAAGCAGAGTACTTATCTTGGAGAGGAAAATTATTTTATCATCTTTAGACCTGACTGCAGATTTGTAATTAGTTATTCTTTCATGACCACTGTGTTCAGCCCTTAGATTGAGAGTATAGTTTCATTGGCATTAAAGGGATGATGCAAGGTAAAGGGGAAGTAGAGTGTACTTACAAGTATGAAGCAAGGAGACACCCCTCCCCTCTCCCCTTCCCCCCCCCCCCCAACTGAGGGCAGATTGTGGCTAGTGCATACACAGTATGGCACAGTCAGCAGCAACTGGTTTGAGGCTGAAGACAGGCAATATCCTCCTGAGACCATCTTGCTTCCAGATAATTCAAGCACAGATGGCAACTGAAGGTGGGAAGTAGGAAGAGTGAGTTTCCCCCTCCAGGTAACATTGCTCATATTCTATGCAACATAATGTGTTGCTGTCACATTTTCTGTGTCTGTGGAGTTCCCTTGGAGTCAGGGCTGGGTACGACGACTGTCACAGATCCAGCTTGGCTGTCACCCCACTGCTAGCATAGCTATGCCCTTAGTTTATCAAACCTCACTCCTATGTTATACAGACTATAAGGTAAGCTATTCAATTCCTCAGTCGTGTGTGTCTTCAGCTGATACTCCAAATGCTGCTTTTCATCTCACAATAATTTTATGTATGGTTTTGAAACCTGCAGCTATAAGAAGCTTTTCTATTCTATTCTATTCTATTCTATTCTATTCTATTCTATTCTATTCTATTCTACTATTTTATTTTATTTTATTCTTTTTATTTTATTTTATTCTTTTTATTTTATTTTATTTTATTTTATTTTATTTTATTTTATTTTATTTTATTTTATTTTATTTTATTTTATTTTATTTTATTTTATTTCCCTTTAGCCTATTTTTTTGCTTCATTTACACCATTAGCTTTGAAAGAGCTCCTCTCAAGTTAACTGTACAAAGTGAAGGAGGACTCTGATCTGACTGTCAGAAAATATGGGCATTAGCTCTCATTTACATGACCATTTATATCTGCTCCTGAGAACCCATTATAGTGCTGGGTCTGCTGTGAATTTGTGTGTGCTGCAGCGTATTAAGCATGACAGAAACAATGAAATGGGACTCATTGCCTTGCTATCTACCCATATTCCTTCTGCTTCCTTCCACCTTCATGGAACAGTGCTGATCCTCTGTGGCCTGTTATAATTTCCATGTCTGTAAACTCAGCAGCTTCCTCTTTTTTAATGTATAGAAAAAGAAGATCTACCACATCAAAGCTAGCCATAACGGTACTCTGAACAGAGTAATGTTATTTAAGTGAAGTCACCACAGAAGGAAAGAATGGTCCATGCAATTATAACATGGAACAAGAAGGTATTACTGGAAATAGGGTAAAACAAACAAACAAACAAAAAAAGCCCTCATTGCAAACAAATCTCTAACCTACTTTTTAACATTTTCCCAAAGAAGAATGAGTTTTATTTCCACCAGTGACTGAGGTTTAAAATAAGATCTTTCCTATTATGCTGCTCATGACCTCCTTAGATCTTGTCTCAGTCATAGTGTGTGGAATGAAATGGAGTATTACAGTGTTTGCTCCCAAGGGACGCTTGAGTCTTAGTTACCTTTTGAATTAACTAAACCATTTGGAAAGATTAAGCCATTCCCATGCTATTGTGTTTCATCTGGTCACTTTATTGTTTCAGTTAGCATTTTATGTTTTACCGACTTTGATCAATATTGTTAGGTCTCTCCCTGGATCAGAACAGTCATGAAGACAGTTCACCTAATCAAATTCCTCTCTGCTTTCTCACCTCAGAAAGGTCAGCAGTCACATCATGAGCAGCACACATGTGGCTGCCAATGCAGTCTCACTACCTTACTATTAAATGTAGCATTTTCCTAGGACTGAGGATATTTATAATATAAGGGATGCTAAAGGTGTTTCAAAAAAAATTCTTGCAAAATTTTCAACTCTTTCTATAGAATAAACACGGTGGAAACCTTGATCATGCACTATATTGTCTCTACATTTGAATATTGGCCCCATGCTCTGGTTCTCAGGTAAGATTCTGCTTTGAGTCAAGAATGGACAGGGAAGAGATATAGGCTAGGCTAGGTTTGTAAGGGCATTTTAAGGCCTTTTTGAAGCAGTGCCAAGGCCTGCCTACTTCATTTCTTCCTATAGCATTCTGAGTTTCTCTGTGTTGAGACACAGTCTGCTTTAACTGTTACCATCACTCCAGAGAAGTAGAGAGTCACCAGAAGAGAACTCTTCCTGCTCTTTGCCTGCATCCTCTTTCTGGTTCCATCTTGGATCTCACATTCCTCTACAAAGGGAAATAAACTTATCCAAGGCTCTTGTACAGGATGCAGGAGGGCTGCAACTGCTTTTTTAGAAATCATGTGGACTTGTTTTCTAGCTTAAACATTCCCTTTAGAAACCAGGGTTCAATAGTTTTCCCTGAATAATGGAAAATCACCCTTAGTACTTTTTTTTTTTTTTTTTTTTTATCTCCTTGGGCTGACAGGGTATATGGAAGGAAATATCATGCTGTGAGAGAAAACCTTCAAAACATTCTAGGAGCAGGGGTAGGTGTTGGTGTATTTTCCAGCTGATATAACTGGGGGGGGGGGGGGGGGGCAGGGGGGGGCTGGCTTCTTAGGAACATTTTCCTACTCTAGTAATGAGTTAAAATCTGGTGGGCAATTAAAGCATCTGATCATTCAGAAATTACCTTCATTTGATAGGTAAATCATTAACAGTTCTTAGGTAGGCAGTTGTGTGAGACCCATGGCAACTGGATGGTGCACTTAGCTGTGGCTGTGCCCCTCACGCAGTTATGTCTACACTATAGTCTGAAGAGATGCAAGACATCTTTAAATCAGCTAGCTTGAGTCTGGGAAATGGTCTGGTTGTGGTTAGAGAGGGTAATTAAGTCTGCCAAGAAACAGGGAAAGAATCACAATAAGGTTTAGGTGGTGAAGGTTTGTGCTATGCAGGTGAAAAACAATGGTATTTCAGTCATGTAATAATGAAGTCAGAGAGTGTTGAATCAGGCTTTTTTATTTTTAACCATGGGAAGCAGACACTGAAATGTGTATGGGAAATGCAACAGAATGTGCTATAGCTGAGGAATCTGCAGAAAACCTGCTTTCACAGTTTGGATAGACTGTTAAGGTAGGAGAATTAATAGCATTAGCAGCCTCTGAGGAGATACACAGCTTTCAGATTTCCTAAGTGGGTGGGTGTTAAAGCAAGGTGGATGATGGCAGGATGATTTTAAGCTTTAAAGAGAGCACCAGAGCTCCAGTGAGCAGCTCAAACAGCTCACTAGCAAGCTGAACAGCAGTGCTAGAACTGGGAGGGGGGGAATGTGAAAGAGGGAGAAGAGAGGGATGGAAGAAATAGCCTGCAGATTACCATCAGTCCCTGGCTGAGTTTACTGAAATACAAAAGGATGACAATGTTGATTCAGCTTCACCTGCTGCTGGGAACCTTCTCCCCTGCCCTCCCTCACTTCTGATCTCAGCTCTATATTTAAGAGTGTCAAGCACAAGGGAGAAAAGCTACTGAATATTTTGGCACAGACTGTTTCTTTGTGAAAAGTACAAGACATTTTGAGACTGAAACATGTCTCCTAGAAACACCTTTTCCATCTCCTTTCCAAACCAGTTGTACTTTTTAAATTTTTTATTTTTTTCCCAACATTTGTAATCTGGACTCAGGTCAATCTAATTTTAACTGTAAAACCTACCCTGATTTATCTTTTTCCCTGGCTGCTGTTTAGTAACACTTCCTTTACAAACATAATTCACAGTGCTTCAGCAATTATGGTCTTTTCATCCTCACCACTGAAATTGTGTAGTGAGGTATCATCCATTTTGTAAAAGTGCTACACTGGTATGATATTATGAACAAGAAGAGTGCCTTACATTATTTACAGTCCTTCCTCTACAGAAACATCAGACACTTGTGGATGAATATTTATGGTACCAGAGTAAAGAAGATGTACTCTTTACAGAGTCCCCTTTCCTGCTGAGAGAGACCCCAGCTGCTGGGTGCATGGGCCTGTGTTTCCAGCCTGTTCTGGGCACTGCTGCAGCCTGTGGCCCACTCCCAGATCCCTGCTTCTGTGGCAGAGAATGGGCAAGGGTGGGACACCTAGTAAATGAAGACAGATTTGGTTTGGGATATCTTTTTAAAAATATATTATTTTTTTTTGACTAGCTTGGCAAACGCATACATGATGAATCTGTGCTAGCACACGTTCCTCTCATTGCCACCCCCTCTTTGTCTGTTAAATGTACTTGTCAAATCCTGCCTTAAATCAGACTGCAGCAGGGAGTCCTGTGCAGGAACTCTCTCTCCTTTTTTTTTTTTTTTTTTTTTTTTTTTTTAATGATTCTTTATTTGTTTGTTTGTGTGTCCAGAGCCCCCAGGACTATGGGACTTCAGTCCTGATTAGTACTTCATCCAGTATGACTATAAAAGCAGGTCTTCAGCTCTCTGTCTATTAACATTGATTTTTGCCAGGTCCTCTTGACAGTTACAAAATGAAGATAGGAAACCGTCATTTTTCATGCATTCTTCCCTAATTGTACTACTTCATCTATATTTTAATCATCTTTAAAATGGATTTTTCTACCTAGAAGGCTGCTCTGGAAGATCACACTGAAGTGGCTGGGGCCCTGGACATGCTGCACAAAAATGTATTTGTGCCTTCGGGCCCCATCTTTTCTGCCAGTGGGAGCCTGGTGGCAATAGGCTGCCTGACAGACCTGACAGGTATGTGAGACAAATGTGAAATCTCAGTGTCTGCAGGCACTACATGTGTGCCAGGTCATAACTCAGCAAGAAAATGAGTTCAGGTCAAGACCCAGCTGGGTGGTGCTCCTCACCCTCCCTCGCTTCTGTCAAGAGAAGCTGAAGACCAAGAGGTGCCTCAAGGGAGGCTGTAGCGAGGTGGGGGTTGGTTTGTTCTCCCACGTGCCTGGTGACAGGACGAGGGGGAATGGGCTTAAGTTGAGCCAGGGGAGTTTTAGGTTAGATGTTACGAAGAACTTCTTTACTGAAAGGGTTGTGAGGCATTGGAACAGGCTGCCCAGGGAAGTGGTGGAGTCACCATCCCTGGAAGTCATCAAAAGATGTTTAGATGTAGAGCTTAGGGCTATGGTTTAGTGGGGACTGCTAGCGTTAGGTCAGAGGTTGGACTCGATGATCTTGAGGTCTCTTCCAACCTAGAAATTCTGTGATTCTGTGATTCTGTGATAGGTGGCTGATGCGTTCCTATGTTCCTGGATCTGGGTGAAAATGGCCTGTGCCTGTGCTGGGTTGGCTCTTTGCATGGCTTGGTGCCTGGCAGGGACCCCCACACACCACGAGGGAACCCCTGGGCATGGGGAACATGTGGGGCTGTGATGCAGCAGGATGGCCCCAGGGCAGTAGCCCCATGCCATCATGATGGTCACTCCATGCCATTGTGGTGGTCACCCAATGACACATGGGGTGATCTACCCATGCCATGCCCCATGTGACCTAAGGTGGCTGTAGTGCTCTGTGCTGCTCTCACACCACCTGGGACAAGTGATGCAGAAAGTTCTTTCCTCTCCTGGGCTGCACTGGCTATAAATAGCTCATGCTGAGGAGAGTGGAAGGGGCCACCATGATGCTGAGAGGACACAACTTGTATGAAGAGATGTGGCAGGACTGGCGGCAGCAGCCTCCCTGCCAGTGGCACCTCTCAAAGCCTCCTCTGTCTCATCTGGCTCCCTCTGAGCAGTTGCTAGGTGAAAGCAGGTGTGTCAGCTGAAGTAGTGGAAATTTCTATTCAACTTATAAATAGTTGAACAGCCCGACTTGGTGAAATGTGAACCAAGGAAACATCCCATCTTATCCTTGGAGGGCAGATCGGGATTCAGTCTATAGTGCTGTCATGTCAACTGTGTCAGCGTTACTGTTCATGATGCCAAGGCCCTATAAGTTATTCATGAGAACACAGCAAACAAAGGCTTAGCTTAACTGAGGGATGAACATTCCTCTACCTGCAGCTTTCTCCACCGCTAGATGCAAAAAGCTCAGAGGTCACTTAATCTGTGACAGAAATAGATTGCACTGTCTTTGGGGTCAGTATGCTTTGCAAGTATGGTAATACGACTGCAGGCAGCCCTGAGGGCTTCTGGCATTGAGTCCTTGGTTGTAAGAGAAAATGTCATTAAAATCCTAATGCAGTTTGGCTGGTTTACTTGAAATTTGCTAGGGAATTATAAATTTCCCTTATAATCATGTTTATACACTAGACTATTAGAAGGCTTTTTCCTTTTCCAAATCTCCAATGCTTCTTGAGTGAGTACATTGACCCTTGTTCTCCGGTGTCTTAAGACAGACCCCCATCAGAGGTTAATACTCCCTTTGAGACTGTGGAAGCTTTTCAGGTCTTTCTCACTGACTGAAGAGTTTCTGTACTTAAAAAGAAGAGAATTCACTCCCTGAATTAGAAGCTATACATCAGCTTCATAATACATTAAATGGAGTTTATTGTAGTATTTCAATCACAGTCAGTTTTAAAGAAAGAAGGTATCTCTGTGTTATTGCCTGGAAATCAAGGTGTATGAGCAAGCTTTCATATACCTCAAAGAATCAATTCGTCAATGGCATTTAGTAGTTAAAGCAGAGGGCTGTGAATGAAGATATTTAGATCTCAATTCTCCCATAAGACCTTTAGCTGGACTGACAAACCAATTCTTCCCATATCTTAGATGATAAGATTGTCATTCAGATGCTGAGAATATCTAGCACAGCAAAGCGTGTAGCACTCATGAGATTAAAGGGAGGCTGTATGTACAAGTTTTTACTTTCTTTTGTTCCCCTGTTAATCAGGTAGCATAATTTTGCCAGCCATAATTGGTCTGAGCCCCAGTGGAGCTCACACCTTCCATGAAGGAAGGGACACTGGAATTGCTCTGGGTAGTAGTTACTGCCAGTTATTGTGGTGACAGTGACTGAGGAAGATTCATTGAAACTGAACAAGTGTAAGGTTGGTGTACAAAACCGAGCACATCCTTTCAGCTGATTAGTATCTTGGTGAATGGCAAGGACCTGCTCTCATCTGCCCTTGCTCTGTGTAGTTGCTTCCAGAAAGGGGTGACTTGTGGCAAGCCAAAGAAGTGTGCTGTAATGAGGAGCCAAAGGAGGTATGCAAATGAAAACCAAGCCACTTAATACTGGATTGTGCTGCTAGTGTACTGTTTCTTTTTTTTTTTAGATCCACATTCACAGAAAAAGCAAAATTCAGCCTCAGCATGCTAGCTGCTACTTTTAACCAATATCTGCCTGTAATCTTATCAAATAGAGGCAGAACAAAATCAATCAAAATTAAGATAGATGACAATGCTTACTACAGTGCTGGTGCTTTGCCCTTTAGCATGCAATGTAGGCTGTTAAAAAACCTTCCTACCTTTCTGGGAGACAGGTAAATAAGTGCAGCAGTCATATTTAGCAGATGTAGGAACATGAAAGCTTATAGCTACAACATGAAGGGGGAGGATAAACAATTTATAAGTACTTGTAAGTGATGATGGCACAGCTCTGAGTTGCAGTTCTAATTTACTGCTCTCTGCTTGTCTCCCCCACAAGCTTCAGCCAGCAAATTGCAGAGCCATCGTTTTTTTGAGCTCTGTGCAGTTTCAGACACATGCCAAAGGCTACACTGTACGAACTGCACTTGCACTTTTGAGAACGTACACGAAGAGCCTCACCAAAGTCAGTAGGATGCTTTGCACAAATACTCACTCTGCACAGTTTACATAGTGTAGCACTTACGAGGTGAGCCACTTAGCTAAAAAATGTAGCAAATGCATAAAAATACAACTACTTTTTATATAGAGCTACTGTAGAACATTGGCCTTGAAAATCTTTGTTTTTAACATGATAAATACCTAGCTCCCAAGAGCAGTCACTACTGTAATGGAGTACAATCTGATACAGAATGGCAAACAAGGGTTTAATTGACGTGCAGTGTTGTGAAAGAATTCATGATTTTAATACTTCTTTCTCTACTGGTCTAAGCAAGCACAGTGTTCATCATTGTGCAAATAAATTACTGATGTGAACTTTCAATATGCATGTTAATATGGTAGTGCTTAAAGTGTTATGTGGGCTCAGTTAGATGCAAGAAGCTATTTCCTGACAGGATTGCTCATCACCTGAATGGAAGGATAAAGATTTTTTTTTTTTTTTTTGAGGAATTTTGTGCAGATCAAAGATGCTGTTTGAACTGTACCTTGGTGAAGCCTGGGAAATGAATTGTTACAGGAGATGTATTTAACTGTGAGGGAATATATATCTTACAGCAGGAGAAAGGAAATTGTAGTTTCCTTAGAACTTCAAAGGGAGGAAACTTTATAATGAAAAACTAATATACATCTTCACATAACTGTTCAGATTTTGTGTCTCCTGCCATTGTGTAACCTTGCATCAAAGGATACTTGGGTTATTACTTGAGGGAAGCCATTGGCAAGGACAGCAGCACAAGCTATGGAGGGAGTGAGAAAAAGGGAGGTATCAAAAAGATACATGATTAAATAAAAAGAATAAGGGATAGAATACATTTTGTTTCCCCATATTAAACTTTTATAGATGAAGAACAGCCTTAAGAAACTGTTTAGACATGTCATGTGACATAGTTACCATAAAAACATAAATCTTCATATATCATTAAAGTGATTGTTTCCATTATTGTATTGTGCTTGCGCATTGTATGAGATTTGCTTCACACTGATATTCATGAAAGTTCTTGGACATAGCGGCTTTCAAGCAAATGTTGAGAGATACTTTCAATTGTCAGTTTTTGAATTAATAAGATACTTGATCTAGAAAAATTCCTAAAATTCTTAAAATTTCTTCGGAAATGCATATATACACTCAGGAGGTTCTGTGGTGATGACTGTAGTGAGATTGTTCTCCAGAGAACAGGTTAACCCAATGATGTAACCCATTTAACCTTACAAAAAATTGTATACCACATTATTTGAAAAATATAAACAAAATAATTTTGAATAGTAATTGAAGACTGCAGTGTGATCATGGGCGAGCCTGAGTATATAAAAAAGAGTTATTATTATAAGGGGTTGTTTGACAAGTTTAATCATTTGCCATTTTTTATTTTTCATTTTTGTCTCTCTTTCACTTGAAAGTCATGAACAGCAACTTAAGGTACGTGTAGGTACTCAGAAATCACATGGCTTAAATTTATTTTATGGTTGCTTAAATTTTCTTAATGAAAACTGAAGTCATGCAGAAGCTACATAACATGATTTGTATCCTACTGTTCCATTAAATTTGGACAAATTCATAATGAGTATGCAGAGCTGTGAGAGAGAATCCTTCCCTTTCTATAGATGTTACTTGGAACATGAAAATACAGATTTCTCTTATACATTTGGAGTTAAGTTGGTGAGCAGCAGCAGCACTTGCTCAAAGCTGGTTTCCAAGGGATTTGTGTGGTAAATTTGAGTTCATATATAGTATCCATGAAGAAAAATGAGTTATGAGTCTCATTTTAACTTTCTCTTCACTAACTTTCTGGAAATTTAATAAATGTAAGATACGGATAGCCCATCCACCATAGACGGTAAAAAATCAGCAGTGTGTTCAGAAGCTATTAAAGGAACTAACAAATAGATACTTATATGGTATAATCTTTTTGTTTGTTTGCTTGTTTGTTTTCTTATTTTTTCTCTTTTTTATTTTTATTTTTATTTATTTTTTTTTCCCCCAACATTGAGACAACAGCCACCAAACAAGATATACTTCAGAAGAATTCCCTTGCTAGGTTTCTTCCTTTTATCTGCAACAAAATCATGTCCTTCAAACTTCAGTGACCACTCCTAAAAATCAACCACGACGTTCTTAAGCACACTTAGTAAAAGCGTAGCAGCTACGGCAATGCCAATGTTATTTTCAAGAAAGTTGGAAATACACTTGATGCTATTTACTTCAGAGAGAATAGAAGGAAGCCAGAGCAGAACACCAAAGAAGATTGCTAGGCTGGCTACTGACAGTATGACTAATTCAGCTCTGACTGAACAGTACTATCCTGCTTATATGTTGTGTTATGCCTTTTGCATATTTCCTTTATCAGCACTAAATGTGTAATTTTAATTTAAAGAGACTTATGTTAATAGTTTTGTCTTGTTAGCAAAGAAGGAAGGGAAGTACAGGTCTGCCATTTTGGTATGATAATTCATTATTCACCACTGGGATTGTAATGTGGTGCCCCCTAAGATCTTCCTGAGTGCAAAGAATGTTTTGGCCCCACTCATGTTCACCAAGCTGACAAAAAATTCTTAAAAAAAATATGTGATGGATTACTGATACTATGTATATGCCATTCAGCTATTTGGCTGGAAAGAGAACTCTTTGGCTCATGAGGAAAGATTTTACTATCTGAAGTCTCTTTTCCTCTCCCCTTCTCTTTGCACGATATTACGCCAATTCGGCCTAAGGTCATGGAACAGGAGAAGAAAAGGGACTCCATTTGCAGTGTGCAGAAAACTGTGTATCTGTGAGAAGAGAGTGTTTTAACAGTCTAGCTGGCACTTGGTAACATGCAGTTAGTTCCCTACCTGTAAATCTCTATTTTAAAATGTCCCAACTATAACACTGCATAGCTTTAGAGAACATCAGATACCAGGCAGTTTGATTTTACCTTTCTTGACTCCACAGGAATCTGCAAGAAGCATCTGTTCAGTATGCTGCTCTCTTGAGCTTTTTGGTGAACAGCCCCCACCTGCTCTCAGGAGAGACTGTGATGTCTCCTCAGCACCATTTTTTGTTTCTTTCTGGACCATGAGAAATTCTTCTTCTGAGCATCTCAGCTGAGTCAGAGCTCCATTGAGATTTATGGCTTAGTATGGACATAGAAAGAATGGAAAAAAAAGGGGGATATTATGCTCTGCTGCACTGTTGTTTTCAGACTAGCCAGATCACTCCTGGAAACTAGGACAAGTCAGGCTAGGCATTAATACAGCTCAGAGCTGTATCACATCCTTATGGAGCTACTAGATGTGCTGCTGAGCAGCTGCAAGGGGAGCCAGATCAAAGGCAATGAACATTTGCATGCTGCAGAGAGGATGGAAAACCATGCTCCACAGAGAGGCAGATGTCCATGCTAAAGAGGATTCCAGTTTTGAGGAAACTTTCTTTGAATTGCTTAAGTCCTAATGTTGTTGTTCCAAAGCTTTAGAGGATGTCTAGCGTGGCTTTAAATGTGAAAGCCCTTATCTGAGGTGCTCTGAAGGAGAAGGAAGTGAAGTATCCAATTCTTTTGCCTGAGAAATTTTTCAGTGCTCACTCATGACAGCAAAAGATTATGGAAATAGCTGCTTACTCTGGCATCAAACAGGAACTTTATCGATGTAAAGAGAATAGAGTTTTCCCCAATTTTTCTTTTTATCTGAAAGCACGTAAAGTGCATGACTGCAAGCTCTACAATAAAAACACTTAACATGCACTCTAAAATAAGAATCCAGGCCTACAGTAGTTACTTATGTTTGAAGAAAGATATAACCCAACATGAGTCATATCGAAGGATGGCCAAGGTTGTCACTAAGTGAACTGAGTATATTTCTTTTGGTAAGTATATGTTTAAATAGCTGGTCATATGCAGCAATCTATTTCTCAAGGAAATATTCTCAAGGAAATATATTATTGGGAAATAGTTCTAATATACTACAAGCTGCATTCTTATTGGTGGTCAAATCTGGGGTGTAACTCTCTATTCAACATTCAGATTAAAAGCCATCCTTTTGCCATTGCATCTCGTACAGCGTGGGGCAGGGTAGATGATTGCCCAGGGAGTGGAAAGACAGCAGTTAGGAAATAACACTGAGGATGGTAAAAACATAGTTTTGACACTTGGTGAAAATAGAATTACCCTGGTTAATTTTATTGCATCTTCTATACTGAACTGTAAGGAATAAAAAAAAAATACTGCCACAAGGCCAATTCCTGTTGTAATTACTTAACAGTCTGTCGTCTCAGGAGTTATGCTTCTTTCCATTGTATCAGGTCTTTTTTTTTTTTTTTTTTTTTTTTTTTTTTTTTTTTTTTTTTTAAAGCAGTTACACAATGAATATTCTGATGCCTGGTGAACTCTGTGCCTGGTCTATCTTTCTGGCAAGCATTCAAAGCATAAGAAATTATAAGTGCTTCTGGTAAACTAATGAAATTAGTGCTGGTGCTTGACATTTTTATTGTTTTTAACTTATCACTTCACAAATCATTTTACAGAAGAGTGCAAACAACAAAAATAGCATATTCATTTATTAAAATATCCTGATATGTACTGTAGATACTGAATTTTACAGATAAAATGAGCCAAGCTGTGGCTGTATATTCACTTAACGTTTGTTAAGGCAGAGTAAAACCAACAGTTTACTCAACCTATCAACCACAATGACAAAACTGGATTATGCCTAATAAGAGTAATTCATATATATATATATATATATATATATATTTTTTTTTTTTTTCCCTTGCCAAAATTGACATGATTTGAAAAAAACTTTTGGTCTTTAAAGTGCAATCACATGCACTAGGAAATCACTCACTAATATGTAGATGACTAGAAATACATTTTCTTCATTCCTACTGCATGCATTTCTGCATTTAACATGTGGAAGCACTATCTCTTATGTCGTTGATAACAAAACAGTGCTGTAAGAGAATTATTTTTATTATTATTATTTTTAAAGAGAGAGAATATATCCCAGAGTTAGATTTCCTTCCTGTTATTTTCCTAAATGCTTCTCCCCCCTCCTTTTTAGAAATGTACAATGAGCCTTTTAAAAAGTGGAGTTGCTTTCAGAATTGCTATCGTCATCCAGATCAATTTGGAACAAAGTCCGGCCTCCCGATCTATTTTAATTTCAATGTACACACTCTGCTGGCTGGCTGCCAGCATGGAGCTCAGGAAATGATAAATACCCATTTAGTCACAGACGCACAGACTTCCCTGGTATGGTAGGTTGGGGCTGCTTTAATATCCCCAAACTTACTGCAAATTTACACATTCATTAACGTCACTCAGAGTGATATTTATATGCTGGGGGTGGGGGGGTGGAGGGGGCAGAAGGGGGGGCAGGGAAGGACATAACTTACACATGCTCTTCAAGAGGACTGAAGCTCTGAGTCTTGTTTGCCTGCCCTGAGATGATAGCCTTCCACATCAACTAACTGTACATAACATGAATAGAAAATTAGGTTGGACTAATCTAATTTGAAAGAAGCTGCCCACAGCCAGATACTGTGAATCCCAAACAAACTTCTTAGGAACTGGTTATGGTAAATATTTGACATGCTCATTAAATATTGAATGCAATTCTCTATAAAGTACAGCACAATATGCAAGGAAAATAACCTGTATGTATTGACTTGTTTGCTTTTATTATTATTATTATTATTATTATTATTATTATTATTATTATTATTATTATTATTATTATTATTATTATTATTATTTCTTCCTGAGTTGCTGGGGAGATTTTGTTTTTCTGTGTTCATCTGGGATATTTCCAGAAAAGGGATGAGACTGGAAGATTTTTGTATATAGTTAAATATCATACCCTCTTTCCAATTATTTGAGAACTGGATGTTTTGCAGAAGCTGAATCTGAAGTTAGGGTACTTTCCAATATGGTTTGATTTTTTGGGTGCTTTTCTTGCTGGCATGTTACATAATTTAGTGCTATTAAAAACATCAGATTATTACCTTGTATAAAAGCTAGTAGCATGCAATGCAAGCAACCCCAACAACTAATATAAGGTTAATGAAGAATTAAAAAAAATAAATCCATTTATGTTAATAAGTAATTGAAAGACCAATTATTTAGTTAAAAAGTAATTATGGATGTTTAACTAATTATGTAGGCAAGAAAGGTCCCCATAATTAACTTATAGTATTGTAAAATATCTGATCTACAGTGACCCATGTTAAAAACACATTCTTGTTTTCATCAGCACTAAGCACAATCATATGTTTTGTATATAGGGATGATATATGGGCTGGCTTCTTTGGTGTCCTGAGTTTCTTATTGGTTTACTAAACAAGGGACTGCTGTGACTCTTGTAACAGTTTCTGAGTCCTCTGGTCCCATATTAATGCAGGTGTTAATAGACTGTTATATGGTCATCCATTATATGGGGATTAATGAAGTTTTGCTCCTTTTCCCCTGTCCAGCACAGTCCTCTTCCACATGCCTGTTGTGGCATCCATATAGAACCTCTTTATAATACTTGCCCTAGAGAGAAAGAGTTTCTTGAGGGAAAGCTGAGTGGTATTTCTACACCATTTACATTTGAGGATTGTCTCATCAATAGCTGAGTGAGCCAGAAAAAAGGGGACGGGAGGGAGGTCTTTGATGCTATATGAAGTTTCTGTCAGTGAGATTCCTCACTGCTGTCTACATGGGTACAAAAATTAAAAACCAAACCAAAACAACAACAAAACCACCAAGCACACTATCTATGTGAAGCATACACGTATCTCTGCCTTTATTTTTGTCAAGATTTCACATGGCTGCTGTCTTTTTAAAGTGCAAGAAATGCACTGTGCAAGAAATGCTTTAGGCCGCAGCCTCCCTCAGCCACCACCATTTTAACCAAGCTAGCAAAGCAATGATCACATTGCCTTGCAACACTCTGAGTTTGGGCTATGTGGTGTACTTCCCTGGCAAGAGGGAGCAAATGTGCTGAATGGTGGTATCTCCATTGTCTCACAGTTATAAGGTCATGATTAAAAGAGACACAGGATCAGACAGGGTTCACAACTTGCTCTGACTCAGTGTTGGCTGCATTAAGAAATCTGTGGTGGGATCATTTCTCTTGGAGGTCTATGCTGCAATGTTTGCAGGTGAGCTGGTTACTCTCAGTTTTCTTTATTTTCACTGGGAGAAACAGACATTTCTAGAACACAATTTACAGGGTTTGCTTTAGACAATATGGCCTGAATCAGCTTAAAAGTGCCTTAATCTATTGAGGAGAGACCAGGAGGATTTGTTTAGACAGATGCTTCTACATTATAGACATGTAAAGTCAGTGACATGAAATGTCACAATTAAAATGTTTAACTAGATGTTTATACTAGATAGTAGAGAAATTTTATTTTCAAAAATCTTAATAAGACATTGCTAAAATGGAGTTGCTTTTCACAGAGTGTTTACTAACATTATGACTCTGATCATAATGTGGCAGAAAAGCAATTTAGCTTAGAAATAAGTTCCTAAAGTTTTAACCAATGAATACAGGCTTTATAAGCATTTGGAAATTAAATTACTTGAGAATACAGTCAAAATTTTTAGAGAGACCAAAAGTAAAGAAGGAATCCCTGGTAAGTGTTGTTTTTCATGTTTTTCATGTTTCTATCGAGCCAAGAAAATAATACAAAACAAACAAACAAACAAAAACCACCAACAACAAACAACAGCAACAAAAAACTTTAGAATTGCTCAGGATGTGACTTTGTTAGAAAACTGACTTGATAATTAGTATTAATGAGTGCTAAATTTACATCTCACTTTCTTCTGCATAAAATATCCTTTTAGTATTTCATACACTGATATAGAAGAAAGAATCTAATTAGAAACAGGTGTTAAATTAGGCCATCCTTATCTCTAGCTCCATCTTATTCTTAAGATCTAAAAGCATTAACTAGTTTCAAGTGTCCAAATTCACCTGCCAAGCGTGAAAAAAGTTTCATATATAATTTTTTTAACTTTTCTGCAAATCAAAAAGTATGGATGGACCTAAGCCTTCTCTGGAAGAGAAGATATGTGACCACAGCCATGTCACTGGACATGAGATGTTATGCTTGTCAAATCTGATAACAACACGTGGGGGTTACTGCAGCTTGGACTTCAGCTTGTGCCTAACATTTTGTGTGTGAATAATTGCTAATTGAGATGCACTGTAAAAATTAACTTGCAATCATAATGACAGGAAAATATGTGCATATGCTTTGTGGAGTAGCTGTATTTCATAATAAATTAATATTGAAAATGTTTCACTAAGCTATATTTTCTCATTCCAACACATGCCAATTTTTTTGTCTTCTTATAATGAATAATCACAAGGGCACAGTATATTGACAAACATTACCATTAGAGAATGAGAGATGAAAGAAAAGTTCTTCTTATCTCAGTGAAAGGAAATGTATTTTGGAAATGGAGTAGCTGAGATGCAATAAATTAAGTTTAGCACTCACTCATATCTATACAGGGATGTTTGTGCTTTCCTAATATTGGTCTGTGAGTCATTGCACTCTTTATCTAGTAATATGGTTAAATTCCAGGGTTATCTTGGATTTTTTTTTCTTCCTCTTCAACGGAGACATGAAGATTTCCTTGAATGCAATATTCTACAAGGTCAGCAATATATTGTTTTCTTTCAGTGATCACGGAAGGAAAACATTCCTGGCCTTTAAAAATATGTATTGTCTATTGCTGGATCTGCAAAAGAAGCATAATGAAATCTGTGTGAATTAGAAAAGTTGTTTGTTTTGTATCAAAGCTATTTAAAACAAAAGGTGAGTTAATAATAACTTTTTTTTTTTTTTTTCAAAATTTACAGAAGTGCCTGTGAAATAGAAAACACTGTTCAATACTGGTACTTACAGGAAGATGACTTCAATTTATACTTTGGTCACCAGTAGAGGTAACATATATAAAGGTTATCTGTCTTAATGACTTCTAGTACGCATCTCTATCATAGTATGCATAAAAATACACTATGTTTTTCCACCCCCTCTTTATTCTGCTGAGAGAGCCTGGTAAAATTCTGGCTAAGTTGTACAAACAAATATAATTTAGTAATGCTAATTCTAATTTAAAATGTGGCTGGCAGTTCATCTGCTTACTGAATGTCAGGATAAGTTTTCCATGAACATTTCATTTGCTGAGGTTAAATTCCAAATATGCTTGCAGAAGGTGAACTGTAGGCTTGTGTACTAATGTGCATATAGGTTGTTTGCTTAAATGTTATACACATCTGGTGTTTTGGTGATGTGAACAAAACTCTGCTAACACTCAGTACCAATAATAAATAACTTTTCAGAATTATCTGGCTGTTTCCCAGGTATAAATTACAGAAACAAAGTCTAACGTTTTCCCCAATTGTTTTTGAGTTTGTAATTAATTCCATATGAGAAGAACAGCTTGTTGGATTGGAGTGAATAAAGTGGTAATAAAAATAACTTTAATTTCCCGGCCAGTCACTGCTTTCATTCCTTTGTGCACCAGTGGTCATTCCAGAGGTCTTTGCCAGATCTGCAGCCATGTCCCCTGGGGCTTTGGTCTTGACGTGTCTTTCAAATAAGCAGGACAGAAGATGTGAACAAGCTAACCAGTTACACAGAATGAAGTAAAGCTTCAGAAGGAGACCACAAAAAACTTGTTATTCTTCTTGCACCTTGGTATCTTGTTTTAACTATGTACCGTGGAATAAGACATAGATATATGTGTTTCAAGTGAGGTAGTGCTTAATTCCCATCCTTACTTATTTTGGGAATGTTTCTGACTAAACTGTGAGCTTGATTAAAATGCTAATTCTGCTGTATCTCCTGTTAAAGTTATCTTAAACATTCCCATTGCCTCAATGAAGTTGAAATCAAGCTTATAGATTGGCACCTCAAAGGAAAATGTGGGCACTACAAGAAAATGTTGTGGGTGAATCAGTAGGTGTCAGATCGCTGAGTCCATAATGAATAATTACCTCAGCATAATTATGTGTGCTGTTTTTCATACAAGATGTAAAACTGAGGTCCTTTTGTCTCTTAGTAATTAAAAACACATCTCTCATGCAATTTCACATTACAAAAGAGTCTCTCTGTTAGAGAACATGGTCTGCTAGTGGTATCCAAGGTTGGATAAGGAACTATTATACTGATAATTAGCATTGGCTGCCCTGTATAATTTTTAGTTCCAGCAGCTCAGATACTCATTTTTGCATTTTAATTTCAGCTTATGCACATATTTTGTAGAAGTAGCTCATATGTTTTACTTTCTTTGACTCTTTTTGTAGTTACGTTTATATGAATAGGTTAGTTTTGACACTCCTCCTAGGTCAGCATTGATATAGCCTTGGGTTCAAAAATCACCTGCTGGATTTCAAAAGCAACTGGATGCACACATGGGATAAAAATACCTAAAGGAATGTTAAACACAAAAACATAACTTTTGGCTCAGGATATCTCTGAGTTACAAACTGATAAAAATTGGAAGAATATTCTTGAGACATATCCTTGATTGCTTGCTGTTCTTAAACTCTTTCCTCAAAATCTGCTGTTGACAATTTTCAAGACAAGATCTGGAGCTATACACATTTTTGGTTTTATCCACAATGGCCATACATAGGTTCCTATGTAAGATAACAGCTGAAAATAAATGTCCCATCGTCAGGATATCATAACAAATCAAAGAAATAAACTTGGTTTTCAAAAAATTCTGAAAGTTCAAGTAGGTTATATTCTCTTGAAGAAATGTTATAGGGGAAATATTTTTTTTCTGTTGAACCATTTCTGTTCTTTTATATTTTTATGTTATGGGCATCTCTTATCAAGATGGCTTGTACTTTCTGCAAGTTACGGCATTTTTTTTTTTTTTTTTGAAATGACTCTTTTGCCTGCCCTTGGAGCTATTATGGGTAATTAGATGTAGGATACTAATTTCTCATTTACCATCCAAATTCTTCAGAATATCCTCTTGGATATGTTAGGTGCAAATACAATTATTTTGAGTGGAAGATCCATGAGAGAGGTGAGATAAAGCTATTAGCACTTTTGTGTGCCTATCCCACAGATAATAGTTAAAAGATACTTTTTTGAAGAACAGTTAGTTTGTTGAAATAAATTTGTGTTTCTGACTTGTGGCCTAGAGCCAGAGTTACCTCTGTACACAATGAAAAACAAGAAATTTGGGATTTTTCTAGAACTTTTTGTGTGATTATTGCATGACCACAACCAGTAATGGCTGATTTTGGCTTTATCCTTGATTTCCCATAACTACATCTGTACTGCCTCTACGTGTGAAGATTTAAGATGAATATATATTTTTCCTTGGTAAAACTTAAGGAGGAAAGATTAGAAGACATGAAACCTCTAAGTCTGATGCCAGTTGCAGAATAGGAACTCTGAGATGAAATCTATCTGATCTCTTTATTTCTTCATACCTGAGACAAGAATGAAAAGGATAAGGTCCCTTTCATTAACCAATGTGTGGGAAGAAAAAGAAGACAGGAAATAAAGGGTGAAAAAGATGACGTTGCTTGGCCATCATAATGGCAATTATGAGACAAGAAGAAAAACACTAATTACTCTGTGACCGATATCCCAGAGAAAGAACGGCCACATGCTTTAGTAATTCAGACATCAAAATCACTTATGAGACTCATAACGTGTCATGTTTGCTTTGCAACACTCATCAATGAGGTGGCTTTAAACAAAAAAAAATGACTTCTCTATGCCGAAGCTTGACTGATCAGTGGTGAATGCAATTTTGTGCTTATCAATAACTTAAAAATCATGGAGATAGACCTGCTTTTGATTATATGTTTTAATTAAGGAAAACTTGAGGCACTAGAACTTCCACAAAATATTTTGAACTCTTTGGAAAATGCCAGCATATATATATTTAGGTCCTCATCCCACTTTCTTGGTATAATACTGAATAATGAAATAAAAAATTATGACTTTATTATATTTCAATGCATCTCCTAGGCTGGTGGAAGCACAGAATCAAATCTTGTAGTCAGGTGAGGTCTGCAGTGAGCTACACCTGGGGCTCAGGTGTACCCTCTGCTGATTGAATTGCCAGACCTGAGCTTGCCACGAGACATTGTCAAAATAAAAAGACATGTCATGTACTCAGAGAGGTATGGAATAAGACAGGTCTCAAGCAGGAGGCAGAGGTGTTTTTTTCTCTTGCACTTGCCAAGTGCATTTACACATGGAGTTCTTGGCCGCCACTTGTGTAGACTTCCCTCAGAAACATTTTCCATCTGTCATACTCACATGTGAAAGAAACCCTGGAGATTCCACCCCTATCCCTGAAATGGAGCCTCTCTTTGTCTTTACAGTTTTCAGCAAGCGCTTTATTAAAGAAGTAGGGAGGAGAAGAAAAAAAAAGGCAGACAAGGTACTTTCTAGCATTTCATAATAGAAGCAGCAGCCAGCCAGATCACAAATGCCTGGGATAGCAACGAGAAAGAGATTCTATTTCACTTTGACTCCGTGTTTCATCCACCAGCAATCCTCCCTTTATCTGCAGCACTCTATGCTCCATCAGCTGCACCATCCGGGCCTACTAAGAATTAAGAGTCTCCTTATCTGTGGAGGACAGTCAAACAAAGTACAGCCAGAAATTCTTGACACTGCCTTCTACTATACTTAGAACTGCATGTAAAATGCCAGCCATCTTCTTCATAATAGTAGAAAATTATATTTTAATATGTTGATATTCCCACTATTGTACTACAGCTACAATAGAATGACTGAAAAAAACAGTCACTGAAAATATACCCCGGGAGTATCAGTCATCATAACCCTAATCAATAATGATGCAGGGGAAATACATAGGTTTATTATGTTTCTTTTCTTCCAAATAGTAAATATTTCACAAATAAACTTCTCCCTTTTCCAGTGATTATGATTTTCAGAAGATAAATTTTGTGACAATACTTTGTAATATATATAAGACTTACAATGAATGCATTGAAAATTAGTACATTAGATGGCAAGAAAGCCAGTTGGCATTAGGGTAACTAGTTTTTGTTTGCTTGTTTGTTTTTTGAGTAAAATGAGACTTTCTTTAATAGAATTTCCTTGATTTAAATCTCTGTTTTACATACTATGTGAAAAGAAGTTGTACAGAAAAATGGAGCACAGAGCCTATTTAAAATTCTGGCTGCTCTCCCCAGTATTGACATGGAAAGTCTGAAATTTCAATTGTATTGTAGTTATATTTTGGTGATAGGGACAAATAAAATTATCTTTAAGTATAAGTATATTGGAAATAAATCTCTCTCATTTTTCCAGTGGATTTTTTGGCTTTCCCTGTCTATTCTCACCTCCTGATTCTACACAAGCCACCACCCTCGAGGCACAGAAAACAATGGATTAACACATTTTCCATGTGGACATATTGGAAAGCCACACACGAACTGGTCTTCAGCTCTCCTGTGTGACGCCACATGGTAAGCCAGGATGTGGCAGGGCTGACAAGGCTTCATTATGTCTCATTATAACAGGAGGCACAATCAGCTGGTGCAGTGAAAAAAATACAGGTTTATCAAGGGTAAAGAAAACAAGTTATTCATGGGGAAATGATCCGTAACTGCTTGTTATTAAAGCCTTTAAGAATTACTAGCATAAGAAGAAAGGAGTTGCATAAGAAATTTAACTCTCTGATTTGTTCTCAGAACAAGAGTGAGTCAGGGCATAACTATCTTGGGAGCCAAAACACACAACTGGTGAAAGTGTTCTTCAGCAGGCCTCTTAAAGGTGTTTTTACTGAGTTGAATGCCATTATTGATTCATTCTGTACTAGGGAAAAAGAGGAAAAGAAGAGAGAAGAGAAGAGAAGAGGAGAGGAGAGGAGAGGAGAGGAGAGGAGAGGAGAGGAGAGGAGAGGAGAGGAGAGGAGAGGAGAGGAGAGGAGAGGAGAGGAGAGGAGAGGAGAGGAGAGGAGAGGAGAGGAGAGGAGAGGAGAGGAGAAAAGAGAAGAGAAGAGAAGAGAAGAGAAGAGAAGAAAAGGAAAGGAAAGAAAAGGAAAGGAAAGAAAAGGAAAGGAAAGAAAAGGAAAGAAAAGGAAAGGAAAGGAAAGGAAAGGAAAGGAAAGGAAAGGAAAGGAAAGGAAAGGAAAGGAAAGGAAAGAAAAGAAAAGAAAAGAAAAGAAAAGAAAAGAAAAGAAAAGAAAAGAAAAGAAAAGAAAAGAAAAGAAAAGAAAAGAAAAGAAGGAAAAAAGGAAGGTGGCAACTGTGTGAAAATTTCATTTTGTTTGAGAAGACAGAAGAAGGAATATAAATTGGAAAAGTTCCTTTGAGAGCTCCCCCCTCACAAGTCCAAAAAATGAATGCAAATCTGATGATATCATTGCTAATGAAAAACATAGGCATGAGAAAGTGCTCTCAGCTTTACCGAACCACCCCCATTGCAGAGCTCATCATTACATTCTCTTCATGCATTTTCAGATTTTTCTGTACATTAGTTTCTGCCCACTGTTATCCAGCATCCATGCTTTACCGCAGAAGAGGCTGCAGTTCAGTTTTGGTGGAAAGATTCATAGTTTGCAGGGATGAGAGTGGAAAAGGTAACACAAAATGGCAAAAAGGGAAGATAAATTTTGCAGTGCCCTCTGATCTCCACGGTCTGCTGCCTACCAGCAGTGACCCCAAGCAGAGAGCAGATGAGCACACATGGATCTATATCGCCAGTCTCTCTCTTCTCCCCTGCAGCCGGCTTTGCCTTGCCAGCTGTCTAACACCACAGGAAGGCATTTCTTATTCTTCAGCCTGCAGGAAGGAGAGGATGAGGGAAGGAAGAAGAGGCTACTGCCAGGATGTGAAGGCAGAGTCGTCCTGCCAGATGCTCCCCCAGCTTCCCCACAATGAATGTCTTGCTGTGCCCATCCCATCTCTGGGGAGACCTTTGGCCACAGAGAAACATGGACAATTAGATGGGATACATCATCCTGTGTCTGATGGACAAATTGCCATGTTACTTGCTTATATCTTGTATACACAGCAACTGGTAGATTAGTGCTGATCTTTCAAAACCCTGGACAGAGTGGGCCAAGACAGAAAAACTCATATATATATGTGCACACATTTTTAAAGATGCAAAAGGTTGATGCCATCTTGCTCTGAGTGCCAGAATAATTTATTATGGTCACAGTGCTGAGGTTACATCATGTTTATATTCTAATATCCTGCTTTTAATGGCTAATAACATTCAGTTTTTTTTTTCTCTGTTCCAGACATGGTTTCTATCCAAACGTAATTTTATTTGGAAAGTTTGGAACAAGAATGATTCTTCCTTTCCTTTTCCTTTTCCTTTTCCTTTTCCTTTTCCTTTTCCTTTTCCTTTTCCTTTTCCTTTTCCTTTTCCTTTTCCTTTTCCTTTTCCTTTTCCTTTTCCTTTTCCTTTTCCTTTTCCTTTTCCTTTTCCTTTTCCTTTTCCTTTTCCTTTTCCTTTTCCTTTTCCTTCTTTCCCTCTCCTTTGAACTTGAGGAAAGTGGAAAAACAAAATTGCTTTTAAGTAAAAAAAAAATAATAAATCAGCTCTATGCTTTGGTCATGGGCTGATGAAATAAAGGATCTGAGTCAGGCTAAATAATCCACCTGCTTTCTGTGAGGTTATGCCTAGGGAGAGGCACCAGCAAGTCTTCCATTATAATAGCCTCTGACCTCTGAACTTCATTTGTGTACATTGAGTGAGTGCAGGACAAAAAGTATCTCTGTCAGAGAGAAAGAAAGGTGTATGGTAAGTATGAGAAAACATGGGAGATATGGGTGCAGAAGAAAAGCTTGGGACATTTCTCTGGAAAAAAAAGGGAGGCAGGACAGAAGGGTGAATTACTGGTATCTCCGATCAAAAAGACATTACTGTATTTTAGTTGTTTCTCCTCACCAATTATGGCAGTTTCATTGCCTCTGGGAAGGCCCTTGGCATAACTGCTTACTTTGTTCCTGCAAATGACTTTCTGTCAGCTTATGGTGAGTGCTTCTTGTATACCTTGACTGAGCTCTTTGCAGAGCTCCTCCAGGGGCCACAGGGGTGTCATGTAGTCATGTATTTTTTTTTTTTTTTCAGGTTTCCAATGTCACTTGCACTGTCAAATCCATCAGTGAACAGAAATTAGCATTTTTTTTAACTGCTACTTGGAATGTGAATGCATTACTTCATTTATTATTTATTTTATTTTATTTTAAAATTTTATTTTATTTTTTACAGCAAAGGGGGCAGATAAGATATCCATGATACTGCTCAATCTTAAGTAAGTATGGAAAAAACTGTGTGGGACATTTCATTATTTTTCTGCAAGTACTCTGTGGGTGCCATTTTCTGCTGGTCTGCCTGTTCTTACATGATGTTACAGATGCTGCTCAGCAACGTGACTGTTTTCACCCCTGCACTATACAGCGCCTTCCTCCTGCTACTGACTCAAATTTACTTATGGCTTTAATGACTTGGATTAAACTCTTTCTGAACATTTTTTCACTTATATGCATGTGTTTCCCACCATGTATGTGTGTTGTGTCATTGCTCAAATGACATAATTTGTTTCTAAAATGTTTCTCTTTTCTTGTTCAACTCCATAAGACCAGACTCAGCTATGTGCTTTCTCTGCTTATTTATCTGACTAATCTCAACCTCTACCAATTTACTCTAGCCCATATGTTATACAAATCCTTCAGCTGGCCTTTAGAACATCATGTTTGGGGTGAGGACCATATGACTGGCTTTGCTTGTGCTTGCAACCACCACCAGCAGTTTCCTAGCAAATTGCCTAGGCATTGTAATTAATTTGGAGCCTATAAAGAGTGACACTTTTGTGAAATGTGATATTAGAGATTGTAAACTTATCTAATTGTTAAATCCTGCATTACATTACTGTCTTTGATGCAGGGAGAAGAAAGTTAAGTTATTTCTGTCTTTGGAAATAGTTATTTCCAAAGACTTAATAAAATAGTTGATTTTTTTTTTTCAAGCCATTATTGCAAAAGTTCAGGATATTAAATCACTTATAATTCATTTTTTAATTCAAAAATTCTGAAAGAAATTTAGTGATCAAGCAGCAGAAACTGGGACATATGGATAATTCAAATATTTCCAATTGAGTACATGGGAAAAAAGAACCAACATCACCTAACAGTCTTTTTAGATAGTTTTTAACTGTGTATGTTCAGAGTACCTTTTGTCTCTTATGCACAGTCATACAACCATATATATGGCTTACTGTGAGAAGGAACTTTCCCTTTTGAAATCCTAAATGAAAGGTAAGGCAAGAGATAGCTGCAGTGATCCCTACAGGGAAGCCATTGTACATCAAGGCATGATTGATCCACAACACAGTCTTCCTGACAGACCTGTCCTGTGCTGCACACACAGCATGGCCTTCAGGCCAGTGTTGTGCTACACAAATCTGGTGGCTGCAGGGCAAGCTCAGGTGGCTTCTTGTCAAGGAGGAGCTGCAGGGCAGCTCCTATTCAGTGCCGGTGATTATTTCTCTTGCATGGCCTTGCCTTTATCTGACAGTGCTGCAAGAAGTTCTCATGAGAACATTGTTTCTGTTTGACAGTAAAAATGATGAATAGGGATGTTTTCTTGTAAGAAAAGCCTGTAATAGCTCAAATGACTAAAGGTTGGAATCTGTCCTATGGATAGGTTCTGTCCTGTGTCACCATGGATGGACTAGAGTCTGTTTCGTGCTGCATCATCTGAGGCTCCTACCATCTAAAGGGTTGTAAGAATGTCTACTCTATACTTTCCTTATAGTGTTAGCTATAATAAGCATTTAGAGAGTCTGAGTGCCTTTCTTACTAGGATCGTAACAGACTGGCACTTCCTGGTGCAAAACATTAGTACAAAAAAGAATTGCTGTATAGTCCTCTTGTATGCACCAAAAGAACTTTTGATACAAACATTTATTGATAGGCCCAAAATATGCTTTACCAGATCCTGCCGTGCTGAATCTAGAAACAGAAAATTTAGGAGAGGTGACTGCTCTAGGAGACCAGAAGTGAACTGGCAAGTAGTTGAATGGAGAAGGTTCAAAAACTACAGATGCAGGAAAAAGTCAGACTAAATTGGATCAGTTTTTATGTAGGGTTAAAAAGGGAAGTAGAAATGTAGTGCTCCTTCAAAGATGCAAACTATTTTTGTCCAGTCTGAGAGTGACTCCTTTATGTGAGAAGCTCCACTTCAGGAAAGAGTTATTAATGAAATGTCTAACAGAGTGGCAGAGGTCCAGTTTTATTCTAATGTTATACACTTCATGAGCAAAAGTGAGGAAATGGTTATTACAAACATCACATCATTTGCAGACCCAGTGGCAGGGAAATAGGAAGTTTTTGATGCAGTGAGACACTTGCAATACATCTTGGATTCCTGTGAAGTGCTTCAGAGAGATGTCCTCAACACCCACAGACACCAAGGGCTAGAAAATCGCAACACAATTAACTTCAAGATACAAAATAATTTTATTTTATTTTTACTGCAAAGACTAGTGCTGAGCGGTAAACAATGCAATAAAATAATTGCTGCCCAATATTTACTGATCACCATAAATGACAGGGAAAGTGAGATTGGATGAATCCGTACTATATGCTCTCAGGAGTTTGAAAAACTGAAGAAATAGGTTAACAAAGATTAAGGTTTTTGAAGATGACAAATTTAGATTAAACCAATTATTTGATAAAAGAACTGGATATCTGGCTACAGAGCCTGTTGCCTGTGTTTGCTGACTACAAACAGGCGTACATATAGAACAGTGCCCTTCTACACTCATTATGAGTCACAGCTTGGAGCTGCACCAGTGGAACACCAAACTGGACATTTGGTTTATGAAATCTAAGGCGTGCAGGAGAAAGTTGTGAAAAACAACTGTAATGTGGATTGTCACAGCATCAAGAATGGCCACCAATCTCTGTTGGAGGGTAGTCCTGCTGACAGAGGTATTACTCATATGGTTCAGTGCAGCTCAGGAATGATTATCAGTGATCTGACTAACAGTTCGTCATAGAAGAGGATCAGAATTGATTGTCAATGAGCTTACAGGCAGCAGTAGCAGAGCACCTTCATTGTTAGGTAGTGACTTGTGCTTCAACAGACTTTTTGGATTCAGTGTGTCTGAAGGTGTTAAGTATAGGATACCAGTTTTCACTTGGTTTACCTCTCCAGAAAGGGACATATGACAAAGGAGTGTGCAGCTTCACTACAGAAAATGTCTCTGTCTCAGAGTTCATTGGGACTGACTTGAAAGGGCTGCTCTTGGAAACACCAACTGGAGATCAGCCGGTGCTGACAGCATGTGACAACTTCTCCAAGTATGAGATACAGCAGCCACACATACTTAAAAAAACCCTGACACTTAGAGTTACATTACATAGTCTATGTTGGCCTTCTGCCATCCTTTTTGTTTTTCTTCACTGGATTATTTTAGGACTCCAGGAACCTACGTTTCCTTCTTACCAGATCTCTGTAGCTTAGTGCTGTGGCAGAGTTGGTAGTTCTGGGAGAGCAGGTAAAGTACAGTCAGGACGTCACTGACAAAAAGAATTTTTTGATACTGAAAAGATAATAATGATGTGAACATTCAGGATATAGAATAGATGTGGCTAAACAGACAGAGAAAAGCAGAGGAAAAAACATCATAAAATACTCATTTTAATGTTCTTTTACATATCTAATGTGGTTGTTATGGATCCAGAAGTTTATTGGTACAGAAAAACACAGTCTGCTCTTTTGCAGTGTATCAAAACCTAGTATGGAAATTCCCTAGAAGTGAGAAGGGCCAATAAAAAGAAATCTCAGTGGCTGGAGGGACATGGAAGAAAATCTAGAAACACTTTGGTAAGTTCTACATATCCTAATATGTTTTGTTGCATTGGTTGTAACAGCAATTTGCAGCAGAGAAGGAGTTGCCACCTGAACCTCAGCTCACTGCAGTCTCTGCGTACCCAGAGGATAGGCTGGACTCTGCAAACCAGAGACCTGTGACCCTAATAATACAGATGCAAATTTGAATGGTGACTTTGAGGCTGAATTTAAGGCCTGAGCTTGTACACTGTTTAGGAATGCTATGTAAATGGATGAGCATGTGTATTCCTAGGGGGTTAAAATACTGATAAATGCTTACTAAATCTGGCTTGAAGAAAGTAGTTGCAAGGCTCAATACAGATAACACAAATAAGTAGTAATAGTTTTAAGTTCTGTGTGATTTTGTGTTGACATATCTTCTAAGTTATAATCTGCCTGAATGTGTTGGCAGCAGTATTTGTGTTATCACTTTAAATCAACTGATTCCCGTTTATGAATTTACCTCCATGATACAGTGCCATCCTTCAAATGGTTACAAGACTGTATTGGATCCAGTAGCTGTGTATGTGGGTATGTATTTCTTCCCTTAAATTTACTTCAATAACTAATTGATGCTCTTTTTGGAAAGCAGAATATAAGGTGTGTTGCATTCAGTTGTTCACTCCTAATTTTTGCATGAGGATACAGCTCTCAGAACTCCTATAAACATGTTTGATATTAAAATAACCTTTTCAGACAAAAGCTGCACTGGTACAGATTAAATTGCAGGGAATGGTGTGTCCCTTCCCATTTCTCTTTGTGAGCCATGTACATGTAAATATTTCCTCAGATGATTTTGATTTAAAAAAAAAAAATATTGCTGAGTCTCCTTGAGTGGAAATGTCCCACCAACAATCCCAGGAGGATTCTCACTCAGCAGGCAGAGCAGGCTTGTAGAGAAGCAGAAGTTGTTCTCTTCTTGTAACATGGTTTCTGATGATGATGATTTTCTAGTCAGGATGTTGTTTCTTTTTCATTCCTTTTGTTGAATGTTTCACCGATAGACAAGAGTAATTCCTGGTAAATGGAAGAGTGCAGCAGCTGGCTACAGCAGAGGCTTTGAAATGGTCAAAAAGTCTTCCTTCTTTTTCATAGAGGTTATATTAGCTGTCAGGACAAACACAAACCCTTGGGAATCAGCAGAGTTCAAGGAATCGTGGCCACCTTGAGCACAGAAACAGTGTACCAGGCCAAAGTCTCCTGAAGGCAATGGAGCCAACAACAGCTTGCAGGTCTGTGGAATGAGCTCCAGAGATGGATGCCAGAAACATCTAATTGCCTTCTGGAGATTACAAGGGCAGCAAAAGGGGCGTAGTGTCTTAGAAAACCACCTGAAGTCTTAAGCATGATTGGTTTCAGTTTGAGAATCTGGCTAGATTATTTTCTTGAATTATTTATTCTTCTATCACTTTGAGAAAAAACAAGAAGAGTGACTCAATCCCCTAGCATCTTACATCTGTCTTAGTCATTGTCAATCACAAAAAAAGTTACAGTCTGGTTCTCATGTTGAATTGAAACACTTCCTGAGAGAATGGGCATACTTGATGCAATGCTGAGTCACTCTCAGCTGCTCACCATTATTAGGTATTCAGCATTGCTAAATTGATACAATTAATTTTCCTGAAGTCGCATAAAAGCCTTTTTATCCTCCTGACACTATTATTTCTTTTCTTTTTATTACACTAGTCAGTGTGGTGCTAAAACAAAAACAAGGCAGCTTTTTCTCTTGCTTTTATATTTGAAACTCAGAGAGCATTTTTTTTAACTCTCATTTTTGTTGGTTTGTGAATCACTACATCTTTCAGAATATGAGTACGTAGAACGTCATGCTCTTAGGTATAAAGTGAAAGAAAAAAAAAAACAAAAAACAAAAAAACACAGAATTACACTTCATCTGTCATCTTCTGAGAAAGTCGCAGAAAAAAGTCACTGGAGAGGCTGACCTACATACCACACAGTGTCCCTTAAACAAAACAGAGTTGGAATAGTTTCAGTGCATTACCAAGGCAGATATAACCATTGAAGATATGACACATAGAAATAGCCCAGAAGGCTTTCTATTTAACATTTAATTCTTCAGTTCACTGGACCAATAACAAGTGTTCAAAATTTACTATCTTTTCCCTTCCCTTCCCTTCCCTTCCCTTCCCTTCCCTTCCCTTCCCTTCCCTTCCCTTCCCTTCCCTTCCCTTCCCTTCCCTTCCCTTCCCTTCCCTTCCCTTCCCTTCCCTTCCCTTCCCTTCCCTTCCCTTCCCTTCCCTTCCCTTCCCTTCCCTTCCCTTCCCTTCCCTTCCCTTCCCTTCCCTTCCCTTCCCTTCCCTTCCCTTCCCTTCCCTTCCCTTCCCTTCCCTTCCCTTCCCTTCCCTTCCCTTCCCTTCCCTTCCCTTCCCTTCCCTCCCCTCCCCTCCCCTCCCCTCCCCTCCCCTCCCCTCCCCTCCCCTCCCCTCCCCTCCTCTCCCCTCCCCTCTTTGACTTTTTCTTTTCTTTTCTTTTCTTTTCTTTTCTTTTCTTTTCTTTTCTTTTCTTTTCTTTTCTTTTCTTTTCTTTTCTTTTCTTTTCTTTTCTTTTCTTTTCTTTTCTTTTCTTTTCTTTTCTTTTTAGCCTTCACTTCTTATCATTTTTGGACATGGGTGGTTTCAAGTTATAAAAGGACAGCTTGAGAAAAGCTGGATCTGAAAACCTAACCCCAGGAGAAAAGCACAATCACCATGTGTGTCTTTCTCCCCAGTCAGAAGAACTGGATGAAGTATGTGCCTTGATCCTAGCATTCAAGACACTGTGACTCTGTCTGATAACAGCAGAAAGCAGGTTTCAGAAAGGAACACTGTGGCTGGCTTCTTAGATCTGCTCTAGCTTGACTCAGCTGCCAGTCTGATTTGTTGGGAGAGACTGATTTCAGGGGAGGCAGATCCCAAAATGTGGTTGCCCTCATTGGCGTCAGACAGTGAGCTCTGTATGTGATAATCACAACGTAGGGATTGCAGCTGTTAGAGGTCCACCTCTTCTTGAGGAAAAACGTATTACATTTTGCACTTCCTGAACAACCTTTCTAGACTTCCTATTTGTAAAGTACAATACTAGATTTCAAGCTGAAGGGAAACAACATCTCTTCATCTCCCTCTGAAAAACAACTGTTTAACCACGGAAAATTATTGTGAAATCCTTACTGGGGTGGAAAATTTTCACTCTCTTCTAGTGCATTTCACATGAATGAAAAAAACATTCCTGTACTTCAGAAGCTGTTAACAGGAAAAAATAATAATAAAATAAATAAAATGAAGACATTTTCCAGATTTTAAGTCACCTAACAGAGGACAGTAATAATCTTTCCAAAAGAGAAAGAACATTACCTCTGCTAATTGCAAAAGCTTCTTTTCTCCAGAAACATCATCTTCTTTCCTCTGTCAGTTCATTCACTTTCTTTTCTGCACTTTCTTGAACCCTTTTGGCCTGAACCCTGCAAATTTCTAATTGCAGGCTAAAATAAAGAGTTGAGTCCCATCATATGACTGATGAGCAAGGAAATGCTTTTCTTTTTTCTTAAGGGTGATGTAGAATTTGTTTTTAAGAGTTGTTTCCTGTTCAGAATCTTGAGTCAATGCAGGCAGTGAGCATCAGTGGTTCCAAGATATGGGGTAATGTGTTTTGGAAAATGGATTCCAGAGGAATAATGTTTTTCTCATCCACTGTATCTCATTCACCACCACTGTTTGTTCAGACCATCAGACCAACAAAGAATGAAATGACATCACAGCACCCATTTTTGTGACTAGGGTTTCCTCCCCACACCTTTTTTTTTTTTTTTTAACTGTCTAAGAAAATCTTCTGTGCAAAGATCTTATTTTCAAACATAGGCTAAATATTGTCACATCTTTTGTTTGTGTGGACCTTTCCCCATGTCAGATCATAGCTTGCAGGGCCTTGATAACGTCTCTTGAATCTGTTTGGAAGATAAACAGGAGTGAAACCTGAATGTAAGTAATCTGACTTAGAAGACCTCCAGACTTAGCACTTTCACCAATGTAAGAGTCTGGTCATTTATTACTGTGTTTCTATTTATTTTATTAGGAAAAAAAAAAAAGTGTGTAGTTTAGAAAGACTTTTATAGCAAATTCTGGACAGTTGAAGCATTTTAACACTTTTAATGAGAGATTTGCCTTAAGCATATGAAGTTAACTGTATTACACTTAAATTAATTAGGCCATTGAAACATTCTAAATTTTTTATACTTTAGATATGGATTTGAAACTCAGTAAATGTGAAATTGTGGCTCACTTAGGTTATATCTATAAACTTTTAGACATAGTTTTTCTGCACAAAACATAAATCTGATCACTTAATTTTCTTGTTCTCAGCTCTCTGTGGGACTTTTGGTATTTTTCCCTTCTAAGGAAGGCTGCTGCTTTTGTAGCAGACTGCAATAAATTTGTGAAATGGATACACATATGGTAGAAAACAAAGGGAGAATTTCAGCAGTTATATTTGTGGCCTAAGTTTGCTTTAGGCAGGAGGGATTTATGCAAATGAAACATTCTTACAGCACTATGATTTGTCTATATGAGGTAGTGGATACCTTTAATACTCTTTGATTTCTTTTTCTGGTAATTAATTAAAACAATTGTAATTCAAACTTCCACTTTCCAGAGCCTCACTTTATTATATTAAATAAAAATTGGAAGTTCAACTGTACCAGCATTATACAAACACTGTGATACCATTGTGTTGAAGGCAATTTTTCCCTTGTTCCTTTGCTGGAAGTTCTGCATACATGGGATATTAACTTTCACAATTAGAGACACTCTGAGAAAACCTCAGCAAGTCTTCCTCTTTTTGCTAGTACTACTCTGGGGGATGATACTGCTGGTATTTTGCAGCCACAATGTCACATTAACAAGAGAAAAAGAATCAGTTTCCACAACTAACTGATGGGCTATTGAAGGACTTTGTTCTATATCTGTGCCGACACCCTGTGGGTAACCAAAGTGACTTGCTTTATATTTGAAAGCTTAGAGAACTAACTTATATTCATGTTCTGTCCATTTATGCAATGAAAAAAAAATCATTAGCAGAAACAGGAAATGCTAGACAGAGGCTTAATTTGCCCTCTGTGCAAATTACGTGCTGATTTTCAGGGCAGGCTTAGAAAACTTGTTTCATTCTTCTAAAAGAAGGCAATGGAGGGAAAAGCACCATTGATTATATTCTTCATCTATTGCAGAAAATCTGGATTCAGTTTCATGCTCTGCCACGACCTCAAAACCTTATGTGATCCTAGAATATTTTTTTTCCTGAGAATTAAAGGGCATCCACACCATTTGCTTTTGCAAATGCATATATCTTTTCTAGATCTCATCTGTTCTAATGTAAATACATAGTAGAGCTGTTTCTGATGTGTGTTAGAGAAGCTTTTAAATGTTAGCTCTGTAGATAGGCAAAAGGAAATTACTTTGTGGACTGAGTCTTTCTAGCAATGAGACAAGAACATGGGGTCCTATATACTTTTATCATTTTGCCAGGTTTGCGTGAAGGACAGGCAGAATTACAGGCTCTGAGCTAAAAGTGGAACAGGAATTGTTCTCCATCTATTACCTCAAAAGGGGCAGAGGAGAATGGAGAGCAGCAGGATGAGGCCTCAGCCCCAGATTTTATTGGCAGCCTGTATAAAGGGAAATGTACTGCACCATTTCAACCCAGGGCTTGTGCTCCCCCTGTACTAACAGAAATTGGAAGTTCTTCCTTGGCTGGCAAGGTGCCTGCTGCCCCATTGATGGTCCATGCCTACAAAATATAATCAGGTATCTTCAGGTTACCTTTGAAAAAGAACATCTTATCTAGATAGCGTGAGATTTTTTGCATGTATATGAACTGCATTTATATGCATTATATATAATATACATATACCAGTATATGTTTATACCACTGTGGGCTGGAACTGCAAAAGAGTAGGATTTTCTTTCCAGTGTATCTGGACTTGTCATTTTACAGTGTCTGAAATCTCATTCTGACCATCATCTACAGGTATCCATGTTTTCTCTTGCTGATTGGAGCAAATTTCTTAAACACGTTGGACCCTCACATGTGTGGAGGTGCCAAGTTCTTGTCCTGACTATGGAGAGTGCTGCAGGCCCTGGAGCACTGCATATACCAGGACAAGACAACCTAGCTGTGGCATGCAAAGTACTGTAGGTATTTTATTCATTGAGGGGACTAATACATTAGTTATTGGTCATTGAAGTAATTGTGAAGGTCGTCTTTTTTTTTTTTTTTTTTTTTCCCCCTCCAATTTACCACCCTGACTGCTGTACAATCCTGTGATAACTTTGCCACACTGAGTGGTTGATAGCCAAGTTCATGTTGGAGCAACATGCCTGGAGACAGTAATGAGTAAAACATAGCCGGAGACCCATGTCATTCTCTCCACCTGTTTGCATGTATACTTATACCCATGATATACTGTTATATCCCCAGCTTATTTCAGGCTCATGCATCCTCCAGCTCTGCAATGCAGTGCTTTTAAAATTTATTTATTTATTTATTTATTTATTTATTTGCTTTTGCTAAACAGAATATAATGATCAGAATGAAAGCAACACATCAAATCAAATCTCACTCAAAAGTTAAATATTGTTCTCTTTTACCATGTTCAGATGTTTCAGTAAAACAATGCCTTTCTGACATTTTTGGAAATCATCATCTAGAGGCATCACTAGAATGACATATCATTTACTGTTGTGTCAGACCTGCAAGCTGTTGCATAAGTTAAATTCCTTTTTGGCCCTCAATGCTTAGATATGTGTTAGAGATCTTTAACATGTCTGCATGAGAGAGGAAGACACTGTGATGCAGTTTCAGTTTGTTTGCCCACTGACACATTTTCAGAGACTAAACAACAAATGAAAAGACCACATAGTTCTGTGTCTGTTTCTCCTGCTCTATATGTATCACATGTATCAGCCTTTCTTTTCAGGCTCAATAAAATGCTGTCTAACATGACATTCCTCAGCAATCAACACTCGTTCCTGACACATCTGCTTCTATTTGGCTTTAATCCTTCTTTGCTTCATCTGTATTTAGCAATATTTCAGAATTTTGTTGTCAGCTAGTCTCATACTCTAGCATGACTGCAATTTAAAATATTCCTGCAATTTAAAGTATTGCAAGCCTTGAGAACCAACTTCTGGGCTCACAGGATTTGTGGAGTTTGAACAAGTTTATAAACTTGTCCCTCTCTAGTACATGAAGACTTTTTTTTTTTTTTTTTTTTTTTTTTCCCCTAACTTTCCTTATGTACAGTTTGTGTTTTGTATTATGACATGGTGATCCCTCCAGATGCTGTGCTGGCAAGGCAGATGTGCTCTGCTTCGCTCAGATACATCTCTAGAGTGTATATCTGGTTATCCACTACTTCCCCTTTTCTTTTAAGCTTGTGCATTAAAGTCTATTGGGAACTTCAATACATACTTCCCCATACACTCAATATGAAACACTAGCTATGAATATTTCTTCAGTTAAGGTCTAAAAGCATGAACTGTGGTCTTCTTTTCTCCATAGCCTGCAGATGAACTCAGATGTCACAGAAAGAGCAAGACACATTAGCCCAGAATATGTACAATTTTTCTTAACCAGTTCTGTGGGATTTGCCTACTTCTTGTTTCTCATTCTCTTCCAGGGTTCAGCTGAATTTGATATGATTAAAGCATTAACATTCCAGACCCCACAAAAGATCCCCATGGAAGACTTAATGTTTAACAACAAAGTCCTTAAAAAGATATTTTTATATCATTTATAGGGATAAATCAAATTTTCTATATACATAATGAGGTTAAAGTACCGTAATCAGATCGAGCAGGTAGAAGACTTAAACCTGTAAGAGATATAGCTGAAATGTGGTGGACAGTTTCAAAATATCTTACATTTACATTATTTTGGCCACTGTATTGATAGTTTTCTGCCTGTTTGTGCTATCATAATAAATCTAACCTCTATTCTGATTTGTGATAACAAGAATAAGAGCCTATAGAAAGATAAAAATAACTGATATTCTCAGCTTTTTATCTATTTTTGCTTTTGTTTGTTACTAGTTTTGATTACTTTCCCATAAAGCATAAAGATTTTACTATTTTATATTTTGTCTCTCTGAAAGTTAACTCACCCAATTCTGTAACTGATCAAAAATCCTTCTTTTAAAAGGTCCTGTTAAAAATTTCCGAGGCCTCATGTTCTCATGGAGCCTGCAGAACAGGAAGAGATGGTGTACCAGTGGCACAACCTTTCCCTCCTGCGGTGGGACCTTGATGTACTTGGATCATCTACCTAGTGTGACCAACCCCTTCTCTTTTTGCAAGGGAAATTCTGAAGTGATGTTGGGTCATCCTTGGAGCAGTGGGAAATATTCACTTACAAGTAATTTTCTCTGCTGAGTCAACAACACACAGTTCACAACAACAGGAAGTAATTAGGTCTTGAAATTAATGGATTTCCCTGTTACCTCAAAATGCAATCTTTTTTTTTTTTTTTTTTTTTTTTTTTTTTCTAGCCTTTGATAGAACTGCTTTATTATCAAGCTTTGGACTGCTCATTATAGCTATTGTCTCAAACTGGGTGCTGGCAGATACTTATGAGTTTTATTAATGATGGAATAACTAATGAGAAAATGTTGTAGACCTTGTAGTTTTTTAAATTAATCACATTTACCTTAGAATACTTCTGCCTTTTTTTTTTTTTGATAGAATATAATTCAGCTGAGACATTTTTCTGCTGATTTGATTTTTTATCAGATATTTTTTCTTCTGCTCTTGAAATCAATTACTTGGATAACATAATAGGTCCCCATTAATCTCTATGGAGCACAGTACAATCTGTTTCACTTCAAGCCAAGGAGGCCCTATTGGTGTAAATCATGGAGTCAGTCATTTTGTTGCTATTTATAAAATTAGTCACCTGCAACATCATCCTGGATGAAGTCCATTGAATGAAACAGTGTTGGAACAGTCTATGTACAAGACTTAGTGTTTCACTGTCAAGCCTGCAAGGTGCACATAAATGTATCTTAATATAAAAATGGGAAGTCCCTTTCCATTCATTTTGAACCTATTATAAAAACAAAACAAAAATTAATGAAAGCAATTTAAAAATGAAATATGTTTTTCATAAAATTTTCATTTTTATAGAGAGATAAAATTTTATCTCTCTCGACTCCTTCCAGTTATTGAAAATAGCAAAACTGCAATTAGAAACATGGAAAATTAATATCAACATTTTGTGAGTCTAAAGGATTAAAAAGAAAGGAATCATATTTTCACTTTTGTAGTACAAAATCAATCTAGCATATCATCCAAGTTATACAAACCAAGAAAAAAATATCCTCAGAAACTTAATCTAGTATGACTTCTGTTTGCTCAGAATAATCATGACTTACATTCCTATTTTCTGTAAGTAGTGTAGTTATGACTTTCTCCCACTTCATTTTTGGTAGGCAAGATGAAAGACAGAAAGATTTTGCTGTTTTCTTTTACTTGTGATGACTACTGCCTTAGTAGTTTTGTTTTTCTGAAAGAATATACACAATTCTATCATGACAAGATGTGCTGTAGCATTAATAGTAACAAAGAAAATTCAATTCTTATTCAAAGTAATATAAAATGAGAGTAATTCTTATTCAGAGATGTTAAATTTACATTCACATCAGTGAAAACAGAACTTGTTCAACACGCTTCTCATGTAATAGAAGTTCTTTTCCTCCTAGTAGCTACTTGACCTTATGAGGTAGAAGTTGCATTGTGCCACTAACAGGTGCCAATTTTTCTGGGCATGAGTCAGGTAAGCAGTACCATGCTAATGCTCTTAGCATAAAGGCCTGCCAGCTGCTTCAGTTCAAAGCAAAATGGCTTAAATGTAAAATATGTATGTATATTTTTATACATATATATATGTATATATATACACAATTTAGAAGTAGAATTATATAGAAACAGTTTACTATAACCTTGTGCAATAAAGAGCTGAAAACTGAACTGATGATGCAGACATAGCTGGACTTGTTTTAATGAACTTGTTAAATGCACGGGCAATTCTCGGTGTTGGAATATGAATGTAAAGATTTGGATGTTTCCAGGTAATTCCTGGCAAACAAATAAACAAACAAAAACAACAACAAAAACAACAGCAACAACAACAACAAAAAACACTGACTAACCAACCAAAACAAAAACAAAAGCAAAAACACCTACAAACATTGATTCTCATTTGACTTAATATAACTACTCGTTATGAGCAGGAAATTCCTTCTTTCAAGAAAAAAGGAGGTTCTGCTGGAAAATGCTACTTTATCATTTACTTCGATTAGTGAATTCCCCTAAAAATCCTGGAGCCAGTAAAGAAATGCCAACAATCAACAAGTGTTCTTGGAAGTGTTAAATTTGATGATGAGCTGACACCACTTAGACTGGAACCCTGACTTATGCACTAATTTTGTTGTCCAACGGTAGGTGGTAACACTAGTTAGATCTGACTAATCGATGAAGTTATGGTTCATGCTTGAGTCACAAAAAAGATAAAGGGTTAAAAATTCAGGCCATCTAAAGTCAAAGTAGAACAAAGAAGCAACGAAGAAGAACAAACAAGTTTAATTAAATTTTATTTTTCTTGAAATATTTGAGACTGTGCAAAATCAAATACTGTGTCTGGTTTTCAGATTTTTGTATGAAAAATAACTTTTTTTTTTTTTTTTTAAATATACACTTGAAGTATTCTGTGGCAACTCCCTACACTATAAGACAATTAAAAATTAAAAATTCAGACCAATTAAACAATGTTCTCTTCAATAAACATGCATCCATTTGTATACCAAAGCTGCAAACCTTTTTTGTTTATTTGCTTGTTTTTATCCATATTTATGGATATTCTTCAAAAAGTAGTTGTAGAATTATCATGGAGAGACTTTTTTTTTTTTTTTAGCTTATATTTTCCAGATATTGGTTTATCTCCAGAAACATTTAAATCGTCTCTTGCTTTGTGTTTTCTCTTTTAAATCTACTACTTTGAGCAGGACATTAAGCAGAACTCCTGAGGTCCTTTCCAACCTGACCAGTGACATAATTCCATTTGTATGACCAATGCTTGTAAATACCTTTTTAAAGCTCCCTATTCCTGAAATATATTATCTTCTTCAATATTGTCGTTATAAGACAGAAATATTTCACTCATCCCAATAAACAGTCTTGACAACTCAAATCTTTTACCTAGATACAGAACCGACATACCATACAGAAATGCATTTATTGTGCTTGAATTCTGATAGGTGAAGCTACCACGAGCCTGTCCATTTTACTGGCATGTTCACTCAACTTTTGAGTTATCCAGTAGATATTTCAATGTAGTTTGAAGATTCACTCGAGATAAAAATGGCAGCTTCAGTGAAGAGACACCAGCTTTTGCTGTGGGAGCCATCAGCTGTGTTCTGCAACATCTCCCTAAAGTAGTTAGTGAAACCCATCTTGCACTATTCATCTAAGTACAGCTGAGAGAGAGTGAAAAGAACATCTCATCTGTTTTGTACCACTGTTAGGAAGGAGGTGTCAATTTGTCTCCATTGCCCAGAAAGAGAGCCTGCATAGTTACTGTAGCCTGGGCAACTAAATCTTACACTGCCAAAGTTAAGCTGTGTGGGTCTCATCTTCAGTTACTATTGTGAACAAAAAATTAGAAATTTGGAGTTTAAAGCTTTGACCGTTTTACCCTGCTGGGTAGCTAACCTCCACCACAGCTACTCCCTCACTCCCTGTTCTCGAAGAAAAAGGGGGAGAAAGTATGATGCAGTGGATTAAGGGTTGAGATAAAGACAGGGAGATCACTCAGTAATTATCATCATGGGCAAAACAGACTCAGCATAGGGAGATTAATATAATTTATTGCCTACTAGAACAGTGAGAAAATAAATGCAAACTAAAAACACCTTCCCCTCCATCCATTCTCTTCTACCTCCTTCCCACTAGCGGCACAGGAGAATTCAGAACTGAGGCTACAGTCAGTCCCTAAAGTTTCATCTCCACCTCTCCTTTATGGTCCCTCTCTGCCCCTGCTGCATGTGGGGTCCCTGCCGTTCTTTCTGATCTGATCCTGCGTGGGCTTCCCACAGGCAGCAGCTCTTCAAGAACTGCTCCAACATGGCTCTGTACCACGGGGTCCATCCATCAGGAGCAAATTGCTCCAGCACAGATCCCCCACGGTCAGCAGCTCCCCCCAGACCCCTGCTCCTGCATGGGCTCCTCTCCATGGGCTGCAGCTCTGGCCCAGGGCCTGCTCCTGCGGGGACTCTCCTCTCCTCTCCTCTCCTCTCTCTCCTCTCCTCTCCTCTCCTCTCCTCTCCTCTCCTCTCCTCTCCTCTCCTCTCCTCTCCTCTCCTCTCCTCTCCTCTCCTCTCCTCTCCTCTCCTCTCCTCTCCTCTCCTCTCCTCTCCTCTCCTCTCCTCTCCTCTCCTCTCCTCTCCTCTCCTCTCCTCTCCTCTCCTCTCCTCTCCTCTCCTCTCCTCTCCTCTCCTCTCCTCTCCTCTCCTCTCCTCTCCTCTCCTCTCCTCTCCTCGCCTCGCCTCGCCTCTCCTCGCCTCGCCTCTCCTCGCCTCGCCTCTCCTCGCCTCGCCTCGCCTCGCCTCGCCTCGCCTCGCCTCGCCATTTTCAAGACCCTAAAGTGCATCTATTGCTGCTTCTACTGAGAAAGGGCAAGTTACTATGTATTGATAACAAGAGTCAAAATAGTAAAGGATAGGGAATTATAGATCTATCTGTTTAACTTCAGTTCTCATAATAAATCTGGAATAACTTGCAGCACCTGGAAAACAAAATGGAGATGAAAAGCATCCAACATGCATAATTGTCAAGAACAAATCTGAGCAAATGAAGATGATTCCTCCAATGACCAGATAACAGGTCTTGTGGATAGATGAGAAGCAGAATTTGTATAGCTTTATTCAAGTAAATCTTTTGACAGACTCAGTTGATATTCTAATACTAAAGCAAGGACAAATATGGCCATTATTCTGTGGACACAAAACTGATTAGATAACAACACCATACAGTAGTTAATAAAGTCTAATTACACTCAGGGTTCTGTGGGGGATCTGCTTTAGATCTGCTTCTGGTCAAGGTTTTCATTAGCAAAACAGATGGTGGAATAGTCAGAATAATCATTAGTTTTGCAAATGACACAGTGCAAGGAAGGACCCCAAATTTGTTGGAGGATAACAGTAAAAATAAAATTATGGAGAAATGGACTGGAAATATAGGATGTAACTCATCCTAGAAAAAGAACTATGGCAAGGTTAGAAGGTGAGGGCAGGATATTAAAGGAAAAAAATAATGATGCAAATCCTGGATAGGAAACATTAGGAAGAGGTTATCCAAAAAGATTTTAAGATTATAGTGGATCACAAATTGTTTCTGAATTAGCAACATTACATTCTTGTGAAAAGTCACCTGCTCATGGTATACAAACAGAAATATGACCCAAAAGATGCACACTATGATCAGAGATTGTAGAAAATTTGAGCTAGGAGGTAAGATATAAAGAATTGATGTTATCAGGACTAAAATCAAAAAGACAAGGAAGGATGTTAGTGGGAAGAAAGGTTGATAATGTTAAACTTCCCTGTTGTTTTAAAAGGGAAAAATACTGTTCTCTGTATCCACCATGAATGAGGACAAGACATTTCAATTGACACTAGAAGGATTAAAGTTATTAAAAATATTTTCTTTTCCTAAAGCTAATTGAGCAGGGAACATGTAGATTAGGAAGACTGGACACTGTCTGTATCAGTCTTTAATGAAAGTCACTCATACATCTTTTAGAAATGACATCAGTATTGCTAAAACTCTTTAGAGCAATGGGATGGATCAAACTGATCTGTGTTCCTAATTCTGCTGGGGGTCCACAGCACAGTATGTAAAATTAGGATGATTTTTTTTTTTTTTCTTAGGTGTGTTACTGTAAATCTGTATGTTACTTATCCAGTAAGTCAGTATTGGACATTGGTGCACCATTTTGGCAAGGCTGGACAGTTATTTTTATGTTTTAATTTATTTGTCTTCAGCAATTCTGCCTTTGCTTGCCTATTGTGTCAAAAGTGAAGTTGTACATTATATTTGAGCTGGGCAGCAGCAGCTGTCCATCACTCCTAGTTCTTGACTCCTTACTTAGAATTAATTTTGCACAAGTATAGCTGTTAGCAGTGGTGTGTAGTGCTGTGTATAATCTATTATATTTTAATTTTATTCTAATTATGCAGCATCCAGATATGTCCAAAGAACAGGAATAATTAAAAAAGCAATATAATCTTATGAACACCAGTGTTTATTACTATGTGTAATGGCAAAGGTATAAGCTAAAATTTTTTAAGAATTGATAGAATTTGTAAGAATTTTGCCTCCGTTGGACTGGAATGAGCATTTGTGACTTTGATGACTTTAGAGTTATGTTTGTGACTTATAGATAAAATCTGCATAACCAGCATAATAATCCCGCTTTATGCTGCAGCTATGGAATACCTCTTCCTGAAACAGTCTTGATCCATAGGGTCCAGAACTAATGAAACCAGGGACTTGTGTCTTGTAGTTGGTTGCCTTTTTAACCTAATTAGCCTACAACTGCAGTGGAATTTCAAGCTGTTTAGCCTGGAAGATGACCCTGACAAAAAAAGCAGGTTCTCAAGATCCCCATAGGGCACATTTTCCAGCTGAGGCTTTCCTGAAGCTGGGATGTGCAGAAAGTTTTCCCTCATTTGGGTCCTCCCATGTCTATCACAGGGTAAATGTTGCAGTTTTTCCCTCAGTGCTGTGTTATCAAAACTCCACTCAATCAGTTCTTTTGTTTATTTCTGTCTTGAAGCTTACAGGACAGGGCATGCAAGTCAAATATATATTTGGCTGTTGGAACTAGATGGTTTTTAAGGTCCCTTCCAGTCCAAGACATACTGTGATTCTGTTTCAGAAAGCATTATGGACTTCCTTATACTATTATCAGATTGCAAACTTCCCAGTATTACAATAGCCTTAGTTTCCCCAAAAAAAGTTTATACCATTCTCACAAATGGCACTGTGCATCTCACTTCTCTTCCTGTACTGATTAACCTCAGTTCTTTCTCTTTTCCTCTATTTTCAATCATAATAGCACTTGTTCCTTCCTGTATTCCCTACCTATGTTTGTTTAGCCTGGAGGCTGGCCAAGAGATGATCGCTGCTTGCCTAGTCCAGACTCACGTGCTTGTGAAATGGTCAGCCTAGTGCTTCTCATGCCTAGGTAAATGCACAGTACTTTGATAAGGATCTATGACACAGAGCTGGCCCACCAGCCGTGAGCACCGTTATCGTAGCCACATCTGTGGATATAATTTTAAAAGCTTGTCAGGAACTGAGAAGATTTGGGTGAAGCTGGAAGAAAGACATCCTCGTCCCTCAGACTGAACAAAGAACCTAATAAAAATCCTTCCTATTCCCCACACATATCTGTATTTGCCATGTCTCTACAGCTGCACATCTTAATAAATTAGGCTTGGTAGGACAAGGAGAAATCTCCTTTCACATAACACAAACTGTGGAAATGCAAACACAAACTCACAATCTGAGTTTAAAGGAGTTGTCAAAATCACCTTCAAAATAATTAGCTTTGATTACTTGGAAACATCCAAAAGCTCAGTACCAGTCTTACCAAATTTAGGATGTATATTTTTCTACCAATGAGAACAAACTGAAGAATAAAGTTCTTTGGTGGAGCTTCAATTATAAGAAAAAAAAAAAAAAAAAAAAGAAAGAAAAACAAAACAAAACATGTTTTATATATTGTTCACCTGATGTCTATTGTTTAATGAGTCATAAGCCTTTCATTTATAAACAGAAAAGTTCTTAGAATTTGAGGGACAGAAAAATATTCTGTGCATAACTACTTTGGCAATAAAAGCACTCCTGACTAAAAATATATCTCAAGCATTAGCTAAAAAATAAAATAACTCAAGATATTATAACTTGGTTTAACTTTAGAACTCTGTCACTGTACCTGTCCTGGCCCATAAACTAGCGTTCATTGTGTTATATGATTGGGAAGGGGCTAGTGTGCCACTTATATCTACATATTTCTGTTATTCCTATTTGTGGGTGTTTCTTGGTACTTTTTCCCACCTTGATCCCACAAGCTTCCATCAGTCAGTGGGTATGCAAGAGGCCATGGTGCCACACTATACATGTGAATAACATTTGATCCTTGCAAGGGAATGGGCCTGTGGGGTCAGTCAAGCACATGAAGGTCACAGACATGGTACGTTGGTCCAGCATAAAATATGTCTCTATTTGCTGAGGTGGGGATGAGGGCAGAGGTAGGTGAGGTGAGCTGACAGGCTTCTGGACATTTGTACCAACAAATAATTTTCTGATAGAGTTTGGTGCAATCTGAAGTCAAAAGAAATTTCTCATTAATCCCTTAATCCCTGAAGGACCAAGCAAAGTGTTGCTTGGCATTCATCTAAGAAAGTGAAAGCAAATTCCTTCCTTCCTTCCTTCCTTCCTTCCTTCCTTCCTTCCTTCCTTCCTTCCTTCCTTCCTTCCTTCCCTCCTTCCTTCCTTCCTTCCTTCCTTCCTTCCTTCCTTCCTTCCTTCCTTCCTTCCTTCCTTCCTTCCTTCCTTCCTTTCTTCCTCCCTCCCTCCCTCCCTCCCTCCCTCTCTCCTTCCCTCCCTCCCTCCCTCCCTCTCTTTCTTTCTTTCTTTCTTTCTTTCTTTCTTTCTTTCTTTCTTTCTTTCTTTCTTTCTTTCTTTCTTTCTTTCTTTCTTTCTTTCTTTCTTTCTTTCTTTCTTTCTTTCTTTCTTTCTTTCTTTCTTTCTTCCAGAAATGTGCTGATGGAAACTATCCTAAATATAATGGATATTAGTTATATATAATTAATAATCTAATATTTAGGCCTGGATTATTTCTATCTTTTTCTCTGGTTAGAGGAAGGACTTTGTTATTTCCTGCTCTGCATGGGAATCCAGGCACAAGCAGTTCATCTCATGACATTTCTTTACACTCAAACAGACAAGGTGACACATAAAGCCCAGGGGCAAAGGGAAACCTGATAGCTATATAGCTGAGCTGCAGTCGGAAGTGGTGAATTCCCTGGACCACAGGGAAAGCTTCCTGTTCTTTGTAGATGAGCCTATTATTGGAATACACTTGCCTGCAGTTAATCCTCAAAGTAATTAAATGGAAAGGAAGCAATTAAATCACTGAAAAGGAATTGCGTCTGGTTCAGAGGGAAAAATCCAGGCCTAGGAAGTATTTCAGTGATAGTTGGATGTGCTCTGTAAACAGGTATCCTCCTGTTTGCACAGATAATTAACATTTATATGCTAATAATATCTTGTGGTAATCTGATGAAACTGAAATGTAGAAATTCTCATTATTGTGGCCTATGAAGTATTAAGCAATGAAAAGCTGATATGTATTTTTCCCATAATGAGATAAAATTAAAAACCAAGCCCCATATCCTCATCTTGTCAAAATTAGTCTTGTGCCATGGAAACTAGTAAAGCAATGTTCATTTACATCTGCTGAGAACCTAGCTCAGCATTTCAGTAAGCACGTCCCAGAGAAGGAAGACTACAAAAATTAAAGTGAGGAACATGATTATTTATTCATACAGCTCTCCAAAAACAAAGATTAGCCAAGTTCATAAAGAGTTTAGAGTGGCTTCTTAAGATCAAGCGTCAGAGCAATGCTAAGCACTACTGTATCTTTTAAAGATTGACAAAAGTCTTTAAATAATTACCATTTCATATATTTTGAAAGCACCAACTGCTTTAGAATTATCTTTTACACCTGTTGGCTAAATTTACTAATTACTGCAAGACAGCAAATGTTATTTTTAAAGTATACTTTTTGTTCAGACTGCTCCAGTCTGTAGGATAAATGCTGGAAAGTCATCAGGAGGATCTTGGAGAGATCAAAGCTCTGACTGATAGCTTCCTTATTTTCACTGCTGGAAAACAGGTAGTTAAAAAACAACTATGCTCATTAAAAATCTATAGTAGAGAGTAGCATAAGGATTCTATTTTGAAAGCATAAGGAATGGTAAGTTGTTTTTTTCTCCTTCTCCTTTTTTTTTTTTTTTTCATTTTATTTTTTAACTTATATACTTTATTTTTCCTTTGCCTTGTTCCTTGGCACAGTGTTATACTGCATGTCACTGTTCTCACTGTTACCACCTAAGAAGCTGGAAGCTGGGCTGGCTGAAGGCAAAAGATGTTGTCCTGCTAATGAATGGACAATGATGGGTAAGGTAGCATAAGCTGCCTGGGACTCTAGCAGTGAATACCGACAAGTGGTATTGGCTGAGGCTGATAAAAAGGGATTCAGGAAAATATGTGTGTGGAAAAAAGACTAGCAAGAAAGAAGATGGTGGTAGTAATTGAGACCTGAGAGGATTAAGATATGGTGAGAGCTGTAGGTATGCAATTGGACCAAAACATCATAGCTGACAGATGATCCAGTAGCAAAGATATGACCTTTTTGTTCAGATGAAGATAAGTCTGAGCTGAAAAATATGCCTGGATTATCGATCTGAGAGACAAGCATTTGCTGCTGGAAGAGGGACATTGGAGTGAGACATTGAGATGTGGGAAGAGAACAGGAATACTGACTGTCCTTTGTCAGCATATGAATACATACAAACCTTTTCATTATTTAAAATATTTCACAATCTGGCAATAAAAATCATTATGTCCTATATATGAAGAGCCATATCTTACTTTTAAGTAACTGTTAGTGTGCTCTCATTTTTATTAATAACAAAATATATCCTTGCTGTAGCCAGATCAGGGACATTCCAATTTATCTTCAATTGGTCTTTACCTTGTTTCAGTTTTTCCCCTGCTCTCAGAGAATCATATGCAAGATATCCAGTAGCTACATTATCATTTCCTTGAAGATCAGCACTCTAAGCTATACATCTTCACTGTTGTAACACGGATAGTATGGATAATGTGGTCAATTCCCCATAAAATACTGTCCAGTTGTGTCAGACAGGAAAGGAAAGGAATTTTAATCTTCAGGTTGCTCAATGTAGAATTTATTCAAATGGGGCATATGAATATATTAGATAGTTTAGTCATGTGGTTTTACTGTATAATATTCACTTGCATACTTAAAGACTTCTCTAGAAGGACAACTACAGTTAAAGTTAATGTGGTGCTTCCAGAAAGGTCCAGTTTTTGGTACTCATCTCAGGATAATCACTAGGGATGTCATTTTTTTTCATGTTCAAAACTTCCATACACTGTTTATTTTCTGCCTCTTGGTTTTTGTTTGTTTGTTTGTTTGTTTTTCTATTCAGATATTTGAAAAAAGGATTCATCGCATTGTTTCGACTGTCTCAGAAAGGTTTTTCCTCAGTAGTATTAAGCTTCTTATCTTTGAGACAAGGACAAGCTATGTTGCAGCAGGAAACCTTTGTAAGTAGAATATACTTTCAGCTGTCTGTGATCTTTGCCAAGCTGGAAGGCTTCAGAAAAATTTCTGTTTGTTCAGTAGAGACTACAGAGACTTTAATGAACAAGCCCCATTCCTCCCCCATGCCATCTGCAGCAACAAGCTAGAAATCCACTGAACTGCCAGAAAATTATACTCCCTGTGTAAATGCAGGTATTGCATCTGCCTACCACAGCTCAGTGGGATGCTGGCCATAAGGAAGAAGAATGAGAGGGAAGGAGAGGAAACTGCAGGACTTGGCACATAGAAAGGAATATGGAGCACAGAGAAAGAGGAAGCAGAGCAGAAACAGGGTATATAATTTAAGACTACATCTCAAAGTATATACATGAAGAACTGAATTAAAGTTGATGAGACAACCTTTAATTAATATTGTAATTTTGGTGTCCCTTTCTATACAACTGTGATTGTCTTTTAGGCTCAGTTCTGCTGCCCATACTTTGGCACTTATTACTATTTGTAAATCCTTGGATTATCTGTTGGGAGCTGACAGTTATAACAGGACCTGCAGGAGATCTCTGCACTGCTGGAGACAGGCAGGATACCCTTCCGTGTTTCATGTGGTATTAAACATCTTCCTAAGGGCACATGAATCCTAAGGTGCCTTAGTGCATTTCTTGGTGACAAGATACAGGTTCTTAGGGTGCTAAATGTTATCTTTGTATAACTCAAAGTCTACAGGTAAGATTCCCTCTTGCAATGAACTCCCCATTTGTCAGTGATGCTCCAGCTGGCCAGTTTAAGTCATCCTGGCATGGCTGACAGAGAACTGGAAACCTCATTTACCAGTAATTCTTGTTTCTGTAACGGATTCAAGGGAAATGTTGTCATGTTGACACAACTGAATGCTACTTTCATTGGCTTGAAGGTCACACCCAGAGAGGTGTCAATGGCTCTATGTCCAGGTGGAGGCCAGTGACAAGTGGTGACCCTCAGGGGTCTGTCCTGGGACTGGTACGGTTTAACATCTTAATGACATAGACAGTGCACCCTCACAAGTGCACCCTCAGCAAGTTTTCAGATGACACCAAGCTGAATTGATACAACAGAAGGAGAGGATGCCATCCAAAGGGACCTGGACAAACTTGAGAATTGGGCCCAAGTGAAGCTAATGATGTTCAACAAGTCTAAGTGCAAGGTGCTGCACCTGGGTGGGGGCAATCTCAGAGAGGAGTACAGACTGAAAGAAAAACTCATTGAGAGCAGCACTGCTGAGAAGAACTTGGGAGTTCTGGTGGATGAAAAACTTGACGTGATCCAGCACTGTGCACTTGAAGCCCAGAAGGCCAACTGCATCCTGGGTTGCATCAATAGAGGAGTGAACAGCATGGCAAGGGAGGTGATTGTCCCCCTTTGCTCTGCCCTTGTGAGGCCTCACTTGAAGTACTGTGTCCAGCTCTGGGTCCCCCAGCACAAGGAGGATGTTGAACTGTAAAAATGGGTCCAGGGGAGTGCCATGAAGATGATCAGAGGACTGAAGCACCTCTCCTATGAAGAGAAGCTGAGAGACCTGGAGATGTTCAGCCTAAAGAAGAAGAGGAGGCTCCAAGGTGACCATATTTCAACTTTTCAGTACTTAAAAAAAGTACTCAGGCTTATAAAGAAGATGAAAACAACTTTTTGCTCAGTCAGATAACAACAGGACAAGGGGGAATGGTTTTAAACTAAAAGAGAAGATATTTAAATTAGACTTTAGGAGGAAATTCTTCACTCAGAGGGTGGTGAGGCACTGGAACAGGTTGCCCAGAGAGGTTGTGGATGCCCCATTCCTGGAGGTGTTCAAGGCCAGGCTGGATTAGGCCTTGGGTAACCTGATCCAGTGAGTGTCATCCCTGCCCATGGCAGGGGGCTTGGAACTAGATGGTCTTGAAGGTCCTTTCTAACCCTAGCCATTCTATCATTCTACATGATATCAGAATTGTATTTGTATTTATAGTAGGAATATAATTTTGGTCCCTGCCTGTTTAATTCCCTCTTTCCTAGACTTGTTCAGAAACAAGCATCTTACCAAGAAATGGAACAGACGAAGATTGTGCAATAGTTTAAGATAATTTATAAAGTTGTACGAAGGGCAGAATTTATGACAACAATTCCTCTATGTACATTCTTGCATGTATACCCCTTAGAAATATCAGCTGAATTTACCAGTCCTAAAGTCGTATCAAATGTAGATGTTGCCCATACTGTAGCTGTTGATTCATACAGTGTTTTCTTTCCTTTCCAATTCTTTCAGATTCATGTATCACCTTGAATACATTGGCTCTTCCTGCAGCTGTATTACTGCAAACAAACATCACTGAAACAATGTTGAACCAAGTACGCAGCTGTTCTGTTAGAAGTGTTACACACTGTCATCAGAAACAAAAACCACAAAGCTTTATCTGGAATCCTAAATGGCCAGATAGAAGGATTATATCGGGAGAGAATACAGGACTCATGGAAGATGTAGGTCAATTATTTCTCTCTTCTGGTAGTGTTAATCTTTGGGCTGAAATTTCAGATAACAACAGGTAGTGCTGTTAACACCAGTCCTTGGTGCTGTTAAACTTCCTTTATGTTAGAGTACTGGCAATAAAAAACAAAAACAACAACAACAAAAACATCATTTACATTTTTGTGTATTTCTAACTTACTGTACCTGAAGAATGACTTCCTAAAGGCTTGTAGAGAGCAATTATCTCTGCAGTGTATTATTCTGGCTACTGTGAAGAGGGAATGAAACCCCTTAACTATATTACTGTGGCTTTGATAACTGTGGATTTTGTCTTACTTTGAACTGTATGTCAGGAGATGCTGTGGCCATGCTATCTCTGTGCTGTGTGGTAAAGGCAGAATTTTGGAAATGTTGAAGGTTGGTTGCTTAATGGTTTTGAGAGCAAAAAAGTAAATGAAATGGATATATATTTACAATTGCCTTAAAATAGTGTGGCCACACTTAAGTAATAGAAGATGAATAAATATTTCAGTAACGCTGCAAAATTTTCCTGTCTTCTCCATTCATACTGCAGTAAATGAAGTTCTTACAGACTAAAAATTTGGAAAACTCATGATTCAAGCTTGTTTTTTCCACCACTGTCATCCAAGACTTTGATGAACATGGTGTAACTGCTAGGCAAGTAGGCTAAAGCTACAGGACTAGCAAGTACAAGTGTGAGTGCATTAAAGCTAGCTGAGAGAGCTGCAATATTTCATGTCCTTATAAATCAGAATGTCTGTTCAGCTTTTGTCTGCTGCTGAACAGAAGGATAAGATGCATAGCAATGAGCAGATTACGTAATGAAACCAAAATATTTTTTATTAAGTTCTTTCAGTATCGAATATATTTTATTTCAATTTACAAGTGTGAATAATCTGTTTGGTGATGTCATTTGTGTAAAAATCTAGTACTTACCACAGAAAATGCTAGATAAGAATAAGGACTGGTGCTGGTACCCAGGAGTGCTGTAACCATACATTGAAAGAAGAGCAAGGCGCAGAAGGGATACCTTCTGCATTTTGAAGAAGGATCCCAAGGATCCCAAGGAAAGGTATAGTAGAAAAAAAAAAATCACTCATACATTCATACACATTTGGAGATTGAAATGTGTGCTAATCTAATATAGGAATGTGGTGGTTTTACCGTGCTGGGCAGCTAAACCCCACAACCGCTCTCTCACTCCCCCTCCTTTAGATGAGGAGGGGGAGAAGTAAAGCAAAGAACAACTCACGGGTTGAGATAAAGATAATTTAATTAAAGGGAAATAATTATAATAATTAAATAAAGACTACCATGAACTAAACAATTTAACTAAGGGGAAGTAAAAGGGAAAAGGGGAAAAAGGGAGGAAAACAAACAAACAAAATACATGAAAGCTATATGGAAGTGCAGAGGAAAGAAATTACTCTCTACTTCCCACAAATGAGCGATGATTGACCACGTCCTTGAAGCAAGGCCTCAACGCACGCAGCCGGTGTTCGAGAGGAGGACCGACGTCTTCTCAACGAGAGCCCACCCCTCCCCTCTTCTTCCTGTTTCCACCTTTTATTGCTGAGTGTGACACCACATGGTATGGAATATCCCTTTGATTGGTTTAGGTCAGCTGCCCTAGTGATGTTTCTCTCCTCACTTTTTGCCCACCCCCTAGGAGGGTTAGAGAAAGGCCCAATGCTGTGCCACTGCTGCTCAGCAGTAGACACAACACTGGTGTGATAACACTGCTGTTCCAGCTACAAGTACAGAGTACGGCACTGAATGGGCTGCTGCCAGGAAAGTTAACATTCCAGCCAGACCCAGTACAAGGAATAAGGATCCTCCATTCCCAGACTGTCTGGTAAAAAGAGATGTCCCTTAAGGGGTCCTTTAAGTACAGGGCTGGTGTGACAAGTCACTGTGCAAAGTCAGGCCTGGTGATGACATAACCTACCAGCTGGAGGGGACTTCCCCGAAGGAGCCCATGTCATTACTCACTTCTCAAAACACTCCAGAGGCTTTCAAGGACTTCTGGAAACTGGATATAGGCAAGAGCAGCTGTTGTAACAGGTGTGCTGTTCAGTGATCGCTCAGGGTTAGATCCACAAGAGAGTGAAATCTCCACTAACTCCAGCTTTTAGGGGCCAGCTTGTGAATCTGTGATCCTCATACCCATTTAGTTTCAGTTGTCACCTGTCTCTGGAGGTGTTTAAAGACCCTACAAACAGACACAGGGAGGAAGAGGAAGCTGAGTGCCCCATCATCACAAGAATGGGACCACAATTTTTTTCTCCCTGGTGAACCAGTGGAAAGCTCCTCCTTTGGTCTTTGCCCAAGCAGAAATTTCATTGTGCTGTACAAACTGGAACAACCTCAAGACAGAAGGCACCCATGCAGCTTTTTTACCCTTTGGATGGCCTGGAACAACGTCTCCAGCTTCTTCCACCATGGTGGTGGTGGTGGCAGCAGCTTTGTCAGTACTCAGGTGAGAGGAGGAGTTCAGGCACATATTTGCGCACTCTGCATGAGTGCTGTAATCACAGCATGTTTCTGTAGATGCGGAACTACTGACAGGGGCAGGCACAGGACACACCTCCAGTCCAGTGGATCACACAGTAGAAGCATGATGCATTAACTGTGAAATATGTCTTTGCTGATTCATACTATAAATTAAAGGTTATCTTAATTCTTTTGAGGACAAAATGTATTTTAAAGAGTTATTCTCCTGGTATGAATCACCATACCAGTCCTCCCTCTAGGTTAGATATAGAGACTAAACTACAATGGTCAGGAAAAATAATATATCTTGAATTCTGGGGAAAATATTCTGTTTAAGCTTACCTTCTCAAAGGAACTAAATATCTAAGAATGAATTTAGGTACCTCTTAGGCTGCCTCATTTTGTTCAAAAGTTTTGACAGAATTGCATATTCCTGCAGAAAACAGAATATACTTTTTTTTTTTTTTTTTTTTCCTTCCACTGGGGAAATATTTCAACTAGTGTTTAATTTCTTGATTCTTGAATCCTGGAGGCTTAGACCCTTAAACACATTGACAGAAGGCTTTGAATACAGGTGTCATCTTCAGCCCATCCACAACTCTAGCTATGTGTTGCCCTTGAATGTTCAGATTAGGTTTGAGGTTTGAAACACAGGGACAGAGCAAGACCTCTTGTTGTGAACTTAAAAGCAAAGGATGAGAGAAATAGTAGGAGGAAGAAACACCCACACTCCAAACAGAACATAAATAGTGTGGTTATGCACTGGAGGTGTTTTAAACAACAAGGCCTACTGAGCTCTGCCAAATTGACTGCAGCACATCCCTGCACAGTTCAGCCCCTGGAGAAGGATTTGACTCACACAGCTGCAATGTCTTACACAACTGAATACTCATCAACCATTCAAGCCTTGATGAGCCCTGGAGTCTATTCCTGGCTCAAGGCTAGAGAGTGAGGATGAGGATGGGAAGAGTTCAAAAAGATAAGGATATCTACAATGTTTTAGCATTATATTGTCAATATATTGTCAAGCATTAGATAAGATTACAGAGAGTTAAATGTGATCTGGAGATGCTCTGCAGTAAGAAGGAAGGCATAGACAAAATATTCTATAAGTTACTTTAAAAACATACTGATTTTACCTTTGATCTGTTGAGGTTCTTGTCTGTAGTCAATAATAAGAAAAAGGAGTTCTAAAAATAAAAATCAGGAGAAATGGCAAGAACATAATTTTGGTCTGGGCAATTACTTCTAAAAAGGTATATGGATCAAACTCTACCACTGTATCAACACAAGAGAAGGCAGAGTGTGGATTAGGGACAGTAACCACAGACTATCTATAGAGAGGAAAGAAATCTATAGAGAGAAAAGAAATGAGTTGATTATTCGGCCAAAATTGGTCAAGTCTTCCAATTTTAAACTCTTTTTCTTTCTGTAATATCCAAAACATTTAAACTTTTATCAGACCACTCGAATAATTTGACAGTGTTCAGGATTTATAAACTGTGGTTTACAATTTGCAATAGCAATAAGATTTTTACTCAAGGAAAGTTTAAAGAACTGATGAAAACTAAATTATTGCCACCAAATCATATCTTGAAAGTAAGAAATACACTAAACTATTAAATGCACCAGAAATGTCCAGTTTGCTCTTCATTGAGTATATTGTTCCTTGTAATAGGGTTACACATACAAAATAGTGGTTATTACAAGCAGCTGCTATCTCTAACTGTCCTATTATTAGCACTTACTGCTTTCAGAAGTCTTAAGTAATTTACATTTTTATTATAAAAGAACACTGTACTTTCTAAAATTGGATCTACTCTTTCTTTATCAGTCTTACTCTTCAGCTTTCTAAACATGTTTCTTAAGCATGTTTGGTATTTTTATTGCTTTCTACTGAACTTCTGCCCATACAAGTATCATAAAACTGTTTTTCAAATTCAAAAACAGACCACTAGATGAGTTTTAGACAGAATTGTTATTCTGTTATTTCAGAACATACATGTATGCATGCTTTCCAGAGGACTGTGTAAAGTCAAGCTCTCTTAAAGATGAGAGAAGGTAGATAGATCTTACTGTAAAAAAGTGCTTAGCTATGCAAGTACCATCTTCAATTTTATGACTTCAGATCTGAAGATATCTCATTATATTTCAAATAAAGTGCAAATAATTAGAGGAAAAAATTAAAAATTTCTGAACACTTTAGAATAATAAAATAAAAATAGCCTTACTGGACAAGTTAAATTATTATATGACTAGGAAAAACTTTTATATTTAATTATTTATTCTTGAATTGTTTGTATTCATAAGTCACTCATATACTTTTGCAGGCTTACTGACATATATGCTCGTTAGGCTTGAGAACAGTTTGCAGAACATAAAACTTTAAATGCCAAATTGCATAGCTCTCCAAAGTCTGTTAAGCTTCTATTGCACAGCATTGTGACTGTGAAGACATGTTGATGCTCATCAACACACATCAAAATACATGGATGTATTGAAGGCAGGAGTTGTAGATGAAGAATTGATCGAACCTCAGAGGAGAATTTGTATTCTCTAGTCTCTTCAGTGTGCTTTATCATGATTTCTGTTCTGGAAAAAGAGATGTTCATGGAAGTGGCTAACAGATGTTACATTATTTTTAAACCACTGACAAAATAGTAAGAATATCATGTGATACTACTTCTCCGTATGATTTCTTTCTTTACTTAATTTCTTCTTCTTTCAGGTTTAAAGTTATTTCAGACAAAGCAAAACAAAAGAGCTGGTGTATTGTGTGTGGTCTTTAGCTCAAATATATACTTTGGTATTGTAAAAAAAAGATGAAAGGATAAATTCCTACCTTTTTTTCTTTGGATAGCTATTATTGGTCCATAGGATGACCTATCTCTTTAAAACCATTTTGATGAGTATTCTATTATTAAAACTAGTGAAAGAGAATAACTTATTATTTATTTATTTATTATTATTATTGTTTTTAAGAAAGCTCTTTATTGTGAATATTTCATCTAAATTTCTGTCAAACATATACGCTATGGGCCTGCACACCTGTTGAGAAACATATGTATGTTTTCATGCTTTAAGGGAGATCTGGAATTTATATACAACTCCCTGACAACCTAATCATTCTCTTAGATCATCAGGCTTAGAATTTTTATTTATTTATTTATTTATTTTTCCCAGTACGTATCCAGTAAAGCAGCAGGAGACATTTCTTGGCAATATTGTAGCAGCTCCATCATTGGAGATCTCTTAGAACTTGCTAGACAAACATCTATTCAGAGCACTATTAATGCTGCTTTTGGACATTGTGTTGAACTAGATAGCCCCTAGCATCCCTTCCAATCCCATGATTAGATCATGTTTCCTGAAAAAGAGCATATAACTTGATTTTTGGCACATGGAGATTCTGAATCAGGCTGTAGATTGACCTTATTGATCAAATGGTGACTTCTCAGCAGAATGGTAGGGGGTGATAAAAAAAAAAAGATAAAGTCAAGATATTTATAGGTGGATGTTGAATAAACTGTTATGGGGAATATGATGAATAGATGGAGAACATAAGACATTCTATCATCTGAGAGTTTAAGAAAGAACTCTTTATCCCAGCATGTAGCTTGAGATATCTCACAGAGATTAAAAACTAGTGAAAGAACACATTTTAACCACTTGTTTGGGGATGGATTAAAGACATTTTAAGCATTCAGAAACATATATATTTTTTTGCCATTCTTGCCAGTAGTTTGAGGAGGCAAAAAGCCACGTAATATTTACCATAGTGCTAAGCTTTTAGAAGAGAAAGAATAATAATAATCAGAAACAGCTGGAGAATTTGTTAGAGCACTTGTTTTTCACCCCTTTTTCTGACAGCCTATTAACACTGAGAATTCTGTATGGTTTTACAAGTTCAACATCTTCTTTACCCATTAGAAATTACTGTCTGTACTGCAGCAGCACTGGGAGACTTTAAAGGAGTTTTGGTTTTTTGAAGTGCATACCTGTAACACTCAGAAGCAATATATTTCTCACTGAGTGGGAAATCTAATCAGAAAAAAAAAAAAAAAAAGGAAAAAAAGTAAATTGAAGTATAACTTTAAGAAAAGTATAAGTAATTTTACAATCAGATCTTAAAGCTGTCAGAAACCACCTGAAGGAAGGGAGGGTCCTTGAGCAGCAGCGTTAAACACTGCAGGCAGCTCTAGGTGTGGTGTGGTGGCAAAGGGGGCCTCAAAATAGCCAAGTGGGCACCTGCGGGGTTACGCCAAGAAAGAGCCAAATATATTTGTGTCTGAGACTGGCTGGGAGAGGCATGGAGCAGTGGGCATGGCAACCCTCCTGTTTGGGTCTCGTGTGCGCGCTGTGACGTGAGTTCAATGGTATGAAGGCTCTGCAGGAGGATCTGGATAGACTGGACTGATGGGCTGAGGCATGAGGTATGAAGTTCAACAAAGCCAGGTGCCGGGTCCTGCACCTGGGGCACAATGACCCCAAGCAGAGCTACAGGCTGGGAGATGAGTGGTTGGAGAGCTGCCAGGCAGAGAAGGACCTGGGAATATTGGTTGATAGTCGGCTGAATATGAGCCAGCAGTGTGCTCAGGTGGCCAAGAAGGCCAACAGCATCCTGGCTTGCATAAGAAGCAGTGTGGCCAGCAGGGCTAGGGAAGTAATTGTCCCCCTGTACTCGGCTCTGCTGAGGCTGCACCTCAAGTACTGCATTCAGTTTTGGGCCTCTTGCTACAAGAAGGACATCAAGGTGCTCGAGCAAGTCCAGAGAAGGGCAACAAAGCTGTTGAAGGGTCTGGAGAACAAGTATGAGGAGCGGCTGAGGGAGCTGGGCTTGTTCAGCCTGGAAAAGAGGAGGTTCAGGGGTGATCTTATCGCTCTCTACAGGTACCTTAAAGGAGGCTGTAGTGAGGTGGGGGTTGGTCTGTTCTCCCACATGCCTGGTGACAGGACGAGGGGGAATGGGCTGAAGTTGCGCCAGGGGAGGTTTAGGTCGGATATTAGGAAGAACTTCTTTACTGAAAGGGTTATTAGGCATTGGAATAGGCTGCCCAGGGAAGTGGTGGAGTCACCATCCCTGGAGGTCTTTAAAAGATGTTTAGATGTAGAGATTAGAGACATGGTTTAGTGGAGGACTTGTTAGTGTTAGGTCAGAGGTTGGACTAGGAGATCTTAGAGGTCTCCTCCAAGTAGATGATTCTGTGATTCTGTGGATCCAGTGGCAGGTCCATGACCTCTATTTATAAAGCACTTAAGAGTCTCTGAAAGTGGATGTACATTTGTATGTTTGTGTATGTACCCTTTTGTATGCATCTGGAACTGTGTCACTGTTTATGCAATGAAAGGTTATTTAGTACCTTTGTCAGAATTGTAGAAACAATATAATTTGCTGATGAGAAAAAAAGTGAGTAATTGAAATAGAAGGCTACTAGACAGAAGAAAAATATAGTGATGGCTTATTAGATAAAAGGGAGATTTCTGTACCAAATGTCTTAAGTATGGTCTCTAGATAGTCCATGCAGAACATTGAAGGAACTGCATCTCCAGCTTGGGAGGTTTGTCCAGATGGAAACACCAATCTGCTATCAGATCCTTGAAGGCAACTTTTGAAGTGAAAAACTAAGCTTAAATTGTGGGCACCCAGCCATTGCATTTGAAATCATGATTTGTCATTCTGCAATGTCATAAATTACCATGATATCAACAGATCCCAGAATATTTATCTTGGATGGCACAATTGAGAACAAAATTAAATGATAAAAATAAAAGACCACACTGAGAAAGCAACAAGACCTTAGGTGCTTCCTGTAGCAACAAAATGTGTCATAAATATTATTAGTCAAGGACTTTTGTATGTAGTCAAATCAACATAATATTCTTGGTGAAGACAGGAAGAAATCCATGTGAGATATCTGGAATAGGAAATAGATGAAGCATGTCTCTTTAACAAGACAACTAAACATTAAAATCTAAAATCTAAAATATTCACTAAGTTTATGGAAAAAAAAAAAAAAGAAAAAAAAAAAGAAAAAATCTGTTTTTTACATCTTACAGAGTTTTTAGTTGTGCTGAAAATATGTTTCCTCAATAGAAATGTAATAGAAGTATATTTTACTTTTCAATTGCTACCTGCTTAACATGTTTTTGTTGTTAATTGTGTATATATAAATGTGTATGTTTAACCAAATATGAAGGCTTATGAAGGCAAATATTGTCGATCATATAATATTAATTTATTAGAATTTGGCATTGGTTCTTTACTGCTATCTAATAAGGAAATTAATGATGATTATAATAATTATAAATATCTACTTGAATGAAGACAGTAGCTGGAATTAGTTAAATTATGTACCTTTATTTATTTATTTATTTTTCTCTTATAATTAACATTTGCTATTTGCAGCATTGCCTTATATCACTTCTGTAGACATGTTATCTTCCTCACTGGTACACTACATATGAATTCACTATATAGGCAGTGCTCCTGGCAGTAACCAGGCACAGAAAGCTGTAGAAACCAAATCTATGTGTTTGTTCAACTGTTCAAGTATAGGGTTCCCAAAGCTGACCTGATCTGGACAGAGGCATGGCACTATTTATATCTCAATGCCTACTGAGCTTTCACTTGAGAATTCCTGCCTGGTTGCCAATCCATGGGTTATATTTTCCAGTCCACTGTGACTGAGACTTCCCCAACTGCTCTGTCAGTTATGGTGGGAGTCAGACTATGTGAACATGGTTGAAAAACAGCACAGTGAAGGTGAAGGTGGGCACATTGGCTGTGGAAGAGCTGGAGTTCATCGTGCTGGAGGGAATCATTAAAGGGAGATCAGGTTTAGCAACTACTTCAGTTGATAAAACACATTTGCAAAGAACAATAAAACTCCAGGTTATGGTTAGAGCACAGTGCCTTCACACTTCTCAGCAAGTGGGAAAAATTTCCCTAAACAAACCTACTTTCAACTTTTCACTCAGTACAGGTATCCCCATCCAGTACAATCTGCCACCAAAGTCTTCTCTTGGACAAAGTCTACACTGGTGCTTGACCAAAGCAAACAAAAAAGAAGACTGAGAAGTACTACTTATTTTTGTCTCTTTTCCTTCAGCTTGAGGCCCTCAAGAGCCCTGAATCAACGGCCGAATATAAAAGAGGTAACATTATTTCACACTGGGATATTTATCAAATAATGCAACTCATGCTGTGGCGTAAGGGATAAGAATGTAATGGAATAAAAACAAAACAACAACAACAACAAAAGAATTACATTGAAATAGATGTCTTACTTTCTAAGTGAAAATCTCCAAATATGATAGATAAAGAGATATTTGCTGTCCTGCATTTTGTGCAGGAAAGAACACCTCCCACATTGTTTTAGAAGGAGGTGGTTCCCATTAAATTGTTCTGGAAATGCTCCAACCAAGCTTCCCAGTATAGATTTTGTATTATGTAGAGGAATATTAAACAGAGGACAGGTCTTAAGTCGAAGGACCAGTTTCTGAACCTACAGGGCTTAGACATGAGTTTCAGAGATGTGCCAAGACTGAGGGTGTCCTAGACTTGCACAGATTTTATTCTCTTCCTCCATTATTTCTCAAGATTGAGTTATGCTCAGCAACATGTCTTAAATGCTGAAATATTTCCATGTGCTAGAAAACACTGTATAGGCTTTATTGCTATGTTTTCATGTATAGATACCTTCTATTGAAACTTTGGTCTCACTTCTGCCCGTTTGTTACCTATTATTTTCCCTCTAAATTCACCAGAGATCCAAATTCCTGACTACCTGCCCAGAAAGAAGGTTAACCTTTAGCTTTGGCTACACTTGAGTTCACCACAGCCTGATTTTTCCCCAAAGGCCCTGTGTTAGGCCATAGTTGAGTAGGGATTGTCAGGACTGCAATTAAGGCTGCAAGTGTCTAAATCCTCCTTAAAGTCCCTGTTGAGCTGCTGTAAGGTTGAAGTCAATTCAATAGACTAAAGTTAGGAAGTTGTGAGACAGATATGAAATGTGTGAGGTAAGGAATTTAATACGTGCCTTACTGGCTATTTCATTTTCATAAGGGGGTAGGCATCCATTCATGCTGGAAGTGTTTGTACTGGCAATATATGAAGCCTTTAATTAAAGTTGATTAAAATGTTAATTTTGGACTCTAAGAGTTTAGAATAACATTTTTTTCCTCTCATCACTCCACGTCTGAAAACCTTTTAAACTACTTCAGTGGACTGCAACCTAAGTAATCCTGATCCTATTTTTAGGGACATAAGCCCTGGCTTCAGCAGGGCCGTGGCAGTTAGAATAAGAAGATTTTGCAAGTGTGGAGGATTAGCCTTTGTGGCAGTTGTATGACAAAGCAATATACTCACCACTGATAACACAGAAAGAAAGAAAGAATTTATCATTTATTACATTTATTTATTTATTTATTTATTTATTTTTTGGGTGGGAGGGTGGGTGGGAAGGGATTAACTCAGAGCTTTCAGCACCATGAATATTTCACCTCGCTCCTAAGCAACATGAGGTGAGTCCTGGATGTCATCACTGTCCTGGAAATGAGAACACTAAGCATCACAGTTTGGGTCCCGTCTAATCCTCCAGTGTGGAGTTAACCTTCTGAGACCTAAACGATCCTCCCTTCCTGGGTACTGATCTTTGCAATAATGAGAAAAGCAGCTAATTAAGTACACAGATGAAAGGACATTTTTTATTATTCATCTCTTAAATATCTGTTGTAACTTTATTATTTCTCTAAAATTCATGCTCCAGTTAAGCAGGTGAACTAGTATCCTTAAATTTTATGAGATCATTCCTGCACTGTTGAACCTGCAACCTGCAAAATGAGAGAAATTATTGAAACAGCAAACCCTCAGGTGATAGAAAAGAAGGCTGAGGTAAAACTTGTCATTAAAGAAAAACAAGCAAACAAACAAACAAAAACGTATAACCAACCAAACTCAAAGCTCTGCAAGAGACCCGCTGGGTAAAACACAAAATTCTAGAACTAGCAAAGGTAAAATAAGGTCAGAGTCATGACGTACCTCTGTATTTTTACTGACTTGGGATAAATTTCCCTTTTCAGTTAAAAAAAGTTTTGATGTAAAGAGGTGAGAAAAGAAGCATAAGATATTTCTGGTTACCTTAATTTAAATGTTTATGTGGTCCTGTTCCCATCTCCTTGAAGTTCAGTTTGAGTAGATTTTTCAGAGACCTGCCTTATTGACACAAACATTGACAGACAGTTCAGACTCTTCAAACTCACAGGCATAAGTGTTTACAGCTCCTAGGGGATCCATCTCTTCCTTTTTATGCCACCTTATGGCATGAAACAGCCATCAGTTTAAACCATAGGTACCCTGAGAGAATACTGCATTGCCCACATAGTGCAAGCTGCTGCATTGCATTTATGTCATTTGTCCCTCTTATAGTGCCTTTGGTCTTCTCTCAGATAACTGTTATGTTCAAAGGGAAAAATAAGACAATCTCAAAACCTTGAATGCTTCTTTAAATTAAGGTAACTGCTAGTGGGCAGATGCAACAGCTGAGCAGAGATTTCTGGAAAGAGAGTCCATCCTTTCCAAGCTAATGCTAGCTGCAGGGTGGTATAAAAGCACAGCAGACAGTCAGCATTGCCAGATGCTATAGATGCTATGCTTATTTCTTTGGTTTTTCTTTTTTTTTTTTTTTTTTTTTTTTTTTTTTTTTTTCTGGCTGATGAGATACTTTGTGTTTTCAGCACGATAAAAACAGCAAACAGGTGAATCTTGCTTAGTGAATCTTACTGGGACTTAATAAGAGCTATTTCAATCTTCATGCTATTTCACTAGATCTGGACATGAACAAAGTTTTCAACCTCTGATACGGATCATTGATCAGAGTTAAACAGATGTCTTTGGTGCTGAAAGATGTGCCTAGTGGGGACTGCAAAACACCTGAGTAATGTAAACACTGTATTTCAAATCTTTTGACAGAAATCCTGAAAGAGATTCACTAGATGACACAGATGCCTAACTGAGTTAGGATATTGCTTATATTTCAAGTGTTGGCCCTAGCATTGCCTTTAAAGGATCCCCAGCCTTGATGGAATCTTTGCAGATTTCATGGGAGACCTAGCCAGTTCTGTTTGCTTTACAAGAAATAATCTATCAGTGTCTAGAATTAACTTATGAAAGTTTAAGGGAAATATCTGAAATATTGAACTCTGAATCCACATCCAAGTTTATTTTTTCCCATGAAAGAGATTTATCTAGCTTTACCTTTAAAGATCTAAGCAAAGTTCACTGTCAAAGTTGTACCTGGTAGCAAACTCCTTGTACTGGCTTGGTTAATGTGCCCAATCACTTTTTCACCTTCATCTTTCTTCTCCCTAGAAAATGCTGAAAGCATCATCCTACAAGAAGCTTGGGCAAGGCTGGACCTTAAGCTGTAGGGAAGCTAAGCTGTTCTGTACAAATAAATGCAAGATATTGCAACCAAGAGAAAACAAGTATGTGAGAAAATAGTTTTGGGTGCTGAGGATAAGGTATTCAAGTTGAAAAGTACATTTATAGTACGAGCTCATGCTGTGAAGACAGGGGTTTTTAGACCACCGATTAATAAGAGTGTGAGTATTGAGACTCACTGCCCAGGATTCCCAAAAAACACCAATCACTGAAATCTGTTTCTGGATATTCTCTTCTGTAAGCAATATTTTTCAAGTTTTTTTTTTTTTTTTTTTTCCATGAGGAAAAAACAGGAAGAGGAGCATGTCCCTAGGCTGCTCATCCTGTCATGTCTATGCTAGTCTCTTGGATGGTGACTGGACTCAAGTTGCAGAGCCAGCGGAATTTAGGGCTGAGTTTCTCAACAGTTATGGCACTGAAAAACACTCACTTCTGCCTGCAACTGCAAAGAAAAGTATGCCCTTATTGCTTTGGGACTGTGTTGAGAACCTGTGCTGGAGTGGGATCTTCAGCAGTTGTAGGTTGCATGCTAGTTGGCCTAAACACAAGGGGCTTATGCAGAAGGCATAGGTAAATGAATTAAATCTTAATAAGGTTGTATCCAATGAAGTTTACATACTTTAAAGTTTAGGTGATAGGAGGAGGGGAACAAAGAATGCTGCCATCTAATTTGGGATCGGAGGTTTCAATTCTTCTGGTTACTAAAATTGTAATGGAAAGTATCTATCTTACCTTATTCTCTGAAACATAAATACCTTGAAAAAAATAACTCTGGAGTGCTTCTGCTCTCTGAACCCTAAATGGGTAAGAAGAAGCTTTCCCTTTACTTGTACCTTGATTAGCAGTAATTTGGATATTACGTTTGTGGAGTCCCAAGGCTTCATTTAGTGTTGTGCCAGTCCAGTTTGACATGTTTGTAAATCTGTACCTCAACATGACACCAAAAAAGAGTGCTGGTGATTCAGACGTAGGGTAATTTTAGTTTGGTTTAATTCTGATAAAATAAGACAAAGGAAAATTTCAGCACAGATATTTCACATAATGTCACAGACCCCATTCTGGCATAATTCCATGTCTGCCAGAATATCCTTCCATTAAACCGATTGCAAGCTTATATGCACTAGAAATTGAAAGGCAATGTGGGTTTATCACTTAATCTTCAATATTAGTTTTTCCTTTTTTTTTTTTTTTTTAATTTAAATTTAAATTCATTGGACACTTCTGTTGAACCTCTTCAGAGAGATAATTTCTTTCCCAGTCTTCCATTTAAGATTTGTCAGGGAACAAGTATGTGTTGTAGATCAATTTGACCTGAGGTCTCCTCATCAGCAATGTACACATCAACCATACTCTGAAACACATTCAGCTTTCTTTTGAATCTGTCATGAATTTGCTCACTCTCTGTGTCATTCAGATAAATTATAAGCTTAGAGATTCTGCAAATGCTGGGCAATCTCTCTCTTTTTTATTATTTATTCCTTGCAGCAGAGATTTGTTTCATGCACAATCATTTTAATTTGTTTATCAGGATACGAGTGAGGCATTTTGAGTAAGATAAACACTGAGCTGAACTTTCACCCAAACAGGAACCAAATTAATCTCAGTGTTAAGAAAATAGTCTTTATAAATACTAAATCTCTGTGTTGCACAAATGTGGCAAGAAAACCAGAATGAGATATTTACAAAATCATTTATATGACACACTCAACTGATTTTTAGATTAGCATAAGCTTCTAATTTTTGGAGTTTCTCTATTCATGTTCATGTTGGTTCCTGTTTTTTAACAAGGTGCTTAACAATATATACACATATATTCATAAATCTGGTTCATATTTTTTGAAACTATTTCTCACACTGTGATTTATTGTACTGCTAGCTCTTAGTTAACCCCTATTCTAGTGAGGTAAATATGATAGGAGTTGCATTTAGATCAAACAATGCATACATAATATAAAGCTGACATTTTGTATGAAATGCTAACAGAAGCATCTGATTTTGCTTCTAGTGAAGTCAGTAGATGCAGAAGTCCTTAAATGAGGATTTATTCATGAGTGTTAGTTGCTGCACACACATGCAGCTGCCTTACCTGCCAGGTGTGCTAAGGGCAGGAAAAATTGCGGTGTGAAAAAGAGGTATGAATATTAAAAGATAGCATAAATTTTTATGAAGAATTGCAATTCCTGAGCTGTAAGTTCTAGCTTCTCAGATTACTTAGACTGGGATAAATTAGAAATGCTATGGTTAAAAGTATATGTGTTTATTCATGGTGTTATCTTCCTATTGGTAAATATAATTCTAATGAAAGCAAAAATGGTTGGATGAATTTGCTGATTTCACTAGAACCTGGTGAGAAGGTAGAAGGGCATTTGTAGGAAAAACATTTTATACCTTCAAAATATTATCTTTCCAGGTCTCTGATATTTCTTTTTTTTTTTTTTTTTTTTTTTTCAGTACAAAATAGCTATTGAATGTAAAAAAATCTATAGAATCATACAAATGATGAAGTTGGAGGGAACTTAACCCATTTTCTTCCTCGAAATAGTGTCTATATTATACTCAGAACAGATTAACCTGTAAAAATTGCAGATAAAAAAAAAATCTGCTGTGAGACAAAATATTATGATTAATCATAAACCAAGGAAAAAGAATAAATGATTCTTTGAACACAATTTGATTTTTTTTGCATTCTTTCTTAAGTTTATGATACAATATTGAATATCTGAGTTTCTTAGGAAGCAGAAACTCTTTTATAACTCATTTATAACTTCAATTGACAATATCATAATGTACCAAAGCCAACACAATAATACAGAAATCAGAATCACTAACTGAAAATTTCATGTGTCTAAATTAGAGCTGGTCAAAGTGTTACACAGCTCTAAATATTGTGTTTGATTTACTCAGAGTGGGTATTGACTTTCCCAGTACATAATTTTATACCCTAAAGGAAAAACAATCCATCCTGCATGCTAAAGTCTAGCAGAAATTGTTGCCATTTCAACATCAAGTAGAAATTTTTATTCCAAACAGTGAGGTTACCTGACCTCTTGCTTTTGGATTCCATAATAATTATATTATAAGAATCATATAATAATCATACAATATAATTAAATCACATAGAATGGTTGGAAGCAACCTTAAAGATCACTTAGATCTGCTGCTCCCCTGTAATGGACAAGGACACATTCCATTAGATCAGGCTGCTCGAAGCCCCAGCCAACCTGGCCTTGAACCCATCCAGGAAGGGGGCATCCACAGCTTCTTCGGGCAACCTGTCCCAGTGCCTCACTAATCTTATAGCAAATAATTTCTTCCTAATAACTAATATACATCTACCTTTGTTTGGTTAGGGTTTTCCTAATCCTGTATCAGAGGCCACCATTTTCTTTCATGATTCCCCAGACTTGCTCACTGTATTTCTTTCACCCTTATAAAAGATTTCCATTGTCTTTCTTCTGGTGTTGCTTCCTCTCTTCCTGCTTTTTCATTCGTAGCTGCCATGTTGATGTTTGTTCATCTGTAAAGGGCACAGATGGGGAAAGGAATGAAGCAGAAGCAGCTGGAAGTTGTGCAGAGGTGGTCAGCGAGTAGATCTGAGCTAATACACAAAGTATTAACTCAGATCTCATGTTGAAAACATGAGTAGGGAACCAGAAGCAGCAGAGATGGATAAACAGTACATGTCAAAAATGTTTTGTCTATAAATAAGAGGAAATTAAGTGCCCCAAGGCTTCATTGGCACTGACTTACTGTTGCAGAGGGATTGCTCATACTCTTCCAGAAAGTGCACATAAAAGTCTTGAAGCACTTAGAAGTGCTGCAGTCTGCATGCTAACATAGCCACAGCTTTGTTCCTCACACTGTGAGACACACAGCCCATAAAATATTTGTATTTGCTCTGGTAGGAAGAAAAGCGCATGTCCACATCTAAATAGGGTCACAACATTTCCCTTGCTGAGGCACAACCTCCATGTGAATTGTCCTGAACAGCAAATCCTCTGCTTTCTCTGCACTTGGATCACTCAGCTTCTCCAAGAACTGCAAACCAAGGACCATTTTTTCCCAGCCAGTTCAAAGGTTACATCAAATGTCCCCAGTCAACTTGCCATCAGCCACACACTTTCTTCCTTCCTACCGACTGTCTTCTGCAGCCTTGCTTTCCCCTTTTAACATGGCATACGGAGCATGGCATATGCCACAAGAGTCCTGGTCATCCCTGTGGATCAAACTTACAGCCAGCCCTAAAGAAAAGCCCACACAGCAGGTAGCAGTGTCCACAGAGCACCAAAATTTCCCACAAAGGATTTGGTTTCCTTGATTCCAGCAGAAAGCACAGATATTGCTTTTGGAAAACAGCTGGTTCACATCCAGCCAGCACCTGGACAGTAATCTACAGGCTGTAAAAAGATTCTGTAGCTATATCCCTGTTTCCTCATATCATAGCACCAGCCCTGCAAAAATGTTTCTGTGAATCCTTGTATCATACAGCTACATTCATTTAAGTTTGTGCACCTCAAACTGTTATTTTCAGCTGGGGTCCACAGATCTGAAGGGTTTTGAGACATAATGGATGAACTCAAGAAAGGCTCTGCCACTCCAACAGAACACTCCTAGAAGTTTTGCAACTCCCAAACTACAGATTTTGGTGATGATTTCCATCTTCAGGGAAGCAAAGTGAGATCTGCATCAGCATGCATAGATTTCAAAAGTGCAAGTTAACAGTTGCTTCACTTTTTATTGCATGATTTATGGTGGTTTAACTCAAGTCACGGTATATTTAGGGAGACTGCAATTCTGCGTAAATAGTCAACTAGCAGGGTTTACTGTGTCAGTATACACATAAATATATTTGTTAATCTTAGGTTGAAAATTATTGGAAAACTACCCCTAGGGAAACAGTGAAATACTGACATCTTCTTTTATTATTCTACTCCAAGAAAAACCTTACCTGCGCACCAGTTTCATAGCAAAAAAAAGTGTTTTTGTTTTTGTTTTTGTTTTTGTTTTCCTCAATGACAATTTACTCCTACTGCTTACTGGGATGGGGATCCTCGTTACATCATATATAACATTGTTGCATTTTTCTTTAGGTATATAAACATATTAGCCTGTGGAATTTCCTAAAATATGGGAGCAAAAAAAAGGAGCAATATAATTATATTTAACTATATTAAAAAAAAAAAAAAACACACACACATACACCAAAACAAAACAACAAAACAACAACAAATGAACAAACAAAACAAAGCAAAAAGCAAAAAAGAAAAACAAAGAAAAGAGTGTGAATTTGTTTTAATTGAACCAAATCACTCTACCAGCTTATGCCCTAAACAAGGCCATTTTAGCAAATTCTTTCAAATGAAGCCCAACTGGGATGAAGTGCCAAGTATTTTACTGCCAAGCCTGTAAATGCTGGCGACATTATCCTCTTATTTTGCCAGTGTAATAGAGGATCAATTGTAAGATGCTACAGAGGCTCAGCTACATAATCATTAATTATGGTTTCTGTATTAACTACAAAGGAAAAATAAAAAAATAGGCACTTGGTAAAACCTTTCTTAGTTCCAAATGTCAAGTTAAACCTTCATGAGGCTGATAAATAGACTGAAGATTCAGTGCTGTTGTCATGATGGCTACATAGTCATCATCGTTGATTACAATAAGTACAGTTTTTATATCTGGGAAAATGTAAGGGGAAGGGCTATGAAATACAGTAGCACAAAATGCTCTACTAAACTTCACAGGAGTATTCTAAGACAATTGTTCAAGAAGCTGGATTTGTACAGTATGCAGATTACATGAAATATCATGACTGTAAATCAAAAAAAAAAAAAAGTCCAAAATTGGAGTAATGTTCTGATCATAGGTTTGATTATTGAACATACCAGTCCACGTGATTTGAATACATTAATTTTGAGATGTGAACCTATTATAACTTGTATGTGCTTATTGCATCAGGCATTACTTTAACAGTTAAAAAAAAAAGTCTCCTTTTCTACATAAAAGAGCCTTTTTGTTAAGTTGAATAAAAACTTGATAAGAAAAATAAAAAATCTTCAAATCCCTTGAGAAGAACAACGAAGAAGAAATTATACCTTTTTATTAAAAAACCTTGTGTGAAAAAATGAGATTGGGTCTCTGAAGTACAAGTACAACAGCAATAGCAAATTGGCTTTACTTAGTAAGGTAGTGGTTGTCCATCTGCTTTTTCTTTAAGACAGGGTTTGCAAATGTTTTTTCTTGTTGCCTTTGGGCAGAAAAAAACATTCAGATGAAGCCACAAGTGGACATGGCTTCATGATTTTTATTGCCTAGAGTGAAAATACATTTGAGGTTGCGTATCCTGTAAGTATTAGGTCATCCACTGATTTACAGCTTTACTGCTGCAATTTTCTAGACAAAGGAAACCAAAACCAGTATCCTTTCCTTTGAAAATGTACTTTACATGTACCTTTCATGACACAATATTTCAACGAAAGAAATGGAGCTTGGTGACTTGAGCCAATATATTACTTACAGATACTTTATTTTTAATTGTCTTCTGCCTGTATTGCTTACTTTCAGACTACATCCTCTATATGCTTATACAGCTTGGTAATGATTGAAATAGGAATAAAATGGTTTGAGCTTTCTTAAAAAAAACTTTTCTTTTTTAGGGTTTCCCACTGCAAATAGAGAGCATGATATTACAACTAAAAGGTTTTGCTATGGAAGGCTGTCATGGAATCATAACAAGTTTATCAGTGTTTGGAAACTTGTGTTTTCCACTGATGGCAATGGCTGCTTGTCTGGATTTCTCAGCTGAGCAGTCTCCATAGTTATTTTTCCACCACAGCTAGTAGAGTATGATAGCACTGTCTAAGCTACATGTCTTAGTGAAGCCTGATTGCCTTTTCAGGGCTGGCTAGCTTTGCTTTCTTAACATCTGGAGGGAGTGCTATATGATTCTGACTTCAGCATAAATCAGATTTATTGCAGTTTGCATGTAGTGATTTGCATTTATGTACCAAAGTTTAGATTTGAAGATATTACACAAAATCCCAGACTATATCATTAAACAGTTACACTACAGTATTTATTAACCAGTTTTCTACTGAAAACATGTTTGTCATATATTCATAAGTTGGAGTTGTACTTCTGGCATATATATATATATATATATTTGTTATAATAATTACAGAATGTTCCAGAAGGGTTATTAAACTTGTATGTTTCCACAATCTGTTTATGTAACAGTTATATGTACAGCATATATCTGCTTTTCAAGGATATTGCAATAGAATGTGCAAATTGTAATCTCTTTAAGGCAATGACTTTTCACTCCAAAAGCATTGCTAGCAGTCAGCAAAGAAAAAACACAGCAAGATACATATAGCTTGTCGTCACAAGGTACATCAGATGTGATCACTGTTACAAGTCTCCTTTCCCTGAAGGAATTTCTTCATTGAATGTCCTGAAGAAAGAAAACCTATTGAATAGTCTTGGTAATTTTCTCTGCAGGGTCAGAAAATGTGCAAATTAGAGGTTGCCAAAGATATTTCACAGGCGCACACACAAAGACCTTGTACTTGTCTTAAAAAAGCCAAAGAGTCTCTAGTCTAACAAGTAGAGTAGAGACATGTCAAGTGATGAAATCAAATGTGAATGCAAAAGCTTTTCTCTGCTAAAAAAGAACACAGCCTTTAGATGAATATTAGCAAACCCTACTATGTCATATTGCTACAATCAGCATCTCTCTGGGAAATAAGAATACATTAGTTCAGGTCAATATCTGCACTCCCATCAGAAAAAATTGCCTAACTGTGTTTGTCTGGTAATGATAATGACATTGCTAGCCTCCAGGGAGTTGACGTCACACAACTAAGCAACTCAGGAAGAGCAGAATACATAAATGAACCAGCAAAGACCTACACAGCTATGGACTGATTCAACTGATGGGTGTTGCACTAACGCTGCCATGCAAAAATCCAAATGTGCTTCAAGCTTCAAGATAAGAAAATAGGTAAATATCAAATGTGTTTTAGGTATATAACCAGTATTAAGTGACCCATTTGAAAGGAAACACTTAAAGAACAGAAACGTGTCTGAATCAAACCTACTGTGCTCCCTTCATTCTCAGATGTACATGTGTGAATGGTGTATCTACATTTGTGATGGTTAATGTTCCTTTCCACTGTAAATAATGGAAATCCTCTGCCTCACCTCTTCTGCTGTCAATCTCTCTCTACCTCTCTACTTATGCACCTGCCTAGCTAGTTATGAATATGCACAAGTCTTCCAAATACAGCTATGAAAAGGGAACTAAATGTCAAAGCCTGTGAGTAAAGTGTGTCAACTGTATTGTTAGCATGAAGGTAAAGGTGTCATGTGATTTTTTTTTTTCCCCATTAAATAAAGAATGAATATGCACTGTTTGTTTTATAAGAAAGGAACAGTGAGCTTATCAGTGTGATTCCAGCGGTTAAGGTAGGAGGATTTTTTCATGTTTGTTCAAGGGTTTACATGAAGCTAATTCTCTCTGTGTTTTGCATTTATTTAATTAAAAGAGAGGCTCAGTCAATATTGCTGTAGCAAAGCCAAGGCATGTCTGAACTCATTAAAGTATGTTTTATACACTGACAGTGATGAAAGACCTGCTGCTGGTGCTGCTGCAAGTCCATTTAGTTTTTATTTGACATCATGCTATTTTGCCTGTGCTGTCAAAGCCTGTATATGAAGTAGAATACTATGAAAAAAAGAGTACATCTGAAAAGGAACCAGGGATTTCTCAGGTGCTACACAGACACTACCTCATTTGCCTATACTGTTGCCTGTCTTTCAGTACAGCAGGTTTGGGCAATCTGCTTTTAGCCCCCTTGGCTCGCTTAACCATCTCAAAATGGTGTCTGTTCTCCCTCCACAGCCTCCTCCAAATAGCTGCATGTGGGAGGAGATACCTGCAATACAGCTTCTTCTACCCGCAATCCACCTCACATATGTTTGAGATGGGAAAAAGTGGGGCAGTTGCAAGCATTCTAACTCATCTTCAACTTGTAAAAGGAATTAGCTGTGCTGAAGCTAAACTTCTGCTGTGGATGATTTTCAGCCCACTGGACTGCCAGGAAGAACTGCCATTGGTGGATGCTGCTTACCTAATATCTTGATTGTGTAGTCAAGTTTTTGTAGGGCATTCATAAAGGCTGACTTAGCCCACTCAGGCTCATGTCTCCAGACTGTCTCTATAGCCAGGGCAAAGGCAGTAGAGCATGCAGGAGCATCACAGGATTCTAGTTCTTTCCCCTGGCTGCAGAGGTGATTAGCCTCACTGGGTTGAAGTTAGATTCCATGAAAACTCTTTTAGTTGGACTTTTATCAAAATGACTGCTTCAGGGTTGAGCAGATTAAATTCCTATAGCTGCATTTTGACATGCTGTTTTGCTTTATTTCTCTCTGCACAGTACTGCTTAAGCACTGCCCAGAATTTTTAGAAGCTTCAGATCTGATGTGATTCATCCATTTTGAACAGCTTTTCAATGTTAGCCAGAGAAGATCTATTTTATTCCCTCTTTCTACCTCAAAATTAGATGAAAAGGTCTGTCTGTGTTCATCATCTGTTTGTTCATCAGTTCCCTTTAATGACTTCTGAACACATTGGTCATTTTCAGCCCCATTTACAAGACAGTAGAAGTCTCAAAAATGTTAGTTCACTCAAAAACAAAACAAAACAAAACAAAACAAAACAAAACAAAACAAAACAAAACAAAATAACAACACTAATAACAAACAACAGCAACATCAAACAGCAGAGGAAAAGCTGAGGGAGTGGGGTTTGGTTAGCCTGGAGAAGAGTGCACCAAAAGTGAAAAGACAGCATCCCTCTGGTGCCCACAAGGAGGCCATTAAAGAGCCAAACTCTTTACAGTGATGTATAGCAGAAAGACAAGGGGAGTAACCTGAATGGGAGAGCTTCAGTTGTGATATTAAGGAGGAGCTGTTTCCCGAGGAAGACAGTCAAGTAGTGGAACAAAGGCCCAGAGCAGCTCTGCATTCATGGGAGGTTTCAACAACCTGAATGAAGCCCAGAACAGCTTGGTGTGACCCTGAGGTGACGCTGCTCTAAGCAAGAGGTTGCACTAGAGGCCTTCTGAGGTCCCTTCCAGCCTGGATTATTTTGTGATTCTGAATTTTATCCATAGAGGGCGTTAAGCACTGTTAAATTTAGGCATTAGTGACTAACCAAATCCAAAATGAGAACTCATAATATTTTTTTCATGATATGCAAGAGGAAATATTTAAAGATTGATCTATCTATCTATCTATCTATCTATCTATCTAAGAAAATCAACTACATAACTACATCAAATTATAAATTTATATGCAATAACCTGGAGAAGTAAAGAGATGGTATTTGAATGTTGTGCCCATATGAATCTCAGCACTACACATGACAGAAGTGTTTTTAGATCCATTTTTGCAATGGTGTTCTGGGATTCAAGATCGTTGCCTTCAGCACTGTCTCCATATGATTACTTTCTGCTTGCCAGTGTTAGCCTTAGCTACAGATGATTTATAGTCTCTTGACAGGTAGCTGCTGAGTCCAACACATTTTGATGGCAGAAATCCCTACCAGCTTCACCAAGACCATGATTTCACCCTGTGTGCCCAGATAGGGGAAGCCCAAACCCTGCTGCTGGCACTAAGCCACAATAACAACAGCAATATATCCAAACACCAAAAGAAAATATTGTGCAGGATACCTGTAACTTTAACAAAAGAAGCAGTAACAACATGATTCTGCATCTAGTATCAGGCCCTGCTGTGGTCTCAGTTCCATTTCATCTGCCAGCTCTTTCCTCAAAGGGCACATTTTGACTGAAGAGGAATCAATTCCTCTGATTTGAACTTGGTAAAATGTTTCCCTTGAGGCACAGTCTGGCCTTCAGACTGACCTGACATGGTCACTCTTCTGTATGCTAGAGATCCACTCTACCATATGTGTTTACAACAAAGTGAGGATTTCCAGGGCTGCTCCAGAATTCTTGTTCTGGCAGAAAGAGCCATCAGAGGCTTGCCCATAATGCTACGCTGACAGAGCTACACTATATGCAGGACATGAGGCTGCTCTGCCCAGTGAGGTTGATCCCATGCTTTGTAGATATACTCATAGAATACTAGAATATTATGAGTTGAAAGGAACCCACAGGGATCATTGTTTCTAACTCCTGGCTCCACACAGGACCACCCAAAAATTAAACCAAGATGAAAGCTGTGATGAGGTCTCCCCTCAGTCTCCCCTTGTCTAAGCTGAACAAACCAAGTATTCTCAGCTGCTTCCCATATGTCTTGCCCAATATACCCTTCACTTCTTCATAGCCTTCCTTTGGACTCTCTCTAACAGTTTTATGTCCTTATACTGCAGTGCACCAAATTGCACATAGTACAGAGCAGAGCAGGAAAATCCTTTCTCATGACCAGCTAGCAATATTATCCTTGATGCACCCAGGGTATGGTTGGACCTTTTGGCTGCCAGGAACACTGTTGACACATATTCACATGTCTGTTTATAAGTGCTAAAACTGTTTTAATAGAATGGACAAGCAAGCATTTCATATCTTGGTAATAAATTAAGAAAAATCATTTATTGTTAGTATTATTTTTTAAATACTCATCCAAAAAGATGGGTGCTTAGTCCATATTGCTTTCCAATTGCATTCACATCACAAAATTGTTCTTACTTGAAATCTTTATGGTACTTAGTAATTTTTTTGTGTTAATTTTTTTTCCCTCAAAAAATATCCTTTAGAATAAAGAAAAGGAAATTTATATCTAAATGAGGTATTTTTATGAAGTTTTTCTTTTAAAGAGTCTGCTTATATCTTTTGGCAAAGATTTGTACAAACTAACTGCAGAAAACAAAAAAAGCTATTTAATATTTTTTTTAATATAACATTATATTTGAATGATTATTTGGATGGCTTTCCCATGCTACCCCATGTAGCACATACATGCATGTCGAATACCTTCATTACAATCAGTCTTGAGAAAAATTTGGTGTGCCTCAAGCAAAAACTTAAAAATATATATATAAAAAAGTTGAAACAAGCAATCTAGTCACAGTTTATCTACACATACGCACACATGCTTCACATTCCTACTGACATGTATTTATCTTTTTCCTGATAACTCCTTTCCTTTCTGGTTCTCCATGTTGGTTATTGTTGTTTACATTATATTTTTTTCTATTTTTATCCTACATTTACTAAGTGATTTATAACCAGAATCATGATCTCTGGCCTGAACAATTTGCATGTTGATTAGACTAATGTGCCACAGGATACTGATGTACTTCACTGATTTCTACAATAAAACCCAAAATGATTCATTGTGTAACAATTCCTTCAGGTCATTAGATTACTGTGGCAGGTGCTGTTTTATCTGCAAAATCTAACAAAAAATAGTTTCCTGCAATATGAGACTGCAATGATGGGAAAATTATAATGTTTGGAATATTTCTGCAAAATATGTCAGCTACTTTATTTCCATGGGTTGGACAAGAAAATGAAGAACCCATAGAATGTACTGGTTTTGAGAAAAGAGGAAAAAATGCTTCTGAAGAATTTGATATAGAGTTGATGTTATGTATATTCTAAATACAGTGTTAGCCTAATGTTATTCTGGAAGTTAATAATATTACTGTTAATGGAGTCAAACTCAAAATATTGGTGATAGAAAGAAAAGAAAAAATGCTTTCACCAGATTTCTGTTTTCTAATATCTGCCTGTGCATAGAGATCTCTGTACTACACACATCTATATACTCACGTAGAATACATGGTGGAATAGATCTATTAATGGAAAAGGCAATAGATATTTGCCCACATCATATGTCTAAAACTTAGAAGATACAACAGAAAGGAAAATATACTTTCCAGGCTGACCTCCTGTGCCCATCACCATGGTATCTCAATATGTTCACAAGAACATTAATTGCTGTGCCTGTTCTTTCTCACACACAGTTCTTTTTAACTCTCCTTTCTTTTCCTGTGCAAGACTTAGGAGATGGAACTGCATTAATTTCTAAATATTATTATAGAGTGGCTGGGGGTATTTGGTTTGTTCAACTTGAAGAGGAGACTGAGGGGCAACCTCATCATGATTTAGAGCCTCCTCATGAGAGGGAGTGAAGTGGCCAGCACTGATCTCTTTGCTCTGGATCTAAGCAACAGGACCTGAGGGAACAGCTTGGAGCTGTGACTGGGGAGGATCAGGCTGAGTGTTGGGAAAAGGTTCTTCACCAAGAGTGTGTTGGGCACTGGAACAGGCTCCCCAGGGAAGTGGTCACAAAACCAAGCCTGACAGAGTCCAAGGAACATTTGAACAGTCTCAGTTGTTCACGTATGGCTTGATTTTGAGTGGTCCTGTGTGGAGCCAGGAGTTGGACTTGATGATTCTTGTGGGTCCCTTCCAAATAAGGTTATTGTGTGGTCCTATGATTTTAGAATACGTAATGCAGTTTTCTTAATGAGTCACATAAAGAAAAGACAGATTTCATTTTGTCTGTGGGGTAGCTTAGTTCTTGTGAGGCTGTGTTTCATAGTCTTTCAGAGATTTAAAAGGAAACATGAAATTGGACAAAACAAGGACCTTCAGGATCTGAGCATCATTGCCATTGGGGAAACTAAAATCTGTTTATAGAAACCAGATTTTGCAATGTTTCCTCTGTTATATCCATAATGTCATAGCAGAATTAGAGTATGCTCAGTTCTGACAAGAACCTGAGAAGACCTGTAACGCGTCCTTAACCCAGTGTTAGCCACACGGGTTTCTCTCTGAAGTGTAGCAAGCTGAAGTGCATGTGCTTCCAGTGTCCCAGATGGTTCTTGTACAATCCCTATAACTTTCAGACTTCTATTTCCTTCCTGCTTTTCCTTCCAAAATGCCACTGACTATGAATAACTTAATTTGCTTGCCAGAGCTCTCTATCACTTTCTCCAGCCTTAAGAAAGTAACTTTCTAACACTGTGTTTCAATGTCTTCTGGCAGAATATTTTCCATCTGCTTTTTAGATGTGTGAGTGTGGGAGGGGCAGAGGAGGCTGGGATAGCGGGGGTGGTGTCAAGGAAAGACGCCAAGACATACTGCTCTCACTGAGATGATCTACTGCTTCCTTTCTGTTTCCACACAGCTTGATTCCACACAGCCCGCGCTTCCCTTAGGTGTGGCTGCTGTTCCTCACATTTCCCCGAGGTAAGGATAAAAAAAAAAAAAAAAGAGAAGAAGAAAGTGAATTCCTCTATAGATAACTTTCAGAATCTATAGGGATCAAAACAGTTTGTGAAATACAGCTTTTATACAGTTATTCTGGGCTTTTCTTTGAACCTTGTAATGTAACTAACACGAAAAGTGTTTGAAGTAAGAGCACTGCTCTGAGTGGACAGAGAGAGCTGGACAAGAACATGGATACCCAGAAGGAAGTGGAGCTGAACACCATCCCTATCAAAGTAGATAACTTGAAACGTCATTCTGTGAACAGGGAGTACAAGGAGTTTTCTGGTTATCACAAAAGGAAAATAATATAAGCAGTGACTGTTTTACAAGATACAAAGAGGAACAACATAAGTTTATCTGCCATGTGGATTTTAATGATTCGCCTTTTCAGTGAAGATACACATACTACAAGAAGTTTTTCTCCATTTGGACTGGGAGTCATAAAGCTGATAAATCTTCCCTTAACTCTAGACATGTCTTTGGAGTGATTTTCTGGAATGTTACATAAGTAATAAGAAGTTGTAAGAGACATCCTGAAGTATCCTTTAAGATCACATTGTAATAGTTATGTAAGAAGAAGCAGCTACTTTGATTAGCTTGTGAAGTTCAAGAAATATGACAGCAGGCATTATGCTTAGCATGGAACATATTAATGGTGGATTAAATAATACAGTATCCTCTTGTGAAACACCAGTCAGGCAGTGTGTTGCTTGCGGCTGTACCTGATGTGGTGCACCCCATCACATTCAACCACGAGTACTAAGCTAGGCTGTGCATGGCCTTTATGTAAACAGGGACCACTCAGACATCCCACCCACACTTTCCACAAGACAAGGAACTGAATTTGTTCTGTGGAGCACTATTAGATCATGGAAACTGAATGAAAAAAAGCTTTGTGCAGCTCTGATGTTGACGCATAGCAAGGAAAATGGTTAATGATTGGTCAGTTTCCTTTGAAATCTTATGCATTTATCCCTTCTGAGTTCTATTAAACCCAGTAACGTTTCATCCAAGTTTTATAGTTTCTCAGTGGATAACTGGCTATTAGACATAGTAGTGTTTTATCCAGACTACATATTTTCTTTAGTAGATTTCTTTAGCCTATCTGTATGACTGACAGGGAATTGGATAAGAATCTCCAGTTCTTGGAAGATGTAATGTAAAATTATCTCACTGAGATGTTCATGGCATAAAAGTCTGTTTTTTTTTTTTTTTTTTTTTTTTTCTTTGTAAGAATCTAAGAATCATTAAAGCTGAATTAACATGTTTTACCATTACAAAGTAGTGAATTTATTTGCTGATATCTATTTGTTAATGTTATACAGTGGTTATTTTAAAGCTTTTCTTACTCTGTAGTCTTAACTGTGTTTGACTGTTGAAAATCTACATACAGCTGACTAATTAATTTATCCTTTGTCAAAGTTAGGAAACACTTTGCATAGCAATTCACAAGAACTTCATGCTCTGCTTAAGTTAGATTGTTGCTCCATGTACCTTGCAGTGTGTACAAGACAAAGGCAGAATCTACAGCTTTGTTCTATTTTGCATTAAATTGTAGGGTTCTTTTTTTTTTTTTTTTTTTTTTTTTTCTTTTTTTTTCTTTTTGAGCATACGCCACCAAGCATGCTAATGAACCAGTCAAAGAATCAGCTGTACTAACAGTTAATGAGAATTCAAAGAGATTTATTTAGCCTAGCATCATCATTTCAGTGAAGATTCAAAGAGGATTAATTTGATTTATGTCAAAATGGAGGAATCTTTATATAATATGCAGTCAAACTCTCATGAATATATTTATGCAGACTCACAGGATTCTTCAAATTCATGTAAAAAAGGCTATGAAAAAAGAAGACAATATTTATTTATATGCAAATTATTCTTTTTGTGTAGAAAATCTATTTCAGATTTCAGATGTGTTTATATCTCTCCTCTGCAATGCTTGAGAACTTACAGGATAAAATTTGGAGCTGCTGAAATAATTAAGTTTTATATTTGATTTTAATGGGCTGCAGAATTCATCTACAAAAGCTGATGGGTAGACATCACTGAAAAAACTGTACAACATAATACTTAAGGGCAGTCTACCATACCTCAGATCAGCTTTTCTTTCTGGGATACATGTCACATACACATAGTACACATAAGTGTAGCAGAAACATTTCATCTGCTCTCTTTTGGAGAAGCTGCATGACTCACATCTTTCTCATACCCAAGTAAAGATCTCACACTAATAACACCATTACACTGCACCGAAACCTCATGTACAACTATAGGATATATGGAAAAGATAGATGACTCCAGCATCAGCAGGATTTGTAAACACATTACTGTTCCTCAAACACCATATCATTACCATTTCCAGGAACTGTGCATGGCATCCTGAAGTGGCTTTTCATATGCCATTTCCATTGTCCTTCATGCTCTACTGTTTTCATACAATGATCCTGCATCATACATGATGATACTGTGAGTCACAGATGGCTTTAACACAAAAAAACTTGTGTTAAACATTTTTTTTCATGTATACATCGAAATCCAAATTATTCATGAGTAACTGCACTTTTGTAAGAAAACTTGTGATACCTAAAGTCCAAATTCATAAGATTATTCATGCATAGCCAGAAAAGAAAATATAGTATGCAGTATCAAGTGGCCTGAACAGCTCTTACAATGTCCTTCTCCTTTTTATTTTGATATTTTTTAAAATTTTATTTTGTTTTGTTTTGTTTTGTTTTAATTTGTTGTCTGATAGAGTTTTTTAAGCAATGAGGAGAATTATGTCCAATGTACATGAATGCAGTCTTTTGTCTGGTCTGGAGCTCTTTCCAAGGCTTTAGGTGTGTTTATTACTGGCAGTAAATGTTAATCGAAGACCATCCATGAGAAGCAAAAGTGCTTTACTAGATCCACGTGGCTACTGGTAGCTGATGTTAACATTCATAATAACCAAAATTTTCAACTGATATGTACTTTGTTGAATAATGTGAGGGAAGTGATAGATCTAGATTTGTTTTGCACCAAAATGGATTTTTCTCACTTCACAGCACAAGGATATATATATTTATTTCATTTCAGTATTCTTTCATGGTCAATAACAACATTCTTAGAAATATTTTCTCTCTGAAATGACTCTCAGGTCTTCTGAGTATAAATAATGTTCTCTGTCAGACATCATGTTCAGCACATATTAATAATGTCATGCTTTAGTGATAGGGACTTAATGTGATGCATTGTCTAACCTACTGTATGGATCATGCACATAAATATTTAAACATTCAGAATGAAATTTTAGCTTTGGCATTGCCTTGAAAACGTGAAGTAGGGAAAATCATCCCTTTTAAACCAATGGTAATTTTAAATACTCACATGTATATGCTTACTACATTATCAAAATAAAGATATGCAGAGTGATGCAGCATTTTTGGCCACAGAACTGTAAAAGAACAGTGAGCACACAAAAAGTATGCAAAGAGACATTCTGCGACATGTCAGTGGCAGTAAAGTCCGCTGAGCTACAGCCAGTTCAAAATCCCATCAGAAAATTCTGGAAAAAAAAAAAAAGAAAGAAAAAGGAGAGATGTTTTTAGCAAAATAATATCTATTTCTCACTAAACCGAAACTGAATCTGAAAAACAATGGTAGAAAATTCAGTAACTCCATCAGGATGGATAAAGTCTGGTTTCCCACTGATTTGTGTTCTCTGATCTTCATATCCTACTCAGCAGCATTTGGCCCAGAAGGCCAACGGCATCCTGGCCTGCATCAGAAGTAGTGTGGCCAGCAGGACGAGGGAAGTGGTTGTCCCCTTGTATGTGGCACTGGTGAGACTGCACCTTGAATATTGTGTTCAAGTTCGGACTTCTTACTGCAAGAAGGATATTGAGTTGCTTGAGTGTGTGCAGAGTAGAGCAACAGATCTGCTAAAGGGACTAGAAACCTAGAGTTATGAGGAGTGACTGAGGGAACTGGGCCTGCTTAGTCTGGAGAAAAATAGGCTGAGGGGAGACCCCATTGCTGTCTATAGCTACCGGAAAGGAGGTTGCAGTGAGGAGGGTGTCATTCTCTTTTCTCAACTGACAAGAGATAAGATGTGAGGATACAGTCCCAAGTTGCATCAGGTGAGGATTAGATTGGCTATTGGGAAGGGTTTCTTCATGGTGTGTTTGTGCGTGCATGTGATCAAGCATTAGAACAGGCTGCGTAGGGAAGGGGTGGAGTCCATGACCCTGGGTGTACTTAAATGGGTGGAAATGGCACTAAGGGATATGGTTTAGGGATGGGACTTGGTAGGTCAGGTTGATGGCTTGGCTTGATAATCTTGAAAAATTTTTGTGAAATAGATAATTTTATGCTTCTATGATTTTATGATATTTCTCCACATCAGCAAGCCTCTTTTCTGATAGCTTTCCTCCTTCCCTGTCCCAGGGTTCCTGAATGAGTGTTTTGGAACTGCTGATCCTTGGAGGCTACCGGCAGTCCACAGAAATCTAGATGTTTGTCAATAAAGAAAAAAAAAATCCCCAAAGACATGCAAACAGTTATAGAAAGATGGGAAAATGGAAACAGTTAATTAAAATTTAGAGCTGATCCCAGTTTCAGCTTGATGATAAGTGAAAAATGATCTTTAGCAGTCCCGCACAAGATATTTTCTGTAATGGCTAGGCAAACCTTGAATTAAAACTAGCTGAGAAATAATATCCTAGCCATAACAATTTCTTGACATGTTGTTTATCTGTCATATTAGACAAGAGATCTGCTTGCTGTGGTAGGTTTAGACCTGCCCACAAACTGGCTGACTATCTAGCAAAGAAGAGCTGATAGGTGTTTCAGCAGGGAAAGTTTATTGCCTGTGGCTGAGCCCATGCTTCACCCTCACCAGTCTGAGTACCCCTCTCTTCTCTAGACATCAGTTTTTAGAAAACTTAGAGGAACATGTTATCTTTTAGACCTTTTTTTTTTTTTTTTTTTTTTCTTTTTTTTTTCATCTTGCAACTGGCTAACTAATTAGGCAATTATTAGCTGGTACTGATAGATGAATTCAAAGACCTGATTTACTAAAAAGAAATAATAATAATAAAAAAATCCCAGTTAGAATTATAACAATGTTCCAGGTGCCAATTTCAGCATGACCTTAATTAAAGGCTTACTTTGGTGTGTAGCATATGCATACTAAGCAATCAGATCTTTTTAATGTGAAGAAAAGAAGTCTACATTTAATTTCAATGAAACAGGAAAAATTAAAATCTGCACAGAGTAGTTAATGTTGTCTTGGTCTAAACATTGACTGTTACTGCAAAATGCAGGTTCTGTGTTCAATCAGTTGTGCTAAGATAAATCTGTTACATAATGTCAGGTCATGTGATTGTGATGCCATTAAATGTGATAGGTTATAAAATCAGCTCTGAACAAAAATCCATTACAGTTTCCCATTCTTGCCTTGACAAAGAATATAATCTTTGTAGTGGTCTGCATTATCTTTCATCTGAACATATGGTGATATTATTTTCCCTGTTAAAAGAATGAATGTACTCTTCTTTGATCCAGATTGTAATTCTAAACAGCAGTCATCTATATTCCATTATGTTATAATGTGTATATATTACAGATATAGAAAAATTAATTTTAGGCTGTACAGCTTGCAGTCAGGAGGATGGTAGCAGTATGAGGCTCAGCACAAACTAACCGCTTATATACTTTGCTTTTTCAGCTTTTAATCTGTCATTGAACCCAATATTTTCCCTGTCACTTGTATCTGAATTAGCTAGTATAAAGCTCACGCAAGGTATTTCCTGTGACACATAATGCAAGAGCATTTTAATCAGTAAAACATAGGATGTAACCCCCCCAAAGTTTGTGTCTTATCTTTCTGGAGAAAGTTAAATATGGGAACAAATATCTTGACAAATCAGATAGTGTCACAACTGTTTAACAAAAGGAATTCTCTTTTATTTCTCTTTTTTCACTACTGTGTGAGAGAAGTGGCAGGGTTCCCTCATATATACCATCTATACCATCTATGCTTCCAAATCTGAGATCGGTATCCTACGAGACAAGAAACAAATATTACATAACTGAGATCATATCCTCCCTAGAGTGACTTAACAGAATCACATCAGTTTCCAGAAGCTTGAAAATAAAAAGATTTAAATAAAACATTTATTTGTTTTTCTAGAAGAAGGAGAGAAAAAAAATCATTGCATAAAAATAAACAAGCAAACAAACAAACAAACAAAAACAAAACACAGGACTGTATTAAAGATATTGGGAATTTTTGAGGCAACTTACCTTATTGACATAACTTTTGAAGCATCAGATGTAGGAAGTTTCTGCAGTTTCTTTTGGAAAACAGGTAACCCAAAAATAAATAATAATAAACATTCTTAAATCAACCTTGAGCTCAAGCTTTTTCAATAGCTGTTCATAGCGGAATTCTGAATATTTTTTGATGATGTTCAATGGAAGAAGTTATATTCTTCTCTAAGAATGTATGTCATAGAATGTTTATGGAATATTTAACATGATCCTGTGCCATATAAGTAAACTGTAAAAAGAATAATATATAAATTACCAGGAGAGAACATTCATCCACTTATTTCTCTCTTTAATTTCCTTTTATCATATACTGTGGATAGTATCAAGTTCTGATTTGCTACATTTATAATCTAATCTTTTTCTAGAAGTAAAAGATGAGACATGAGTAATGTTCTAGGTATGGAGATTTGCTAAGCAAATGATCTGTAAGGCTTCACACATAATAATATTCCTTTGACTTTTAGACTGTGGCCCCACTTTTAAAAAGTGTATGCTGCACATGGAAATACTTCATAACTCTTTGGAAGTGAAATGAAAATATATTTTAAGATTTGAAAATGTCAGGAAATTATGATTTATTTATTTATTTATTTTCTCAATTAATGCAAAGGAAAAGATTCACAGCTAAAAAGTGAAGGTTTTGTATCATTAAGTGACACATGGAATAGGAAATCAGATGTGTAATATGAACCTTTAGATACCAACTGATCTCTCTGAAGGGACTAGAAAACAACATGAATCACAGGTTACCTGGGCTGTATTTTCAGTGAATGCATTACTCCCCACTCTAGGAATTCTGTTCTTGTCTGTGGTGTTCAGGAAATCATTTATACTCCACTCTCACCTCATCCACTTATTGATGAGAAATTTAATCTGGAGAAAGAATGTAATTCACCCATTCTGAGTGGTATTACATTCCCTCATGTCTGGTTAGCATGTCTTGCTCAAAAGCACAAAGATAGCTCAATTAATTTAAACTTACAAAATACTCTGCCCCATTCCTTACAGACAGTCCAGACAAGTAAGGCAGAGGTATTTGTTTTGCTCCCATGTGAGGTCTGCTTCCTTGGTTCATCTGGAGTCATATTTAATAAAACCTGGGTTATTTGGGGGGTTTTGTATGACTGGTGGTGGTCTCACTTCCTTGAACTCTGCTAGAGAGACATTAAATAGTGGAATTTATTCTTCTGATAAAGGCTTTATTACAGGACATCGGGAAGTGATTGATAGTACATGGTGGCAAGAGGGTGGGTAGAAGTTCCTTGGATCAGATATTTATTCTATGGTTTCCAGTGATTGTAGGGACTCAGGTCTGAAAACTTCAGTGTTCTCCTATAGTCTTATGTCCTGTTTCAGAAAGATGGGATGTTACCAGTGCAGGCAACAATAAGAAACCTGTAAGATTCTGAAGCCACATTTCCATGTCCCCTTCTTTCCATTTTCCTTGAAGGCCACACACAGATTTTTTTTTTTTTCCTTCTATAGATATGGTTAACAAATTGCATGGTAATTTCAAAATGTTTCTCAGAACAAGAATGAACAACAAATTCAGACACAGATATGAACTGCAAAAACAGTACGTAACAGTTCATAAGGTGAAACAAACAGTGTTAACCCACCTTTCCTATAACATCACATTCAGTCAGCTGGGATGGCAGCTTTGGTTGCACTATCATCAATGACATCATCTTCATCACATTTGCCCACACACACACACATACACACCCCCACCACTAGCAACAAACACAATTGGAGACTTTCAAATTAATAACAGTTCCAAGTAGACATCTCAAGATTTCTTTCATTGTGTAGAAATATCACCCCATGCAAATGTTTCACGGCTATTATTTAAACATATTCTAGAAAAGAGAACACATAGTACTTAGAGTCAGTCTGAAGGGTTATCTCCAGGTTGGTGAATTTGTAGGATGTCTGCTCCTTTCTATGAAACTGCTTTTCCTCTTGGATAATCTGAACTAGATTATCTGAAACAATAATTGCGTTTGAAAACAGTTCGCTACACTTTGACTAAAAAAGAAAAAAAAAAAGATCATTTCTATACTTGTCTTTTCTTAACTCTGTCTATGTGTTGGAGTTAAGTCTGAACTGAAATCCTATTTTGTTAGTGTTTGGTTCTACAGTGACATTAACAGCTTAAGATTGCTTTCATCTCCCCTTCGTTTTTGCTTTGAAATATGTAGAGGTCCCGACACAAGCTATCACTTCCTATTTCTGATCTTTGTATTTCTGTAACATGCAAATGAATGGTAATACAATATAAAGCCTAGCTCAGATGTCCTTATGTTTAATTGCTTATAGTTTCCCACCTACAGACAGGGAAAAATATACACTATGGAAAACAACGCTCACTTGTCAGAACAGTCCACTTTTCTGAAAGCTACACTTGGGACATTTTCTACTATTTATTTTCACCAGTTTTGGTAATATTGAGAACATTAGTGTAAGACAGTATCTGTACTAGTGTGTTCAAAATGTGTTTAGGTCTGCTCTGAGTCAGACTGAAAGAGGAAGACATCCTTAACCAGAAGCACCAGTACTGGTCAGAGACTTATTCCTTAAAATTTATCAAAATTGAATTAGTTTCCACCAAGTCAATAATATGTTTTATTACGTGACTTGTAACTGAACTGCTGAGATGCTAAATTTATTTAATAGTCACATCCTTTCTTGGTCTCAGCTTCCATCCAAATGATATTTCTCTTAATAGAAAGCATGTTTTAAATCCAGTAAAAGAGATGGTAGAGTTCATATTATAGAGCTTGATGGTTTAGTCTCTGTCTCTAAGTTGATTTTTTGATTTTATTTATTTGTTTATTGCTCTCTGGTGATTTTTTTTTTCTCCTTCTCCTTCTCCTTCTCCTTCTCCTTCTCCTTCTCCTTCTCCTTCTCCTTCTCCTTCTCCTTCTCCTTCTCCTTCTCCTTCTCCTTCTCCTTCTCCTTCTCCTTCTCCTTCTCCTTCTCCTTCTCCTTCTCCTTCTCCTTCTCCTTCTCCTTCTCCTTCTCCTTCCCCTTCCCCTTCCCCTTCCCCTTCCCCTTCCCCTTCCCCTTCCCCTTCCCCTTCCCCTTCCCCTTCCCCTTCCCCTTCCCCTTCCCCTTCCCCTTCTCAAACACAGTGAGGAAACAAAAATCACGGCAAAGTGTAAGCTTTTTTAAAAGTCTGGAAAAGTCAGATACCATATAATTCCCATGGAGATGCTTTGTTTAAATAATTTGCTATATAATCTTTTAATTTTTTACCTTTTGGTCTGCATTACTCACTAACATAAATTATCATTGATGCCAACTGTACAGTTCCAAGTCTATCACTATATCCTACTAGTTGTTCCTAGTGTAGTTTCTGTAGTTGTACATTTAAAAAAAAAATTGACCTAGAAAGAGAAAATGAATTTTATTTGTAGAAATAACAAAAGTCCACATTTTTGAAAAATGGGTATACTTATCAGACTTTGCAGACCTACTAAGTAAAGGCAATTTATATTGTTGCTGCAGGCTACACCTACTATGTTGGAGGTGTTCCTTAACCACACTGTGATAGAGAAAACTTGGAAAACTTAATTGTCATATTTGGGCCACTGAAACCACTAATGTCCAGGACACTAATGAGCAATAAATGTGTTTCAGATGTAGGTCAGTCACATTTTCTAACTACTCTATACTAGTTTGCTGCCTCACAAGTATGTGACTCTCTATATGGAGAGAACCAGACAGCGATACTTATAGTTGCAAACCTATTTAATAGCTGTCTATATATAAATTTATCTTGTTATTTATAAAACTATATAAGGTTTCTAAACTATATTTGTATCTCTTTCTCTCAGCAACCATGTCTTCTGCTATTTTGAGGTGATAGTCGATACTCAAATAAATCCTATTTGCTATATTCAGCTCATCTTTATTTTTGGTCTTTGATAACTAATGGCTGTGAATCATGTCAGTTTGACCTTGAAAAGACCTTTTACTTGCCATGTAGGACAATACAGATCAGTGCCTTCAGTGATGGTAGACATGATTTATCTATGAAAGGGTAACAGAAGCCAGCAATCATGGATGAGAGATGAATTCAAACTGGAGGCTTCATGTAATAAATGAGGTGGAAGAGTGGACAATTTACTCCCTGTGACTAGATTAAAAAATCAGGAGAGATGGATTCTGACCCTTCCATACGCTTCCAACAGCCTGTGGGCTGTTGAAATGGTCACCAAAGCTGTAGGTTTTCCTTCCTTCCTTCCTTCCTTCCTTCCTTCCTTCCTTCCTTCCTTCCTTCCTTCCTTCCTTCCTTCCTTCCTTCCTTCCTTCCTTCCTTCCTTCCTTCCTTCCTTCCTTCCTTCCTTCCTTCCTTCCTTCTCTCTTTCTCTCTTTCTCTCTTTCTCTCTTTCTCTCTTTCTCTCTTTCTCTCTTTCTCTCTTTCTCTCTTTCAATGCTAAATTGGGACAGAGAATTAAGTTAATCTAATCTAACTTTCAGGCACTCTAGTGGAGATGCCAATAACAGATGGTTACCTCAGGCTGTCCCTGAGGTCACACAGACACAATCATGATAGTGTGAGATTCACATGTTTTGTATGAGATGGGCCTTCACTGGTCATAAATATACAGCTTACAAATATCCATGTGGAATACAAGGAGGAATTCCAGTTTTAATACACAATGTTCAGGTGAAAATTATCCTCATCACCAGCTGAAGCTAATGGAAGCTGTAGACATTCAACACTACCAGAAATCAGAGTTCAATTTGGACATAATTTGTAGTGATTCTGCTGTGGTCAGACTCTGAAAAGCACTCTTTTCTCTTCTCAGAAATACATTACAGAAAGTAGTAATAAAAATACATCTTTAGGTCTGAACTGAGATACAAAAAAAAAAAAAAGAAAAGTCTTAATAAGGGATAAACTCTGTAACCATTTCATCTCATTTCATCACCTCAAATATATTAATTATTCCTGAGAGGTGATCAGATACCATAGAGTGAAGTATTCTGTAGAAGAGGCTACAAATAAACTAGATTTGTAACGAGCTAACTCTTTCTATCCTAAATGCAAACAGTAAATTGTGTGAAAGAAAAAGTACTGAACTGAATTAAAATTTATATTAAATATCTGTCTTATTTGCTACTGAAATTCATTCAGAAAAGTTTTTTATCTGAAAAACAAATGTAGTAGAACACATGGAGTATTTTACAGAGAAGTTTTACAGATTGACCCACTAATAAAACAACCAACAAACTAAAAAAAAAATTAAAATTCCCCAAAACAGCAACAGCAATGACAATAACAACAAAACACCCAAACCCAACACCTTTTTCTCTCATAGTTTTTTAAGACATAAATTATTCCAGGAAGGGTATTTTCAAAAGTAATAATTATGTCTCCTTTTGTCAAAGCTGTATATATCAAATCTAAGTGTGGTAGAAAGTACTTTACATGTATGAACAAGACAGGAAAAAAACAAAACAAAACAAAACAAAACAAAAAACATAATCAAATTTGACTTCACATTCCAGGGAGGGCTATCTAATCTGACAAAGGGTGAATGAAAACTTATTCTATTGGCTCTGCAAAGCTGTGTATGTACTCAGCTTACTCCACTAATGATATAGACATATGGACAGATTATCCTGGACTAGTAAACTAGATTGTGATGCTAATATTTGATTGGACATGTTAAATGTTAAAATAATAAGTTCTTTCCGTTATAAAAAAGAAGTGATTTTGATTTCACAGTACAGACATACCTCCGAAGGCAACTGCAGAATCTCATATTATATTGGGAAAAGCACACGCATACTGAAATGGTTGCTTCAATGGAGGAGACATTTGTGAGCTATAAAATCTTTACCTTTATTAGTTTTGCCAGGCAAGATGCTTGTGTAGCAAAGGAAGAAACTATAACATATGTAAAAATCAGGGTTTTCTGTTCATTTGCTGCTATATATATGTACCTGACCACAAGTTCCATTAAAGGAACATTGTTTTCTCATGTGAGCATGGTCAAATATTGGAAGAAGTTGCTCAGAGAATCTCCATCCTTGGGGATACTCAAAACTCAGAGTGTCTCTGACCAACCTGTTTTAAATGGACCACTTCTAGAAGTGGTCTAGATGGACTAGAAAGGATTAGATGACTACCAGACTTCCCTCTCAACCTCAGCAGTTGTATGATAAGAGAGGCTGCGGGTAGATTCTACACCTAAGGCAAAACATCAACTTCATGGTGAAAGCCAGAATAAAGAATAGGAGAAATATCTGCACTATGTATTAAGTTATGATACCATTGAACATGGTAGCCCATTTTCTAAAAGATTTCCCAATCAGCAGTGCAAAATTTATTTAAAAATACTTTTCCTGAGGTCAAAGTAAATTTTTCCACTTTATGCTTCTGAAGTATTGTTCATTTATACTAAACATTAAAATTATGTTATTAATCAAATAAAAGACACCTAACTAGATTGGGTTCTCAACTTCTAAGTTAAAATTAGGTGAGGAATTGCCAGTCTTTAGAGTTGCTAATATTTTTTTGCATGCAAAACAAAAAGATAATTAAGATAAAAATTGTTGAAAAGCTGCATCATTACTGAGATGCCATAAGTTTTGAGTACTTACTGTGGCAGAGGTACAACAAAGAGAAAGAGTAAAAGCAAACAACATCATCTATAATGCACCTGTGTAGGAAGGTATTGCATCATTGAGGAGCATGTGGTCAATAGCTAATTTCAGCAAAAAATTACGAGGATTTGACATTTGTGCCCTCTGGATATTGCCTATAGTGACTGTTCTCCATGAGCTCCCACCCTAACTGAACTTCTGTCATAGAACAATAAGCATGTATTCTTCCTTGAAACAACACTTTAAAGTTCTTTCCCTGGCAGTAAAACTGCAAACCAAGAGACTGTGTTTCCAATGCTCCTCTCGCTGCCAATCCTCCTACCCAGATTAAAAGAAGAAAGGTTCTCTGGATCAAGTAAGAAGAGGAGAATTAAAGAAAAGAGAGCAGGGAGCAGGACTGGAAGAACTGGCAGTATGGAAGGAAGGCAAGGCAAGGCAAGGCAAGGCAAGGAAGTTTGTAAATATTAATCCACATGCCTCTCTGTCAGTTGGGACTGAATCCTGCAATTCCAAATCTCAGTTTCTCTTATTATCTAAACAGAAAATGTACAGTCCATGTGTCCCCAGTTCATGGCAGAACCAGAGATGAACAGGACATATTTTTTCCTTGTTACAAGTTCCTGTCTCAGCTTATTCTGCCATTTGTTCAAAATATTTTGAAACCCTATTGCTGCTGAAGACCTGATCATCGGGATCTTTGCATTTTCATGAGATGAGACCTTGAACTTTCTTCTTTGTTAAACAGCTCAGAAATTTCACCTCAAAAGCCTTGATTTCAAGGATATGTTCATGAAGTTATCTCAACATTTGCTGGTTCAAGGTATTTCAGCCCCTGCTCTAACAAGTGTGACATTACAAGTTGAAAAGATTATGATATTTCAATTGTTCCCTAGTAAAAACTCACTGCGGCTGAATGCTAGGAGCCTGTAGATCACTCAAATGCAGACCACTTTCCCACCATACATGATTAATTAATTTAGATTTTGTTTTTAATTTATATTTTTCTTAAGCTATTTTTATTTTGTTATAAGGAAGAATTAGGCTTGAATGCCCATAAGCCTCAAGGAATGACTGAAAATAATTTTTGACATAATTACAGTGTGATATATTGCAGTTTACTACCGTAACCAGAGAAGGATGCACTTCAAGTCTACAACATTCTGGTAACCTTCTCATGTTGCCTGTAGTTTTATTATTATTATTATTATTATTATTATTATTATTATTATTATTATTATTTATTTTTTTTTTAAAAAAAAGGCTTTTGGAATTATTTATTTATTATTCTAACTGAGGGCTGAACCAACCTGGAGGGATTCTGCCACCTCCTGAATGAATTACTTCTGACATTTCACTTGTAGTCTGAAACATGGAACCAAATCTTGTTTCAGGCAAGTTTTACTAGCTGTTTTCCTGTACTAAATATACATTGTGTAGAAAAAGCAAATGTTGGGAAGAGAAAAACAAGCCCTACTGCTGGTATGGATGCATAGCCTTCTGCTCTTCTTTCTTGTTCTCATAGATTAGTAATTACATACATGACGCTGAATGTTTTTGTGGATAACTGTTTTCATTTTCACAGACAGTTAAACTCTTGTTTCAGAATAGTTGGTGTAGTGAGTTAAAGGAGATTAGTTTTTAGTTCAGTTGAATATGGAAATTTAGCACAATCCCACCTTTCTGTTCTTTATGTAAGAGCTGAGGAATGGGTTCCAAGACTCAAAGGTACTCAGTTGTCTCAGGCCTCACAAAGGGAAGGTGAGTTTCTGAGGCTGAACTCATTGCCTCTCCTGTTTAAGTCATGCCATAGCTCCACTGTTACTACGAGACACCTAAGAGTGTAGCTGTTATTTATCTTAAGCATTTTAAACTGTTGTATTATAAATAAAGACTTGAGGTCTAACTTAACTTCTGTAAACCAGGAACAATCAAAAACATGTATTGTAGAGCTTTTCAAATTTCTTTCCTAATTTATGAAGACTGTGTGGGAGAAGTCAACAGTCTGTACTCAGGAGAAATGCAGTGAATCATCCTGTTCTTTATGGTGAAATGTTCTCTTACACAGCTGCTGTACCTTGGAGAAAAACAAAACAAAACAAAACAAAACAAAACAATAAACCAAAATTCAGATTCTACTTAAATCAATCTGAATTAAAAAAAAAAAAAAAAAAAAAAAAAAAAAAAAGCTGTTGCTTTTCAAACACGCTCAAGCATGGAAACTACCATCTACACAATTAATGCAATATTTGATATTGTTTGGAAACAGTGTTCCCCCCAGCTGCCAGAGCAATACTGATTAATCACACTGGACTATTGTGGAAGTCAGTCAGAGGCCCAGATGGGAAACAGTGCTGAGACCTATTTTCCCAGGGAAGAATCTGGGAAGGATTCATCTCTAAGTGCTCCAGCATGCAAACAACTGTAGTTGAGATTCTTTATGAAATAAGGTGTTATCTGCATATCCAGCTGGACATCTGGGCTTCCTAATGCAGAGAGAAGCAAGTGAAGCCCATGCTCCCTTTCTGCCCTCTACTGTGCAGAATAGCTGGAAACACCACCACCATCTTGCATTGCTCTGTTACTGTGCAGGGACAGAAAAGGTGAGAGCACAGGTACTTACGCACACAGAGTCACCACAACGAGACATCTGGAGTCAGGGTCAGTCTGATTTGACTTGAGCTGAGTTATCACAGTTTGTCCCTACTCTAGAAAATAAGCGAAAATATGGAAACAGTGTGGCAAGGTGTGTGACAACATAGAAAAGTGACTGTTGCTCAAAACTTTCTCTGGAACAAAAACTAGCTGAGGAATTAACAACACAGACATCCTTAATATGACTGTGGACAGGTAGTTTTCAGTTCCAGTCTATATATACTGCCCTTACAGTGTCATTGTACTATAAACATAACAATCTCGATTTCCAAAAGTTTTGGCACTTGACATAGAACCTGAAGCATTTTAGGATTACATGTCCTAGGAGACTACTCAAATGCCTGTGTGTCCTCTGACAGCTCTTCCACTAGTCGTCATAGTGTGAGAAAGCCCAGGAGAAAAGCTGGAAGCTCTCAATTCCTAGAAACTGTCATCAATGATGTCTTTGCTAGGCACAATCCTCTGCAGTTCAGATCTCTTGGAAGACACAGCAGTATAATGTTCCTTTGTGCATTCCTGTTTCATCTTCTGGTCTGACCAGATATAGAAACAGCCTGGCAAAACTGACGACCTCAATAAAAACCATTCCTGTTCTCTGTAGAAGTCTGCTGCAAGTCTTAAGAGACTTTTAAGGCTTTTGGCAGCTCCTCCATTCCAGATTGCTATTACAACTACTTGTATCTGCATTTTAACATACATGGGGAGAAAGGGTTTCAAGCATGTTTCTTAGTGACAGACCTATCCTTGGTCGTCATGTCTTATATCATTGTTACACAGATGCCTGGTTCTTATCATCCTCATGCCATCAGATGCCAAGAACTTAACAGGTTTTTGATCAGGATTCTTTTCCTAGCTCCCTGGCAACTACTAAGTGAAGTATAAACAACTAATTGCACTTCACCCCTTATAGCAGGGGCTGGAGTTAGATGATATTTAAGGTCCACATTCTATGATTCATTCTCTAAATAGGAAGGGCTACTCAACATTTCTGACTTTACTTCCCCAGAGGCAAAACTCATTGCAGCTGAATGCAAGACCCTCACATTTACTGTGCATTCCTCCCACTCCCAGCCTCCTCTGAAACATACCTTACAGCAAATCTAACATCAGGCAATATGAACTATAAAAATACTTTTCTCAGGGCAGGCTCTGGCTTTCTGCAAAATATGAAATTCTATGTTAACGGGGCAGAATTTAAGGACACTCAATGAAAAGTCAATAGGAATTATGCAGCAAATCCTATCTAGCAAGCTTTTTGGATAAGGATCTATGGGCAGCTGAAACCTTTTTAGAGTATTGAACTTCACCTTGTATTTGTCCCATTTCTTCTCCATCTGCAAGGCATGGAGGAAGTGGAAGAGGTTTCTTTTGTCCAACTTTGTAGATATAGCAGATCCTCCAGTTTACTTCAGTCCCATATACATCATTCCCATCAAAAAAAAATAATTTATGAATTCAGATTCATGCTGTTGTCTTTACTGCCTGGGCTGAAATGTTTCAGAAGCTTCATCAGAAACACAACAGGGATAAAGTAATGATTCACCCACTTGTGTTCACAGCATATTTCACTGAGCATTGCAATAGTTTAACTTCTTCCAGCAACACCCAATCATGTACAAATACAACTGATAGTGTGCCATTACCAGCTTTTGTTATTTTCCTCAAATTTTTGCTGGTGTCTGCTTGTAAAATAAAGATCCTTATAAACCTGTATACCAAGGTTTACTTGATGGTAAACACAAGGTGTATTGATCCCTTCGTTCAGTTTGGGAAATTAAAAATGTGGGATGGAATTTTATTCCAACTGTCACTTTTCCTGACATTCAGGGTGACAGTGTCTGATAATGTTGGCGTTAATTTTTGTATCCCCAAAGACCCAACAAGTGACGGAATGGCAATGATTATGTAGGGTGATTATCTTTCAAATGCTTCCAAAGTTTTGTTATTATTGGTCACAAAATACAATGGCTACCACATTATTAAAAAATTCAATTTCTACATGCTTTCTGATTTTCCAGCATGAATAAGATATGACAAACAATGGCCACAGCACTGCAAATAGTTATGAAGAAGCTGAATTTTAGACATGCACATAGTCCAGTGAAATTGAGTGAAGATAGTAATATACAAGCAAAATATAATGTCAATATTTAGATAGAGGAACAAGCAGGACAGTACTCTGAATTACTACTTGTGGATACTGTTAATGAGGACACTTAATATAAGAACAAGTTTCCTATGTGTACTCCAGAAAGCTGTCTTTGTATGAGTATTACTCCAACTTATCTGCATATTTTTCTTTCAGTTTTGTGGAAGAATTCTTACAGTAAGTGTAAAATGCACATTTCTGTGAGATGTGGGAGTGTATCCTGTTAGTGGCAGTGGGTACTCAAACAATCAGTGAGTTCTGCTCAACCCTGCAGCAGAGAGAGGCTGGGGGTGAGTACTGAAATTGAGTCAATGTGCTCTGAGATATTTAGTGGGAATACATCAACATCAGAAAAAATATTGTTGGAAATGCATCTGTGCTCTAGGGTGACCATTTTAAGTATAAAGAATAAATTTTATCTGACCTCAGAATCAGCCTGCAGGTTGGGACACTTCTCTGCAATGCGTGATAGGATTAAGTACTAACAATATTCATGTTAATTGATCAGACTGGTGAAATCAAGCTTCAGAACTGCTTTTTTTTCCTTGGAGACTGGCAACCAAATTTCTTGGCACTTTTGGAGGATCAGAAGGGAAGCAACCAGAGGAGGGGGGAAGCTACAGCTTTCGCTTGATCTATTTTTTTCTTGAAAAAGTTGAAAGGTCTCAATTTCATCCCAATATGGAATGGAAAACTGTTTCTCAACTTGAACATATTCCTGGAATGGGAATAAACTGTTTTCTACTCATTTCTATTCATGGTTCTTCATTCTTTCTATTTACAGCCATAGATTTCGTATTATGATATCTGAAGTCCAAGCACCTTTGAACAGTGGTTCTTCCACAGTAGATGCTTAGCATTGTCACCCATGGGTCAATGAAGATGGAGGACAGTTGTCTTACAAAAAGCATTCCACTGTTTTTCTTCCTTTATTTTCACAGTATTAGTTTGGCCTTCAACTAACACTGACCACTTAGGAAAAGAAACAAGCTGAAAGCTTGTCATAAATAATTATATAGTCCTGCAGTCCTCTCAGCAATGTTCAGCAGTTATTTTTGAAGCATGCCAGCACTAATACACAATTGTTAAAGTGCTTCAAGTTATTTGCTTTTGTGTAGTGGTGAATTTTTCCACTGATGTTTTTTATTAGATGAAAACAATGCAGCTGACTGGGAGCCAAGAAGATCCCATATTCTAATTCATGTGAGACAAAGATTTGACTGAGAGCTGTGGCTTTCCAGGCCAAAAAACAAAAACCAGCAACAACAAAAACAACAATAACACCAAACATCCCCAAACAAAACAGAACAACAACAACAGAAAAACAACAACAAAGAAACCACATGAGTAGAAGAAAAAAATGTACAAATGTCAACTGATTGAATAAGTGACACCTCTGTTGAATGAACTGGGGCAAGATGATTCATAGTATGGTGATTTTATTAGATCAGGGATATTGCTAATTGAGTAAGTAGCCATTGCAGCCAAGTGCCTCATCTTCTGGACATTTTTCTCTTTACCATTCTCTGGAATCATATTTCTTGTTGCATTGTTGGATGCAGATATTGTTAAAGTTAGCCATGATTTTTCTATCTTTAAATTAATCTAACATAACATGCTGCATGGGAACAGTCTGCCAAGATATTCTGGGAAATGTGCTTGTGCAACATATATCTGGCCCTTCTCATTGAACTGCAAAGAGCATTGCCACAATCACCATTATTGCTTCTTAATTTTCATGTAGCTTTTAAATTGCTGCTCTTATCCAGTGAAAATGAAATAGACCTTTGTCAGTCACATGGTTAACTTAAGCACTTGTTTCTGCTGTGCAATGCTATCTCTAGGAAGGGTGAAAGCTAAAAGTCTCTTATAATTAACATCAAAATTTGATATCTTGTAAGTTTGACTTGACCAGTCTCAGCAAATGCTTTTGATACCAAGATATAAAAGTTGCAAGAGATGTAGCTGAAATGGAAGAATAGAAGAAGGGAAAAAAAAAAAAAAGAGAGAGAGAGAGAGATGGACTTTATTATAATGCAATGTCTTTACATTTAGATAACTTTTAATATTACAAGGAGTTAACAGATCATACCATGAAGATGTTTTGCCAATTTATCTGATCAAATGAGTACTGTGAATTATTATTGTATTTTATTACTGTTCTTTGTGAGACAGTAAAACTACATATTTCTTTCTACATTTTCTACAGTAATACCCCTACATTTTCTTTCCCGTCACCTGGCTGAGAATCATTTGCGGTGATTGTAGATTACCTCTGCAAGCAAACTGGTGCTTTGTACCCAAATATTACAATTGGACTGACGGAGTGCTTTGTTCAAGTCTCACAAGCTTTGGGCTTCCTCACAGAGGAAGAATTCACTTTAGATAACTTTCACTTTAGATAACTTCAGCACTTGTAAAATGAGTCAGAGGATCAGAAAAAAAAAAAAAAACCACAAACCTACAAATCTTCAGAATTATTCTGTTTATTCATTATAATGAATATTGTATACAAAATATTTGTGAATACTCATGTATAAACCACAGTTCACTTCTGATTTTGGCCACACAAATTCTGTGATCAGTTGAATGGATCCAGACAGTTGCACACTCAGTCCACTCCCAGTCCAGTAAACATTTTAATCTTAACAGGAAAAAATAGTGTTAACTACATGGTATTCAGTTTGGTGTTTAGGTAAAACAGATACACAATTGTCTGTACCTATCGGTGTAGATGTGTCCTAATTTTTCTCACTTGCAAACAGTGGGGCAAGTGAAATGCTAGTAGTGGAGGAGTTTCACTGTTTAAGTAAATGTGATTTTACAGGAAATGCCATTTGGGGTCAAGAGAGGATCATTAAACAAAGGGCACATAAGGATTTATAGAACAATTACAAATATTTAACGGTAATTTGCCAACAGGAAGAGAAACTTCTGCCATAAAAATGAGCACATCTAAACAGAGCTGAAATAATATCATATGAGTCCAAGGGCTATCCCAGAGCTTTTACCTAAACTTAGGAGTAAACTGGAAACTAAATTTCATGAGAGAAAAACAAGCCCATTCTATTTAAAAATATTGTGAAAGTAAAACTTAGACTATACTAGTAAGGATGATGTGTGGCATTTGGAGCAGGTATAGCGGAGGCAATAAAGTGAAAGATTAAAACACAAGAGGTCTGATTAAGATCATCAAAAGTATAGAAATTTACAAGTAGATAACAATAATCCAGGCCACTTCTCCCAGGTGTTTCAGACATTGTAAACCATGTTGATTTTTATTTTATTTTGTTTTACTTTATTTTATTTTTATTTTACTTTATTATTATTATTTTTTTACATTTTATTTTGTTTTATTTTACCTTATTTGTTTTGTTTTATGAGATTATGCTAAAATTGTGGTAATAATTTATTTTTTTTTTCCAAATAATTGTTGATCATTACATATGAGCAATAAAAAATGTGACTGTGTGGGCTGGCTCTAATGAAACTGGGATTTTGTATTCATTCATCACAAGATGCGACTCTTAAGTGCATCTGTTATGTATTACAAGATCTTTTTTCTTATAGGTAGCTTTATGGATAATTGAGCTAATGAGGATCTTTGTAGAAAATCATTAGGGAAGTAGGTATATAGAGGCTTCAGTGTGGTAGCTCTGGTGGGCTCACTCATGACAGACAGAAGAATTACAGAAGAAATAAGGTTTACCTCATATAGATTTAGTCTCGTGAGCTTTAACATTCAATTTTAGACAGCCACCAGAGCCCTCTCTATTAATATTGCATGGAATATCATCTGCTATCTTATACTTCAGCCTTATGATGTGAAGAACTGACATGTGAAGGTGTTTATCCCTCTCCATTTATTATAGAGAGCCTAAAGAGAAGCTTAGGTGAAGCAATTCTAAATGACTGATGCTGGATACCATAAATATCACTCTAGGAATACAACAAAATCTCCAACCCTGAATAGGTTAAAGCCTCCAAGGAGCCCTTTGAGGAGATAGAAACACATACCTTCTGCTAGCAAGTGGTGAAGCTAGCACCAGGTCTCAGCAGGCACCTGCAAAACTCTAGTCTCAAGTGCTAATCCTTCCCTAGAAAAGGAGATATGCAATAAAAAAAGGCTCCATGTAAGAAAGCCTGAGCTAATCTAAAGCTCTCTAGTCATGTGTTGCTTTTACTGTGAACTTCAGAACCAACATCGGCAGTTAGCTGCTGACACAGTGAGAGAGAAGAGAGATAGGTATAAGCTTGAACATGGTAACAAGCAAGAATTAATACAGAGTATAAGGACTTGTATTCATATTCTCTGTGCAAACAGCAGAAACCGTTTAAGGAGATAACTTCTCAGTTTGCTTACTGGAGGCTACTGTTCCTGTAACTGCTGGTAAAAAAGAACATGTGCATGTCAGCAGCTCCCACTCATAGACCCGCATCTTCACGCAAGACCATTTTTACTGCTATCAGCTAAGATGCTGAACGCTAATGTTCCCATGAGGGAACATCTGCCAGAGATACTTTTTCAAAGCCCTAAATCAGTGCAGAATTTGATTGTTCATCTCCTCAAAAATCTCTGACATTCCTTCACAAATTCTGTAGTCAGAAGTTGCTTATGGTAGGGGACACATTTCCTGCTAGAGCAAGTTGTTGAAGACAACAGATGTCCAGAGGCATTAACAGGGATTAAATGCCTGACTTTTACTGGCTTTCACTGTAATTTGACTGCCTGGTTTTCCTCTACACCTTTCAGAAGTTTCCCTGTGGATCTTAATGCACTGTTTTCCAATACGTTTCTGAGACATGTTTAGTTTTCTCCTAGAAATCGCTATGCTATTTTTGCATATTCAGATATCTGTATCTGTATCATTCCAGTTTGGAGAGGCCAACTGTTCCCTCTGTTTTCATATGAAGACAGAATGAATCAGAGTTACTTCCACCCATATCACTGTTCCCCCAAATGCTTTCACAGATGTACTAGGAACATGGAGTTCTGCAGTCTATAACAGTAATACCCCAGACTGGGCTGTTTTCAAAAACCGCCCTGTAGGAACTGTGCAATTATAAGTATCTCAAAGCTGGTAGGAGTTATCACATGTTGCATGAGGAAACATCCTAATGCTAAGGTACTAGGGTGACAGTGAATCTCTAACAGGAAAAAAAAATAAAATCAGAAATGAATAGGCTTCCAGAGGTCGGCTTTGCTTCCTTAAGGGAAGAAAGTTACTGTCTGTCCAAGGCTGGTCAGACCAGCATTTACTAGATGACAATAAGGAAACTCTACTGGGTGAAATATCATGTCTTTTCAGTTTGTTGTGTATAATTGAGCTTGCTGAGAGGAAGTATGATACCATTCCATATGTACTTTTATTTGCAGAAATATATTAGAAATCTAACTTATACTCCTAAGTATAAGGAGTCTACTGGTTTTATATCCAGCCTGCTGTGAGAATGAGCTCACATCACAGCATCACTGTGCATCACTTGCAGTAACTCAGCACAGGTATCAGTGTGAGCTCAGAATGGAACAACTGATTAAATCCACATTTCTGATGAGGGGAAAGAATGAAGAAAGTGCTGAAGATAACAAAGTACGGTGGCCTATTGATGAAGACAGGAGGGAGAGAAAGGTCTTCATCTGGTAGGCCTTTCATATTTGAAAGCCTGGACTTTATTTTTTGACATCCAATAATAGTAACATCAATAACAATAATAATAGGAATAAAGTGAAAGCCATGTAAACCTTCCGTATCTGTGAGACGCTCAAACTCTACCAGCTGTGCTGGCTTGCTTCCTACATCTGGGCTCCAAAATGGGTGACAAGAAAACTCTGAGGGAACTATTTTAAGAACTCTGGCACCAAATAGTGTGGGGAGAAAAAAAAAAATAAAAAAAAATAAAAACCACCATCATCACCAAAAAAAAAAAAAAAAAGACAAAACAACACTCCATTTCTTTACTGAAATCAGTCTGTTGAAAGCATTTCTATTTGGCTGCCACAGTTTGCCAAGCAGCCTAATGTGCCAGCTATTAGTACCCAGCGGAGTGCATGTTTGCAGCTATTCAGCAAAACTATCACATGTCCTTAGCCAAGGCAAGAGGGATCAGCTGCTGAACACTGAAACTGATGAAGAGCAGAGCTATTAAAGCAAGCAATAAAAACTAAACTAAACTAAACTAAAATAAAATAAAAACAGAATGGAGACTGATTTTTATTATTATTATTATTTTTTTTAACCTAATGGATGACATTTATAACTGGAAAGTATGAGTCAGAGTATGCCGTGCCAGCATGGGGTCTTTATGACGTTTTCATCTTGCTTATTCTTACTTGTCTGGGACCATTCTATCTGGCTGATTTGTAACTTTTAGTTAGTTTTCTTGCAGTGCATAGGAGATGGGCACATGTGTGTGCACATGTGAGTACTGACCATGGACCATTGCGCAGTGAACTGAAAGCAAAGAGATAAGCTACCAGACGACTTCTTCCTTTAAAAAAAAAAAAAAAAAAAAAAGTGAGACTGCAGTGTTAGGACCTCTTAGATAAATTATTGCTGCCAAAGTGTTATTGCTGCCAAACGTGGCAGTGACGTGAGTGTGGGAGGCAACCACCCACTTGCTAGCGAGGACAAAATGGACACAGCTCAGTCTCCGCAACCACTTAATCTCATCCAAAAAGCTTTAAAAACACAGAACTGTTTGTCCTTTTGTAGCACATGAGCAAATAAAATCCATTTGCCACAGAGCTTCTCTGTAATAGCATATCTCTAGCATGTAACCAAGGAACAAAATTATAATACTTGTTGCAGTGACTTTAGAGACTGGTTACCTCAGAAACAACGTATCCAGCTCAAAATTCTGTTTCTAGAAAAGTCTGTAGACTGCCAGAGCAGACCTGCAGCATTTCCCAGCAAGAATACATTAAGGTCTGGAAGAGTCATGCCCAGATGTAAAGCCAATGTCACTTTCAGGAATCTTCCACTGCGCAACAAACACTCCATCACAAGATTTGTGTTAGAGCACACAAACTTCCCACTAGCAGTGCAAACTCTGAAACCTATGCAAGGCTACGTAACACAGCCATGTCTGCCTCAGCTTGCACTGAAACTTGGTCCCCACAGTCTCCTGCAGATGCAGGGAGGTGTGAAGCCAGTGCAGAACCTTTGCCTCATTTTTCCCACAGCTGATATAGGTCATGCTCAGCACAGCTGAAAATTGAGCCCTCAGGCAGGGAGCTATAATGAATTCAGTAGATTAGGCAATGAAAGCCAGTGTGAACAAAACAACCAGCTGGCTCAAGAATATTTCACACTAACGTAAAAATGCTATGGGGGTAGGGTAGGGGAATAAACTTCAAAACTATGTCCTTTGATTTCTCTGAAGATCATGCCTACCTTTTCTTTTATGCAGATTGTTATAACCTGCATACAGCTGCAAAACTAAAAAGAAATAAAGGTCTTTTCATCACCTCTATTGTTATATATTATAGTCATTTCTTATAGTTATTAAAGCTAGTGGACTGTATCTTCATGAAACAATTTGATGCACCATGATAGATTACTGATGTAATAAATGTATCAGAAGCTTTGGGATGTCACTTTTTTATTTTATTTTATAATGAGTAAAGTAAGGTTTTTTTAGCTCTTCATGGCTATTTTTTAATTCTGGACAATTAAAATCCATTACATGTATGTATTATTTATAAATTATTAGGAAAAAATAAATAAATAAAAATACATAGGGTACCAGAACTCCAGAATCTGAAATTGAAAAAGTATTTATCTTGGTCACTGAGACTAGAGGAATAATTTCAACACAAACTAGTGTGAGAAAACCACACACTAGTGTGTGGTTTTGTCCTGTGTTTTATGGGTTGTTTCAAAACTCTATGCTTTAAAATGTTGTTGTTCTTCCTTTAGCTGAGAGATGCCTTTTTATATGTGAGCCAACCCACCCACGCTCTTTTCCTGTGATTATCCTCAAAAAATGGGAAGAAAATTCCATAGAACATGCATACCCGATAGTGTCAGATCTGCACTTCAAGACTAGTTTCACTTGATGAATAGTTTTCCTTCCTTTCCAGGTCCAGGAATGTGTATTCCTATGAGGATTTTTTTTTTTTTTTCTTTTTCTGTAAAATGCATGGCAATTACTGCGCTAGAGGAATCTCTCCTATGGATGCCACTCTTACCACAGAAAAGATGTAGGTAAAAACAACCTCACATTTGGCATTTGAAAAAGTGAAAGGTAACACTTAGGAATTCCAGTAGCAATTCCATTGCTCTTACAATCGCCTAAGGAAATCCAACATAAAATACAGTATATGCTGAGAACAGACCAGGCCACCTAAATATGGATTACTTTTGACTTCAGCTATTTAGATATCCCCAGAACAGGTGCCAAATTAAGTCACCCTACTTGTTGCTTTCTGCGGCTGAAGGTCAGTAACAGTTAACATGGAGAAGAATTTGGATAGCACATCTCACAATTCAAGGGCACTGTGACTGCCTTAAAAAACAAATGCATCCTTACCTCAGAGAACCTCAATTGTGGAGTAGCTTTGTTTCTCTTAGACATGGAAGCAATCTACAGCTTATAAGGAAAACATATCTGTCTTTCATATCAGTGTTAATTTATGCCACATTTCCCATCTATTTATAACTCAAGCATTCTAAATTAGAACTATTATATGCAAATATATTATAATCTGACAGAATGCAAAATATGCCATAAATCTGATTTGATAAAGAGAAATATTCATTCATGTATAGCTGGTGAATGGTTCTACAGTTGCAATTTCAGGAATGTGATTTTCTGAAAGAACTGCTGACAATCCGTGTTAAACTTTGAAGATTCGTATGTTTAGACATAATTTTGCTCCCATCTGAATCCTATTTTGTTGTCTGCTTGTTTCTTATTGCCTTCTTTGTTTCTTAGAACACTTGCATAAATAGAGAACTTTTGCTACTTGAAAGCTTTCTGATCTCCTTTACATTTCCCACCTGCAATTATAACTCTTGTCTTTGTGACATCACCCATTGGATGCAGTGAAAATAATTATAATAAATAGCTGAATAAAGAATTATTGACATGAAGTGGAAAATAGCCAGCTGATGAACACTTAAAAAGCTGTTTGCATGCAAGAATCATGAATAAGAAAGAATATAGTCAGAGAAATATTGAAAATCCTCCATGTAAGATATGGAGTGCAAATTCAATGCAAAGAATTGAAAACCTCATGAAAGCTGTTGGTAATACAAAGTTAAATATCTAGCCTGATTGATTATAGAACACTTAAAAATATAAATGTAACAATAGTGATATTTTATTATAATAGTGATATATTATTACATATATATATATATATATATATTTTTTTTCTTCAGTAAACAGAGAATCAGCATAACACCATTTCTTTTTCTTCCAGTCTTCCAATCTAAACTTAGGCTGGGTTTACTTTTAAAAATATGCATCTGTATAAATAGTTTTCATTCTGGCAGTGAAATACTGAATAAGTGCATGGTAGGTCCCAAACCATTCCTGTTTGTTTACCATTTTGCCTTTTCCTTATTTCTCAGTCTATCAGTTGCAACTATCATGACTGCATCATGCATGATATCTAAGTCCAGACTGTGAGAAGGTATAAATCAGTATAACCCTCTTAATGCGAGCATAGCTACCTTTCAACTGTGTCAGGCAAGAATCTGGTATTTGACTGAAACAAATGCTGGTATGTACTACTCTCTTGTTTGTTTGGTTGGTTTGTTGATATTGTTGGTGGTGTAAACTGCATTCGTATTGACTTTAAGCACAGACCTTAACCATATTTACTAGCTGGACATAGAAGTATAGTTTGCAACCCCCTTCACCCGCTATTAAACTTCCCTAATTATTCCTTAAATATTCCTTAAATATTCCTTAATTATATTCCTTAAAGAGAATTACAAAGTTGTTGCTGTTCTGTCCATTTCATTGCAATGCTTCATAACATTCACCATGTAAACTTGAAGGCAGGGAATATAATATATCCCAGTAATCCTAGCTTTATCCTCTTGTTTTCAAGAAACTGGCATAGAAGAAATTGACAACAGTTCATGTCAGTTTACACTTCTGACAGAGTGAACAGTAGACTTACCTATCTTAGTTTTGTTACTTTTGGCTTTTTAGCTACAGAGAATGTGATAACTAATTCATCTCCTGAAGAACCTTCAGGCTAACGTGGAATGTAGTTTAATTCCTAGTAATAGATGATTACTAATATAGTGATTTTTTTTTTTTTTTTTTTTAAACTAACCTGCTATGTCTTTGTTCACTGAATAATAAAATATGAAAAGCTACTGGACTTCTTACCAGGCTGAGAGAATATGACACACAACAATTCAGTAAGCGTTCATGAAGAATAACAATAAGCCTATACAGTCCCAGAGTCAGAATTTTTCTCAAACTTTTTTTTTCCTTTTTTAATTTTGATTTTTTACAATGTCACCAGCATTTCCCAAAGCATTTATGCAAGAGCTGTGTACTGTTAAGAATGGATAAACTTAAGACTTTCCACTGTACTTTGAATTTACATGGCTTATTACTTTATAGTAGAAATGATATAAATGCATCCTCCGGTTAAAAAGCAGTTGCCCTCTGGAACAAATTAATAGGTGCTCTAACTTCAAACCTAGTTATTGAAGTCTAGAAATGTCTTTTATACACAGTTTATACCTATGTAAATTCATCAAAGCTACTATGTGCTTACACTACTTCAAAAGAGAAAGAAAAGTAGTCACGGAGTATCCTCTCATGCCCAAGACTCTCTGTCTTTGGAATGGCACTCTTGGGAAACCCATGAGCTCTGCAGTATGAACCAAACAAAACAGGTTTGGTTTAAAGCAAACTTCTTGAGAGTTCAGGTATACAATGTAAGTAAATGAGGCAGTAGAAAAAAATATATATACCACTGGAAGGGAAGATAGTAATCAGAAAACCATTTTAGAAACTCTCTCTGATCCTCTCAGAGGCACATTTTGCATATGACCCTTAAAAAAAAAATGTCAGCAACACTGAATCTGCCTTTCTTGATCTTTGAATCAATATCTTTTGTCTGGGTAAGATAGTGGTAACTATATTTTACGTCCAAGCAGATTCTTTCAGAACTGTCACAAGTGACTTTTCACATAGCGCATCATTTATGTGACATTTATGGTTCCTGTCAAAAGCAGGCATAGACATGACCAAGAGTGCCATGTTTTGCCCTATGTGAAGATTAACCTCAGAATGATTCTTTTACCCAAGAAACCAAATACTTTGTCATGGCAGACTTTTATGTCATCCATCTTATTTAAAATCATGTATATAGTCACGAAAGGGAACAGTATGACATCTTCAGCTGTGCAACCATAAATACAGTGATGTCATTCATCTCCAGACATCTTTGGCTTTGTATTGCCCAGATGATAGAGTTCCTCAGCTTTCTGCATACTATGCTGAGATCATTGCTTGGGTGAGAGGTAATTACCTGAAGAACATCTGAGAAAAGATGACAGACTGTCTGAGGAAGATAGTTGCTGAGACTAAAGGAGCAATTTCTTTCCTTTCAGACAAGTTAGTGAACTGAAAGTATATTGTAGGAACTTTAACTAAACCTTGATACCCTGGCAGCAGTAGTAACCAGTTACAGTTATTGAGTGGAGGTTTTAAAGTCATTTGAAACTTGAGTAAGAATAGCATATGATTTATTTTCTACTCCATGTCTTTTTCTGCATTGCTGCTTAGTAGCTATACTGGCTTCAAATTCCATTTCCACATTAATTACTGGCTTTCTAATTCATTACATCTGAAATAGACAGTCTCTTACAAGGCAACAGGTAAGAAGACCTAATTAGCATAGGCTTGTGGCCCCTACTTTGAAAGCTCTGAATGGATGAACTTCTGCCTTGCTATTTTCTTTAGTTCTTGGTCTAGTGTGCTGATTTTCTGATACAACCTGTAATAACTTAAGATTTTATTAAAAGGAAAAATGTCTAGTTGTAATCTTTATTTTTGCTGATGGAAGATATTTATTTAAAGTTGTATCAGTATAGTTCTATTTGTAGAGTGAATTTTTATATAAAGTACAAATTTGTGACAAGTGTGTTGTATAAACTGATCAAGTGATTGTAAAAATTTCATAACTTTAGTGGATATTAAAATCAAGAGTTTACGGGAAAATATCCATATAATGGCTGGTGCAGAAAGCATGACATGATTGTGGATTATCAGGCATAGTCATATGAAGGTCTCATTTTAACCATTGGAGCCATTAGAGAAGAAAATAGTACTTTATTCCCCAGCACAGGGGAATTAAACTGTTTCACAGATTGAAGCAAACACAAGCAGCTAGCAATATTAATTTAGTGAGTTCAGTCCTTCAATGATACACAGATGTTTTACCAGGTCAGAGAGTGCTTTTCTTTTTAGTTTGCTGTTAAGGGTACATTATTATTTGATTTTTTGGATGTTCTGTGTGGATTCAGGAATTGGACCTGATGAACCTTGTTGGTCCCTTCCAACTCAGGATAGTCGATGTTTCTATAATATTTGTATTAGTTTTATTGAACTGAACACATATTCGTAATAAATGTTTTAGAAATGCATTCAGAGAATAAGCATCACAGTTTGTCAGTTTATACAGACTATAATAGTCTAGTGCTGCTAGGGCAGGATGAGGAATGGATAAGTGTTTTTCCATTAAGAAACTGGACAAGGTCTCACTTCCTGTAACAATTTAAGTTAAAATACTTAAACTTAACAGAGCTAATGGCAATTTAAATGAAGTCAAATTTTATAAGACTGTTCCAAAGACTACCAAATCTAACAGTAGATTCTTTAATGATTTCACTGGATTTTACACCAGGGCTTGAATGTAAAATTTTTTCTCACTTCAATTTAAGAACATTTCAAATGTATTTCTTTTGATTGAAAGACCAACCAGTGACTATTTTGTAACACCATCCAATCAGGCACCTTTTTTCACCATTGTATTAACCTATACTAGTGATATTTCAGGTGCTTTGACTTCTATGAAAAGACAGAAGTTTTCTATAAAAACAACAAATGTATGCTTGAATATAATTAATGAAGATTGTTCTTCTAACTGACTTGAATGTCAGTTTACAGAGATAGCCAGATCTCTAAAATGTTACCTTTCAGGTCAAAATTGGATAAACATCTATGCAAGTAAGCTGTCTTATCAGATTCTAGCATTTCCACTTGGCATCTTGGCTGGAAATACCAGAAGAAAAGCCTTTCTGTTAGAGCACAGTAATTTCCAGCTCAAGTCCCTGGTGGAAATCAGAAGTGCCAAAGTACTTTTGCTCATGAAGGGTTCAGTGTAAGTTCAGTTCCAAATATGTGCTAAGGTTCCTTTTGTCTTTCTTCCCTGAAACTTATGTGGGGGCTTAATTTCTAAGTACTGTATACATATATGTGCATACATATATAAATTCTAATTGCAAATGAGGAGGGGCTTCATTTCTAACTGCTATCTGAGGATGTGACTCAAGCCAATAATTTTGAAAAGGACCACTGATTTTGCATACATTAATTGTCAGGTTTTCTGTAAAAGAGAAATAAAGTAATTAAGATATTTGAAGGAACTTTCCTTGAGTTACTTAGTAAACACTTTTCCACAAAATGCAGAATAATCTTCTGCCTGAGGGGACTTGAGCAGCAATTGTTTATGTCCCTAAGGACTGTCCTAATAGTCCTATTGCACTTCAGCAGTCTGGGAGTGGGAGAGAGGAGAGTCCTGGTCACTTTTGATTAAGCGATTTCACTTTGAATAAAATAATATAAATTAGATGAAATGTTAAGACACATTCTCCTTATATTCAGGCAACTGATTATGCTAAAAGAGATGTACGTTCAGTGTTTACCTCAATATTTAAATGAGCACATACAAAGTATGTTAGTCTCAGACTCCAGTCTCAGACCTTGCTGTCCAAAACCTCATACTGTCTTCAAAACCTTTGATAAAATTCATAAACATATTTTTATGTCTTCTTTTTTTTTTTTCTTGCCCAAATATCCAAAGCAGTTTTTATCCAAAAATTTTATCAAATTTATCCAATTTGATAAAAGTTGCAGATAAAGTGCCTGTGAAACATATCATGACTCTCCTAATAATATTGTCACTTTTGCTTTCAAACTAAAAATGTTAATTAGCTTTGAAAATACTGTGAAAGTTGAATCATCTGGAACTATTTTTATAAAGTTTGTTTGTTTGTTTGTTTGTTTTTCAATTCACAAAACCCATTCATTGTTTTAATTAATTCCCATTCATTCTTAGTTCAAGAATAAGGAACTTAAAAAAATGGAGCTCAGAAAAACACTGTATTTTCATATAAAGATGATAGACTATGGCTCTCCCTTACAGTTGATCTTACCACATTCCTAAAACTGTAAATTGGGATTAATATTGTATTACATAAATATAGGCAGTCATATACAAGCACATTGCTGGGACAGAAATTTTGATAGGAAATGAGCTGCAAGCTGGATCTTATCTTAAATCCATTTTGTTTTTATTCCTAGTGTTTGTATCTGAAAGAAAGGAGTTATCTCATACTACAACCCTCGGTAAAGTAAACCAAGATTTTCCTGATGCTTGAAACAGGAGAGCTGACAATGAGCATTATCAGAAGGTCACACAAGGTAACACAGCTGTTTTAGCTTGATGTAGCATCTTTGCCTAGAAAGCAAAAGGCCTGGCTTACCTTCTATCTTGAATTACTTTCTTGTTGTATGTTTTCTCTAATTCATTCAGGAAAATGCATGAAATGCATGGATTGTGCCTGTGAGTTGTCTGCACTATAGAACAGTGCAGAAGTAGGCAACTATCCAGTGTCTAATGTCAGTAACCCAGTTATATTGGCATTTCTCATTTGCTCCTGTGAATTTCAGATTTTTTTTTTTTATTTTTTTATTTTTTTTGTGGGAAGATAACAGCCTTTGAATATCAACATCATCTGGAGATGTGTGTAGTAAGATGTGTTTATAATCCTTGACCTAAACTGTGAGCTAGGAATGGGATAGACTCTTTGCTATCCCTAAACATCCATCTGGCTCATTCAAGAGCAAAATTATTTTAACAGCAGTTGATTACTTGTCTGGAATAAATGAACTTCAGAGAAGGCCAAGGAAACAGAGCTGAAACGCACATCTGTTCAGATTACAGTGTCAAAGAAGTTTGTGAAATAATGCATTTTTTTTTTTTCCGTAGAAAATCCCAACAGCTCCCTTCCTTCTACTGAAAGTATAATTTTTCTCTAGAATTTAATTCATTGATACTTATGTTTCATAATATATTCCGTCTATTATTAACATTATAGTCTACTGCACAATATGCATGTTAGGTATTTTTTCATTTTGTAGGGCTTTCAAAAAACTGTATTGTAGCACTTGCTGTTTAACAAGACAGAGCACATACTACCCATTGCTAATTCTTCGAAGCAGCAGTTGAGTTAACATAAGCTTTAAGTGGGCGTTACGTATTCATTTGCACATTTTCTGCTGTTGTTTCTGAGTGGTTTAGTTGCAATCTGGTACACATAAAAGGACTGCTACACCTATATAGAAACTTGCAGAAGTCACAGATGCTTCAGGTGTGTAAATACATAAAACCATAAAACTAACTATAGGTCATGAGTTTGAAATGTTTTGCAGCAGAGAGAAAGAAATCTCTTTCTCTCTTTGCCTCTGCCCACTATCTCACCCACCACCAGTTCTAGATGTATTAAATTGGCATTCTCTAAAACCTACTTCATCATCATGAGTCACGTTTCAACTTTTTTTTTTTTTCTCTCTTTTATTTTTTTCCCCCATCTATTATTCAGGTGAAATATGTATTTAAAATATACCCAGAATACACTAACCATAAAAGAGATATGTATTTTTTTATTTACATCAAAATACTGAACCTGGTGAAATGTAGACAATTGCAGTGCATGCTTCTCTACACACACCTTCTGTAGTATCCCGTAAAGGTACATATTGATATATATGAAGATACATACTGAAGGACTCTGTACTTAACCCCTCTGCTGAGCAGGCTGAAATAGCTTCTTAGAATCACTGAATCATCAAGGTTGGAAAAGATCTCCAAGATCATCTGGTCCAACCATCCCCCCACCACCAATGTAACCCACTAAACCATGTTCCTAAGTACTACATCCAGCCTTCCCTTGAACACCCCCAGGGATGGTGACTTCACCATCTCCCTGGGCAACCCATTCTGACTACTGACTACTCTTTCTGAGAGGAAATTTCTGAGAGGAAATTTCTCCTAATTCCCAACCTAAACTGCTCCTGGTGCAACTTGAGCCCATTCCCTCTAGTCTTATCACTCATTGTCTGCGAGAAGAGGCTGACCCCTAGCTCCCTACACCTTCCTTTCACATAGTTGTAGAGAGCAATAAGGTCTCCTCTGAGACTCTTCTTCTCCAGACTAAACAACCCCAGTTCCCTTGGTTGCTCCTCATAGGACTTGTGTTTCAGACCTTTCACCAGTTTCGTAGTCCTTCTCTGGACATGCTCCAGGTCCTTGAACTGTTTCCTTGGAGAGAAAAATATGAAAAAAAAGAACAAACAAAAAACCAACAATATAATTCTCAGCTGTTACCTGGACAAGATTTGATTTCAGATTTTTTTTCCTTTGGAGACATTCCTGTGATATCTCACAGCTAGTATTTGCTTCCTTTACTCTAAATAAGCACTATTTGTAGAAAAGAAAATAAAATAAATCAGTACCATGGCTCTCTGGATTCTGAATAAATCAGGCAACAAATGATATTTCCATTTCTGGAAAACATGATCTTTACTTGCTTCTGATTGGAAATTATTTTGCATGACTCTTCCCCCCCAGAGCTTATTAGCACATTATATTTTGTTGTTCTTGTTGATGTATGCAGTGGTAATTTCCCAACAAATGTGAAATGTTTGTATGTATGTATGCAGTGGTAAATGGTATGCGTGATGTATGATGTGGTGTGATGTATGCAGTGGTAAGTTCCCCTATGTTCCACATAGGAAAAAAAGCAAAGTGTGTGCTGTATATTCTGATGGCTAATCAAGTCATTGCACAGCAAAGGTAAAATTTATTCATTTTGCTTCAGTTACTACCATGACCACTTTGTATAAACCACTTCACATGTAGAAGTGCAGAGTCATGTCTAATCTCTTACCTAATTGAAATCACTTCATAAAGAAATTCATTAAGTGGATTACTTATATATTTTTTTTTCTTCTTGCTACACTTCATATGTTGTATGACAGGACACTTTAGACATTTTGTCACACTTCTATATTTATTTTTGCTTTCAAACATCCATTTCTAGAGTCTGTTTTTGGTATGTATTGAAACCCGTGGGCTGTATCTTTGGAGGTATGTCAAATATTTAATGTCAGGATGACAGGCAAGACAGCATTACTGTTACAAGGGCAGAGGGTAGAAGTTAGATTATGACCAACAAGTTAGATTATGACCAACAATGCATTAGGCTCTAGTGTGAGGTAACAAATATGTTTTCATAACTTCAAATGAGGACATAGCGCAAATTACCCTACTTCCTTCACTCCTTATTGTTGTACTGGTTTACTGAGTCAGGCTGTAGTGGTGAAATAAGATAGGAAGAATAGGTTGAAAAACTGCAGAAACTACTATAAGAACTGAGACAAGAGGGCTGATGCCCACACTTTGAACACTGCCTTTACCTGTATGAAATATAACTCTGGATATACTCACTTTTTTTTTTTTTTTTTTTTTTTTTTTTTTTTTTGTCCACATATAATGCCATAATGCCTTACAAATTGTTCCTTTTGCTTCTTGGCTAGTGTACCTTATAGTATACAATTTCCCACTGTTAACAGGCTTCTGTTTATGAACCCTACTTGGTAAAAAACTATTAACATTGAAGCCTCACTTAGAAATGTTAAACATGCATCCTTAAAACACAAGTAACTAGTATATATTCCCATGATTTTTTTTTTTTCATGTTATTGGTTACTTAATTTAAAGGCATATTGGTTCCTGAAATTTATTTTAAATATCACCAGTGAAAATGGGTTTGATATTGTCACAGAACAATAAATTGAAAGGTAGCTTTTCAGCTAGACTAGGATAAATGTCCCTGTTGTGGTATATGTTTGTCATTCTGAAAACTATTTATTGAAACAAATATTTTCCACAGGGAAGACCAAAAAAAAATCATATACTAAACTTTTATTTGAACCAGAACAAAACAGTGACAGACTAAAAATATTATTTTAAAAGATTTTTCTTTCTTGTTTTTATTTCTTGTTGCACATTAGATTGAACACTTTTAAAATTCTTAATGTGTGACACACTGCATCATTTCTTACGTAGGAAAAACTCAAGACTTTGATATGGTGTGGGACTCATTTCACCAGATTTTACTTATAAAATATGCAAACATAATCTAAGCTAATCAAGCAGGATCCTTTTGTAGCTGAAACATTCTGTATCATCTCAATATAATTGTTTTGAGCTGGTGGGATGAATAGTTCTCTGGAGATACCTACTACCCAATTAAATGCAGGTAGAACCTACAAGACCAACCTAGATTTGATGCTCTGTCTAACTTTTAGATGAATAAAATTTATTGAGATGAATTGCACATGAATTCACACAAACCTTATTTCAACACAATATAAACTCAGAATTTCTTAATTTGCAATGAACTCTGATATTAATTACAATGAAAAATAAAACAGAATAAATTAGATAACAGAATCTTCTGCCATTACATTTCACTAATATATAACATCATGTGAAATAAAGCAACAATGAGGGAAAGAGGTCTGAATAACCAGGTAAACTATCAATCTCCTGAAGAGAACAAAATAGTTCTAATTTTTTACACTATTTTCTAAGTAGAAAAAATATCTACATTTCACTCCCACCCTCCCCTCTGAGGATTTGGACAATAGAAACAGTAAAGGAGGGAAGTTGTCTTTTTGGAAAATGGGCAGGACAACAGAGCAAACTGGGGGGAAAGAGAAGGATAGAAGTGAGGAATTATGGGAAATCAGTCCTTGTTTGACTTGAATTAAAGAAAAGAATAAGCCCACCCTTGTACTATTTTCTTTTCTGAATATATCTGAACTGACTCATCCTTATGCATCTAATTTTATCAAAATAGTACATTACGATGAAAATTATTTTAACTTTAATTATTTGTGTGTTTATTTCATAGTGTGTTTGATAAACACTTCTACAAAGTTGTTCTTATTTGAGAACATCACTGCATATAAAATTCAGTCATATTATGAAGAGGAAAATATTAAAATAAAAACTCTAAGGATTCTTTCTACCATTTTTAACAAATCCACATTTGAATAATTGCTTTCCATCCGCTTACTTTCACAGCAATTTTGACCATATGAATCTTCTGTGTAGTATTTATTTCTATAGAAATGTTATGTATCATTAAGCAGTTGTAATGACTTGAAAGAGTGGCATTTCAATGATGGACCATGATCTTTTATTTGTATATATGACAGGTGTTTTGGTTTGTATCAGATGCAAATATAAGAGAAAATTATTGCACTTTGGGGACTCTGCTGTTTTTTTGCTTGTTTGTTTGTTTGCTTTTCCCCTCCAGAAAACTAAAAAAAAATGTCGTTTGAAAACCCATCAGTTGTGGGGTGCACATCTGTGTGTATTAGATTCTGTAGATGAATGTAGATTTGTTTTACTAAGAAAAACAAATTCTCAATTATTATTGATTATTAATTATTAATGAGTTATCCGTATTCACTAATGACTGAAAGAATCTTTTATTAGAAATCCCATACTGATGTGGGAACATTAGGTCATGATTTTCAGATATGGACAACAGAACTTAAATGTATAAAAACATATTTAGTTACTCATACAATCTAATCTTTAATAGTGCCAAGTACTCAGAGCTGCCACTCAGAAGGAACCATTTAATGGCTCGGCACCTTTAAAAATGAGACCATAAAAAAACTGTATTAAAAAAAAAATAATATAACACTACTGACTTAAAAGCAAAGACATTTCAAAATCCTGTAAATATGTAGAGCAATAGTAACACTCACTAAAATTAAAAGCAATGTAAATAGAAGCAATTCTATCAAATTCAGCAGAAATTCTGATCTTCAACGCCACATCGGTATTTAGTCTGTACACTTCACAATAACTTTAATGTGAAAATATCTGATGATGATTACTGTTGTTTTCCTTTTGTTCACGATTCACCTTTTTTCTTTAAATGGAAGAGTTACTCTCCCTTAACAATGCTTCTCTGGCAAACTCATAATATCAACCATCCTTCAGCAATTGTTTAAGATACTTATAGACAAGCTAGAGCATTACATGCAATGATAGACAGAGAGTTACAACATCTTGGCTCTAGCTGGTTTGACCTTAAAAAAATCTTACACATTGAGGGTGTGTTTGGAAGGAAAAGGTAGATAGATCCAAGTGAATAGGATCTTTACTAAGAGTATAGTTCAGATTAAGGCATAAGGAAGAACTAAGTTATACCAACTTGCTTGAAGTCTCATCTTGTCATTTTTATACGTGTTACACTGAAGAGATATAGCTCCTTTATGCTAGCAAAGTCCCAAAGTAAGAAATTATCAAAGCAATTGAGTAGAAAATGGGGAAATTACAGACTATTTTTGAAATCCAATCAAAATTCATTTTATTTTACTTATAACAAAAAAAAAAAAAAAAAAAAAAAAAAAAAGAATGGGTGGTTAAATATTACTTTAAAATGTTACTCTGGATATTTAGATGCAGATTTGCAGCCACACACATTTATTTGCATGTGTATGAAATATACAATTTTAAAAGGAAATAAATCCAGTCATATGTCTGTGCAGCTCCCATAGTATGAAATTAGCTGCAGGCTGTGAAGATGGAAGTAGTATTGCTTTAAGAATGATATTGCATTTTATTAATATCTGAACATATATATATAATGTATATATTAGTAATAATATCTATAATTTTATATATATATATATATATATATTATTTTTTTTCCTAGATTGAGAATCATAATTTCCCTCCATGGTCATTGATCTTTTCTGGACAGCCATTGCCTCCTATCTTACACATCTCTCTAGGACCAGAGCAGTCTCTCTCTGCAAGTGCCCCAAATTCTGTATATAATACAGAGGGCAGTACACAAAAAATAATAATTAGACACTAGGTCTTCAATATCTTGTGAAGCAAAAAGGATTATTGTAAAGAATGTATACAACTGAGAGCAAAAAAGTGGGACTAGATATAATTATCTTGGCTCAGAGTCAAAACTGATTCTAAATTGGTAATTAGCATTTTTTTTCCCTCAAGAGTATTATATTTCTGAAAAAGAAAACAACAGCATGATTTTATTTATTTAAAATTTGAGTCTTTTTTGATGTGACTGAATTTTTGCACATGACTAAAAAAGTCTTGGCTTGGAAACTTGGGGAAATAATACATGACATTTACAAAAAGTCTGCTTCTACGAGAAAACAGTAAAAGCTTTCCTGGCTTTTCACTTCCTGTGTGCATTAAATCCAGAGGAGAAACAAGTTGGGGTAGATAGCATCCTTCATATTTCTTCTTCCCTAGAAAAGGCTAAGTCCACATGAATTCTTTGGTAATCTTTAGTAACAGTCTTGCTGGAGAGAACATATAGGAGATGATCATGCAATAAGGCATTTGAACTTGACAGAATGGAGTTAGACGTTAGAAAGACAGAGATAAAGAGGACCTCAAAAAAAGGGACTGATCATACAATGATGTTTTAGAAATGTTGTTTAGTCTTAGATATATTCAAGTCAAAGGTAGAAGGCCAAGGAGAATGAACAGCAAATGATGGGAGAAAGATTGCAAATTGCTTATAGGAAGTACTCCAAAAACAAAATGAGAAAGGAAAATGTATGTGAGAATATCTGCTTCCATTCACTTAAACTTTCCTCTTTGCCTAATAGTATATGGCTCATATGACTAAGTAGCCAAAAGAGCAGCATAGCAGACTGCCCTGTTGCAAAGAGGTAAAACAATGCTCATTGGTGGACAGAAATGGTGTAATGAGGCATAACGGTGTACATAAGTGGTCTGGTGGAGTATAACAGCGACTCATGTAGAGGTAGACATGAAGTGCTAAATCTCACCACAGAAAATCACCAGCTGGTTCAATGACCTGAAGACTGCTGTTCTCACTTCCCACAGGTTTAAACCAGTTACTGGCTTTTAAATTAAAAGTTATTGTTACTAAAGATGAAAACAGCACAGATGAAAAATATTTTTTTTTCTTGTGGTCTCAAAGACCTTTTCTTCTGCTCTTCTATACCTATCTACAAGCAACTCCTCTCCAGTTTCTAATTTTGTGTGCTAGAAATGCTTTTACATCAGCTGGCAAGGTGACAATAGAGCAATCCTATCTACTGTAGAAGGGATCATTATTTTCAAAAACACTATTAAAAAAAAAAAAGAGAGAGAGAGAGAGAAAGAAAAGAAATAAGCACTTAAAAATATGCTACACTGTCCTTGATGTGTCTTTCATCATCTGAAGATGATGTGAGATAATTATTAAAAAAAAAAAAAACAAACAAAAAGCATATTCCAAGTCAGGTCACTAAAATGTTGTGACTTTTCTGATATATTTACTTATATTTGAGACTAGCTATCTTACCTTTTCCTGTCTATTATTGTATAAGTTATTCTATGTTCGCTTTAATACTGATACTCAAAATAGCTGCCTTGGTTATTCTCATTGCTCTTCCCTGCATAAACTGGTGGGCACTGATACATGACATACAAATAACAACTTTACATTCAAGGACATATTAATTCTCTCTTTTGTATCTTACATTGGTTTTTAAAAACTATAGAAATTGAATGACAGAGACAATATACTGAAAAGATTCATCTCAAAGAGTGGCAGTATAGTTGAATGGATCAACAATAGTTGTTGGGACCTCTTCTCTGTCTCATAATGCCAGTCTCTTTCACAATCAGAGACACACAGAAATCATATATAGATGTATCTATAACCCCTCCTCCAACAAAAATTAAAAAAATATCAACATAATTATTTTTACTTTCCTCTTGGTATTTTAGGCTCTGTGTAGGCTCATATAACACTTTCAAATTATTCTTTTCAGCCAAGAGTATTTTTGAAAAAAATTAAACTATAAACTGGAATTATGTTTTATTTCCAAGAGTTGAGGTTTAAGAAAAAGCATTAAAGAAAGAAAGGTTCCAAATAAATTATAGGAGATGGGAACACACATATAAGAAAACCATGGAATTTGTAACATATTTTTATACCACAAAATAAAATTGTGGCACTAGGAAAACTATGCATATTTAAAGAATGAATATCATATATCACTAGCTCATCTTTAAAAAGAATTATACAATAATTCAAAATTCCAAGGTTTGACTATTCTATTTACTACTACTACTACTACTACTACTACTAATAATAATAGAAACAGTAAGAACTATTCCTCATTTCATTGCATCTTGATATTCACACAGCCTAATTCTTACTATGCCAATGGCTCATTTCTTGAATTATAGTATGTACCTTATTATTGTTGATGTACTGTATTAAACACTAAGTGTCTTATGTTATAATATTCAGGAACCTGTGGTTGCCAAGCATCTTCCTTAAAAGAAAACCAAACCAAACCAATCAACCAGCCAACCAACTAAAACCCACAAAAATAAACAAATGAAACAAAACAACAACAACGCACAAACAAACAAACAAAATCAAATGAGCCAAACAAAAACACTATATGAGTAGTTTTCCTAAGCTAGTCGTCATTAACTAAGAAGTAATGTTTTTAAAGATCATTATGGAATTCAGTAGGAATCCCTATACGTGTATTTATCAAATAGTATATGGAAAATATAGTCAAATTACCAGGTAGACGTTTCTCTAATGTGGTCTCCAAAGAGATAAATTGTCTCACTATATTGAGGAAACTTTGGTGAGTTTCTGCAATTTGCCATTGTATTCTGTGAAGAAATGAGACAACCAACTTTAACGTCCGCATCATCTATTCTTATTACTGTAATATTCATCTTTTGCCCTCAGTTTTTCCATGGTGTTTGTTGCAGACATTTAAATCATCTTCTCATTAACTGGGCTCTGATAGTTTGATGAGGAAATGATGAAGAAGAAATCTAGGCAGTTCTCAATGGAAAGTTGGTGGCAAAGGCAAAGTGGATATATGTTCTTGCTGTGAATCCAAAAGCTCAGGTCTGAGCCACTTGTCCTGTAGTGAGGGCAGTAACAAGGGCTGTCCTCAAGTGATCCAATGTGGAAATGGGATAATCTGGATTAAGTAACTCAGGGCTGCTGGAAAGGTGACTGCCTTGTCACCCCGTTGTGCATCACTGACTACTTGGCAGATACTGTTCACCTTAATTTCACCAAAAAGTTCACCAGAATGTTTGCAAAGGTTTGAGTGAGCTGCATAGATCTCAGAGTAATTAATCTGGCCTTGATCTTAGACTATGAAGTCTAAATTCAGTTAGATGATGGAAAAACAGTAATCTCTCTTCCCCCCTTCCCCTTCCCATTTATTTTGCCTTTAGAAGAATAAAATCTTTAGAAGAATAAAAAAGATTCAGATCATCTGTTTTATAGGGCTTTAATAATTGATGTTGATGCAAGTACATTTAGTTTTCCTAGTGCTTCTGTTTTATCTGTTTTTCTTGGCATTTTACCTGAAAATCACCCTAATGGGGGACTGGGCAGAAAAATATATTTGGCAGGGAAGTATGGATTGGCAGAAAGCTGTTATCTGGACAAACAAAACCCCCCAAAAATGGAGGGAAATATAAAACAGATGAGAATGTCAGCTCATTCTTCTATTTCATCAAGGTTATTACCATTAGAAAGACCACTTTCCAACACAGCAGTGAGGGAAATAGAATTGAAATTTATATTGCTTCATCTAAAAGGAACAAAAACCTTCAGATGTTGAGAAACCTATGTGATGATTTATATGAAAGATAAAAAAAAAAACAAACAAACAAACAAAAAAAAACCCTTTCATTATATAAAAAGTTTTCATTAAAGAAATAAAGATATAAAGCCATCATGAGAAAGATCTTACATTAACTCTAAGTGAACGGGGAATCAAGAGACTATAAACATAGGTTTAAGACTTGGTCTGCCTGAAAAAATATCATGGATTAAATTATTAAATTTCTATTGAATTTATTACCCTTTCAAATGCCTGTTTAGACCCTGAAGAAATCTGTAATGTAGGAAAGTACTTCTGCAAGACAGATGAGCATATCCACTACCTTTACAATTTTCTGTTTTCCCAGAAAATTTCCTCTTTTAGTCAAACTTCCATTAGTTAGGAACAATACTGATGAGCATCTGAGTAGATACGAGCCATGTAGGAGAGCAAAAGTAGTTCTCTGCAAACTCCATTTCCTATCTTAGATTCTCTATTTTTGTTTCTTGGTGTCTATTCCTTTTTGTCTGCCACAGGACCATTAGAGTGGTTGACAGTATATATTTACACATACATGTAGAAAATATGAGTTTACTTCCCAAATTTGACAGTATGAACATAAGCAAACTACCTAAGATCTGAGGATTAGATATATTAAAATTGTATAGATCTTTGGAGTTCAGTTCTGAAGAGACCTGTGGTCATTTTGTATAGGACATGCTGATTGTTCTTCTTCCCTCGTTGATAGATAAATATGTATATTGTTCCCGAATGCTTTAGTCTTTAGGAAATATTAGTAAATTAAAAAATAGAAATATTAGTGGAATAGAAATATAGAAATATATATGTATAGAATATATAGAAATATTAGTAAATGAAAGCTATACATTTACCTGGTGATAATGTGGTTCATGCAGTTTGGCTCTTTTTCAAGGCAAATAAAACTTAATGAACACAAGAGTGATTGACAAAACAGTTTCTTTATTACATATGTTAAATGCTCAGAGGTGTGTTCTTGTTTTGACATCAATAAGACAGTACATTTCTCTGTAACTGGCAATAAACTTAATAATTTATTAACAGAGATGTCTTACTTCAATTGTACTGTATTTTCTTATCCTTCTATGACTGATTCAGAATTAATATTTTTCACACATTGTCCTAGGAATCAGTTGTAACATTACACAAGAACAGTAAAAAATAAAGTCCAGAAGTATTAGTTATTGGCATTAAATTTCATTAAGATTTTAGATCACATTAGAGAATGAATCAAATCTAACCACATGCTTCAAAATGTACTCTAATTAATTATTTTTTTCAGTACAGAATGTGACATAGGACCAAGAATTTACCCTAGTAATAGGTCTTGCTCAGAATCGTAAGTACTTCGGTCAGTAGTGTTATTAGGTTAGTTTTGGATTACAATAATAAGAATAATTATTCATTATTGGTAAGCCAACATTATTGATTTATTAATCAAAATAGAGCTTTATTCAATAATTTAATAAGATGATTAAATGTTCTGTGTTATCTGTTAAATGTGTGTCCCTTTAAAGTTTGTTCTGTCTCATAACAGGACATCTACCATACCTGTCCTTGAAATTCTAATAACTTTTGGACCTGTTAAATGATTTCAGGCTAATTTGTCAGATGTAAACTTTTCAGAAATCATTCTTAGGTGCATCTCTAAAATCTATCTGAGCAGAAGAATATGTGTCCTAATGAGGCAAAATTGAACTTAGATCTGATTAGGTGCCATAGAATTAAACGGGGAAAGAACCACTAAAAGTCCCTTGATACATGGAAATATTCAGTCAAATTTTGCCCCTTTTTGATATCAGATTCAATTCATGATGATAATGGTGAGATCTGAGAAGACAAACATTTGATTAGACCCAGTGCATATGGAACCATTTCTTTGTATACACACGTCTGTATGTGCTTACATCTCAATATAAAAACAGTAAAGTCAGGGTCAACATTCAACTACTCTAGCTGAAGACCCTCTATGGTTTCTGCCTTTGAACTGTCATTGACTTCACACAGTTTCAGACTCAAACACCTCTTTTGATCAAAGTCAGTGATGTTTATGTATTCTTGATTGAAAACAGCAACAACAAACAAACAAAAAACACCAAAATTCTTTTTTCTTAACTAAAGTTGTGTTAGAAATGCTGAAATTGAATGTGATGAGCTTTAAAGTCTCTTTAACCTTCACAAGGTTCCAATGGATTCCACAAATGGTCAAATGTAAAGACTCGAGATATGATACCAGCCCATCTCAGCTTTTTAACAATCTTTTCTGGTTTTCAGCTTTATGAATGTAGAAGTTAAAAGTGTTCTTAGATGTGTCATGAAAGTCATTAGTATAGAATATGGAAAAGAACTCAATTCTTTTCTGCTTGCAGAAGACTACAGATGGCAACTACTCCTAGATCCTTAACTTTTTACCTACTAAGCAAAGACCAGCTACCCACCTGGTTATATGAAAATACAGGAAGATAATTTAAATGACCTTGTGAGCCAGCTAGCACTTGTGTGCATTGGCAGTGAAGATTAATGCTTCTTTAATGTACACAGAAGAAAAGGAGGAAAGAAAAGAAAAATTGTGGTAGAATTGCCAGGGGGTAAAATGTACAAAACTGGAGCTGAGGAGTGTTGTCCTCTAAAAGTTCAACAGGTAAAATCATAGTTTAATTCAAACGGAATGAATACAGACTTTCGTAGATACTGTATGACAATCCCAACATTAGAATTCATTTCAATATCTTAAATCACCCCTAGCTCAACAAATAAGTAAAATGATTTTTTTTAAATATATTTAGCCTAATTTTACTTACTGTTATAAAAAACTAGTAAGTTATACCAGAAACCTAAAACCAAAATTCTGTAAGAACGATGTTTCCTGTGAATTAGGGTAAAAATGCGTCAGGAGTTTACAAATGAGTTGAGAAGAACATGAAGCAAATTGATAAAAGTGAGTTTTGCCTTTTTTAATTAGATGGCCATGCAACATTTATTAATATTAGAAAAAATATCAGATTTTGGTTATATATATATATATATATTTATATATATATATATTTAAATATGGTAAGTTCTTAAAAGTATTCATACATGTTTTATTTTATATATATTAAATGTTTTATATATACTTAAATATGATCATAATGTTATTTAATATATGATATTTAATATCATATTTTTTAATTTAGAAGTGTATATAATTTAGAACTGTTCAATCATTTTTGGCAGTCCTTAACTGGAGTGCAGATGGTGAAATTTACCATGTATTCCTTGCTTTATGATAGCAAGTGTTGTCTCTTTTCTTCTCTGACTATACCATCTCTGCAGAAAAAAAAAAAACAAAACACAAGAACAAACAATTGCTTATCTCATAATAACTTTTGGTGTAGCCGTGTATGTACAGGAAACTCCAAAGCACCATTTTAGGTTAGTGAAGACAGTTTGTAACACTTTGGAAGGAACTTGTAGAAAAATGTTTAGATGAAACACCTGGAGGGAGCCTCAGTGGTATTTTTTTTCAGAGCTCTTGTAGTTAGAATATCCTTGTAAATAAGTAATAAAGAGATTTTTTTTTTTTTTTGAGAAGTATGAATCTCTTTCCTTTCGTGTTACTACCCAGCATCTATGAAATATGGTGGCAAGAAAGAGGTGTAACAACAATCACAACAAAACAAGTGAATGTGGTTAACAGGAAAACAAAGAAGTACTAAGAGGCTAAGTAGGTGACTCATATGATAGGAAATGAGATAATGAGCAGAAATACAGTCCAAGCTGAGGAAAGTGGAGAAATTCTTTGAATTCTGTAACCTCAAAATGTAAGAGTATACATGGTGATAGTTTGTTTATCAGAAAGCAAGGAGCAGTACAAGCAATAGTGCTGAGAAACTTGTTTTCATATAGAATTTTGCAAACAATAAAGATTTCCTAATTGTTGGCAGGGTTATCTCATGCAAATTGTTCCTCTAGGCATTGGGGGAGATTGGTCAGAGAAGAGGATTTAACCCTCAAGGGTAATTTACAAGTAAGTGTAAGTGAAACATTCAGAGAAGAGCAGAATAAATGTGCATTCAAGACGAAGGAGTTGACAAAGCCAGACAGAGGCTGAAAGCTGATGAAAGTGGGCATGAAAGTAAAAGCAACATGACAAAAGTAAAGCAACATACATTCTTCAGAAAGTAATATGGAAGTCTGAAGGAAATAAACTCAACTTCTAGGCAAAAATGCAAGAGATACCCAAGCATTCCTCCCCACACTTCCAATCCTCCTTTTTCTAACCAAGTAATTGCACAGCTTTTTCAGGGGACAGAAAGTAATTGGGAAGGTCAAAACTGCAGCTGGAGAGAAGGCTACCTGAAATTTGGTTTTCACACCCCTTTCTAGCCAGCTGCTGTGCTTGAAGAGATACAACATTGACTTTGTGTTATTATTTTTTTTTTTTCCCATTGAGTGAAAAGATGGAAAGAGTGAAAAAAAAAATCAAATAGTTCTTGTTCTGATTAGTTCAATGAATGAGCAAGGGAAATATTGAAATATCCATAAGCACAGATATAGGTGAAGTTTTGGAAGAGAAGTTCAAGAACTACTGACCCAAAAAATAATTACTTAAGCTAACTGTTACAGTCATGATGAAATTTGAGTAAGCGCAAATGGAATTATAAGGAGAATAGAAACTGGTTAAGAGTCAGAAAAAGTTTTTAGTCTATATATTCCTTATCTTTAGTGTATATGTCTGCTTATTCTGTACAGAAACAAGCATGGTCTTCCATGCTTAACAAATATTTTGCAACAAAAGTAATACGGTAGGTTCAAAAGGATTTTGCCACTCAATGTTTTTTTAAAAAATAAAGTAAGAGTTCCATGCCTGACAGAGTTTACTTTTGTTTCTGTAGATAAAGAGAAATAGGAGAACTGAACCTTCACCTGGAAGTGATAAAGGAGTGTCAGCAGAAGGGATGAAAACAAGTTCCTGTCTTGGAATTGCATCTGTAGATAAGCATTTTATAAATATCACACACACATGGATACACATTTTAAGTGTTTGACTAGCCTTTTGTTCCAAACACCAACTGAAAAAGTTACTTAATGTTCTTACTTCTGGAACATGAGGTTCTAAAGTAGCCATTGAGTTTCATTTTTTGTAAAGTAGAAAGGTCCTCTAGCAAATTCCACTACTCTGCTGTTTATGGATTTGGATTAAAATGGCAATTGCGAGCAGCCTTGTTCATCCTACTTTTTCATCTCATAATATATCTTTTTGTTTCTCCATGAATTAAATTATAATTCATAATTATCTCTCTGAATTAGCTTCCCACAGAGATCCTTATTATAACAAATGTAGTTGTTATAACTCGTTTTTATCAATTTAGTCTATAAATTGGTAGAGAGCACTTTATGTTTTTCTCTTAGTTAACGGAACTTATTTTTAAAGGGAATTTAAATGTATTTAATGTGTTGCATGCTGACCGGCTGATTAATTTTTGCATATCCATCATTACAGTACATTAAGCATGTAATAACACAACAAAAAGGAATACTATCAGCAGACATGAACATGAATTTGAAAACTAACATTGAAGAGAAAAAAATAATACAAGACCAACCAACCAACCGAACAAACAAACAAACAAAAACTAGCACAGATTTATGCTGATATGTTAGGGTATGTGGAAATGTATTTTAATAAATACACAGATTTCAAAGAGAAACTATGCCAGAAGTATTGAAAAACTGTCTTATTATACAGTGCTTATCCTGCAGGCAGTTCTGAGTGTCTGAGCGGTAAGGCTTTATTTATAGATATATAAATAGTCAGACTGATATATTTGTATGCTATGTGCTTCTTGAATCCTGGGATTTATTTTTTATTTTATTTTATTTTATTTTATTTTATTTTATTTTATTTTATTTTATTTTATTTTATTTTATTTTATTTTTTTATTTTATTTTATTTTATTTTATTTTATTTTATTTTATTTTATTTTATTTTATTTTATTTTATTTTATTTTATTTTATTTTATTTTATTTTATTTTATTTTATTTTATTTTAAGCAATCCCTAAGCTGCCAGGAGCAGCTGGGCAAGAGTTGGCTGTTTGGCAGGGCTGTGGAACAGGCAGCTGCCAGTCATGACATGGCTTCTTCCCTGGAGCCAGCACAGGGCTGCTCAGAGGCACCCTCTCAGGGCTACCCATGATCCAGCATCTTGACCACTCAGAGACGGAGGAGATTGCAGACCTCCTTTGGGCACGTGGAGTCCTGACATAGGCAATATACCTTGCAAAGTGTGCATCAGGCATTTCTATGTCACTAGCATTTTGTGAACAAACAAAAAAGCTTGTGACTGTGTCTTGAATCTGAGCTCTCCAAAGTCAGAAAAAATTCCAGTCCTCACAACCTCCATTCTTTGTTCATTCTAATTCTTTTTTCATTCTAATTCTTTGTTCATATAATTGGTTGAAATAGGATTGATAAAGATGAAGCAAATTCATGACTTTTAGAGTCTCAGATGTCTAACTTAGTCTCCTAAGAAGAGAAACCTTGACATTTCATGCTAGTTGACAAATATGTCAATATTAAAAGATTATTTTTAAAGTAGGGATTACTCAATGCCATGTTGGTCATACCAAGCTTCTGTCTCTATGAACAAATTATTGGCAATCATCATGAACAAAAAGCTGGTATATCTAGGAACTTTAACCCCAAATATTTTATGCCACTGGGTCGGGAATATTCCAAACAGTTTAACATATTAATTGAGTGAAACCTGTTGTCATTCTGGTGAAAGGTACATTGTAATTATCTTATTAATTTATGTTCTGATACCATCACAAAAGATTGTTTGACTTAGAATGTGTTCATGTCTGAGTAACTTCAGCAAAGGTTTGTTTAACAACACAAACAGTTCAAATTAATCCTTCTTGTTTATGATGGAAATAAAGTTCTCAAGGTTCTCTGGAATGAAGCACATAACAAGGTCAAAGGTGAGCAGCACAAAAATCTGTCAGTCCAAAAACATATAAATCTCATTTTATATATATATATATATATATATATCAGTGTAAATAACCCATTGAATTCACCCAACTTAAATCTTTTCTTTCTTATGTAAGTCCTGGCAATAAAAGGTAAGCAATGAAAGGTAAGAAATAATTAGTTTTTCAGGAACTAGAAGTCATCACTTAACTGTAAATCTGACAGTCTATGGGAGGGACGCTGGGTGTGGAATATTTAGTTGCAATCATACCACTACTAATGACATTAAAAGTTATTTAAAAGGTCATTAACATCATTGCCTGATGGAAATCCAGTATGCTTCCCCTCTGTTCTCTAAGAATAGTTGTTTTCGGTTTTAGTCTGTTTTGTTCAATTAGGCTGTGTAAAAAGTAGGACACCAGACAATAGAAACATTTTTCTTTTCAGGAATGAGCTCTTGGTACATTTTGAAGAGATCAATGTCAGAGGGACCTATAAAGTAACTTATGCTACACAATCTGAACCTGTTGTAGTGGGTTTACGTGGCAAGGTTTTGGTAGCAGGGGGCTATAGGGGTGGTTTCTGTGAGAAAGATCTAGAAGCTGCCCCATGTTTGGGAAGGGCCCCATTGTTTTCCAGATCCGAGCCAATAAGCGATGTTGTTTGCGCCTCCGTGAGAGCATATTTAAGACAGGGAAAAAACGCTGCGCCACACAGCAGCCGGGAGAGTCAAGGGAGTGGGAGAACAGCCTTGCACCAAGGTCAGTGTAGAAGGAGGGGGAGAGGTGCTCCAGGCGCCGGAGCAGAAGTCCCCTGCGGCCTGTGGTGAGGACCATGGTGAAGCAGGATGTCCCCCTGCAGCCCATGGAGTACCACGGTGGAGCAGGGTTCCACGCTGCAGCCCGTGGAGGAGACCACGGTGGAGCAGGTGGCCCTGCACCGACGGAGGCTGCCGCCTGTGGAAGACCCCTGCCGGAGCAGATTCCGGGCCGGACCTGTAGCCCGTGGAGAGGAGACCACGCAGGAGCAGGTGATCTGGCAGGAGCTGCTGCCCGTAGGGGAGCCAGGTTGGAGCAGTTTTCTCCTGAGGGATGGACCCCGTGGTACGGACCCATATCTGGAGCAGTTCTGGAAGAGCTGCTGCCTGTGGGAAGCCCACGCCGGATCAGTTCATCAAGGACTGCATCCCGTGGGTGGGACCCCACAGCACAGGGGACGAGAGTGACCGAGAAGGAGCGGCAGAGAAGAAGTGCTGTAGACTGACCATAACCCCCATTCCCCGTTCCCCTGCGCCGCTCGGGGGGAGGAGGTGGAAAAGGGTGGATGGCGGGGGAAGGTGCTTTTGTTTTTTTTTTCCTTTGTTTTCTCACTTCTCTCGCTTGTTAGTTGTAGGCAATAAATCTTACTATCTCCTTATGCCGAGTCTGTTTTGCCCGTTACAATAATTATTGCGTGATTTTCTCGTCCTTATCTCAATCCTTGAGCCCTTTTCACATATTTTCTCCCCATTCCTCTTTGAGGAGGGGGAGTGAGAGAGCGGCTGTGGTGGAGCTCGGCTGCCCACTCGAGCGGAACCACGACACCTGTGCTTCCCAGTTCCAGCACCTAGTTGTTTTTATTCGGTCCTTATTAAATTCTCAGAAGTAGACAGTATTCATGTAGAAGGTTCATATTATAATTTAAAGAGTAAAATGAACTATTTATGAAATCACAACACTGCATCTCCAAACAGCTAAAACAGATGCCACTAGCTAGGTGGAAAAAAAGATATTTATTTGAAACAAGACAGTAATACAGATTAAGAGCTCTTACATGCTGAATTTGAGAGGAACTATCCTCACATCATGTCCCCCTAAATAGGAGCAATTTCCCTGACAGATCTTTGAAAACTTTGGCCAGAAACAAAGTTATATTAGCTAGGAAAATAAATAAATAAATAAATAATCTCTTTCCATTTCCTTTCCAGGTATCAAGGGTTACTATATAGAGAGTTAAATGGCATATTGCCGAGAAGTACTGAAAATCCAATCTCAATATATACAAAATTACGCAAACAAAAGTTATATAAGTAGTTGCCTGGCTAAATTTCTCATAACCTAAACTGATTCTGTTTGCTTTCCAAATAGATATGATCTGGGGAACAAACTAGATCTGCTCATGATAGATGGTAGTCATTTACCTATTACTTGTATTATTATTAATTAAGTCTTTGAAGTTTATGGCTCAAAATATCCTTGTTCTTGTTTTAGAGCCATATTACCTTAACTCAAGGTCAAAGGAAAAAATTGATTCTTCTGTTCTACTATTCTAGTTTAGTTATAACTTTAGTTATAACAATAATTTTCCTGATTGACTGAGATACTGATTTTCCCATAGCAACTTGAAGATAGCAGATTTTATCCATATAAATATATATATATATATATTTGTATACAGACATATACACAGATGCAGAAACTGAGAAGATTTTAAAAGTAAAGAGACTGGTTTTGTACTCAATAAAGGATCTGTAAGTATTAGGAAAACCTAGGGCATGTGATGTGTAGTTTGTACCTTTGAAAAATGCACTCCCTAACAATCATGTTCAGAATGAATATTAAATAGAATAACCCAGTAGCCAAGTGATAGAAAGAAAAAGGACTCAGATTCTGTTTTGGCTATTATGCTGTAGAACTCTTACACTGTATTCAAACAGGAAAATGAAAAGCTCCATGTTCCATTTGCTGTATTTCCTCTTTTAAAATATAACAGTTATATCTTTAACACTGATATATTCTAGGTTCTTATATATATTTTTTTCTTTTCTTTTTCTTTTTTTTTTTTTTTTTTTTCCTAACTGTCATAGCACATCTTAAAACATTCTTAATACAACAGAAATCAGGGCATAAACATAACTATCAAGATATGGTTATTTTACCATTTTAGAAAAAGGAGAGGAGGGGGAAGGAAATAATATTGATACTGTACTCTAAGAAGAGTAAAAATATGTGAATAGATGAGCCAAACTATTTATTATTATTTTTGAAAAGTAAATCTATATGAATTGTTTTTATAATGAAAATATAATGTAATTTGTGGTCATTGTGTGAGACCTGAGAAAATTTTGTTAGCTTTGTTAAAACACGGTTTTCAGCTGAAGGACAAGCAATTGTTCAGGAGTAGTTTTCCTTTAAAGGAAGGCAGTTCTTATCTGATAGCTTCAACTATTCATTTTGTCTCTTGATATTGCAGTCTGAACATCTTTTCTTCCCTAGAACAATATTTCTCAATTGCCCAAGGTCATAATGGCTCTGTCTGTAAATTTATAGAATCATAGAATCTTCAAGGTTGGAAAAGACCTCCAGAACCATGTGGTCCAACCGTCCCCCTACCACCAAAATTACCCACTAAAACATATGCATTTGCACCTATGCCACAGGCTATGCTCTCACAGTGTTTTTCATTCCTTCTGTATGGACCATCTAAACCATCTGTTTGTCCATCTATCCAAATCCTGCAGCTACTTCATGACACCTCCTATCTTACATCTTGCTCTTTTCTACCCTCAGTCCTATAAGTTTCATTTTCCAAGCCTTTTAAAGCTCTTCCTTCTGCAGTTTCTAAGTATTGTTTTCCTATCACTCCTTCCTGTCTCTTCTATGCTTTCTATCCCTTCTCTAAAAACAAACCAATTTCTTTTCACCTCATCCAAGGTCTGTAAGGGTCTCCCATCCCCTTACACACAGTCTTCCTTTCAGTGCTTCCCACCTTTGCATTAAAAACTCTGTTATCACCTCCAACCTACCACTGACATGCTTCAACTCATATTGATGACTCAAATTTTCCTGCTATGTCCTTACTTCATTTTGAGCATGTCCAAACTGTCTTGGCCTCTCCAGTCTCTGGCTCTTGAATTTCCACTTGAATTTCTTCATCTGTTACAGAATCTGGATTTTTTTTTCCTTGTGGTAAGCAGTATTTTTATTGTACTGTTTCATTTAATTTTTTTTTTTTTTTTTATGGCCTCCAGTTTCTTTCTTTACTTATCTTTTCTCCTGCTGCAAAACACCTGAGCCTTCTCTTCTGTTTACCTTTGCTCCAAGATGCTGTTAACTAGGCCAGACTAATCCCACCTAATTTTAGCTGTCTAAAAGATAGGCATGCAGCCTGAGCTGTTCATCCTACTTTTTAATTCTGAGGTTAAGAAAAAAAAAAGATAGGGAATTTCAGAGCCTGATTCATGATGCTCACATATCTCAGGATGGGGGGATATCATCTGTAGAGGTGATTATTTTTCTATGATGACTATCAGAGGAGTTTACACAGCTAAATTAGATGACATAATTATTTTTAAAAGGTTAAGATTATTCCTTCTAATATATATTCCATTGGAAAAAAAAAATGAATTTATGACTAATTTGTCATGAGTCAAATTCTGCCTCTGATAATATAATCTATTATCTTTTCTTTAAACATTGTTGAAAACACCACTTTTCTGTATTACCTCTGGCTTCACATTGTTATTATTGGGCTGGTGCTCAAGATTGTTGAAAAGCGACTCTGTCCCATAAAGGGTATGATTTTAAATCAGCTTTGAATATAGGATTGTTAACTAGGTATATATATATTTTATATATATATAAAAGACTACTATTACTGAAATGGGACGGGCAAATAAAACTAGTAGTTAGTATAAATTTACAGTGGTTCAGATTTGAGCAAAAAGGAAAAACATAAAAGAATCTAGTTCTAGACATGATCAAAAAAAAATCCTTGTTGATTTTGCTAGATATCTAAAAATCAGTGCAAAAATATGGGGTATAAATAGCTGGATCTCAAAGTCTTACTATTTCATCATCAGTATAATTTATTTGGCATTATTCACTGTTTATGATATAGTACACATACATAATTTATAATACAAAATTGATACAATATTAACATATATTAATGGATATAATAAAATGCAAGAAATCTGGGATAAGAAAGGTATATAAAACATATAAAATCAACATTTAATGATCAACAAAAGATCAACATTAACATGGCTGATGGTCTTGAAGAACCACTGTTTTTTCTTTTAAAAAGGGGATCTGGGAAAATTATATGGAGTCAGCTAAACAGAATGTATAAGCAGGTAGAATTTAACAGGAGGATGAGTAATTACTGATTAACATTTTTTTTTTAATTTAAATTTGACTCTTAGAAGCACAAGTAATTTATTCAATCTGCTACAGAACAAATATAATATGTAGTGTTAAAAAAGATAAAAACATATGCCCTTGGACAATACAGCATATTGACACATTAAAAAAAAATAAAAAAATCATGATATATTTATGTATCTGAATTAATGCTTTTGTTATTTTCCAATATTTACAAATCTACTCCCCAAAACAGTCAGTAAAACTTACACCTTAGGACATTTTTCTGATTATCTAAATAAATTAGTGGAAATCAGACCACTTTTTTATCACCATAACATACACATCCAGAAAAAGGTAGAGAATGTTGGCAAAGACAGAGAGAGAGAAATTTCACTGGGCTAATTTAGTTAAGAAAGAAATGTCTGTTCTCAAGCTCAACTTTATGAGCAAATGCACTTAGCGTGTAGATCTGTCAATACAAGTAAAGTGTGTGGAAATTCCTCTCCTGTTAATGCAAGAAGTTCAGCATTATGGCTGTAATCCACTGAAAGACAAATGGGAGGGACACACACATTTATATAGTAAACCAGAACAATTGTAAAAAAATAATACATATAGTCGAATAAAAGTTTGTGTTGCTGCCAAGAAGTAAATGTTCATGCCAAAAATGTTCTGGAGCACAGCTGCCAAGGAAAAGCTGTGAGCATTATGAAACACACTAAATCTATACATAGAGGGGGCTTAGGGAAGAAAAAAATAATGTATGTTTATTCTTAGGATTCAAGTATATCAAATCATTATGGTTATTTTATGCACAATAGGCAAGGTTATGAGCATTCTGGCAAGCATCCAACAAAACATTTTGTCGTTTAAGGAGAATGTTCTTAAATTCAGGGGAAAGGTTCAAAAAAGCCATATTTAACTCGACTGCTGGAAGCAAACATCCAAATGACACAAAACCCCCATATACTGCTGGACATGGCTTGATAACACTCCTGTGTACTGCCAAGACAACTCAGACAATTCCTGCTGGAGGTGGCTGAGATACGCAGAGAAGACTTTCTGGGGTCTGTCTTGAAAAAGATGAAAACTGGACTGTAATGTAACTTTCAAATGAGAACATTCATGGGGAATCTGGAGGCCCTTAGGAAGCTTTTCCAGCCCACAGTTTCCAAAACAGTGCTCTAACAGGTTCTGGGTGTTGGATCATGAGTTCTTTAGCTTTCCTCTTGAAGTTAGTTCACTGAATGTTTAAAAATAAAAATAAAAAATCAAGATTCAGGGACCTGGCATGTGTGTGTGCATATATGTCTGTGCACAGTGCAAACCTGGAAAAAAAAAAAAAGGCCAGTGATAAGGCATGATGGTTGGGGCTGGAGATAGATGTGCCACTTTCTGAGAAGAGAGTAAAAGCCTGGGACTTCAGAGTGGAGGAGGCTGAGGACAGACATACTGAGGTTTAAAATTCATGAAGGCAGAGGTTATGATTAAGGCAGAAATGTTGTTTACTAAATACCACAATAATGGAACCAAGGGGCACTCTAGTAGGAGGTGAGTTTAAAATTGCTAGAAGAAAGTACTCTACACAGCAAAATAACAAACTTTTGGAACTTGCTGTTATAGGAGATTTTTTATGTTCATTTGTGTATTTCAGACAGTATTTCAGACGTTCTTCTCCTTATTCCTCATTTTGAACTTGCTAAAGCATCTCAGCGCTCACATCACTTGTGATACCTGATGCAGGAGCCTAACCTTCCTCTGACTGCCGCATGATGTCTTCAACTTCTACTTTGACATTATGAATCCAGGTGACAGGAGAGAGTAACAACTAGAAGATACGATCTGCAAGTTGGTCATTTTAATAGTAGTATAGTCTCAGATTACAGCAAGACCAAATGGGAATTCCTCTTCATCTGCCGTTATTAAGTCCAAATTTCTGAGAATAACACTTTTTGCTTTTGATGGGGTGAGAAGTTTATGGTTAACTTTCTTCACCCCCTGTCCCTTTAACACATTATATCTTGAAGAGAGAGCATAGTTTCATATTTTTGGGGGGGCTGCAAGCAGGGGAATTTTTTCTTATTTGGTGCTGAACCTAACCATATAAATCTGTGAGACAGACGCAAGTTAAAGATATTTATTTTCACAAGATGATTTTTTCCCTCCTATTCTTATACCTTTTTCACAATTATTCAGTGTTAACAAGAGCAAACATGCCAATTTTTTCTATGATCAAGAATTTTGAAATTAAGGTCAGTAATAAATATCATAATAAAAATGATGATGATGGTGGTATCATGAAATTTTAAATTCCAATTTTATTTTTAGTCAGCACTTAGAAAAAAACTATGATATTAATGTCTAAAGAAAGGTGGAGAGAGGACTCAAATATTCTGCATGGTAAAGATGGTAAAGAAATAATTAAGTCATAATTAAGTAATAATGAAAATAGTATCATTGAAACCAGTAGTCCTTTTTTCTGCAAAGCCTTGGCTAGTAATGTGGTGCTGGCTCACTTCATTTCCAGCTGCTAGATTTCACTAAAAGAAGCTAAAAATAAATTCAATACTTTCCTAAAATTACTTTCCCATGTAAGCAAGTGCTGCAGTTGCCATAGGGATGTTATAACATCACAAATTGGAAGCAGTTCACATAGTGGTAAATAAGCACACTGGTGGGCAAGTTGTCCATTTAAGCATGTCTCAAAGCAGCGGTCTCTAAGACTGTATTTTCTTGATGGGAGGGAGGTTAAAAAAAAAAAAAAAACAACAAACAAACAAACAAACAAACAAAAAAACAAACATGTTGATATAGACTGCAATAGTGGAAATCACTGAATGTGCAGATGCAAGATGCAGACTTTCCTATGATAAGAGCTGTATCACCTAAATGGTATGACCTAACCCCTCAGTGAAAAGGCATAAAAATGTTGAAAATATCTGTAAAATCTGTAAAATTGAAAACACCATCAGATTCTTGCATTTGTTCAGTGAGCCTGGAGCTGTCCAGGCCATTCACTTTTCCTTTCTCCTTTATAATATATTAAGTGACTGAATTCTGGGAGTTCTTTTTTTGTCCCATAGTATCCAATTATTTTGAAAATCAATGCAAATAAACATTAAAATGTATAACAATCCGATGGACTTCTTTTCCAGGGTTTCTTCATAATGTTCTACATAAAATTTCAAAGGTCAGTTGATATAAATAAGCAATGACTTCACTGAAGTTGATACTACTGTACTGATTTACAGCAAGTAGTAATCTGTCCCAGCACTCAAGCTTTTCATTCTGTGCTCAACTCAGAATAGAAAGCAAATGGCTGGATAATAAATACCATGGAAACAAGAAAAAAGCCCAAATCCTATAAAGAATCAATTTGGGAGGAAAAAACAAAAACAAAAACAAAACAAAAATGAAGAATTGTCTGAGTTAAAATAGAATTCTCTACTATTCTGTAACAATATCATTTAAATACAAAATATTATGATTTTTTTTTCTTTTCTTTTTTTTTTTTTTTTTTTTTCTTTTTTCCTTTTTTCTTCCCTGTATGGCTTTGGTACTTATCTGTAAGCTTTTTCTTTAAAGGCTGACAGTTTTACTAAGCCATTAACAACTTGCTGTTCTGAATCCAGTTTCAAAGTGGTCCCTTTTCCAGATGGCTCTATTCTGTTTGTTGGATCAAACCCTCTGATTAGACTCCCACAAAAACCTTTATGCATCTGATTTGAGCCCATACTTGTTTCTTCAGGTAAATAAAGTACAGGTTTTCACCCGAAGTGTACCAAGCCCCATTCACTTTGCAGTACATATATATTTACACTGCAAGTAGCTTAAGTATGCTTATATCAAGGCTGTTTTATATTCCCTGTTTGTTTTCCTGGATGGGGCATAAACTACACAACATTTATGACTCCATTTTACAATCTCAGATGCATAACAGAGGAAGGGTACTTGAACATAGCATCTATATCACAAAGTAGTGGTCTATGAGCAGATCAAATCAGGTTTCTTGTTAACCCAGGACAGAATTAAGTTAGAAGAAGCATCCACCATTGTCCCTGATATAGCTTGATAAAGTTGATATTATTTGGGACCATATGGATGGCCAAGTGCAGCAGATGAAAACCAACCCTTTGGAGTTTAAATCACTGTGTGAGAAGTAAGAATATCGACATGAAAATTTAAGATTTTTTTTTCCCAATCTTTCTGTGTCTGGTGTTTTGAGCCTAGCGTTTAGGAGAGTCTCTTAACAAGTGGATCTCTAAAATGACACTTCAGATCATACCCAAGGCTGCTGGAACCCCACAGATTAGTCTAGAGATTGGAAGTGAGATAGGAGTCATCTCCCCAGCTTTAAAGAACAACAACAAATAAGATATCTATATCATGCTAATCACCTAGATTCCCTTTGTAATCAACAGGGAGAAACAATATTAGATAGGATGAATTAATCTGATTATTTTGGACACATACTAGAGCATGAGATAAATGAGGTGAACTGCACTCTGGATGTGCCTATTTATCTCCATTGGTTTTAATGGAAGTCTAGAATGAACAGCTTAGATGTATACATTTACATGACAGATGTCTCCATCTGGGCAGAATAAAATCACTTTGGCTAATCATACTGTCCTTTTAACCAGTCAGCATGTACATTAAACTTAGCCTGCCTGCAGATCCCATTTTCTTCTGCATGAGACAAGGCCAAAAATCTCTTTAGAAGGAAATAAGGAGCCTTGGAGACAATCACTGATAGCAAGGGAACCTGTGGCTGCTGAGGATTCTGGTATTGTCTTCTCACGCAGCATTTATGCTAGATGCACAGATTATGCTCCAGGTCAGGGATCCCACTTGTTGGCCACTCCTCTGTTGATGCAACCCAGCCTGGAGTTGGCCTTCTGGACTGCAAGTGCGCACTTCTGGCTCATATTGAGCTTTTCATCCACCAGAACCCCCAAGTCCATCTCCACAGGGCTACTCTCAAAGCGTTCTTCTCCCATTCTATACTTCTCTCTGGGACTGTCCTGACCCAGGTGCAGCACCTTACACTTGGACTTGTTGAACCTCATTAGGTTCACTTAGGCCCACTTCTCCAGCCTGTCCAGGTTCATTTGGATGGCATCCCTTCTATCTTTGGTATCAACTGCACCACTCAGTTTGGTGTCATCTGCAAACTGGCTGAGGGTACACTCAATCCCATCATCTATGTCATTGATAAGGATATTGAAAAGCACTGGTCCTAAGACACCGCTTGTAACCGGTTCCCCCCTGGACATAGAGCCATTGGCCACCAGTCCCTGGGTGTGGCCATCAAGCCAATTCCTTTTCTACTGGATTGTCCACCCCTCAAATCCTTTTCTTTCCAATTTAAAGATTAGGTTGTCACGTGGGACTGTGTCAAAGGCCTTACTGAAGTCCAGGTAGATGACATAGGTCAATCTTCCTTTGTCAACTGATGCAGCTACTCTATCATGGAAGGCCACCAGAGTCTAATATTTAGACTGAAGGTAAAGCTCATTTTTGTACCACTGTAGAGGACCCCATGGAGGACAGAAAGCAGAACAGATTCTTATGCAGACTAGTGTTTCAAAAAGCCAGGGAGCATACTGCAGTGAGTGGTCTCATGAAATCATAGAATCATACAAAGGTTTGGCTTGGAAGAGACAATAAAAATCACTTAGTTCTCTGGATGCCTCATCCTGGATGGGGCATACACAACTTCTTTGTGCAACCTTTTCCAGTGCCTCGCCACCCTCATGTGAAACCTTTTCAAGGCTGATTCCGTTGAGCAATTTTAGAAATTGTTCAGCAATCTAGGAGACACACAATATTCAGATAGGTGATATTCAGTCAGCTTTCATATTTTATTACGTTTGTATATTATATATAGTTTACAAATTCATAAATGTATATATATAGTTATATGTATGGTTATATATTGATCATAACTAGAAAAAGTTGATTGTCATACACTATTTTTCTGTTTATATATATATATTCTTATGTATATATACACACATATCAAAATATATATATATCATAAGAAAATTAAATTTTCCAGTTATAACCAAATAACATGGTTGTTATAAAAGTACATACAATAGGTACGCACTGATTAAGTATATGTTTGAATGGCCTTTGTGATGTTCTTTTGTGTTGTTCAAAAAACACTGATTTGAAGTTTATGACTAAGGTAAGCCTTTTATATAACAAAACAGAGCAGGGAGAAGATGGGATAAATCTGTCAGTTGCTCTCCCAAATGTCTCTAACAGCAGAAACTAAACCTTCTTCCCTCTGGGAAGCACTGATACTGCTACACCTCCAACTTTTCCTGACACAGAGACTTCTGTCTCTACTTTGTGGGCATGAAATACAAGGTGGTGATCAAGCACGGATAAAAAAATAAATATGAATCTAATGAGTAATTTTTATTGCGTTACTCTAGATGTTTATAACTAAATACATATCTGGTTAGAAACAGAGTTAACTTGTTGAATACGCACAAGTGCGTACTTAAACAACTGTCTCTATCAAGGTATGGAAAGTGATACTGTTAGCATCATCAGGACAATCACACACTGAGGCTGGATGACAAACCCCTGAAGCAAAATCATTTGAAAAGGCTCTTTTGAAATGGTAGAAGCATCTGTTGTGATAATGTAGTTACAGAGGGCTGCCCAAGCAAGTCCCTGCATCCCAACTGAACCGTTAGTTAAATTCAGTCCAGTTCTTCTCCACTCTGTTTATGGGGGTATGATTTTTTCTAATACTGAACATGGTCACTGAGGAGGCTGCTGGACAGGACAAAGGGCCAGTGGCTGTCCCATATTAACCCTTACCACCCCTACATGTGAAGCAATGGAAACTTTTCTTCACACAGAACAAATGCCTCATCTGAAAAACCTACTTCCTTCTCCTGTCAGGATACTCCAAATAATCAACTCTATCAATGTTTCCTCAGTACAAAATAATGTTAGTAGGTAGGACCCCAAGTTTTCAGGAAGGCCTTTGTCTTAGAGTTTGTTTCTCTTCTCTCTCTGGAACATTTCTGTAAATTAATTAAATATTAAATTAATGTCATAATACATATGAGATCTGACATATACTGAGCCAGAAGCAATTGCCAGATATATGCTTGCTATCCTACATAGGATACACTATGCTAGCACACATACTGTTCCAGCTTCTGACAGCATATGTTATGCCAGCTTCTGCAGCATCTTACCAGGCCAAGTGGAGAATTATAAAAAGTAAGGCTAGACATGACATTGCAAGTCATGTAGTTTATCTCACTACCCAAAGAAAACATCATCTGTATCTGAATGCTTCTTGAAAGATGACCATCTTACTGGTTGTTACTAAAACCAAATGATGATAGTAATTCCACAATCCCAGGACAAGCTATTCTAATTAATAGCCATCAAACGTTTTTTGTTTGTTTGTTTGTTTTTTGTTTGTTTGTTTTTTAGTAATGTCCAATATAAATCTTCATTGTAACAATTTATGCTTATAATCTAGTTTTGTTCTCAGTGAACAAGGAATATAGTTTATGTTCTTCTTTGACAATTTCTTGAAAATATGTGAAGATTATTAGACTGTCTTTCCTCACACAATTCCTATTATGCTGGAAAACAAAAACACACAATGTCCCTTAATCTAGTAATAGATACTGATATGTAATTTATATTATTTTACATGAAGGAAATTTATTTCTCTGTGTACGAAAAGTTCACTGTAGGAAGCAGTGATATATTTCTGAGGTTGTGAGAATCCTTTTTTTGCTTGATCTGGTGTTGGAGGGTTCTGGTAGGTTCCCTACAAATTTAATAATTCCATAAGTCGGTGCTCTTTAAGCTACTTTTAGTTGACTGACTGATGATGTCAGCCCATCAGACTGAGAAAACTGTGATGCACCAAGAGGGGGAATCTGCAGAGACTGCAACAAAGCAGAGATTTTTCCACTCTGCTATTCATGCTGCTAGCATAGACAGTCTCATCCCTGGTATCTAACTCTGATTTTGGATAGTAAGCACAAGGTTTGAATGTGGCCTCAAATCAGTGCATGCACTATGCTGTATTAATAATGCAGATACAAACAGCAACAGAGTGTCTACCTGATTTAGCTCTGTGGTATGTCACTGGTTGGAGCAGAGAGAATCAAGAAGCACAAAACAACACAATCTCTTCTGCTGAAGAAATCCTAATAGTGACCACATGTGACTGCAGTGCACCATGGAAATGGCACAGACATAGATAGCACATGGACCTGCAATGGCAGCCTTTGCAGGAATGCTTAATAAAACTGGCTAGACATGCCAGGATCCTTGTCTTAGCTGTACATTGCCGTGCGCATGTCTCTTTACAGGAGAACCATGAGGAGAAGCAACAGCAGTATATACAGTTTTTCCTCCACTAAGCTGAAAAATACATCTATTAAGTGCTGAATCTGAATATGAAATTCATTTAGCTGTGTTTACTCTTTGCCACAGCCAAGTAATTTGTTGAACACACATAAACAACAGGTGCGTTCTTGATATCTGTGCTACATGGAACAAGGTCAAATGCCATAAAAGCTCCAAATAATCTTTATTATACTTAATGTGTTGTGTCAAAGCACTGTAATAAAAGACTGATCTGTTCATGGAGATAAATTTTGTCTTTAGTCATGTTTGGACAGAAGGAAATGATCTCTCTCCTTTTTTTTTTTTTTTTTTTTTTTCCCCAAACTAGAGTGTTTTAGACATAGGTATAGTTTACAAATTTTGCTATCTTAAAAATGAAACAAAACAAAATAAAACAAAACAAAAAAAAACCACAAAACTTAAAAGGAAGAAAGGAAACAATACAAAAGCAAAAAAAATCAAAGTGCCTAAAACTCAGTTGTCTTCTACTTTTTAATTTTATTTTCCCAAGGTATTTTCCTCACATACTGCACTGCTGTGTTCATCTGAAATATATACAAATACAGTTCACTTTTGGATTAACAGTGTCTCTTACCTTTATAAAATGGCTTTTCTTTGAAACATTTGGTTCTTGCAGATGTTCTCTTCTGCAGCTCACTTTCAAATTCTGAATGTGTTGAATCTTCCTTTCCTCTTCTTCAGTCTGTGTGATTAGTACCACTACTCAGATATCTCTTGTACCTAAATCTTCCTACATGTGCTGAAAGGTGAGCGATGATTTGGGTGCCTCCTTGAGAAGTGCATTCCCATCTCTTCATTTGAAGTCACAACCACTGGTCTTGTCAGACTACAAAGTACAGTTTTCATGTGCTCTGCTTGACCAGTAATTCCAGGACATAATTTCATCACCTAAAGGGCAGGGAGGCAGAACGGTCTGCATGAATCAACTTGCAGACAGGAAGTTTACAGGAGTGCAGTGCATTGCCATAGTGCTGTAACTTATGCCAGCCTATAAAAGAAAGTCTTAACTGCCACTGGTGTTAACTACAGACACATTTATATTTGACCAGTTGCTTCTCTGAGTTATACAGAGAGGTTATTCAAGCGTGTCATAAAACAACTACACATTTACCCAGGAAATTGAGGAAATAACCTGCATATTTGTGCTTGACACAAATGACACAAAGTATATCCCTAGGAATCCCTTTTTCCACATTGCTAAAATGAATTGGCTGGTTTGCTCCATATTTAAACTATTTGCCAAGCCAACACCCACAAGGCATGACAACTGGCACCAATCACTACATTTTTTATGATGGTAAGTCTTTTGTGCAGAAATGTGAGCCAAAAAGAAAAGTAAAAGCTAATAATACTGAATACTGCTTTGCAGTGTTTCATTGTCCATACAAAGAATCATTAGCAAACACAAAGTTTTGTACCTTATAAATAATACATCCTCAAAACGCCCTTCTCATTAAGTCAGCTCAGCTGAGAAGATTTCACGGAACACAGACATTCTTAGGTTGGTTCAAAATGGTGATACATTCTAATATTTGATAGACATTTGCCAGATTTCTAATTTCTGCCTAGTACCTGTGTGTACAAATCACTCCAAGTTATTCACAAGTTTGAAAACATAAAAGATCCCTGATGGAATTAACATTCATTGTATTAGCCTTTGAGCTAGATTAGGCCATGAAAGTAATGCCCTTCCTTTATCCCAAATTCCAGAAAAAAAATAAATAAATTTCCCACCAGAATACTCCATGCACTGGTCAAGGAAAACTGAAAACTTGGGTACAGAAAAAACACCGATCGAAGATTCCTTTCATTGAGGGTGCTTCAAACAGTCCCTGGGGAATGGATATATAACCATACCCAGACAAAGCTCTTTGTGGTGCCTCAGATATACCAGGAGGAACTAGCCATGTATTTCTGAAGAATGTCACAGTTTATTCAAAGGAAGTTTTGCTGATGAGATTATAGCTCCTGAACATAAAGTCCTGTGTAGCTCTCCTTGGACAAAGCAGTTTGAAACCACTCTCTGCATACGGGTTAGGAGTATTGCGTACAATCCAGTTTTAAGACAGTATAAATGTTTTCCATCAAAATAAAGAGCGAGGAGGCAGGAGCTCTGGGGGACAAAAACAAACAACCAAACCAAACCAACCAAACAAACAAAAACAACTAATATGCAAAGTAACTTCCTTCTTGTCTCCTGTCATTTCTCTCTTGATTCATATCCAGAATTTTTTACCAGCCCAGTTAGGAACCCATGTCATGACTTTAAAGTATCTCCTTGTAACTGTTCATGACCTTATTTTGATGGGAGTTTTTGCATACTCATCTTTCACATATATTTTTACTCCTCCGTGGCCTTAAACAGGCTACAGAAGTTAGCTGCTGTCTTAATTACATCCTACTTGTGCTAGTTTCCATCCCAGCAGAGCAGTTGTCTTCAGAGGCTGTGGTCCCACAAGAATTCCCCAATGTATTTCTCTTAATTCATTTTTGTATAGCCTAGTGAATTGTTAATTCACTAAATCAACTCCAGATACTGTGGTATTTCTTATTAGGCATCTGATGATGTGGTCAGCTGCATTGATTTAATAGTCAAGTACAACGGAAATGTGACTGCTTTTTGCCTTCCCTCAGCTTCAGAGACTTGCATCTTCTGGACACCACGGGGAGTACAACACTTCCCGTGTTTTCTGTACAACAATTAGTACAACACTGTCTATGGGTGTCTCTAAATCTCCTCAGCAGCCTATCTGACCTTTAGTGGCATCTAGTGGCAAATGAGCTTGTAGGGAAAATATTCAAATTAAATGGCCATTAAATGAGGGAAAATTTATTTCATCTTCGTATATGAAAGTGGGAAGATTGGAGAGTGAAATGCATCAGGATAATGAGAATAGGTTGCTGACCTGATGAAAATCTCTAATTATGGTTTGTAACAAGGATGGTTGGTAATTAAGAAGTTAGCAGTAGCTTTTTTTTCTTTTTTCCTCCAAATCAACTTGTGTTACTTTGTTGATGATAGTTCCTTTGTTCCAGAAACCCATATGAGGTATTCTTTTATACCACAATGCACCTCTTATTATTATCCTGAGAAACACCACAACAGATTTTTATATTGCATTGGCAGAGTAACCTCAGTGAGATTCTCTTCTCTTTTCTTTTTATCAGACATTCTTCTCCTATTCAATATTTAAATATATATTTAGCAGTGTACTGGATAGTAGTGACACACAATTCAGAATCGAAAGAAGTTTGTCTCATAAGTATATAGTTCCATATTCAGGTACATTATTATGCACTTTAATTAATTAATTAATTCAGGTACATTATTAGCACTTAGTAAAGTGCTTGGTAAATTAGCTCTGCTCAAATAACAATCTGCCATTTTTAAACTGCCTTAACCATGTTTGTAAAACCTTGGTTTTACACAAGACAGCTGTATGCAAAGATAAACAACTTAATAATCACTGCACATTAAGTAGTCTGCTCAACTTATTTTTTAAATAATTCCCAATGTTAAAAATATAAAGCAAATATACATGTATATATGTGAAGTTTCCATGTGAAGTGTCACTACAAGTGCAAAATGTCATGCATGAATGTATGCATGCATGTATGCATATCTGTTACTATTTTGTAATGAGTACAGCATTTACTGAAACCTCTTAAAGAAAATTAATATTTACATTAGGTACCTCCTTAAACTTGTAGTTCTGTAGTTCAAGTAGTTCTGATACACTTTAGCATTGCTTATTGTTTGTTCTGACTGAAAAGATATTGTTTGAGTTCACTTTTCAGCGAAAGGTTTTCAACTAAATTCTCTCCTTTACCTCAGAGATAGTCAGGTTTGACCAACTTTCTATGAAAGCCTGATAGGAAATGCAAGAAAAGATATTTTGGCCATTGTATGGTTGCAAAGTACCATGTAGTCAAAACTCATAGCAAAACAAAAGTATTGTAACACTCCATTCTGGGAATTGCTGATAAAGTTCCTGCTTCTATATTCTAGAAATGCCTTCTTTTTCCTGGGAGCTGCCACTTCCTAAAGGTGTCGTCAAGCTGTATGCCATAATCTCTTAGGTCAGATTTTTAAAAGAAGAAATGAGAGTTATTTTAGGACACATGTCACAATATGTCAATGAGTCACAACTCACTATTTCACAAAGAAACAAGAAAATGTTCCTCAGCAGATTAATAAATGAGATACATTAACACAGCAAGTCCTTCTTATTTCCATTGCTGAGGGATATACTCACATTCTGGCAGCTAACAAAGCTTGGGAGGCCAGAAAATGTATTGGGGCCAGTTGAGTGTGTTTGTCTGCCAAATTAAATAATAGACCAGAGACACTAGAACAGGAGTAGAGGATGTAGAAGATAAGTGAAAACAGTGCCAGCTGAGAGGTCTAATGGTCTTACTGGAAAGTGGCTTGAACAGCATGCATCTGAGATGAGACAAAAAATCCATGTTGATGGAGAAGCCCATCTGTCTTTGAATGTTTTTTTCCCACTTAGTGTTTAGTAAAGATGCAGAAAGGATTTGGATTCCTTGGTATGCATAGTGAAAGGAAAGTGGGAAAAGATGGTTAAGTTTTTCTGATACTGCACCATGACCTCAGATCAGATTTTGTTTTGTTCAAGAGAAAACCTTCTGCTTAGATGAGCAGTGAAGCATGTGCTTACCTTCAACAAGTTCTCTGTTAATAAAATTGAGTGAATAAATCTACAAAACATAGGTGACTCTAGAGGTGGAGAAACTCTATCCAGATAAAAGTATTTGGAAATACAAGAGAAACAATATTTAGGATTCAAGACATATTGACCGTATACCTGGGAAGTCCCAGAAAAAAAATGCCTCCTTCAGTAGAGATGAGCCTGTTTAGAGGAAGAAAGACCTACTGGAGTTACCCATCATTCCAGAGGCATAAAACTGCCTAAAGCAAAAGCTAGACTCTTTAGCCTTCTTCTACCATGCAATAAACTGATGTCTGACAGCTGATCAGAGAGTTTATTATTCTTAGTCCAATTGTGGCCTTTAGAAAACTGAAAGCTTCAAGCTGAAAGAAGACTAATTGAAGAATTTGTGTGTGATTCAAGGAAGCAGTAAATAGTTGGCAGGTTAAGGAATGCTGCTGAAACGGAGGTGGATTTTTGTTCTCAAAAGCTTATATGTTTTTAAGCATGGCTCCACAGCAGTCTAAGTGTACTGTGTGCTTCTCTCCCTCCAAATTCATGAGTAGGCAAAATTGAAAGACAGTTGCTAACAAAGCTGAAATAATTTTTAAAATGCATGCAATATCACCAGTGTGATATTTGTCTAAAAGACATGGAAGAACAACACATTCACCAAAATAAATAATGCCTGAAATGAGAAGTTACATTTAAATCAAAAATAATGATTAAAGTGAAATATCCATATAGAACTTTTTTTTTTTTTTTTTTTTTTTTAATATAACATTCAAGTGTGAACACAGTAGACAGTAGATTTGTTGTTAAGGCAAACACAAATGTCATGAAATTTCAAATTTACATAAAATATATTTTAGGGGAGATATATCTGGAACAGTTATATGGAAAATTTCTAGATACTGGTGGGAAATGGAACATACTTTAGTGAAAACCATAGACAGATAAGGAGCCACCTAATGTTTATTCCTGTCTTTATAGGTACAACTGTATTAACCCTGAGTCACAGATAGAATAAACCCTTTTTTCAAAGTAATTCCTTGCCTAAATAATTTCCATACACAATGAGAGGAAAAAAAAATAAAAACAGAAGGATGAAATAAAAACAGAGCGAGGAAGAAGGCAGAAACATAAAAAGAAAAATAAATGTTTCTGGTGACTTTTAACTGATAGAATCAGTAGGATTGGGAGAATGAAATAACTTTGGGACTGAAGAACTGAAAAGAAAGGAAAGAAAATAGAGATCAGTCTGAATAGTACAGCATAGGAAAAGGTAGGTATAAGCCTCTTAAATGTGATGTCAAAGTAAAAATGGAGCTGATCAAGGGATTCAAAGAGGAAAATGATACTACACTGCATGTAAAAGATCAGCTGAGTTGGACAAGCCACAGAAAGCAGTCAAATAGATAACGTGATTATAAACTGAAACAAAACAAAAATGACAGGGAGACAATATATTTTTGTTTTTCAAGACACAGTTTAATAGTTGCTACAGGTTGTACTCAGTGTGCAGAGCACTTACCATGAACAGCCAAGAACACGAGGAAACTGTTGCTGTTACTCACTTGCAGAGAGATCAGCTCTCATAAGCACATATTTGTTGAGACCTACTCTAAGGACTTATCCCATGCTCCTGCGTCTCTGAAAAAAAAGAATGCATAAAACAAGTATTACATTTATTAGCTATTCAGTTATTAAAGTCTTCAAATAAAGTATGTCACAACAGCTTAATTAATGCAGGGCTTTTGTCTAAAATAGATCAGGTCAACCTTGACTTTGTCTAGCTGAGTTTTGGAAATCCCTAAAGATTGTCAAGAACCTATAAGCATGGATATCTCTGTGATTGCCAATGCCATGCTGCCCTCCCAGGACAGTTTTTTTCCCTGACATCCAGCTTGAACGTCAGTAATTCTCTTTCAGAAATGTCCATTAATAATTTCTTCCCTTTTACCAGCACACACCATGACAAATACAGTATCTAACCCTTACAACCATGATGCTAACCAGAGCAGAGTATAAAAAGCTTATTGCTGCATGCAAAACTAGAGGCCTGAGATTACAGTTTATCCTGGATTCCTGCTACAGGCTTCCCCTGTTATGAATGAGGTTTTGGTTGTTTGAGCAAGGGAATTGAAAGCAGCTGGATATAATGCTTGCCTTATGTGCTGTTGGCTACCTACAAATGCTGGTATTCCCAAGCCATGCAAGTTTCCTCTGCCCTTAGAGAAGTGGTATTTGAGTGCTAGTACTGGGTATGTTCTTCTGCCATCACACTCTAAATTACTGTTCAAATGCTTCTTTTTTCTGCCCTCCTAGATTAAACAGATTTGGATAAATCTGGTGCATGCACATACACTGAGTATCTGTGCTGTCTTTTACTTGCAGTTGGAGCACATTTGTCAATGGTAATCCTTTGTTTCTTTCTGCCAGTTTAAAGAGGAATGCAACTTTCTCCAAATATCTGAGTAGGGAATCAGTCAGTACCAGCAGCAGAGGGATACTTAATAAACTGCAAGTCATTTTGCATTAGTCTTAGATCTCACTGTTTTAAAATGTTGATCCCTTAATTAGTAGTCTTCATTTGTGTGTGTGTGTCTGTGTTATTTTAATAAATTGAGCACTCTAATTCTTTTGCAGCATTACTCATGCAAGTCTTAATATGCCCTTATATTTCCCACATGAATTGGGTGACCACAGCATTGGAAGTACATTTGTGGCTTATTTCTAATTTGCATTATCTTGTCAATGTACGTTTTCAAGTATAGAAGTAACTTTAAAAAGAGTAACTGTGCCCTAACATAGCCATCTGCAGCAAAAGAGTAAGCACTTGGCAACACTAACTAGTTCATAGAAGTTCTTACTAGATATAAATAATCCCATTTTCTGGCAGAGAAAATCTTCAGTGTGATCTTTAGTTGGAGGAAAGAAAACTTATGTTAGTTGGCACATCTATCAGCATAATGTAGTTATTATTAAGAAAGTGACCATGTAAAAATGGCACCTTGTTAAACAGCGTAACAACTCTCTGTGTGTATTCTGGGGCAGATTGGCTTACACTGTTTAAAACAAAAACAAACTTTTATTGCTTTCTACTCCTGTTAACGCTGCTGAGCCAACACATCCAAGCAGAGCAGCAAGAGGCCAGATCTAAATACTGACTGAAGTGTTTAAGCAGGACAAAGGTGGACTTAAATATATAAGTCATTTGTGTAGATTGAAAAAAATGGGGCTACTGTAGACCTAAATTTTTGACAGAATCTCTTTCTAGCAGAAACTCTGATCAGGGGAATTTTGAAGAACATGGCTGGAATTTCAAGACCTCTTGAGGTACTGGCATCTTTGATGCGTCCCACCCAGAAGCTGTGTGACCAGAGGTCTCAGATGTGCTCCCCTGCTGGAGGTATGGTTGGGATTTCTGGACATGCCAGAAATCCATGCCATGCCATGTCTAGTCAGAGCCACTTTGCATTTCTTCCCCTTTCTGAGCCCTCTGCTACAGGGAAGCTTCAGGTGGATTAGTGACATGTATTGTGCAGTGGCTGCTTCTGGATGGAGGGAAATGTCCTTATTCCTGCTCTTAAACTCTCTCCTTCTCCAGCTCAAGATCCCTCAGATAAACCATAAATTGGGAAGGCTTACTTCTGAATTGTACCTAGAAATTATATGGGAGAACGCTAGTTGGCAAAAGCAAAAATTGCACATGAGACTAGTCTAATGATTTGATAGTATAAACATTCATGTTTCAGAGGTTGGGAATGTTTTCTAGCATTCCCAACACCATTTATTTAGAAATAAATAATTATATTTATTTCTACACATTAAGCCAGTAAGTTTTAGGCACCCCCAGAGAAGTGGGTTTACTGCACAGGCAGGGACTGGCTGCAGTGCCTGCACAGGACAGCTACAGTCCTGTGACATCCCAGAGAGCATTAAGGACTCTTCAGAGACACTGTTTAGATGCCTGTTTTTTCTGTGGTAGGAACCTTCCCTTCATCTGGGACAAAGCCCTAGACTTCACTGTGCCAGGGGACTAGAAACTGTCCTGCCTAAATTTCACAGGGGACAGATCCCATAGATATTGTCATTGCACAAGAGACATTGGCAGTATGTATTTCAGATCAAAGATCATAGTTATGACCACTTTAATTCCTACATGATTGTTAAAAGGTTTTTCTTTTTTCTCCTCCCCTCCTCCCCCCCCTTTTGTCCAATGTCTAGTATTTGCCCAGAAACTGGAAGAGCTGCATTTCTGACCTTTTCCTGTGAAAGAAGATTCTAACGTAAGGACCTAAGAGACCAGATTTTTGAGAAGACTGAATGATGGGTATCATTCTCCACTCATTTTCTTGAGACTGTGTTTTATTCCAGCAACAATTCTCTCTTTAGAGCAGTAAAAATGCAGCCAAACTTATTTTGTTTCCACATTTTTATTTCTGTTTTTAGTTTTCCACTTTTTTTTTTCATGTCAAATTTTTCTTATAATAAAGATTTTTCAGTACCTCATGCCTCTGAGATTTTTAGCCCTGCTGTACAAGAAAACTAAAATACCTAGATTTTTCAATTAGTCTTGGATTCAGACCTGGATGATTTAGGCTCATAACATTAACAAAAAAATAAAAAATTGTAAATTTCATTTTATTTACAGAATTATAAAGTTTTTATACTCCTATTTGTTCATATCATGTTTTCTACCAATAAATTATATTCTTAATTCCACTATTTGTATAGGAGATGAAACTAACAGTTAAATAGGAATAATATTGAGATGGCAAAACAATTTTATTTAATATTGCAACTAAAAAGGTACAGATAAAATTACAAAAGTGATATTTTTCTCCAAGTGAAAGAGACTATCACTGAAGTGAAAGAGACATCACTGAAGTAATAAAGAGTTGTACCCACTCTGTAGAGGCTTTACTGTAAATTCTCTATCATGCACTTTCAGGGTATTCCATAGCATTTTCAAAGGAGCTTTTGCAATATATTTTTGGCCTTATAAGTTTTAATACCTGTTTCCAACTTCAGAAGGCTTTAGACTTTTTATTTATTTATTTATAAGAAAGCCACTATCCTTTGATTCACTGATCATTACCACAGGTAATTTTGTTTGTAAAAAAATGTATACTATGTAATTTATTCTTAAATACTTTTAAAATTCTACTGTGCTGACTCAGAAACAATGGTCAATTGTATGAAGTGCCATTTGCAGCAGCTTTTAGAGGACTGGTATATAAGCCTTAAACATTACTATTATATGTTATGTTCTGGAAGGTTACTTTTACATAAATGTTTAACTAAGAATAAATAACAACTTTGGGATAGCTGGATTTAGGTATGAAAAAACAAACAACACAAAACAAAACAAACAAAAATATATCATGTCCAGGAGAATATCTACTGGCAAAGACTAGAAGAATGCTACAGACACATAAGTGAAAAGTCTGGCTACAGACACATAAGTTAAAATATATTATCTTCTTTCAAATTTGGATCAATCTGTTAATGCACCAAGGAGATGATCAGTGTGTCTGTAAACATGCAAGTGCCATTCTGCATTGTTATTCAACTACAGTTTATTTGCTTAATATGATCAAATTTTAAAATGGTTTAAAATAAGAAATAAATATTTTTTTTAAAGTGAGAATGAACACATGAAAGAAAAGTTTAAATAGTGCCTGCTGAGAGATGATCTACCTGGGGACCCAAGAACTTTTTATTTCTCTAAAACATCATAGTCCCCCTGAGCCAAAAGTGATGGTTTCACTGGAACCAGTTTTCATCAGAGGCATAAAAATGACTGCTCTTAGATAGGTAAATGTCTATCTGGTTCTCACAGGTCTCCAGATTCCATCCTCAGATGTGGAAATCCTCAGAATCCTGCTCTTTTCAGTGTCAGCAGTGGGTGATAACCTCATTTAAATATGGAAATTTCAACTGGAAAGTTGGGCATGTCCATTGTATCTAAAATACAAGTGCTTATTTCAGACAGAAACCTATAGACCATTTCTGCCTAGTTTTCCAAGACACGATTGGTTTTTGCAGCCACAGGTAAGACATTGGGTTGTAATATCTGTAGAGCTCAGAGGAGCTAAAAGAATCAATTCTAACTCACTAGTAAGGGCTGCAGCTATTAACATACCATCTGCCTTCCCAGCTGCTTTATACCATTTATTAGTGCAGATACTATCTTAGCAGGTGCATTAGTGCATAACATTGCCAATAACATTTAGGTGAGTAGTCAGATGCATTATGAAGAGATGGTATTTTTACTGGTACCATTAAATATCTGCAGTTATAATTTCTGAATCATTGCATCATTCTCCCTTCCTGTATCTTGGTCTCATTGTACGGTGATTTTTTTTTTTTCCCCACTGCCTATTGCTCTGATGTGATTTTTAAACTGTGATATAAAAGCTATCAGATGAACGTACTCACATAAAATTCTCCAAATCTTCAAAGATTCTGCCTCATACTTCTTATATATATGATGTGTTCTAAGACAAATTTGCAAAATTCATAGCCAAGTTTTGTTAAAAACCCAGTTCTGTCATAATTCTGTCTATAGAACTATTTCTTGATAGTGAGAGTTTGAAACTTATATTAAGCTGATCCCTATCACTTTCAACAAATGGTTAAATTCAAGATAAAAAAAAAAAAAAAATAGAAAGAGCTATATGTAGTGTTACATCACAGGTCTCTAAAGGCATTTCTAAAGCCAAATAAATTACCAACAAATTCAGACTTGAAATTAGCTATTGGTATGACCTTTTGAAAGGCTGAGAACTTTCTACAAGGTGTTCTTGTGAATATTTATGTATCTACTGCGTAGATCAGTAGTCATAAAGGTAAGACCTGTGGCACCAGAAATATTGCCAAATGCGCTCGAAATTTAATATGGTGAATTTTATTCTCATTAAATCCTATCAGGGAGAATTTACAGGTTTGGACTGAGCTTGAATGTTGTATAGTTCACAGAGGAAAATTCAGGCAGCTCTCTTTTACCATGCTCATTACAAAGAAGGAAGAGTGTCTCCATTCTTACGTATGCCCTTAGGGCAATGATGGCTCCAGAGGGGTTAAAACAGAGAGATTAACTTTTCTGTAACTGTGAGTGAACAGTTTCAGACAAAGGGTTCCTTCAGCCTTGTATCTTTTCTCTGTCATCTGTTATCAGGATAGTTTAGGAAAGAGGATAAGGAAAGAAAAACTCAGAGATTTTCCACAGGGTGCAAACTTTGCCATGAGTCTTATAGAGGCTGCATTTCATGAATGTGTTTCATTGACATCAATAGAACTTATACACATCTTTTCCTTCAGTAATGGAAACTCATTCACAGTTCATCATTTGTAAGTATTGTTGGGGTTGTTTTTACTATATGCAGTATACTTATTGGCAACAAATTTTATTTTCCATTTTATCACTCTGCTACTAAGCATTAAAATATGCTTTTGTGGACCACTGTGAACAATTTTAGTTTTAACTACTGAGGTTTATTTTGTATTGTTTACATGCTTTTTTGTCTCATTGTTTGGTTTGTTTTTTCAGAATGTTTAGGAATACCGAACTGTCCCTAAGACAATCCACTCTTTTTCTTGTGAATTACTATTTATTCTTATAATATGCTACATATTCTTCACCCATGTACGGATCTTTAAAATAACTTCCTACTTCCCCACGACAGCTTAGTTTCTTTAGAGACCGTCATAAGAGCTTTTGGAAATCTGAGAATACAATGTTAGAAGGAAAACCTTCTCCAAATAATTGCTGACTCCTTCAAAAAACTTAGATTTGGGAGACATTAATTTGCTTCTCATGTATTAAATTGTCTCAATTATATTGCATTTATTTATTTGATTACTAAAGCTATTCTATAATAAAGTTCCTACTCATAGGCCCAAACTGAAAGCCACAGTCACTGGCTTGTGATCTTTTTATTCCTATTTGAAGTGCTGTTTTTTGTTTGTTTACCCCAGTTGATGTTATATTTGTTCCCTCCTCTCTGACAGTGGATGGCATTAGTGTAGATCATGGTTAAAGAACCCGTGAAATGTATAATTCAGCAGTTTGGTTTTTTTGGACCCCGTAAGCAAATATCACAGAATCATAGAATTTCTAGGTTGGAAGAGACCTCAAGATCATCGAGTCCAACCTCTGACCTAACACTAACAGTCCCCACTAAACCATATCCCTAAGCTCTACATCTAAACGTCTTTTAAAGACTTCCAGGGATGGTGACTCCACCACTTCCCTGGGCAGCCTGTTCCAATGTCTAACAACCCTTTCGGTAAAGAAGTTCTTCCTAACATCCAACCTAAAACTCCCCCGGCACAACTTCAGCCCATTCCCCCTCGTCCTGTCACCAGGCACGTGGGAGAACAGACCAAACCCCCCTCTCTACAGCCTCCTTTAAGGTATCTGTAGAGAGCGATAAGGTCGCCCCTGAGCCTCCTCTTCTCCAGGCTGAACAATCCCAGCTCCCTCAGCCACTCCTCGTAGGACTTGTTCTCCAGGTCCCTCACCAGCTTCGTCGCCCTTCTCTGCACCCGCTCAAGCACCTCGATGTCCTTCTTGTAGCGAGGGGCCCAGAACTGAACACAGTACTCGAGGTGCGGCCTCACCAGAGCCGAGTACAGGGGGATGATCACCTCCCTAGCCCTGCTGGTCACACTGTTTCTTATACAAGCCAGGATGCTGTTGGCCTTCTTGGCCACCTGAGCACACTGCTGCCTCATATTCAGCCGACTATCCACCATCACTCCCAGGTCCTTCTCTGCCTGGCAGCTCTCCAACCATTCCTCTCCCAGCCTGTAGCTCTGCCTGGGGTTATTGCATCCCAGGTGGAGGACCCGGCACTTGGCCTTGTTGAACTTCATGCAGTTGACCTCAGCCCATCGGTGCAGCCTATCCAGATCCTCCTGCAGAGCCTTCCTACCCTCAAGCAGATTGACACACGTGCCTAGCTTGGTGTCATCTGCAAACTTACTGAGGGTGCACTCGATGCCCTCGTCCAGATCATCGATGAAGATATTAAAGAGGACCAGCCCCAGCACCGAGCCCTGGGGAACGCCACTAGTGACTGGCCTCCAGCTGGACCTGACTCCATTCACCATGACTCTTTGGGCCCGGCTATCCAGCCAGTTTCTAACCCAACGAAGTGTGCGCCAGTCCAAGCCAAGAGCAGCCAGTTTCTTGAGGAGAATGCTGTGGGAGACGGTGTCAAAAGCCTTGCTGAAGTCAAGGTAGACCACATCCACAGCCTTTCCCTCATCCACCCAGCGCGTCACTTTGTCATAGAAGGAGATCAGGTTCATCAAGCAGGACCTGCCTTTCATAAACCCATGCTGACTGGGCCTGATCGCCTGCTTGCCCTGCAAGTGCTGCGTGATGACTCTCAAGAGAATCTGCTCCATGAGCTTCCCTGGCACTGAGGTCAACCTGACAGGCCTGTAGTTTCCCAGGTCTGCCCTCCGGCTCTTCTTGTAGATGGGCGTCACGTTTGCTAGCCGCCAGTCAACTGCGACCTCCCCCAATAGCCGGGACTGCTGATAAATGATGGACAGTGGCTTGGCCAGCTCCTCTGCCAGTTCTCTCAGTACCCTTGGGTGGATCCCATCCGGCCCCATTGACTTGTGCACATCCAAGTGCCGTACCAGGTCACCAACCAGTTCTTCGCGGATAGTGAGGGCCACATCCTGCTCCCCATCCCCTCCCACCCACCAGACTGAGGCGAAGAAGGCATTAAGCACCTCCGCCTTTTCCTCATCTCTTGTAACTAGGTTCCCCCCTGCATCCAGTAAAGGATGGAGATTCTCCTTAGTCCTCCTTTTTGTGCTGATGTATTTATAAAAACATTTTTTGTTATCTTTAATGGCAGTAGCCAGATTGAGCTCCAGATGAGCTTTGGCCTTTCTAATTTTGTCCCTGCACAGCCTCGCAACATCCTTATAGTCCTCCCTAGTGGCCTGTCCACTTTTCCAAAGATTATAAACCCTCTTTTTTCTCCTAAGCTCAAGCCACAATTCTCTGTTCAGCCAGGCTGGTCTTCTTCCCCGCCAGCTTATCTTTGGGCACTTGGGGACAGACAGTTCCTGCGCCATTAAGACTTCCCTCTTGAAGAGCGCCCAGCCTTCCTGGACCCCTCTGCCCTTCAGAACCGCCTCCCAAGGGACTCTACCAACCAGTGTCCTCGGCAGCACAAAGTCAGCCCTCCGGAAGTCCAATACAGCGGTTTTACTGGTCCCCTTTCTGGCCTCGCCAAGAATAGTTAACTCCACCATTTCGTGGTCACTCTGCCCAAGACAGCTCCTGACAATCACATCCTCCACCAGTCCTTCTCTGTTTGTGAAGAGAAGGTCTAGCGGGGCACCACCCCTGGTAGGCTCACTAACCATCTGCGTCAGGAAGCTATCTTCCACGCTCTCCAGAAACCTCCTACACTGCTTCTCAGGGCTGTGTTGTGCTCCCAGGATATGTCAGGGAAGTTGAAGTCCCCCACGAGAAGAAGCACTGAAGATTTTGCAACTTCTGTCAGCTGCCTGTAGAACTCCTCATCCGTCTCCTCATCCTGGTATGGCGGTCTATAACAGACCCCGACCAGGACGCTAGCCTTGTTGTCCCTGCCGATCCTAACCCAAAGGGACTCGACCTTGTTGTTCCCAGCCTCGAGTTCTACAACATCAAAACTCTCTCTAATATAGAGAGCCACACCACCACCCCTTCTGTGCTGCCTGTCCCTTCTGAAGAGCTTATAGCCAGGCATTGCAGCACTCCAGTCATGAGACTGGTCCCCCCACGTCTCCGTGATGGCAACCAAGTCGTAGCCTGCCTGCCGCACAATGGCTTCCAGCTCCTCCTGTTTGTTACCCATGCTGCGTGCATTGGTGTAGATGCACTTCAGCTGGGCCATTGTCTTATCCCCCAGCCTTGCTATTGTTCCCTCTGGCACAGCTCCAACAATCCTTGCTTCAGCCCCATCCCCCTTCTTACCTAGTTTAGAGCCCTGTCAACGAGCCCTGCCAGCTCCTGGCCCAGGATCCTTTTTCCCCTAAAAGATAGGGACCCGTCTGCGGCCATCAGGCCGGCTGCCGAGTAAAGTGCCCCATGGTCGAAAACCCCAAGATTTCTGCGTTGGCACCAGCCCCTGAGCCACGTGTTTAACAGGTGGGCTTTCCGTGTCCTCTCCATACCCCTCCCTGCCACTGCAGGGATGGACGAAAACACCACCTGCACTCCCGCTCCATCCACTAACTGTCCCAGCCCCCTAAAGTGACGTTTGATAGCCTTCAGGCTTCTCTCTTCAATGTCATCACTACCTGCCTGGACTATCAAAAGAGGATAATAGTCAGACTAGGCATACCAGGTTGGGAAGCTTCCTGGCAACGTCCCTGACCCTGGCCCCAGGGAGGCAGCAGACTTCCCTACGGGTAGGGTCAGGCCGACAAATAGGGCCCTCTGTTCCCCTAAGAAGAGAGTCTCCCACAACAATCACCCTTCTGTCTTTCTTGGTGGAGGCAGTCCTGAGGCGTGGAGTCGACCTCCTCGCCATAGGCATTCTCCTGGGAACACTTGCTACCTCTTCCTCACCCACCGGTCTCTCGAGCTCCAGGGCCTCAAACCTGTTGTGTAAGGGCACCTGGGAAGGTGGGACAGGAAGGGGAGGGCAACTCTTGCGATGTCGAGCAGGTACCTGTGTCCATTCCTCCTCAACTCCCAGATCCCCTCCCTCTGCCCAACGGCGACAGGGCAGAGGGTCCACCACCTTTGGGGTGTCTCACCTCGATACCTCTCCTTGAGGCCCTGCAGGGAGTAGCTCCACAAGTCTATCTCCCGCTCACACTCCCTGATAGCCCTCAACCTCTCCACCCCCTCCTTGAGATCCGCCAGCATGCGGAACAGGTCATGCACCTGCTCGCACGTCACGCACAGTTTCTCTGCCTCCCGCTGATGGCAGGAGCAGGCACAGACACTCCATGCATCCTGTGACCTGAATTGCGGCATTTTTGTAGCGACTCTGCGCCCCAGCGACTCTGCGCCCCAGCGAGCGACTCTGCGCCCCAGCGACTCTGCGCCCCAGCGAGCGACTCTGCGCCCCAGCGACTCTGCGCCCCAGCGACTCTGCGCCCCAGCGAGCGACTCTGCGCCCCAGCGACTCTGCGCCCCAGCGACTCTGCGCCCCAGCGACTCTGCGCCCCAGCGACTCTGCGCCCCAGCGACTCTGCGCCCCAGCGACTCTGCGCCCCAGCGAGCGACTCTGCGCCCCAGCGAGCGACTCTGCGCCCCAGCGACTCTGCGCCCCAGCGAGCGACTCTGCGCCCCAGCGAGCGACTCTGCGCCCCAGCGAGCGACTCTGCGCCCCAGCGAGCGACTCTGCGCCCCCGCGAGCGACTCTGCGCCCCAGCGAGCGACTCTGCGCCCCAGCGAGCGACTCTGCGCCCCAGCGAGCGACTCTGCGCCCCAGCGAGCGACTCTGCGCCCCAGCGACTCTGCGCCCCAGCGACTCTGCGCCCCAGCGAGCGACTCTGCGCCCCAGCGAGCGACTCTGCGCCCCAGCGAGCGACTCTGCGCCCCAGCGACTCTGCGCCCCAGCGAGCGACTCTGCGCCCCAGCGACTCTGCGCCCCAGCGACTCTGCGCCCCAGCGAGCGACTCTGCGCCCCAGCGACTCTGCGCCCCAGCGACTCTGCGCCCCAGCGACTCTGCGCCCCAGCGAGCGACTCTGCGCCCCAGCGACTCTGCGCCCCAGCGACTCTGCGCCCCAGCGACTCTGCGCCCCAGCGAGCGACTCTGCGCCCCAGCGACTCTGCGCCCCAGCGACTCTGCGCCCCAGCGACTCTGCGCCCCAGCGAGCGACTCTGCGCCCCAGCGAGCGACTCTGCGCCCCAGCGACTCTGCGCCCCAGCGACTCTGCGCCCCAGCGAGCGACTCTGCGCCCCAGCGACTCTGCGCCCCAGCGACTCTGCGCCCCAGCGACTCTGCGCCCCAGCGAGCGACTCTGCGCCCCAGCGACTCTGCGCCCCAGCGAGCGACTCTGCGCCCCAGCGACTCTGCGCCCCAGCGAGCGACTCTGCGCCCCAGCGAGCGACTCTGCGCCCCAGCGAGCGACTCTGCGCCCCAGCGAGCGACTCTGCGCCCCAGCGACTCTGCGCCCCAGCGACTCTGCGCCCCAGCGACTCTGCGCCCCAGCGACTCTGCGCCCCAGCGACTCTGCGCCCCAGCGAGCGACTCTGCGCCCCAGCGACTCTGCGCCCCAGCGACTCTGCGCCCCAGCGAGCGACTCTGCGCCCCAGCGAGCGACTCTGCGCCCCAGCGAGCGACTCTGCGCCCCAGCGAGCGACTCTGCGCCCCAGCGACTCTGCGCCCCAGCGACTCTGCGCCCCAGCGAGCGACTCTGCGCCCCAGCGACTCTGCGCCCCAGCGAGCGACTCTGCGCCCCAGCGAGCGACTCTGCGCCCCAGCGACTCTGCGCCCCAGCGACTCTGCGCCCCAGCGACTCTGCGCCCCAGCGAGCGACTCTGCGCCCCAGCGAGCGACTCTGCGCCCCAGCGAGCGACTCTGCGCCCCAGCGAGCGACTCTGCGCCCCAGCGAGCGACTCTGCGCCCCAGCGAGCGACTCTGCGCCCCCAGCGAGCGACTCTGCGCCCCAGCGAGCGACTCTGCGCCCCAGCGAGCGACTCTGCGCCCCAGCGACTCTGCGCCCCAGCGACTCTGCGCCCCAGCGAGCGACTCTGCGCCCCAGCGAGCGACTCTGCGCCCCAGCGAGCGACTCTGCGCCCCAGCGAGCGACTCTGCGCCCCAGCGACTCTGCGCCCCAGCGAGCGACTCTGCGCCCCAGCGAGCGACTCTGCGCCCCAGCGAGCGACTCTGCGCCCCAGCGAGCGACTCTGCGCCCCAGCGAGCGACTCTGCGCCCCAGCGAGCGACTCTGCGCCCCAGCGACTCTGCGCCCCAGCGACTCTGCGCCCCAGCGACTCTGCGCCCCAGCGACTCTGCGCCCCAGCGACTCTGCGCCCCAGCGACTCTGCGCCCCAGCGAGCGACTCTGCGCCCCAGCGACTCTGCGCCCCAGCGAGCGACTCTGCGCCCCAGCGAGCGACTCTGCGCCCCAGCGAGCGACTCTGCGCCCCAGCGAGCGACTCTGCGCCCCAGCGACTCTGCGCCCCAGCGACTCTGCGCCCCAGCGACTCTGCGCCCCAGCGACTCTGCGCCCCAGCGAGCGACTCTGCGCCCCAGCGAGCGACTCTGCGCCCCAGCGAGCGACTCTGCGCCCCAGCGACTCTGCGCCCCAGCGACTCTGCGCCCCAGCGACTCTGCGCCCCAGCGAGCGACTCTGCGCCCCAGCGACTCTGCGCCCCAGCGACTCTGCGCCCCAGCGACTCTGCGCCCCAGCGACTCTGCGCCCCAGCGAGCGACTCTGCGCCCCAGCGAGCGACTCTGCGCCCCAGCGACTCTGCGCCCCAGCGACTCTGCGCCCCAGCGACTCTGCGCCCCAGCGACTCTGCGCCCCAGCGACTCTGCGCCCCAGCGACTCTGCGCCCCAGCGACTCTGCGCCCCAGCGACTCTGCGCCCCAGCGACTCTGCGCCCCAGCGACTCTGCGCCCCAGCGACTCTGCGCCCCAGCGACTCTGCGCCCCAGCGACTCTGCGCCCCAGCGACTCTGCGCCCCAGCGACTCTGCGCCCCAGCGACTCTGCGCCCCAGCGACTCTGCGCCCCAGCGACTCTGCGCCCCAGCGACTCTGCGCCCCAGCGACTCTGCGCCCCAGCGACTCTGCGCCCCAGCGACTCTGCGCCCCAGCGACTCTGCGCCCCAGCGACTCTGCGCCCCAGCGACTCTGCGCCCCAGCGACTCTGCGCCCCAGCGACTCTGCGCCCCAGCGACTCTGCGCCCCAGCGACTCTGCGCCCCAGCGACTCTGCGCCCCAGCGACTCTGCGCCCCAGCGAGCGACTCTGCGCCCCAGCGAGCGACTCTGCGCCCCAGCGAGCGACTCTGCGCCCCAGCGAGCGACTCTGCGCCCCAGCGAGCGACTCTGCGCCCCAGCGAGCGACTCTGCGCCCCAGCGACTCTGCGCCCCAGCGACTCTGCGCCCCAGCGAGCGACTCTGCGCCCCAGCGACTCTGCGCCCCAGCGACTCTGCGCCCCAGCGAGCGACTCTGCGCCCCAGCGACTCTGCGCCCCAGCGACTCTGCGCCCCAGCGAGCGACTCTGCGCCCCAGCGACTCTGCGCCCCAGCGACTCTGCGCCCCAGCGACTCTGCGCCCCAGCGAGCGACTCTGCGCCCCAGCGACTCTGCGCCCCAGCGACTCTGCGCCCCAGCGAGCGACTCTGCGCCCCAGCGACTCTGCGCCCCAGCGACTCTGCGCCCCAGCGACTCTGCGCCCCAGCGACTCTGCGCCCCAGCGAGCGACTCTGCGCCCCAGCGACTCTGCGCCCCAGCGAGCGACTCTGCGCCCCAGCGAGCGACTCTGCGCCCCAGCGAGCGACTCTGCGCCCCAGCGACTCTGCGCCCCAGCGACTCTGCGCCCCAGCGACTCTGCGCCCCAGCGACTCTGCGCCCCCGCGAGCGACTCTGCGCCCCAGCGAGCGACTCTGCGCCCCAGCGACTCTGCGCCCCAGCGACTCTGCGCCCCAGCGACTCTGCGCCCCAGCGACTCTGCGCCCCAGCGACTCTGCGCCCCAGCGACTCTGCGCCCCAGCGAGCGACTCTGCGCCCCAGCGAGCGACTCTGCGCCCCAGCGACTCTGCGCCCCAGCGACTCTGCGCCCCAGCGACTCTGCGCCCCAGCGACTCTGCGCCCCAGCGACTCTGCGCCCCAGCGACTCTGCGCCCCAGCGAGCGACTCTGCGCCCCAGCGACTCTGCGCCCCAGCGAGCGACTCTGCGCCCCAGCGAGCGACTCTGCGCCCCAGCGAGCGACTCTGCGCCCCAGCGAGCGACTCTGCGCCCCAGCGAGCGACTCTGCGCCCCAGCGACTCTGCGCCCCAGCGACTCTGCGCCCCAGCGACTCTGCGCCCCAGCGAGCGACTCTGCGCCCCAGCGAGCGACTCTGCGCCCCAGCGAGCGACTCTGCGCCCCAGCGACTCTGCGCCCCAGCGAGCGACTCTGCGCCCCAGCGACTCTGCGCCCCAGCGACTCTGCGCCCCAGCGACTCTGCGCCCCAGCGAGCGACTCTGCGCCCCAGCGACTCTGCGCCCCAGCGACTCTGCGCCCCAGCGAGCGACTCTGCGCCCCAGCGAGCGACTCTGCGCCCCAGCGAGCGACTCTGCGCCCCAGCGAGCGACTCTGCGCCCCAGCGACTCTGCGCCCCAGCGACTCTGCGCCCCAGCGAGCGACTCTGCGCCCCAGCGACTCTGCGCCCCAGCGACTCTGCGCCCCAGCGAGCGACTCTGCGCCCCAGCGAGCGACTCTGCGCCCCAGCGAGCGACTCTGCGCCCCAGCGAGCGACTCTGCGCCCCAGCGAGCGACTCTGCGCCCCAGCGAGCGACTCTGCGCCCCAGCGAGCGACTCTGCGCCCCAGCGAGCGACTCTGCGCCCCAGCGACTCTGCGCCCCAGCGACTCTGCGCCCCAGCGACTCTGCGCCCCAGCGAGCGACTCTGCGCCCCAGCGAGCGACTCTGCGCCCCAGCGACTCTGCGCCCCAGCGACTCTGCGCCCCAGCGAGCGACTCTGCGCCCCAGCGACTCTGCGCCCCAGCGACTCTGCGCCCCAGCGACTCTGCGCCCCAGCGACTCTGCGCCCCAGCGAGCGACTCTGCGCCCCAGCGAGCGACTCTGCGCCCCAGCGAGCGACTCTGCGCCCCAGCGAGCGACTCTGCGCCCCAGCGAGCGACTCTGCGCCCCAGCGAGCGACTCTGCGCCCCAGCGAGCGACTCTGCGCCCCAGCGAGCGACTCTGCGCCCCAGCGAGCGACTCTGCGCCCCAGCGAGCGACTCTGCGCCCCAGCGACTCTGCGCCCCAGCGACTCTGCGCCCCAGCGAGCGACTCTGCGCCCCAGCGAGCGACTCTGCGCCCCAGCGAGCGACTCTGCGCCCCAGCGACCCTGCGCCCCAGCGACCCTGCGCCCCAGCGAGCGACCCTGCGCCCCAGCGAGCGACCCTGCGCCCCAGCGAGCGACCCTGCGCCCCAGCGAGCGACCCTGCGCCCCAGCGAGCGACCCTGCGCCCCAGCGACCCTGCGCCCCAGCGACCCTGCGCCCCAGCGACCCTGCGCCCCAGCGACCCTGCGCCCCAGCGACCCTGCGCCCCAGCGACCCTGCGCCCCAGCGACCCTGCGCCCCAGCGACCCTGCGCCCCAGCGACCCTGCGCCCCAGCGACCCTGCGCCCCAGCGACCCTGCGCCCCAGCGACCCTGCGCCCCAGCGACCCTGCGCCCCAGCGACCCTGCGCCCCAGCGACCCTGCGCCCCAGCGACCCTGCGCCCCAGCGACCCTGCGCCCCAGCGACCCTGCGCCCCAGCGACCCTGCGCCCCAGCGACCCTGCGCCCCAGCGACCCTGCGCCCCAGCGACCCTGCGCCCCAGCGACTCTGCGCCCCAGCGACTCTGCGCCCCAGCGACTCTGCGCCCCAGCGACTCTGCGCCCCAGCGACTCTGCGCCCCAGCGACTCTGCGCCCCAGCGACTCTGCGCCCCAGCGACTCTGCGCCCCAGCGACTCTGCGCCCCAGCGACTCTGCAGTGGATCAGAATGGAGCTTAGAATCCACCTAAGTAATTTCATGGAAAACAGACAAGGTGAAGGAAGTTTTCAAACTCCTAAACAGTAACAACCACAGAACCCTGGAACTCTTACCTGCTGTCTTCTGGACTCGAGTCAGTTCCAAAGCGCTTCTCTGTGAAATAGTGCTACCAAGGTTTTACTGACGAAGGCACCACCAATGTAACTAGCTCACAGAGCCTCTTAAACTATCTCACAGAGAGTGCAGAAAATAGGAAGGAAAAGCAGCCTACTGGGGAACGCTGAGCCCTATTCACCACAAGAGAAAAACACCCTAGGCAACCCAAGCCTCAGTCTCTCCGGGGGAGGCAATTCCCCCGCAAGTCCTCAGGCTTCCTATATAGCAAAGGTCAAATGACCCACACCTGGCCGCTTTCACTTCACAAGGGTGGAGCCAAGATACCTCCTGGAATAAGCTCGTCTACCTGGCTTCAAGGTTTTAAGGTCAGTTGCTCCTTATCACTAGTAGAAAGAACCTGACAAGGGGCTTAGTGGTTAGAGTTGACCTAATGAATTAACTACAAAAGGTGCACAAGGGTCGTATTTCTGTTAGTCATTCTGTGAGGAAAATTAGTACAGAGCCTGTTAAAAATAAATAAATACAAATAAATAAAAGATATGAATAAAAAAGAAAATGACCTTAAAGGCAAACTTGCCATCATAGATTTTCATCTGTCTAGTCATGACAGATAAAGAATTCAGCAATCAGAATTCCTTTTCTTGATATTAATGTTATTTAAATGTTCATTTCTGAGATCCCTTGTTTATGCAGGACTTTTCTAAATCTAGCCCCATGACCTCTGACTCCACTATTTATAGAATCATCGAATATCCCGAGTTGGAAGGGACCCATAAGGATCTTCAAGTCCAACTCCTGGCACTGCACAGGTCTACCCAAAAGTTTAGACCACGTGACTAAGTGCACAGTCCAATCGCTTCTTAAATTCAGACAGGCTTGGTGCAGTGACTAGTTCCCTGGGGAGCCTGTTCCAGCGTGCAGCCACCCTCCTCTCGGTGAAGAACCTCTTCCTGACGTCCAGCCTAAACCTTCCGTGCCTCAGCTTAACACCATGCCCGTGGGTCCTATCACTGGTGATTACAGAGAATAGGTCAGCACCTGCCTCTGCACTCCCCCTCGCGAGGAAGTTGTACGCTGCTATGAGGTCCCCCCTCAGCCTCCCCTTCTCCAGGCTGAACAGGCCCAGTGACCTCAGCCGCTCCTCATACGGCTTCCCCTCTAGGCCCTTCACCATCTTCGTCGCCCTCCTCTGGACACTCTCCAGCAGTTCACTGTCCTTTTTGTACTGTGAACTGCAGTACAGCAGAACTGCACGCAGTACTCGAAGTGAGGCCGCACAAGCGCAGAGTAGAGCGGGACAATCACTTCCCTTGATCGACTAGCAATGCTGTGCTTGATGCACCCCAGGATATGGTTGGCCCTCCTGGCTGCCAGGGCACACTGCTGGCTCACGTTCAACTTGCTGTCAACCACCACCCCCGGATCCCTCTCTGCGGGGCTGCTCTCCAGCATCTCGTCACCCAGTCTGTACGTATAGCCAGGGTGGCCCCGTCCCGTCCCAGGTGCAGGACCCGGCACTTGCTCTTGTTAATATTCATGAGGTTGGTGATCGCCCAGCTCTCCAATCTGTCCAGATCTCTCTGCAAGGCCTTTCCACCCTCAGCCCCTCATCTGAGTCTACAACTCCTCCAAGTTTGGTGCCATCAGCAAATTTGCTCAAAACACATTCTGGTCCTACATCTAAATCGTTTATAAAAACATTGAAGAGGACTGGCCCTAAAACGGAGCCTTGAGGGTCCCCACTAGTGACCATGTGCCGGCCTGATGTGGCCCCATTTACCACAAGCCCTTGAGCTCTGCCTGTCAGCCAATTGCTCACCCATCGCATGATGTTTTTGTTAGGTTGTGTGCTGGACATTTTGTCCAGTAGGATCCCACGGGAAACCATGTCAAAAGCTTTGCTCAGGTCCAAAAAGATCACATCATCTGGTTTCCCTTGATCAACCAGATGGGTGATCTTATCATAAAAGGAATTCAGATTTGTTAGGCAGGACCTACCCCTCATGCACCCATGTTGGCTGGGACCAATGACTGCATTGTCCCCCAGGTGCGCTTCAAGAACTTCAAGGATCATCTTCTCCATAATTTTACTAGGTGCTGATGTGAGAGTAACAGGCCTGTAGTTGCCACGGTTTATTTTCTTGCCCTTCTGGAAAGTTGGTACGACATTTGCCAGCTTCCAGTCCACTGGGACCTCTCCAGATTCACAAGACCATTGAAAATTAATTGAGAGAGGTCCCGCGATGGCGTCAGCCAGCTCCTTAAGCACCCTGGGATGAATCCCATCCGGACCCACGGACTTGTATAGATCCAGGTGGAGCAGCAAATCCCGCACACGTTCAGGGTCGGTTGGGAGTTTATCGTTCCCACCGCCATGGTCCTCCAGCTCAGGACACCCGGGGTGTATTTACTTCGGCTGCGTAGAAGCTATGGCGCATACATGTAAATGCCAGGATCCGGATCCTCACTCACTATTCAGGTCAAGGACTGGGCTGCAAGTTTTGGCTTTAATTTGGTTACCTGCCTACATTGCTGTTTCCTGGTGGGTCATGGGAAGAAAATTTGCGGCAGCTTACATACACGTGGCTTTTAGGCCGCAGTCAAAGCGTTCCTCTCGATCTGGAAGTTTGAAGATGGTTGGAAAAGCCATCTGAGTGGTTAGAAAGCTGCCTGGCAGAGAAGGACCTGGGAGTACTGGTGGCTAGTTGACTCAATATGAGGCAGCAGTGTGCTCAGGTGGCCAAGAAGGCCAACAGCATCCTGACTCGTATAAGAAACAGCGTGGCCAGCAGGACTAAGGAAGCGATTGTCCCCCTGTACTTGGGTCTGGTGAGGCCGCAGACCAAGTACTGTGTTCAATTCTGTGTCCCTCGCTACAAGAAGGATATTGAGGGGCTCCAGTGAGTCCAGGGAAGGGCAAAAAAGCTGGTGAGGGATCTGGAGAACAAGTCTTAACGAGAAGCGGCTGAGGGAGCTGGGATTGTTCAGTCTGGAGAAGAGGAGGCTCAGGGGCGACTTTATCACACTCTACAGATACCTTAAAGGAGGCTGTAGCGAGGTGGGGGCTGGTCTATTCTCATATGTGCCTGGTGATAGGACAAGGGGGAATGGGCTAAAGTTGCACCAGGGGAGGTTTAGGTTGGATCTTATGAAGAACTTCTTTACCGAAAGTGTTGTTAGGCATTGGAACGGGCTGCCCAGGGGAGTGGTTGAGTCACCATCCCTGGAGGTCTTTAAAAGATGTTTAGGTGTAGAGCTTGGGGCTACGGCTTAGTGGAGGACTTGTTAGTGTTATGCCAGAGGTTGGACTTCGTGATCTTGGAGGTCTCTTCCAACCTAGGTGATTCTGTGTTGTGGTCTCCAAGCTGGGATACAACCACCTGTTAGTTTGGCATAACTGAATTTTGCGTTCCTTGCACTAGCTGTTCCTTCGCCTCCTCTTCCGAGACAAGGACATGCATCTCTTTCACGCTCCTTCATTAGTAAACAAACCAGGATAGATAAAGCCCCTTTCTTCACGTCAGTAAGATACCTGCCTTTGGTTTCAGTGAAAATTCAGGCCCTAGCACCTGAAGTTTCTTCTGGATGGTGTTTCTTTTGTATAGGGTAATTTCATTTCCCTGTTGAAGACTTACAAGGATGTAGTAACAAAAGCGAAGGCATAAAACAGTCCAGGAGGCATAGGCTGCTTTTGAGCCTGCAGCAGACTATAGGTATGATATTATCATTTCAGACAAATACAGTCTACGTAACGTGAATGGTTCCAGCATGCTTGCAATCTGCCAAAAGCCAGAAAATGGGACCTTCATTTTATGACCAGATGGAAAAGAAAAACAACAACGACAAAAATTAAGAGAAGGAACTTTTCCTTCACCTAAATTTTATTATTTTGCAACTCTTTCAGGTGTCCACAAGGAATTATCAACACCCTCCTCTCCCTTCCCGAACCACCCCCCCAAAAAAAAAATTAAATAAATAAAATAAAGGGACATTGTGGCAGAGAGGTATAATTTCAGTTCACACCAGAAGACATTCTTCTTACTGAAGTACAGCTAAGCCCCACAAAGTGTCAAAACAAAACAAAAAAAAGAATGCCAACAAGAGATGTATCTACAAGTTAGTTTTACGTGCCGGCATTATTTCCTTGTCTGGTGTCGCATTCAGGGCAAGATCTATCTTGGGGGGGAACATGTAATGCCGTGCAAGGTTGTTTGGTGGTATGACTGACGTGACTTTAAAATTTTGAGCTGTTTGTATAGAAGCAAAGGACAGAAGAGTACACTATCCCCGAGGGCAACGTAGAAACTACCTGTTGCTTCTCAGATTTAATATTAAAAGGTGTAAGCAGCTGTTTGAGTACAATACTGACGTATACATGAACATTTTCCTCTCCAATGTCCAAGTTGGTGTGCAACATTTTTCATCGTGCTCTCAGATCAGGATTCTGATTCTAACAATGGTTCCTAGTGCAAACTTCCAGAGAGGAGGGAAGCAAACCAGTCCTGACTGCTTTGAATGAGATGAAGAGAGCAAACAAATGTAAATGAAGAAGATAAACCTGTAGGAATGTTTTCAGATAATTACCACTGTCCAAAAGCTTTAAAGTGGTTGAATCCTTGAAAGTTCATTCCTGAAAACTCTGGCTGCATCACTGAATTTGAAGGAGTAAGATAGACTTGCACCATCGCAGAGCCTCAGTCACAGTTTAAATGGGCACTGCCTCTAACTTCAAAAGAATGAAAGAGAAAAGGTCATCTTTCTACCTTGTCAGCTACTGGCAGACCTAGAGAAAGAAAAAAAGAGTTGTTAACATTAAGATGTAATGTTTTTTTTTTTTTTTTTTTTTTTTTTAGGACTTCTCACCAAGGGTGTAATATTGAGTAGTAAACTGACAACAAATGAAAGGGAAGATGAAAGAGTAGAAGGTAGTTGCATGGCCTTAATTTACGTGGCAATTGACAACAACCACAATCCGCAATGATTTCTAAGTGCCTTACACCATTGACCCTTGAGGCACAAAAACGGGATTCCCATATTAGGTAAGGGGAGTACAATCCCTCTCAAAACACGAGAGTCTGGGGTACATGACTGAGTACTGAAAATCTTAAGACTAGGTTGTTCACGTACAAGAAACAAAACTCACATTTTAGCACTAAACAACTATCTTAGAGACAGGCTGGGAACCGGTTCTTTTTAACCCAGGGTCCATTTCAGCATCTTCAAAGCTAAAGAAATGGTTGACTGCTCTGTTGAATTGTGTTCCAGGCAGAAAGACTCACGTTCCTATTAACATAAAGAGCTTAATACCTTGTGTAATAAATAGCTCAGCCTTCAAAATAGGACTATAATCAAAGTTTACAATTTATTAAAGGAATAGAGGTAAGCAAACAGCGCTGGGTGCACTGGGAGTCTCTGCTCCACCGAGACGCACACCAGTTACATCAAGCAGCTGATTTTTATGCTCCTAGGCTAATACATATTCATTACTACTTCTAAAAAAAACCAGGGTTATTATAATTAGATTCCGGAATCCAAACCCTCCTACTGGAACATGCATATCAGTCTCTGGTGGTCCCTCTGGGGGTCTCTGGGGGTCTCTCATGCTGAAGGCTCATAGTCTTCCTCCCTCTTGTCCAACTTGGCTGTATGTCAGAGACTTGTGCAACGTCCCCTGCAAGCTTTGTCTTTTAGTTGTTCTTCAGCTCTCCCCGTCTCCTTAATCTCCTGCCCAGATATCAGAGACTTGCATAGTGTCCCACGCAATAGTCATCATAGTTAGCAGTTATTCTGAAATCCCCCAGATACCAGAGACTTCAAGGAAAAGTCTACAAATACGTTTCCTTTCAAGCTCTCTATTGACACGAATTGCTAAAGCATTCCTTTGCAAGATACAAGAACTATATACATTAACCACTTTGTTTTTCTTAGACTTGTGGTTATACAAGGGTATGTAAGACAGAAGGTCACATTCATCATACAATGCGGCCCTAGCATTGTTCCATACTGACACGAATCAGATGAACATATCTCATGCTTGCTTCTGTCCTAAAGATGAGTTTTGGATTCAAATGTACCCCCTCCAAGATGAACAACTACCTTAACTTTGTGGGGTTGATATTCTGCATAAGACATTTGTAACGTCAAGCTTCACAGCTTCTCCTCTGGATGCAGAAAAGAGGTTACAGATGTAGAAAAGGGCAAGACAACTTCCAAAACTACATTGCATTGCCACAAAACTACTTTAACGTAACCCTGCAGGCACAGAAACTCCTTTGCAAGCCACCACAGATTAGACATTATGGCTAAAGAGCGTGGAAAGGATTGTTGAACAACTTTATGAGCAACTTCTGTGGCAGACTTCTGCGTGGTGGTTTTACCGTGCTGGGCAGCTAAACCCCACAACCGCTCTCTCACTCCCCCTCTTTTAGATGAGGAGGGGGAGAAGTAAAACAACTCACGGGTTGAGATAAGGATAATTTAATTAAAGGGAAATAATAATAACAATTAAATAAAGATTATTATGAACTAAACAATTTAACTAAAGGGAAATAAAAAGGGAAAGGGGAAAAGGGAGGGGGAAAGGGAAAAAATAAAAAGAAGGGAGGAAAACAAACAAATAAAATAAATGAAGGCTATATGGAAGTGCAGAGGAAAGAAATTACTCTCTACTTCCCACAAATGAGCGATGATTGACCACGTCCTTGAAGCAGGGCCTCAACGCACGTAGCCGGTGTTCGAGAGGAGGACCGACGTTTTCCCAAGGAGAGTCCACCCCTCCCCTCTTCTTTCTGTTTCCACCTTTTATTGCTGAGTGTGACATCACATGGTATGGAATATCCCTTTGATTGGTTTAGGTCAGCTGCCCTAGTGATGTTTCTCTCCTCACTTTTTGCCCACCCCCTAGGAGGGTTAGAGAAAGGCCCGATGCTGTGCCACTGCTGCTCAGCAGTAGACACAACACTGGTGTGATAACACTGCTGTCCCAGCTACAAGTGCAGAGTACAGCACTTTCCCGGCTGCTGCCGGGAAAGTTAACATTCCAGCCAGACCCAGAGAAGCACCACAATTCTACGCCAGAATTCACAGAATCACAGAATTTCTAGGTTGGAAGAGACCTCCAAGATCACGAAGTCCAACCTCTGACCTAACACTAACAGTCCCCACTAAACCATATCCCTAAGCTCTACATCTAAACATATTTTAAAGACTTCCAGGGATGGTGACTCCACCACTTCCCTGGGCAGCCTGTTCCAATGTCTAACAACCCTTTCGGTAAAGAAGTTAAGATCCAACCTAAAACTCCCCTGGCTCAACTTAAGCCCATTCCCCCTCGTCCTGTCACCAGGCACATGGGAGAACAGACCAACCCCCACCTCACTACAGCCTCCTTTAAGGTACCTGTAGAGAGCGATAAGGTCGCCCCTGAGCTTCCTTTTCTCCAGGCTGAACAATCCCAGCTCCCTCAGCTGCTCCTCATAGGACTTGTTCTCCAGGCCCCTCACCAGCTTTGTTGCCCTTCTCTGCACCCGCTCAAGCACCTTGATGTCCTTCTTGTAGCGAGGGGCCCAAAACTGAACACAGTACTCGAGGTACTGCCTCACCAGAGCCGAGTACAGGGGGACGATCACCTCCCTAGCCCTGCTGGTCACACTGTTTCTTATGCAAGCCAGGATGCTCTTGGCCTTCTTGGCCACCTGAGCACACTGCTGGCTCATATTCAGCCGACTATCCACCATCACTCCCACGTCCTTCTCTGCCTGGCAGCTCTCCAACCACTCATCTCCCAGCCTGTAGCTCTGCTAGGGGTTATTGCACCCCAGGTGGAGGACCCGGCACTTGGCCTTGTTGAACTTCATGCAGTTGACCTCAGCCCATCGGTGCAGCCTATCCTCCTGCAGACCCTTCCTACCCTCAAGCAGATCGACACACGCACCTTACTTGGTGTCATCTGCACCTAACTTGGTATCATCTGGTCCTGCTAATTTGTATTTATAAATATTACGAACTGATTTCAAAATTTCTTTCACTGATACCCTCTTGCAGAGCAAAACTGGATGGCCAGTTTTCCCTTTCCCTTAACAGGTTTCCCTTTATGACTGTATTTATCTACCAGGGAAAACTTGCTTCTTCAAATTCACAGGGGATAGTGAAGCTCAGTTTGCTTGTTACCATCTCTCATACCTAAGAGATGCAATCAAGTTTGTGGTTCTGAAAATCAGTTTACCATTTTACACGCACCATAAAACCATCATTCACGCCATGTATGTGAAATAAGTGATAAAGATAATCCATGTTTCACATTTTATTTGAAATTATTAAGAAAACAAATCACTATAATAAAATACTGTGAACTACAGTGCAAAAAAAAAAAAACTAAATCTAGTATAAATTTGTAAAGGCTGTCTACAAAGAGACTGAAGATAAAGGAGTCTAATTTTTTTTTTTTTTTTGTCTTTCTTTACAACACAGAGAAGAGGCCTGAAAAATTATATGAAAAAAGGGACCCATTCTCTTGTTTCATATTAACAAAATGGGTTTGTGGAAGGCATGGCAAATGAGCAGTGCTTAACTTTTCTATAATGAAAAAATTGTTTTCTTTCTGAATATGTTTCAATATGAGTTTCAATATGAGTTTCAATATGAGTTTCAATTAACTAACTAAAAAAACAACACAACCAGCCCCTCCCCCTGAAAAAAAAAAAAAAAAAAAAAAAGAAAGAAAAAAGGAAAGAAGAAAAAAGAAATAATCAGTTAATCTAGGATAGGTATACATAATTTTTATTTGTATCAATGAAAAATATCTTGTGTGATGGTTTCTTTTCAACACCTTTATACACATAAATACTTGGAAAACAGTGTATATGAAGATCTGATGTCAACCTTTATTTTCAACGTTAATCAGTAAAATGTGAATGTAGGCAAAAACTTATTAATGAGTCTTTCCACAGGAGTTATATGACATTACAGATATTTTTATGGTTTAACAATAGCAGAGAATGAAAGCCTTTAGAGAATAATAGCAAAAGCTCTTTTGCAATGTCTTTATCAAAAAGAAACAAAGGTTACCTGTTAAAGAAAAGAAAATTGGGTTATGTGCTCTTAAAGTATAAATATGTGACAAGTTCAAATAGCCATTTGAAAATAGTCTTCAAACAAGTTTCCTGGTACAGTGCTATAACATTTTTTTTTTCCCTCTAGCTTTAGTTTAACAAAGCCTCTCAGTAAGAATTTTCAGAAAATGTGAACAAAGTCACAATCTATTTAACTACTGTTAAAAATAACCGCTATCTTCAGAAAAATCTTTGCTACTTGCAGATACAGATGAAATTTGCTATTCCTTAAGGAACATAAAAAATAATGTTGACTTATCAAAATCACTCTTAATCAGGACATTTACCTACAGCTAGTATCTCCATTATGCAAGAGGAGCTGAAATTTCTGTAATTTGAAATGTAAATAAGTAAATACAGTAGTAGGCACAACATCTGACTTTAATCTACATAGCGCCAGGTTTTTAAATGAAGTAAGCAGAATTTCAGAGTATCTCAAAAACAGGCATTTCAAGTGAATGCAGAGTTATGTCCTTTTGCTAACGACTTTTGCATTAGGCACTGTTTCTAGGTTGCCATAAAATCATACCAGTATTTTCCCTTACAGACATGATGTAGATGAAGTATTTCTAAGAAACCAGAAGCTGGTAAAACTATGAATTTACTCACAGGCATTGCTACTTCCATAAGAGATAAATACATGTAATAAATACATGACTTTAGTTTTAGATTATTATAAGTATAGCTACATTTATAACCAACTAACATGAACTGCTATACCTCTCCAATATCTTTTTAACAAAGCTTTAATGAGACCTTGCATAAATTCACAATCTTTGTTCATGGTTCACATTCAGGGACAGAGAATCATAAGACTCAAGTAGTTTTCTTTCATCAGGTACTGTTTCCTTACATTTATTAGTCCAAAAAAAAAGCACTTTAAAATAAATGTGAATCAAAGATGAGTTTTTTTTTTTTTTTTTTCTTGTCTCTCATCTTCTCCCTTAATTGTTTCTTTGTTTTCCTTGCCAAAGGACAGAAAAACTGAAGCCTTCACCTATTACCACATTACTATTAATCAAAGTGATCTATCAGGAGTGCTTACAACTGATGCAGAAGGACCAAATGTGCTCTTAGGTTGATCCCAGGAGGTGTGGTCACTTTTCATTTCTGTATTTCAAAGTACACAAGATACTAGATTGTCAACCAGTCTGTGAAATCCTTCTCTTCATATAGATTTATGCATCAAGTTCAACAAGCAGTTTGGTGGAGTGCTGTTTCTTAAAGGACTACTGATAAGAATACATTGGTATTTCTTCTCATGATGTTTTGTTATTACATGCCTACATTGCAGCTGTACCCATTCATCCTGATTGTGTTCCAGGTGTCCTTCTGCTGGGAGCTTTGTAGGGCCTCCATTTCTTGATCCTCTTTCACTGACTTGTTAGAATAAGAATATGGCATGCAGGTGTAAGGCTTTGTATTTTTGAAAATCAGTGGCTTAGTTGTCATTCTTTTCTGAAGTCACTTTTGTCCTCCAAGTGGCGCGTGTCAGCCGCACAGATGAGAAGATGCTCAGCAGACATATTTTGACCTTCCAGACCATCTTCCATACCCAAGATGGGTGTGTAGTGCTGGAGACCATTCCATATAACTCATCTTGGGATCAAAATAAGGAGAAAAATGGATAAAATCCAGGGCCAAGAGCAATTCTAGGAATGCACTGTTTCAGTGACTTCTCCTTCGATAACTGGAGATTCAGAAGTGTGCTCTACATCCTCATAAAGGGATTCACCTCACTTTCTTCCTTCCCCTTATAAATAGGCCATACAAACATAAATAAAATAAATAAAATAAAATTCACAAGTGCTCTTCTCTTTAACTGATGTAAGCATTTCTCCTTTGAAGAGGTCAGTGAGACATTTATATCCCCAAGAATATTGCTGTATGAATACCCTGGAAGTTTTCTACTAAATTTCTAGGTAGACAAATGTGCTGCTCATTGGTCCTAGATGCCTCTGTCAAGAGAACAATTCTACCAAGGCAAGCAAAGAGGCTTGTTCTGGTACAAGGTGACTGCTATGACACTATCATCCTGCTATTGCAACAGAAAAAAAAAAAAAAAAAAAAAAAAAAAAAAAAGTTTGTGGTTGTGAGATACTTTTTCCAAAAATTTTGGTGTTGGGAACTGGACAGAAAAGGGAGTGTGTTGCTGCTACTGAACTCTGTGCAGGAAGGTTGCACTCTCCTGAGGCTGCTGACTTATCTTGGTTGGAGCTTGCAAAAGCCTGTGCTTGCTGGCCAACCCACAGAAGAATACTGCTCAGAGTGGCACAGGGATGTGGTGTTTCACGTTGCAGCTGCAGATGCAAGGATGTTCTCACCAAAGGCTCTCACAAGCTTAGGATCTTCTAGAGTGCTCACCAAAGCAGAAAGTCCTATAGTCCTTCATAAGTTTATCACATGGCATACTGTAACATTCACTGCTGTGGTTAAAGAAAGCACAGGATATTCAGGAATTTGGCTTTGAGGGAAGAGCTTAAGGCACTCTTGCAGGACAGTGTGAATACAGCTATTGATTCTTTGGCATTTAATTAACATATCCACTGGTTTCTAACAGCTCTATTTTGGTATGTTATGGTATCCATTAACATTTTCCACAGTAATAACTCATGTCCCACATTCAGTGACTTATCTGCCATAGCTTTCTGTAGAGCTTAACACGTACTAATTCTGGGTGAACTACTTCTTAGACACAGGAAAGAAGTAGAAGCCTTATTTTCTTCATTTTATTGGAAGTTTCCTAGTGGTTTCCTTTACTTGTGTATATTCTTCTTCATATGCACTAGACTTTCTTTTTACATTCTCAAACAGTAATACTATTTTCCTTATTGCAGCAACATTTATTTAACAAGGATGATTAAAGCATTTAAAATTACAATATGTAAGGAGATTCCTTAACCAAAATGTCAACTGCATTGCACCAGTGTAAAACAGAAATATCTTCACTGAAGTTGATGCAATTACAATATAAAACTAATGCAAGTGAGATGACTTAAGACCCAGTGTTGTAATTCCCTGAGTAATTAATTTATCAGTTTAAGCTTGTACCAATCAATCTCCATCAGAAGTCGAAGGAAGAGAGAGAAAAAGTGAAGTTAAATAGAATCATTACACACACCTTAGCTTAGTAAGCATGTGATACTATTACAGTAAATCTTATCAATTTTTTTTTTTTTCTTTTTTTTCCCCCTTACTTCCTTGTGTTTCTTTGGACAAAGAAATTACTTGTTTTCATCAAGTAAGTCCTGAGCATGTTCAGTTAGGAATTACCGAAAAGGAGATACTACTTTTTTTTTTTTTTTTTCCCTCAGTACCATCAAATACTGCAATTTGTGTTCCTCCTTTTCTATATAAGACACAGCTATACACATTTCATATCATGATCTTGTAAACCTGTCATATTTTGTTTTGATTATATAATGTTATTTTTTAAATCAAATATAAGACGTTTAGATGTAGAGCTTAGGGATATGGTTTAGTGGGGACTGTTAGTGTTAGGTCAGAGGTTGGACTCGATGATCTTGAGATCTCTTCCAACCTAGAAATTCTGTGATTCTGTGTAAATCCAACAAATTTTCAATTTCCAGTTACCCTCTTCATGCCACAACCTTGCTAACTTGCTCTTAATCTGTCATCCAATTAATGCTGCTTTTTCTGCTTGGTACAGTAAAAAAAACTGTTAGTTTGCTATAATCTAATCTGCCTACCTTTTCTCCATTGGAATAAAGGTTATAAAGGTTTAAATATATAGATAAATAGTGTATCTAAAGAAAGAGAAACAACATAACAGTAATCCCTAAATTAGGTATACACCATGCCGTAAAACAGGAGAATACTTTGAATCATTTAAATAGTAAACTCCCAAACCTATTCTAAGTGCTTTGTTGTACTCCTAGAGGAGAGTAAGACCTACTGAATTATACTTTTAGAGGTGGGCTAGCAATACATGCATGTTCTTTTGGACAAGTAAAAGTAATCAGTGATACCAGTCTTTTAGAGAACAACTAACCCACTTTCTAAGTCAGTGACACCAAAGCAGTTTATCTGTTTTCTTGGAAACATGCCTGTGCTTCTGTCCCCTTCCTTCTTGAAATGTACTGTACACAGAGCAGCTGCCAAGCTGTATGAATCACTTACAGCTCATTGCTGTCAGTGACTTTTGACTACCAAATGTTTGTATCAAACAAAAAGAAGGTTTGCTTTAACTCCCAGCATTCAACATTCAAGGCCTTGTATGTGAAAGACCCAAAAGACTTCACACAAGTAGAGCATGAAGATTAAAAAAGAGCTGGACAGTCACCAACCGCATGAAGTTTAACAAGAGCAAATGCCAGGCCCTGCACCTGGGAAAGGGCAACACACTGGGGGATGAGAAGCTAGAGAGCAGTCCCCAGAGAGGGATCTAGGGGTTTTGGTTGATAGCAAGCTGAATATGAACCAGCCATGTGCCCTGGCAGCCAGGAAAGCCAACCATATCCTGGCATGCATCAAACACGGCATTGCTAGTCGGTCGAGGGAAGTGATCGTCCTGCTCTACTCTGTGCTGGTGCGGCCTCATGTCAAGTACTGTGTGCAGTTTTGGGCACCACAGTACAAAAAGGATGTGAAACCTTTGGAGAGTGTCCAGAGGAGGGCTACAAAGATGGTGAAGGACCTAGAGGGGAAGACATATGACATAAGCAGATGAGGTCACTTTGTTTGTTCTGCCTGGAAAAGAGGAGGCTGAGGGGAGACATGGTCTACAGCTTCCTCACGAGGGGGAGTGGAAGGGCAGGCATGGATCTATTCTCTTTAGTGACCAGTGATAGGACCTGAGGGAGTGGAGTCAAGCTGCAACAGGGTAAGTTCAGGCTGGATATCAGGAAAAGGTTCTTCACTGAGAGGGTGGTCGCACGCTGGAACAGGCTCCCCAGGGACATAGTCACAGAACAAGCCTGTTGGAGTTTAAGAAGCATTTGGAATAAGCTCTTAGTCATATGGTCTCAACTTTTGTGTAGGCCTGTGTGGTGCCAGGAGTTGGACTTGATGATCCTTCTGGGTGTCTTCCAACTTGGGATATTCTGTGATTCTATGATTACATCCAAAACTGACACTGAGACACCAATCAAGCACATCTCTGACTGTCCAGACACATTCTTCCTTCCTCCATAGGTAGCAATGTTGTCTCAATGCTGAGCAGCTCAATGGCTGTTTCACAAAAATACAAAAGGAGTTGACTTTGTCCTCAGACAGCTAGATAAGCAGTTTCTCCTAGAGATACAATTTAAGGACTCATCCTCGCAGCAGGAAAAGGCTTATTTCATCCTCTCATCTATCCAACAAGATGCATACCTGTATTTTCTACAACTTTTGTATTTTTCAATTCTACTGTAATAGACCATTATGGGCACTTTAATGGACTATGGAAGAGAAAAGGAACATTTATAGTCTTTTTGTTTAAGCAGTATTCCTGTGCATAAAGAATGCAAAATTTATTGTTCTATAAATATAGCAAGACAAAACACAAAGCAAGACTGTTTTTTGTATATTCTAGCTTGGAGGCAGCCATCTAGGGTTCTCATCCAAGGCTTTATGAGGATTTAAAGAACAATCACTGTGTAAAATTATGCACATGTTGTTCTTGGAAGGATTAGGATCTAGTTCACATACTGCCAGTGTCTTAATCATTATGCTGTGAACCATGTTTGTACATTTTACTTCCTTTTTTTTTCTTATTTTTTGTTCTTTTTCCAACCCAATCAATCCTGATTTTTTTTTTTTTTTTTTTTTTTTTTTTTGTGTGTGTGTGTGTGTGTGTGTTTTTGTACTCCAAAAAAGAAGTGTCTCAATTTGTTATGAATATTCCAGCAATTCCACAATAATAAAATGAGGCTAGGAACTACATTTGAGAAGATAGTACCAACAATTAGAATTAGAATTTTCTTGTACCAATTGGGGTGTGCTTGTATGTGCTAAGGGAATGCTTGCCAAGGCATATCCATCTAGATATTCAGATGGCAGAGTGTCATGCCCAGACATGCATTAAACTTCTCATCTAAGTCAACACTGAGGGAAAGCTATGTATCTGTCAACTGTACACCATTGTGATTGGAGAGCAATGGAACTGGGGCATCCAAAGTCATTGTTTGGGAATGCATAAGGATTTAGTCACCCAACTCAAATTTTGGATGCTTAAATCCTTCATTAGATCTGGTCCTAAATTCACGAAATATGCTTATGCCTCCAACAGACATGTTAGGCCAGGAAGCAGACTGAAATCTAGAAATTTTTCACCTATTATGTTTATCTTATTCCTGGGATTATTTAATAGTATACAGTTAGGTGAACATCTGACTGCAGTTTGTTCCCAACCTAACAGGTGATGTCAGGATACATATAATTTGCCTTTACTTGATGGGGGTCTGGCAATATCACCCCAAAGAGAAGTGGCATATATGGTGGTCTAACTTAGACCCTCAGCGATCACATGACCATTTAGTGGTTTCGTATGTTTTCCCATAATTATGGATCAGATAAAAGATGTACCTAGATGCAAGCATGTGTCCTTACACATTTGGTTTACTGAAGACACACAGCTGTTCTAAATTCCATTCTGAAATATAATCTTGGTGAATTTGGCCTTCAGTAGTTTACAGAAGGCTTCTCCAGCCTCTTTGGTTAACAGATTCCTGAAAACAGGAATAATCAGAAAAAATAAAATAAAATTAAAAAAAAAAATCTCCTAGTAACCATTGATGTTAATTTATTTTTGCAGTAACACAACTACTGTAAGAACTGGCCAGTTCTCTTGGCCAGTAGGAGTACAGGACTATTTATGTCACAGAGAGCTAGTCCTGGTCCTCAGATTATAGACCTTGCTCCAAATTATTTCAACAGTCTTGTTTGCTCAAACATATGCATTGTATATGCATTGTTTTTTAAGACTACAGTCCTTATTCATGCAAAACCACCCACAACTGTGAAAAATAATAGTGTAATTTGGCATCCAGTAACAATCTATTCACAAGTAGCATTATTTTCCTATCAACACTGTTGCTTCTTGTCTTGAGTAATTACTGTTCTCTCAGCTTTCTTCAGCTTCATTCATTCATTTCCTTTCCTTTTTCTTTTAATAAGAGAAACTAAAACTTGCCAAAATTCCAAGATGAGGACATAGCATTCATATAAAAGTGTTTTCATATTTCTTGCATATGCTAATATAACTGCAGTGGATAGTGTCGTATTTCCTCTCTTTCCTCTTCTTAATACTAGTATCTTAAGTACTTTTTGGATCCCTAGTAAATATTAGGTTAATATGCCAATGTGTTCCTTCAAAACAAAACAAAGCAAATCAAAACAACAAAACCCTTTGGGTATCAGTTCTGTATTTTACATCAGCAAAGAGCAATATATTTATTTTTAAGGAAGGTAACTTTTATGACATGAAAGCAAGCAAAGGACAAAGCAATATTATTAGAAATATATTTATCTGCTGCATATGGTTTTCCATTTTGAAAACCTTTCTAAAATCTCACATAGAGACATTTTGTACTTCAAATGTATTTTGGTGGAAAACAGCATTATAGACTTAGGCTTTTCCAAGGTCTCACTATATGCAAAGCAATATGTTTTTGTGATTATGTGTATATATGTAGACATGTTCCTATGTCTACATATCTATGTAGACATATGTGCAGACATACATATATGCCAATAGTTATAGAGTGCCATCTGCTGTCATATAAGACTAAACAGTGTTGTCTGTTACATTTTTAGGATCCATAAAGTTGTGGCCTTCAAATGTTCTCTGGTCAAGTTGTACTAACAGACAAAGAAATTTTTAAACTGAGTGAAAGTGATTTTGTCATTGTTGTTGTTGGTGGTGTTTTTTATTATTTCATTTTTATTTTTTAACCTTTGAATGCATTGACTACTTTATACTGTATTTTGCTTTAATTCATACCATTACTTAATCTTCCTGGCTGACCTGTCTAATCAAAATTTTTATATTTTTGGTCATAAATGAAAAAATAATTTTTTGGACATTATCGTGTAAAAACGTTGATTTAATTTAAATAATAGCCTATTTAGACCAACTGGTTGTTTTTATTGTTGATCTAGAGATAAATTACAGAGAGTATAGGCATAATTTAAATAATCCCAGAGAATAACAAATAACTTGTTCTTCAAGAGAATAGTCTGTGCTAAGAACTGAATCCATAGAAAGACTAAAGCAAAAATTAAACTTTACCAACTGTCACAGCTTCTTCAAAAAGGTAAACCCCAAAATGTTAGCAATATTGTATTTCATTTAAGACTGAAACCTTGCTCAAATGCCATGTCTCTTAAGGCTGTTTAGTGCTTCCCTCTGGTGGCTTGTCCCATAAAATATTTCTCAGAAATTTTTTATTGCTTAAACTGCTTTCAACTTCAGAAATTTTGTGAAAATGTAGATGAATATAAACCTGGGCCATTTTTCTGAAGTAGCCTTTACGAGAAGGTTTACTAGAAGGTTTTTACTAGAAGATAAAAAATATTTCAATTATAGCAAGTTTTGTAGCTTAAACTTGGCTTCTAGGTTGGGTATGGTGGGTCATACAGACTAAAGTTTTCTTAACTGAAAAGCTCAGGAAAATCCTGAGAAGATATTTACTTCATTTTTTTAAGAAAGGAGGAAGAGTGAAAGCCATTCATGTATAATTTTGGTGAAGCTGACTGCTTCAAAAAGTAGCCAGGGCATCAAGCACATTTTCCTATATCTGATGTGATTGTACAACTAAGCCTTCCACTCTGCCATGGTATCTTTATGTGCTTCCATGGTCATTTTTGTTCTCCATGAAATATATTCTTGCAGAAATACCCCAGTCTTGACACTCTAATATTACAGCATTGTGTGCTTTTACTCCTTACGCATTTTTAAAAACAACACTGACTTTTGTTATCCCTCCCCTGCTTTTTTGGCAATCAAATGTAAATACATGCAAGCTCATTTTCAGAGTTACTATCATCAGCATTTTCAACATTTTTTTGTAATTAACATCTACAAATAGTCTCCACATTAAAAAAGAGGAGCGAAATAATCTAATAGTCATGGATAGGATTTGAAAAGTGATACTGATTTCTTATTCACTCTCCTTTTCCTGAATCACTCCTTTTTGTTTTAGACTGTGCTTTTCAACCCAAGTTACCTAGCATTCATATCGCTTCATATGACATTCTTCTGAGAAACACTTAACTTTTTTTTTTTTCCCATTATGTTTTTGACTACATAGTCTTCATTATGTACTCTTAAAACTATACTGATTGTGGGAAAAATAAGTCTCAGAAAGATATAAATTTCTTTAAAAGTTTATATTCTCCTCACTTTTTCACTTTCTTCTGCAATACTATATTTCAAAACCTTATTTTAATGGAATATTGCTGTAGTGACTTAAATGTCAAAAAAGGTAAAATATGAGAACAACCGATCCTAAATTGGAAAACACATTCTGTTGGGTCTCATACAGAGTTGAGGTCACTTTTCAAAGTTCCTTGGTGCTTTCAAATTTTGGAGGATGTGGGATGTTTGTTTTTTTTTTTCATATACTTCTAAAAATGTATGAGGGTTATTATAAAAGTAAGTGATACTGACTTTAAAAATGTGTTGCTGTAAATAAAAAGTTGGGGACAAAAACACCTCATGTCCCCAGTTGTCATTGAACCAGTATCAAAAATTTATAGAATTTAAAGCTTTTTGATAACTTTCAGTACTCCAATATTTTTACAGGTATTCTCTGTTAATATATACTGTGACTTAATATGTATACACTAAATGCTGCTTTTCTTGACTTCTATTAAAAAATTAAAAAAAATAAAAAATCACCATCTCCTCTTTTGATGTGCAATATTTACTGTTATTCTTTTTACTGTTTATGTTTTAGTTTACTGGGTGCCTTTACCAAATAACCAGTATCAATACATTTCACTTTTTCTTGTAATTGAAATAGAAATACCTAATGAAATTTTTGAGGTCTACAAAGTGCAAATGAGATGTCAAAATGAAATTAATTTATATGCAAGACCATTCTGTAATTTTCCTGCAATCTCAAATACCAAGATCAGATTTGATTATACCAATAGTACAATGACAGGTAAAAAAACACTTAAGAACTTTTTACTCAGCTCTGTGGGACCAGGCCTTTCACTACAGACCACAAAACAGATGAAATATTATTTGCACACTTCAATGTGAAAACATTCCTTTCTCCCATTAAGTCTTATTATATTACTATTATACACCTTATTATTATACACTAACATCATCATCATATACATTAACATTATCAAAATAAAAAAAAAAAAGGATTCACTTTGAAAAAACAAAACAGACCACTATGCTTTCTAGAATTAGAAGATTTTTGAAAAGAGCTTATAAAATACCTCTAGGATTTTGGAAGGCCCTTCTTTAGTTCATGGAGATCAGTACTGTTCTGCAGAATTTTACTGCTAAAAAAAGCTCCCGTTAAATAAATTACTGTTGACTCCAGAGTAGAATTAAGTTTAATAGTGTAGTAAACCACGATATTCAAAACACGAGCATCATGTTACATAGCAGTTTCAAAATTGTCTTGCAACAGTAATTATCTTAATGAATTTTGGATTCTTTTTATTTATCTCCCACTTTTTTATACACTTGACAGATTTAGCTAAAATTTTCAGTGTTTTCATTAAAACATGAATTGGAAAGAGATAACAGTTCTTAATAGTTGTGTTTATTGTTGTGTAGTGCAAGTCTACTTTCAGTTACAAGAAGTGAGATCTAAGAAATGTGCTAGGTATTAGACAAGCCACAAAACTTTGAGAACTGCCAACCCTTGTATAGCTTCAGGAAGATATAATGTGCTTCATTTTGATAATAACTAACTGAATCTAAGGCCTAGCAATAGATTTCAGGGGACAATTACTAATAAAGATCTTTCATCTTTGAAATAGACTATTCTAAACATTATGAATCTGGTTGCCATGTAGAGAAGAAAGTTTCTAAACAAAAAAAAAATAAAATTAAATAAAATAAATATTCCAGGAATGGAAAACGGAATTGGAAATATGTTATCAAATACAAAAGATATAGGGGAAAAATCTATTTTAAGTAACTTAAGTTATTTCTAAAGCTAGTAGATATGAAAGATAAAGATCCAGGAATACAGTTCTTTCATGGCTTTAGAAAGTTAAAAAATAGAGTCTTAGGGAATACACTTATATTATAGCAGTCACTTTAAACATAGCCATTTGGTGTCCTATTTCAGGAGAGGAAAGGAGAGATGGAAATTTCCAGAGCACTGCAGTCCAGATTCCTACAGTAGGGTGGGAAGAATTGCAGTCTTTGAGGTGCTTGTCTTTCTTCTCTGACTACAGGCTGTCTTGAGCAATCATCTTATAATTGATTCCTAACATTTAGCTAGCTATAATTAGGCAAGATAAATTCCACCTTATGTTAAATACAATGAAGACAGAAACATGAAAAAGACTGTGAGTTTGAAGGTAATGCAATTATCTTCACTGCTTGTGCCAATGGTGCACTGAAGTCTTTTGATCTTCAGCTTAGTTCCTAGTACACAAGGTATAGTGCAAACACAGAACAAGAAAGCATACCATGCCCTTCAGAGCTTATTCATACCCCACTGTCAAAGCTATTAATAGCTCTACCAGAGCAGGAGTATCTTCCCACACTGGTCTGCTACAAAACTATGATCTCAGTCATATTTCAGTAACAAGCTTTCTAACACACGTAAGAAATGGAGAAATATTAATACACTATGTTGATGTCTGTGATGCTTAAGAATGGCTTATTTGTTGAGTTTCTTCACAGTAAAAGGTCAAACTTCCATTACAAGCTGACAATATTAAAAGAATCGAATATTTTAAAAATACAAAAGCATTCTTAACCATCTGGACTTCATCTTATGCTTATCAAGTTCTAAGATAAAGGTTTCTGTGTAATTATAGGTGAGCTATGGTGTCCCACTTTCTCATTAGAAGGTAACATCATCTTCTAAGAGATTTAGTTTAAATGTCCAAGGCTAAAATTAATTTTTAGGGTACATATTATAGCCATACTGTCCACCCTTATGACTTGTCTTCTTTTTCCTTCATATTGCATGCATGTAATCACTTCACAGACTTTCACAGAATATACAGAACTTCATGACAACGAACAAAATCTCTACAATGTTGGGATTTTTTCTTGTAAGACAGGTCACAGCATCTTCTTGTGGTGGTTTTACCCCGTTGGGCAGCTGAACTCCACCACAACTCATTCTCCTTTCTCAAAAGGGGAGAAAATATGATGCGAAGGGCTCAAGATCACTCAGTAATTATTGTCATGGGCAAAACAGACTCAGCATAGGGAGATTAATATATTGCCTAGCTAGCAAACTGAAGCTGTAAGACACTAAATGCAAACTGAAAACACCTTTCCCCCATCCACCCTCTTCCATGTCTTCCCCCCAAGTGGTGCAGGGGAACAGGTAACGGGGGCTGAGGTCAGTCGCTGGCGCTTTGTCTTCGCCACTCCTTCACAGTCACTCTCTGCCCTGCTCCATGTGGGGTCCATCCCATGGGATGCCATCCTTCCTGAACTGATTCTGTGGGGGCTGCCTGCAGGCAGAAGCTCTTCAAGAACTGCTCCAACACGGCTTCATACCACAGGTTCAACAGTCAGGGCCAAACTGCTCCAGCACGGGTCCCCCATGGGTGGCAGCTCCCCACAGACCCCTGCTCCTGTGTGGGGCTCCTCTCCACGGGCTGCAGCTCCGGCCCGGGGCTTGCTCCTGTGGGGGCTCTCCATGGGCTGCAGCCTCCTCCAGGCCAGATCCACCTGCTCCACTGGGGGCTCCTCCACAGGCTGCAGCATGGAGATCTGCTCCATGTGGGACCCATGGGCTGCAGGGGGACAGCCTGCTCCACCAGGGGCCTCTGCATAGGCCACAGGGGAACTGCTGCTGAGTGCCTGGGGGACCTCCTGCCCTCCTTCTTCACTGACCTTGGGGTTTGCAGGGCTGATTCTCACTCGTCTCTCCCAGATGTTGTCACACAGCAGTTTTTTTCCCTTTCGTGAATCTGCTCTCCCAGAAGCTCAACCAATGTCACTCACTGGCTCAGCTCTGGTCAGCAGTGGGTCCCTTTTGGAGCTGGCTGGAGCTGGCTCTGATCTAACATGGGGCAGCTGCTAGGCTCTGCTCGCAGTCCTCCCCTACAGTCCCCCTGCTACAAAGCCCTTGCCATGTGAATCCAAAACAGTGCCTCTGCCCAGTTTTGCTTCCTCATTTCTGCATGACACACAAAAATATAGAGATATCAAATCCTGCCTAATCACCCATCCAGAAGGGTGGCCAGACTAGATACATAGTATGTGTAGGGAGCGCATGCCAATTTCTGGTTGAAGGAAAGATGTTGCAACATCTTCCATACCAGGGAGTGAGTTGTATTAGCCATGTTCCAGTAATTAGTCTTTAAAATCTGAATAATATCTTTAGGAATTAAATACACATTAAAACTGTATCACTGGAAAACAAGAAGTAGGTCATCCAGAATGCATAATAGCTTGCAACCCCAAATCTATTTATTATCAGTTTGCTTTGTAACAAGGTTTAGCACAAAGTCAAATTTTCAAACACACCCCACTGTTGTGATTGGTGGCTATTAATTTAGTGATTTTCAGCTAGGGAAATGCTGTAAACTACTTGTTTCTGTGAAGCATATACTGTTAAATCCAGTAGCTGAAGCATAATTGGACATACAGTAACATCTGAGATGAAACTTAGGGAGTAATATAACAACTGTAATGAATTAAGAGGTGAATTGAACTTGAAAGCAATTAGCCTGGTGCAATTTTTTAACTGATATATTAGTAGTGTAATTGTAAATTTTAAGAACTTCAATCAGACACTGCCGGACACCTCCAGAAACAGACAAAACTCTTATTAAAAGAGTTTAAATAGTTATGGTGGAAAATTAAAAGCTGACGATTCATTTTTCTATTACAGAAGAAATAACATTACTTGGAATTTATAAATTATTCTTTTTCTCATAGAATACATAATGAATCAGAGTTTTTGTTCATCACTTGCTTGTTACAAATTTAACAGGTCCAGGGATAGCATACTATATTTTCTCCAGTTCCATTTTTTATTCAAAGAAATCCTCAATTTTGGGTTTAGCATGTTGACCACGAGGAATAGACATGTGTGGTAATAAAGGAGTAAAGAAAGAAAGTCTCACTGAATTTCATTTCTCCTGATTTGCGTAGCAGTATGCTCAACAAGGAAAATGTTTCTACTGCCCATGGCAGAACACACATCTTGTTACAGAAGGGTACTGCATGCTGTTTTAATGAAGCTGCAGACTACGATGCAGGGATTGCGAATGACTCATTTGGGATGCAGCTGCTTAGTTGGTTGGAGAAACATGTAGGGGGTGTATGTATTTTACATCTTCTCCAGCTAATATGGTTAGGGTAAGGAAATTAATGATATTAATTTCCTTAATTTATGATATACCCACAATGGTTAGGGTAAGGAAATTAATGATATTGCATCAACAGTTGCATATACAATATATATTTATATGTATTTAAATACAAAATATCAGGCCTCTTTCTGTCCAATAACTGCCTTCATTCTACGACCTATTTTCATCTTTTCTCTTTCTCAGGAGAAAGCAATACAAAAATTATTAAATACAGAAAAAAAAAAGTTTGCTAAATGTTCCTTTTTGAAGATATCAGTAATATATATTAATATATATTAAGGCACACTTGAAATATATTCCCTTGATTTCAAGATAATGCATCTATTATTTATGCTGTATTTCTTGTAATGAAAGCAGTGCAAGTCTCGGGGGTTTTAGAGGAATTCTGTATGGCACAGATACAGTGTGTCTGTATGGAGTGTATGTTTGGTTATAACAGCAACAAAGGAGATTCTGTTTTTTTGTCCGTGTTGCACAGCCATGGTACCCCTGAAGTTTTCATTTGCCTTTGAAAGGAGTCTCTGAGTGCTCACAGAGTCTGACTCTCCAGCACCTCCTGAGCACCATCAGGCTGAAGGAAACTGGCAGAAGGAAGCTGCCCTTTTGGTGCATGTCAGAACATCTATTTGCACACTGTGAATCACCCTGATGTGGAGCATGACAAATGCTCAGCACCACCATGTACAGGTGTCACCTGAGAAAGAGATAAGGGAGGAGAAGCTGCACCTATCAGATCCCTATGGATGGATCTCCATAAAGAACACCTGTGAGCTGTTCAGCAAATCCATACATTTTCAGGCTCTTCCCATCGCAAATGAATCTCTGGTCTCACGTGACAATCTCATATAATAAAGACATACCTGCACGCCAGGTATCCCAGGTCAGCCCTTTATTAGGAGCAAGAGAGGAGTAAGAGACTGCCATCCTACGGTGACAAAGACGCTATCAACATGGTCTCCTTGTAAACAGGGCAAACACAAGCTTCTCATACAGAATCCAGGCCTCACCCACTCACTTGTCCCTCCCTGGGGCTGAAAAATAGTCAACTCTCCTCAGCTTGGAAACAGGTTGCAAGTCCCCATCTGGGTCCAGCCACAACCAGCACATCCAGTAAGAAAGAGGGACATGTCCCTTTTTAAGCAACCTCTTCATGGAGTGGCTCCCACAACCCTCAGATTGATTCATCTGCTGTTGATGTTGACACAGCATCAGGTCACATCCCTGAAGATAAGTCCTGTGGAGTGTATGGCACGTAGCGCCTCACAACTTTTTTTTTTTTTTTTTTTTTTTTTTTTCAGTGGTACTCCTTAGGACCTTTATTTTCTTCTTCCATTGCCTTTCAACTTCATTTGTGATAACTCGTGACACATAATAGTGCAGTTAGAACATTACAGAGATTGATGAGGAGATATTTTAGACTAAGTTGGTATTTTGTGTCACAGACAAGTTAGAGTGGGTAAACAGTAAGAGTGTCTTGCTAGACATGCTGTGAGAACCTCTTAGAGATGTCTGGATGAGAAAACCTTACATTTTGGATACATCTGAGCTATTCTAAGAGTATTCCAGGAATTTAGTGCATCGATAATAATAAACTAGGTCCACTTTCCTTGATGCTTCCCCACCACCCTCATGCTTCTTACCCCCCATCCATCTCCACAAGGTACATCTTTTGTCACAGAGGCTGCTGTGCCCCTCTACCCCAGTGTTGCCAGCACTCTGCAATGATAGTTGCTGCTATGCCTGGCTACCACTGCTGCAGGCACCTGCTTATGCCCTTCAGCTTTTTTTCTCCTCCTGTGCTCCCAACAGGCAGAGATTTTAAAATTCTACAGAAGGTTGTTTTTATAAAATGTTTCTTTAGATGTGTTTCAGAATAATAGAATCATAGAACAGCTTATGTTGGAAGGGACCTTAAAGATCATCTAGGTCCAACACCCCTGACACGGGCAGGGATGCCACCAAACTAGATGAGGCTGCCCAGGGCCCCATCCAACATGGCCTTGAACACCTCCAGGGATGGAACATCCACAGCTTCTCTGGGCAACCTGTTCCAGTGCTTCACCACCCTCTGAGTGAAGAATTTCCTCCTAACTTCTAATATAAATCTCCTTTATTTTTGTTTAAAACATTTCCCCCTCATTATCTGATATCTCAATCATTATCTGATTAAGCAGAGTCATTCTCCATCTTTCTATAAGCCCTATTTAAGTACTGAAAAGCCACAATGAGGTCATCTCAGAGACTTCTCTTCTTTAGACTGAACAGCCCCAGCTTTCTCAGCTTTCTTCATAGGAGAGGTGCTCCAGCCCTCAGATCATCTTTGCAGCCGTCCTCTGGACTGCTCTAACAGGTCCATATCCTTCGTATGCTGGGGACCCCAAATGTGGACGCAGTACTCCAAGTAGAGCCTCACAAGGGCAGAGCAGAGGGGGACAATCACCTCCCTCCACCTGCTGGCCATTCCTCTGCTGATACAGCCCAGGATGCAGTTGGCCTTCTGGGCTGCAAGCACACACTGCTGGCTCATGTCAAGTTTTTCATCCACCAGAACCCCTAAGTCCTTCTCTGCAGGACTGCTCTCAATGACTTCTCCCAGTCTGTACTCATGTCTGGGATTGCCCCAACCCTGGTGCAGCACCTGAAGTTGGCTCTTTCGAACCTCACTAACTTCACTTGGGCCCACTTCTCAAGTTTGTCAATGTCCTTTTGGAAGGCTTTTCTTCCTTCTGTTGTATCAACTGCACCACTCAGCTTGGTGTCATCTGCAACCTGTTAGAGATGGTGTCATCTGCAAACTTGCTGGGAGTGCACTTGATCCCACTGTCTATGTCGTTGATAAAGATATTAAACTGTACCAGTCCCAGAACAAACCCCTGAGGGATACCACTCATCACTGGCCTCCGCCTGGACATAGAGCCATTGGCTGCCACTCTCTGGGTGTGACATTCAAGCCAATTGAATGGTCCTGAATGGTCCACCCTTCGAATCCATCTCTCTCCCATTTGGAGACCAGGATGTCATGTGGGACCTTGTCAAAGGTCTTACAGAAGTCTGGGTAGATGACAGCAGTCATTCTTCCCTTGTCAACTGATGCAGTTATTCCACCATAGAAGGCCACCAAATTGGACAGGCATGATTTGCCCTTGTCCAGGAAAAAGACGGTACAAGAAAGCCCTTCTTTTGGAGCCGTCTCTCCTCTACCAACCATGGAAATTTTCTGGGAGCAGTTTTTGAGGGTTTATTCTGTCTTAAGAGGATTGGAAAATGTTGTTAGGGGAATTCATCTTTGCCTCAAAACCTTAATACAGCATTAAGGGAAATTACATAATTGAAAGACAGCAAAGGCCAAGTAGGGCATCCAGTGCATCCCAGCAGTGACATCTTGCTTCACTTAGCATATTTTGTGGTCCCTTTTTCCAGTCTATATATGACTTAAAAGGGATGTGGCTGCTTGTACTCCTCATTTTTTTTTTTGACAGTTTTTGTTTTAACCTTTAGAAATTTGGAACAGAAGTTTTATATTTGTGATTTTCATTCAAATTATAATAAATTCCATTTTATATCATACTAGTTTCACTTATGTACAAAACCTGAAACATACTGTTATAGCTCTGCAGCAAGGTAAGTAAAAATGAAAAAAGGTTACTCAGTCATTTCCTCTTTATTGCTCTTTTGTAGTGAAAAAAGCTCACTCTTGCTATAATTTTCAGTATAACTCATCTGTTTTCAACCCTTACATCTGGTCTTCTGCCTGAGCATGTCTTTTTTTTTTATTATTATTATTATTTTTCCTCTCTCTCATTTCTCTTTTTACTTTTGACCTTTTCAGTCACTTCTTAATATTTTTTGCAGATGCTTTGGGAGATTTTTTGAAATACTACAGAGTGTTCTGCAAAGCGGTAGTATGCCTGAAGTTCACAGTAAGTCTTACTGATTTGCTATAGTGTGTGAATCACAGAATCACTGAATCGTTTATGTTGAAAGAGACCTCCAAGATCACCTAGTCCAACCTCTGACCTAACACTAACAAGTCCTCCACTAAACCATATCACTAAGTTCAACATCTAAATGTCTTTTCAAGACCTCCAGGGATGGTGACTCAACCAGTTCCCTGGGCAGCCTGTTCCAATGCCTAACAACCCTTTTGGTAAAGAAGCTTTTCTGAATATCCAACCTAAAGCTCCCCTGGTCCCCTAGCCCATTCCCCCTTGTCCTGTCACCAGACACATGGGAGAATAAGCCAATCCCCACCTCGCTACAGCCTCCTTTAAGGTACCTATAGAGAGCAAAAAGGTCACCCCTGAGCCTCCTTTAAGGTACCTATAGAGAGCAAAAAGGTCACCCCTGAGCCTCCTTTTCTCCAGGCTGAACAAGCCCAGCTCCCTCAGCCACTCCTTGTAAGACTTGTTCTCCAGATCCCTCACCAGCTTTGTTGCTCTTCTCTGGACTCACTCGAGCACCTCCATGTCCTTTTTGTAGTGAGGGGCCCAAAACCGAACTTGAGGTACAGCCTCACCAGAGCCAAGAACAGGGGGACAATTACTTCCTTAGACCTGCTGGCCACACTGCTTCTTATACAAACCAGGATGCTGTTGGCCTTCTTGGCCACCTGAGCACACTGCTGGCTCATATTCAGCTGACTATCAACCAATATTCCCAGGTCCTTCTCTGCCAGGCAGCTTTCCAACCACTCATCTCCCAGCCTGTAGCTCTGCTTGGGGTCATTGTGCCCCAGGTGCAGGACCCGGCACTTGGCCCTGTTGAACAGTTGGCCTCAGCCCATCAGTCCAGTCTATCCAGATCCTCCTGCAGAGCCTTCTTATCCTCAAGCAGATCGATACACGCTCCTAACTTGGTGTCATCTGCAAACTTACTGAGGGTGCACTCGATGTTCTCATCCAGGTCATTGATAAAGATATTAAAGAGGACTGGCCCCAGTACCGAGCCCTGGGGAACGCCACTAGTGACCAGCCTCCAACTGGATTTGACTCCATTCACCAAAACTCTGGGCCCAGCTATCCAGCCAGTTTTTAATACAATGAATCATATGCCAGTCTAAGCCAAGAGCAGCCAGTTTCTTGAGGGGAATGTTGTGGGGAACAGTGTCAAAAGCCTTACTGAAGTCAAGGTAGACTACATCCACAGCCTTTCCCTCATCCACCCAGCATGTCACCTTATCATAGAAGGAAATCAGGTTCGTCAAGCAGGACCTGCCTTTCATAAACCCATGCTGACTGGGCCTGATTGCCTGCTTGCCCTGCAAGTGTTGCATGATGACACACAATCTGCCCCATGAGCTTCCCTGACACTGAGGTCAAACTAACAGGCCTATAGTTCCCCAGGTCTACCCTCCGGACTTTCTTGCAGATGGGCATCATGATTGCTAGCCGCCAGTCAACTGGGACCTCTCCTGATAGCCAGGACTGCCGATAAATGACGGAAAGTGGCTTGGCCAGGTCCTCTGCCAGTTCTTTCAGTGCCCTTGGGTGGATCCCATCCGGCCCCATCGACTTGCATACATACAAGTACTGTAGCAGGTCGCCAACCATTTCCTTGTGGATTATAAGGACCACATTCTGCTCCCCATCCCCTTCTACCAGCTCAAGGTACTGGGTATCCATAGAGCAACTGCTCTTCCTGCTAAAGGCTGAGGCAAAGAAGGCATTAAGCACCTCAGCCTTTTCCTCATCTCTTGTAACTAGGTTTCCCCCCGCATCCAGTAAAAGATGGAGATTCTCTTTAGTCCTCCTTTTTGTGTTGAAGGAATTGCTGTTCCACTGAAAACAAGGATTTTGACAGAGATTTCACAGAGGTTCAAATACCACCTTGTTTCTGCTGTCTTCCAGCTTCACTTTCACTTCCAATGAAATTTTGGAATCATCACTTCTGATAACAGTGACTTGATATCACATTTTAGAACAGCAAAGAAGACCTGTCAGCTTGACTTTCAACAATTTCATCAAGAAAGATTTTGTTCCAGTAGGCCACAGTACTACAGATTTGCATGCTTAACTATACACATAAGAAGAATCACATTGACTTGAGCAGGAATACATGGAGGCACAAGTTCATCATGGATGATTGTGTGATGAAAGGTGTCATTGTACTCATGACATAATGTCAACTGTTGAAGCTTGTGTTAGTGCTGAGTAAGAAACCTTGGAAATTCAGGATTCACATTTTATCTATGAACTGTAATGAGGCAATTCCATCCATTATGTCTCTCTGTGCAATAAAGAAAGGTGAGAACCATACTAGAAATGGCATTGAAATAAAGAGATAGTGTGTTTATATTCTGAAGTACTTGGGGTGCCATTTGAGTTGTCAAATCTTATTATAGTGAGTACCATCCACACCTGTCACATGTATTGTTGAAAGACACTTCTATTTCTTTGCCAATATATTTTTGGACACAGCATAGCATTTCTTGATATGATAGTGAATGACAAGCTTTACAATTTAATTTGTAGGGAAGTATCTGCAGAGCATTGAGAGCTGAAATAAGTAAGAGATGGCCTCTCCTTGGAAGTGTGAGTATGTACTAAATACGACATTACCTGTCATACAACAAGCTGGGACTTATCTTCAGAATTCTTCTTTTTAAGTAGATATCCTACATGTTTTAGAATTAAATCTGGGTAAAATATTTGTTATTATATAATGGGTATTCTGGCTGGGATACCAAGACTAAACATGTACAAGTTTTTCCTCATTGTAATTTGATGTGATCTATTTTGAAAAGGCTCTACTTTTCCTATTGGGTTGAAATATTCATTATATATATATATATATATATATATATATATATATATATATATATTTTTTCAAAAACTGTGTTTGTTTTTTTTTTTCATGAACCAAAGTGGAAACCTAGAAAATAGTTCAAGTTATAAACTATTAATCAAGCTGATAATTAGATAATATACTGCTATGAAAATAATGTCTTTGAGTCACCTTAAGTGACTCAATCCTTCTGGAATAAAGCATTGAATTTCCAGGCAATGATATTCTTCAAGCAATATGAATGATGAACAAGATTATTGTGATTAATGGCTATCATAATTAATACAGAATGAACTAATAATGACTTTCAACTTTGCAGTAATATGATGAAGATAACAGGTATCTTCTGTGATGCACTTACTCTGTGTCTATGAGAGATTAATATTTTAATGCATACCATTAAATGTTGTGAAACAGCTATCTCCATGAAAACAAATCTTTTGTGGTTTACTGATGATCAGGTTGTAAAAACTGATTCTTTTTTATCTCATTGAATTAGATATATTTACAGGGGAAGTAACACTTAAAATGAGGTGTAACTGATTTTCATATTCATTCCAAATTGCAACAAGAAACTTGCAGAAATAATAATTCCATATTTATCTTTGAAAACACAGCTTTCCAAACCTAAGTAGCAATATGGAAACTGGAAAAGTATAATAAATAATTAGCCTGTATCACCAGATACACATTGACCACTCCAGTCAAAGTCCCTTCTTAGTGCAGTCTGTAAATGCATGTACAGAAAGTCAGTTACCTCTACTCCTGAGAATATAAATGTTTGAGATAGAGCAAGGGAGACAGAAAATGGCAGGTTACCTTGAGGTTTTAAGGTAAAACCTCACTTGACTTTTAGTCGAGACCCTGACCACAAAACGATGCTTTCTACTCTTCATTTGGTGTATTCAGTGACTGAGTCATAGGGAAATGACATACGTCAAATTCAAGATTCAAAGTCTTATTGTAATTTGTCTAGGTACCTGGAGAAGTGAGGAGGAAAAAGGATGTTTAGACTATCCCCGGATTTAAGGGAAATGTCAATATTCAGGCTGAATGTCTTGTAATCAAATCCCAGTGTGCTTGCTACTATGTCTGTTTGATATAGAATCCCCATGTCCAAACACATGAAAATAGGAACATCTATAAATGTCACATCCTTTCACTGTTCACTGCTAAGAGTATAGAGATCGGTGAAAGATACCTAGCTGCATTGTTCAAACCAACACTTAGCAGACAGAGAGATTTGTAAGCCAAACATGTGCCTTCAAACTGAAAGACCACATATGGTACTGCTTATTTGTAAAGCTTTGGGAAAATCTCATCCACAAAAAATCTATCCATCAGGAGGGAAATCTATTTTTTTTTTCCCTCCATTTCTTTTCTGATATTCCTTTGAGAATAAAGGGCCTGTTAGCCCTCACTTTGACTTACGGGTTTCAGGAAGAAGCTGTGACTCTGTGTGGGAGCTGTAGGCAGCCAGATGATGTTCCTGGCTTTGGTGAGCCTCTGGGACTGCCATGCAGGCTCAGTTCTTCACAGTTAGTTCCTATGGATACTTCACTGACTTAGATGCCTTAATTCTTCAAAGCTTTTAGATAGATTTCTTTGAAAGGGCCGTTAAGTTTTGATTTAGTTGAAACCATTGCTGTGTGACCCAAATCTTAGGGACACTTTCTGAAGGGAAAAGTCTGCTGAAGCCTAATACTGAAACTCCATGCAGAAGCGCTAGTAAACAAGGTTAGTTTTGTCCTTCTTCTAGAGTTATCATTGACAAGTGGGACTTTTATTTTCATGGGTCCTTCTTGCTACACTAGGAAAAAATGTTAGTCTCTCAAGCACTTATCACCTTTCCCTTTGTTACTTAGAAATGGGCTGCTGTGCATTAATTTTAAAACATAAATGCAATTTTTCCGCCTCATCCACTCTCATTTTTTCACCAACTGAACAAGCCAGTCTACCATCTACTTCATCCTAAATAATTGTTATTATTTTTATTTATTTATTTATATTTATTTTTGTTATTGTTGTTCCTACTGGGAACACAAGTAATAAATCACAAACTTATTTAAAGAGCACTGCAGTGGACTCATGATAGCTATTCAATAGTAGTGCCACAGTAGTCTTTTTTGATGGCATATAGGGGGCGGTCCCAGTAGGTTTGAAAACATTAAAGATCTGAGGAAAGCCATTTTCCTTCTTAACAGGAGAGTCAATTGAGCTGAATAAAAAAGTCCAGACTGATATGATTAAATGATGTGTGCTAAGGAGATGGTGTTCATGCCCTATATTTTAGCATCTACAAGAGGCCTCTAAGTACTAACCAGCTCCGATCTTCATAAAAAAATTGACTACAAGAATACAGATATACAAAGGTGGTTCTTAGTGTGTGTGTGTGTGTGTGTGAAAGAACCATGTTACAAAGTACTTTAATTTATTTACTTTTCAGGAAAAAAAAAAAAAGCTCTAAACCTTAAATAGGTTTAGTGGGGACAGTAAAGGAACAATTTCCTTTATGCCCCTACAAGGTCTACTGAAGTAGAGACAGGATCTAACTTCATTGCCCTTCCTTTCAATATGGATGTGTTCAAGAAAGGCTGCATGTAGTGCAAGATGACATTGGCTTTATTGACCTCAGAACACTAACATGCAAAGCATGGCATTCTGTGATAAGGGAAATTCTTGATGCCATAGGTATTTGTGCCTTTTGTCCTTTTCCTTTTCCAATCCTCATTATAATTTGGTGTTGTGAAATGTTGTGAAATTTGGAGGTGCTTAACTGACTATTTTACCTTAAATCTAAAATAAACATTTTATTCTCAACATTAAATACTTAAAATGCCTACAAACAACAAATGATGTGATTATATTTCACATCATGGGTACATATTTTGTACCCAATATCTCATCTGTACATATACATTGTTTTACACTAGCAGAAGCTTTTGTGAATGTCAGAATGTTTGCTTCTCTACTATTAGACATGAGTCTCTTCAAAGTTTAATTTTAGATAACTGTGGTAATAATAATGCAGCTTCTGTTGCAATGAAATGTTGCAATGTCATTTCCATCAATGGTAAAAAATGTGAACTGTCCCACCCTTTCTGTTATCTACAGTGACCATGTGTTTTTGATCATTTATATCACTTCACAGAAACTGGAATTTCTTTTCCAGGAACTTTGCTTTTGACTCTTTGAAGGCAGTGGCAGCACTGCCATTGACTTCACTGAAATTAGAATGTAAACCTAAACCATCAATTCCCATTTAATCTATATTTAATACACAGATTTATTTCTGTTTGTCATCTATTTGCATTTGTTTCATAATGATTGCTTTTTGGGTTTTGAAGAGTAATCTTTCAGTAAATTATTTATTTTCCCACTGGGTTTTCTTTATCTTCCAGATTCTTTTCATTCTCTTTCTCTTTCTCTCCCTGCTCTGTGGAAGTAAGCTTTTCATTTATATTCTGTTGAAAAGTGTTAAAGTGTTATAGATGACATAATAAAAGAAGTCATAAAAGTAAAGATTCAACTAATCCTGTCTACATTCTGGGTGGGTTATGCTGCAGTCTAATTAGAAAGTGGAATAGACTGAGATACACCATTCTGGAGTGTTGTTACATACAATTTGTAGTGGCTGTCATATAGTTTGCATGCAACATTCTTGTCTCTGGAAGAAAGTAATTCAGTTTATGGATTTGTCTTCTAGATTATAGATTATTGAATCATTACATTCCCTAGAAAAGAAGTATCTGTGTTCAGTTAAGTGTTCCTTATGTCACTAATCAGTAAAGTGTAAAATTATCATGATATCATCACAGTTAACCATACATCAGTGTAAAATCACATAGTCACTGAAACAAAATAAAGAAGGTTCCAGGGAGGAAAAAAAAAAAAGTAAAAAAAATAAAAATAAAAATAAAATCCCAAAGTTCCTTACCTGGGATTCCCATCTTAGCCTGTTTTGTGAACTCTTTAGAGAAATAAGCTTGCAATGTTTGTCAAATTCTGAGCTCTTCAGGGAGGCAGTAACGTCTGCCAATTTCCATGGAGCCAACCTGTACCATGTGCACGACAGGCATACAGAGAACCCAGTGTCTTCACATAAAGGCCAGTCCACCTCTGGAGCATTATGAGAGTTTGCCTTTCCTGAGGGGAAGTAACATCAAATTCCAGAAGTATTGGTCTATATAGACTCTGAGAAAAAGGTATTCAAACTTATATCTGTGGCAGAAATAGAAAGCTACAAGATTTGGTGCACATTTTAAGCACTGCAGTGCTTATTTAGCTTGCAGACCCAGCACCTGCAGGGAAGGATTTGTTCACTGTGCAGCAGCATGTTTTTAGGTACAATGTGACATTACCAACTTGGTTTAAAAAAATAAAAATAAAAGAAAAATCAAAGTGTGGTACAAAAAAGGACCAATTTTTCTCTCAGAATTCAAAAGGCAGAGGAAACAACATGGAAAATAGTAAATAACATACTTATTAATCCTAAATTAAGCTGCAGTTTATTATTTTCTTTAGATTTGCTGGGCTTTATGTCTTCGTTTCTATGGTAAAGTGCCAGGGTAAATGGAAGAAAATTACTAAGCAATGCTTTGCATGATGATCATCTCTCATACATTAACTCCCCCACAAAATACATATAACTCACTGTTTTGCTATGTGCTGACAGGAATAAGAGCACAATGCTCTTACTCCTCATTACAGACTACATTACCTTACTAGGATTGGAAATCAAGACTCACTGATCCACTGATTCACAGGATGCCCTGCATATCCTTTTTTCTATGTATGGGACTGATGTTGCCGTCAATGCAGAGTAGTCATTGGTCTTTCCTTCTGTGGCCTTATCATTCCCCAGTGCTACTCCTACATCTCCATCATCAAGTTGTCCAAACTGTTCTTTCTGTTGTCTGGTGGCTTTCTGCTTTTGATGTACTTCACAAATTTTCTACCATAAGTTTTTATCCTTTGTAACGTGGTCTTCAAACTTCTTTTTGCCCCTCTTAATACCTGGTTTATATTTGACATGCTATGCTTCATGAATTTTCCCATTCTCTATTTGGACATAGATTTTGCTTTTTAAACATATTTTTTCCACATATCAAATGACACTATTTTTCCGGGGCTTCTAAAAAATAAATAAGTAAATAAATAAATAAAAGTTTTAAATAGACTCTAGGTTGCTCAGAGGCATCCTGCTTTTTGCAGGGCTTATTTTATTTTGTTTTATTTTTGGAAATTTGACTCATTTACACAGTACCTTTTCTTAAACTGAATACCTATGTGATAGATTTATTTATATTACATGCTGGTCAATGGATCTTCCACACAAATTGGTTGAACTAAGTCCTATGCCCCACAAAAAAACAAATCTAGAAGAAAAATAGAAAAAAGTAATGACATTTTTTCTTGTAGATACTAAAGCTTCATATTCTATTAAATTCATTAATAAATGACTGTTGCCAGCAAAAACTGTCTCTACACCCTGCGCTTAGGAGGCATATATGCAATCTGTGTGTTGGTAATTGAGATTTTCTTACTCTTCTTAGCTGTCATAAATCTGAAATTTCTCCACTAAAGTCTTGCTTAATAGTTCCTGATTATCATCGTTGCCCAAGTAAAATATTAAGAATTCTAATCTTAATTAGTGTTTTACTTTTTTTACTATTAAGCATAATCCCATCTGGGATTTCTACCCAGAAGGATTCTGTAATAGTTTATATTCTATAATGTTTTTATGCTAGTAGGTTGTTCATTCTCTTATCATGTAAGATAACATTTTATTGCTTTTGTGGCTCTGCCTTGTTACATCACAGACTGAACAGCAAAAAGGACTGAACAGTCCTGACAAGCTAGCTATGTAAGATGAGACTGAAATAAATAGATGAAGGTCCAGTAAATGGAAGGCCAACTGGTAAACCAAAGAAAAAGCTTTCAATTTTTTTTTTTTTTGAAATTTCTTTTCTGCTATGATTAATTCTAAATCCTTATATTATCACTACAGAAGCAGAAATGCTTTATGATACTGGCCCAAGAAGTCATCTAGACAATAATAATACAATTTGTCCTGTTATATTCTGAGGAGCATAAATTACTGTCCTGGGGTTGTGTGTGTGTATTTGTGAAAATACCGATTTTTTTTTTCTTGCTAACAGGTTGACTTATTTGCAATTACTTTAGTCGGTGAAAGATTTGTTGGAAATAATACTTGACTAAAAAAGTAACAACTAACTATAGTAGTGAAATAAAATCCCATACAGGACCACAGCTTTCTGTGTCGTCCTTTAAATGAGCTGTGAAAATAAGACAGAAATGTGCCCATGGATATATATGTATTTAGTTATTACACTTGTATCTAAGCCTCAGATCATTGTTCAAGCTAATCCCAAAAATCTAATTTCTTTATTAAAGCTTTGTAGAAAGTTGTACATGTGAAACAAAACAAACAAACAAACAAAAAAAAAAAAACACAAAACAAACAAACAAAAAAAGGTATTCTAAATTAATTCACACATGTAATCAGGCAAAAGAACAAACTTCCTCTGCTTGCTATGTTATGCCTGCTTTGTCTGAGGAGCTGTGTCCAGAAAAGGTGCTGAAGCCCAGTGTTGAGCCTAGATATAACCTGGTGCATCTCCACCCTTCTATGATGTCCATGGCAGATCTGTCTACATCCACACCATAGGGCAGTGACCAACTGCATTCTGTTGGTTAGAAATCCTACCACCCTGGGGGCAGGCAAGGACTATCTCAAGAAACATTGCCTAACCATCAGGCAATGACAATGTCCAGCACCATTTAGCATTCTATTAAATTTTCAAAGATTTCTGTATGAGTTTAAGATATATGTCTTACCTCTGTCCTTCCAGAGTGACAGCAGGAGGTCTTGAATGCCACCAGAAGGCTATACTGAAGCAACTAAATATTGCCCCCCTGATGTCAGCAGGTGGGATAGCTGGTGTTGTCTGCTCATGGACAAGGTGAGTGCTTATCCACACTGCTGATAAATGACCTCTACCATACACATAAAAATACAGGTTTAAGCTTTCTAGTTTTCCTCCTTGTCACAGCTCTCCTTCTTCCATCGTGTTCTAGATGTAATACAGATAACTGTTTGGCCTTGAATATAGGTTCAGATGCCTACTGTTGGTTCACACCATGATAAAAGACCAGCTGTTGGTCAAAGACCAGCAGCCAGAATGTATGATCTCTGTGACTATGCAAAGAAATATGGAAAATTTAAAGATTACATTTAAACAAAAGTTAATAACTTTCAGAGACAGGCAAGTCTGGCTGGTTTTGATCTGACAGCTTAGAGAGAAAATGTTGTAGATAAACCATTCCTAATCCCCTGAATCAACACCCTAAAAGAAGATAAATTTTTTTCTTTAAAGGATGTCAAAGACTGTTTATAGACAATGAGATTAACTTGATTTAATATCAATTTCTCCAGTGAATACAAATGAATAGCATTCACTAATCATAGTTTACTATATCTGATAAGCTCTCAAAAGAGAACGAGCATTCTTGGGATTCAGTCATTTAAAATAAGTTGCTGTCAGACTTAGAAATAATGGCAAGACAAAGGAAATAATTAATTCTCTGATATCTGTGCATGGTTTTGCAACAGATTAAGGAATAACATTATCTGTAGTAGCAGCACTAGCAACAACAATAATGAAAAAACAAAACAAAAAAAAAAACCAGCAAAATGACTTAAAGGACAGAGATTTTTGTTTACTTCACAGCTTTTAAAATGAAAAGGAGCTCTTTTAATATATGTCTATCACATCTGAGGGAAGTTATAAGTGCCTGCTAGTGGTTAGTCTTGGATGCAAAAGATTGTAGCAGAAAGGCATTGTAGTCATGATGTAAAGAACTGTAGGCATTATAGTCGATGTAAATTCACCTCATGTAGCTAGAATTAACTTCACTGTCTCCAAATCTGGTCCATACTCTATCTAAACTATTCACAAACAGCACATAGAGAATATTTGATCAATCCCATTACTGTAATTATAGTTGACAGTGGGCCTATGAGAGGTAGAAGCCTGACAATTGTGCTGAGTCTCGACTTCCAAGCATGAGCAGATAAAGGAAATTTTTCTGGGGGGTGCAGGAGTGTGGAGGGAGGTGGGAGGGGAAACTAGAAATGCACAACATAGCATGTATTTCCTAAAAGAAAGCTTTAAACCAGTAAGATGGTGAGGGATTTAGGCCATTCTGGTAAAACAAAGAACCCAAGAAGTCTATGAGTACTCAGTGGTAGTCTGGTGGTAGCCTAGGAGCTACCCTTTTCCCAGGTTTCCACAACTGTTATGCAGTCACCCCTTCCTGAAAAACAGCCGGACTGAGCTGTTCTGTTGAATCACTGTTTACCAGTTGATATCCAGTTCACTGTAACTCCAATCAATCTAACCAGTCCTAAAAAGAAAAGATTTTTCCCATACTGGAGAAAAATGCTTTGTAATTCACATTAGTCATCATTCCTGCTTTTGTAAACCAATGTGAAACAACTGAATATATTCAAAATCAAATCCTGCAGCAGCTCAAAACTGTAGCCGTGTTTGAGTCACTATACAATGATATGGGGAGAAAAGGTATTCCTGAATGGTACTAGCAGCTGACAAGACAATAATACAGTCTGTGATAAGAACATAATTACTTATTATTATTCTTGCCTTAAAATAGCATTTACATGGAGACAATTTATGTTTTATCTTAATAACATGCTGTGGATAAACAAGATAAAATATATTTTGGAACAACTTGTCTGATTGTGAGGAAATTACTCCCAAGAGTTATCTGATATTTTGTCTCAGACTTTTTGTAGCTATTTCCTACCACTCTTATCTGGTGTACATGTTGTTACCAGAAATTCTAAAATACATTATTATTATTAATAATAATAATTTTATATGAATGTATTGACAGTTTATTTACTTTGTTGTTGTTGTTGTTGAAGAATGCTAACAAATTGACTTCTTTACCTCTTTCATCCTGAGACCATCTACCATGTATAAAAATGGAAGTTAGTCAGAGCTGCCCAGTTTAGAAACACTGCTTTTAAGTTCATTTCACATTCATTTAAGAATCATCAGTAGTAAATAGCAGAGGGCCATTAATGACCTTTAATTTGCTTTAGAATTTTAAAATACAAGCTATTTTATTCCCCTTGGGTATACAGAAATGAAGGAAAACAAAGAGTGCACACATTTAGTCACAGAACAGTCATTAGACTTAGTCATTATTAGCTAGCAAATTCCTTTTTCAACTCAGAAGTTCAGAGAATTCAAAGCAGCCCAGGTAAGAACAATGAAAAGTACAGGGAAATGTGTTCTGGCTCAGAGGTGGGAAGCAGGTTGTCTCCATTCTGCTCCTGGCTTTCACAATGACTGAAACAAGCCAGTGAATATTTCTGCTCCTCACATGAGAAATCCTTTCCAGCTTCATAAAGGGATTCATATAAAAGGAGAAGAACACATGTTTCAAATAAATAGTAGGAATATTGATTAAGTAGGGTAATTAAAAAAAAAAAAAAGTAAGAGAAATTACAAAAATGCCTTACCTACATCACAATGTATGCCACAATCTCACAAGATAAATTGTAAAGCCCACTCCTCTGCAAAATAAGAGTATTAGTAGAAGTACAGTAAATAACCAAGCATTTATAAATGTAGTTGCAAACATTCAGTAAAAGCAATTCACTGTAAATTAAGAACAACTCCTTAGCAATCAGCAGAGTTATGTAAGTGTAAAATCAGCATGAGTGAGGTCAGAGCAGGGTCTAGGAATGTTAATGTATTTCAACTGGAATGTTAATGTATCTGAACAGGAATGCCAGGTAAAACTTTACAATGCAGTATCTGGAATCAATATTCAGTACTCTTCCCCTCTAATATACTTAAGTACAGTGAAAAATACAAGCACCTAAGAAGAAATCTCATTTATCTGCCAAAACCACAATCAGCAAAGCAAACTATGAACTGATAAACACCTGCTTCTCATTCTGATAAGAACAGAAAGAGCAATATGGAAATTTGAAGGCTGCAAATTAGGCTGTTTCACTTCCAGTTCAACTTCCAAACATCCCAGCACCTGATATTTGGACGTCCTTCTCTGGCTTTGCTTTGTTTCTCATTGTGTAAAGCATTTTAGTGCTCACTTGTATCTCACAAGTGAATACCAACAAGTGCTATGTATGTCACAAGAAATCAGTCATACAAATACAGTGAAAAAAAAACACCATATTTTTGTCATTTCAAGAAAGATCTCTGCTCAAACCACACAACCAGAAGAAAAAAAAAAAAAAGAAAAAAAAGACTCCTACCACACTCCTCTCAAAGACGGCAGCCAAGCAACAGTGCTGAAAGAAAAATAGTCCAAAAGCAGCACAAAATAAAGAAAATGAGAAAGCAAGAAGGTTTGCCTGACTGATTTAGGATGGGGATGATTTGATGTTGAGGGCCAAGCTAAAGTCAGATCACAGCAGTCTTGGTTGGTTGATGTGATTCATTTTTGAGCTGTAAGCCTTTTTTTTTTTTTTTTTTGGGGGTGGGGGTGGGGTTACAGAGAGACTGTGAATTGTGGTAAGAGATGCTCATTTAACTGAACCTTAGCTTTGAACATTTCACTGTTGTGTGCAACGATATGATTGAGAAGAAAGTTGTATCATTTCACTAACCTGGGAAACACTAAGACCATAAAAAGTCTGGGAGGTAAAACATAAAAAAAGGAAGCAAGTTTTTTTACTGTTCCTTTAAAAAATGCCGCTGATGTGATTGTGAGCAGTGGCTGAGTACTCTTTTTGCCTAGACCCATTTCTCATAAAGCAGCAAGAAGTACAGTACTAAAGAGAGCGACCACAAAAGGGTTAAAATGGTCTCCAGTCTGCAATGCATTCAAACCTACCTTTAACCTTGCTTTTTGCTACCAGGAGACAAACCTTCCTCTAACTGGTAGGACCTAGTAGGCCTTGAAACTCAATCAGGTCTGTGCCTCAAGGTATTTAAATTAAGCAGCTCCTAGTTGGGGAAATGTAAGTCAGCTGCAGTTAGACTAGGCACTGAGGGGGGCAACAGGGGATGGGGGACGGGGGACTTGCTCTTCTGGCACAGCTCCAGGCAGCAGCTGCCTTCAGAGACCAGCAAAGTCCCTTCCAGGGTAGAGCTGATGAAAGAATTTAAATCTCTCCCTGAGACATCATTTTCTTGATATCTGTTCCTTCGTGAATCCCAGCTAACTGATTTGGCAGATTAAGACTTTTTTTTAGGGCTGAAGAGGTCCAGAGTCTCCTGTCACAAAGAAGGACATCTTAACTCCTTCTGTAACTAGCCGGGTGCAGGGCACACCAGTGCAGTGCTGTGTGCATGGTGGGACTGAGCCTAGATAATGAACGTCTCAGAGAAGAGGGGGCACCACAGGCAGCAGCTGTGCCTCAGCAGAGGTTGCCATTCAGTGTCACCAGAGCAGTTCTACCACATGGATGAACATGCACAGAGCCCTGCATGAGCAGACATGACACTTGCAGCACCACAGGACAGCAATCCCACTCCTGCCACTGGGAAGGCCTTCTCAGAGCACATAATAAATTGGCTCTTTCCTGGCTTTTAAATGCATCAATATTTCAGCAATAAAGCACATCATTTTCTAAAGTTTCAGAACTACAGATAACAAAAGCAACACAGAAGTGGTATATTATCATCTAAAAAAGGTAAAATGAGGCATAGCAATAGCAGTAACAGTGGGGAGAGTTCTTAACCTCCTTCATTTAAGTTTAGTTTAGTTTAGTTTTATTTTTTTTATTTTTTTATTTTTTTTGAGAGGTAATAGAAATGGTCAGTGGTCAATTGACCACTTTTGGTCAATACAAAACATAAAAATGATTAACAGACGACTTTGGGATTTTATGAACGTGCTTTTCAGAAAATAGAGGGGAAGAGGGATGATGAGGGGAAAAAATGCATATAACTAAGGAAACCTCAGATTTTTAGGATTTAAAAAGCCAGATTAATTAATTCATTCATTTATGTATTTATTTATTTTCTACTGCCACATGCCCTATACTGTAGAGGAAATGGTGCATGGATCCTCTGAGAAATAGAGAGTTAATTGGTGCTGATGTGACAACCTTTACAGTGGGGCCACACCTTTGAAAAATAGAAGCAAAAGTTAATTTTCTGTCTAAAAGGAGAGCATTAGTAGTCCTATGCCATTTCGTATAACTTGCTCTTTTGATCTGTATATCTCTTTGTCTATCCTGTGCTAATTTACTTAAGTGTTTGCAAGGAGGGGCCAAGGGGAAAGAGCTTTCATCAGAGCTACAGAATTGCTGAGTTGTTTAACAGTAATTCTATTTGGAATTCATTTATTTAAGTACAGACAAGGTGGGGTTGAGGAATGATTTTTTTCTTGATACAGATAGGATAAGTAGTTGAATGGAAATGTGTGCATGGATGACTGGCATTGTACAAAACTTACTTCTGAAAAAATGTTCACATATTGCTGTGCTATATGGACCTCCCTATTTTGTCACACAAACACATATGTACACAGGTCCTGTTTGTACTGTACATGGAGAGGAAAGGCTTCAGAAAAAAGCTTTACCTGATTTTTTTATCTCAGTGTGTCCCAATAATCTTAAGGGAATGGTTTAACAGAGACAGTATTTTATTCCCCAGAACTGTTTTCTGGCTTCCCTGCCAGAGATGACAGTCATGATGCTGGTTACTAAGATGCACTTATGCAGTGTACTGAGGTTGTACTGAAACGATCAACAGACTTTTCACCAGAGCAGCAGTCTCCTGGGAACAGATTTCAGTGACTATTAACCTAAGCTGTGTTTAAATCATTGACATGGAGATAAAAGGCTTCATATCTTGTTACCAGTTCTTCAAGCCATCTGCTCCTCCATTTTGTTGAATAAAGTAGAACTGATGGGAAATGTGGTGTTTGTTTTTTGTTTGTTTGTTTGTTTGTTTTGTTTATTTATTTATTTATTTATTTATTTTCCTTTTCAAAGGAGTAAAATGAACAGAATGAAATGTAACATGAGTTAAAAGTGATATCAACAGCCTCTCTCTGCAGACTAGTTTTGATGTGCATCTGTACATTTCCACAATATGCTTTGTACCAAGGAATTTGGTGTGGTCATTTCTGGCCTGGGTTATGACACTTAATAAACATAACAGAGATGAGAGACCCTGAACATGAGAACTGACAGAAAAGAAGGCTTTGGGAAAAAAAAAAAAAAAAAAAAAAAAAAAAAAGAGTTATATAATAATACGGAGAATATGCTACCACATGCCACCACTTTCACACAATAATAACTGAAAAAAGCAAAAGAATTTATAGTAAGCAAATTGAGTGACTTTATTTTTTCTCCCTGAAAGCAATATAAAGTAAGTTATAAAACTTTTTTTTTTTTTCTTTTTTTAATATATTCTTCTTCAAATGATAGACAGGCTTAATCAAAAATTCATAATGCATTGTATTAGTAGCTAAAACTTAAAGTATCAATTCATTACAACTGGATTTAAAAACAAACAAACAAACAAACAAACAAAAAACGTTATGGATTATTCTTCTCTAATTGTAAATAAACTGATTTTATTGTCTGATTAGTATGCAGGTAAATTGAAATGAATATTTCCATGAATTAATTTGAAATAATGGTAATTCTAGAAATATTTCAATATTTCTTTTAAAAACATTTATATATATATATTTGGGAAAACTTAAATAATGATCTCAGTAAAAGATGATATTGAAGAATTGATAAGTGAAGTAAATGAAAACACTAACCAAACAGTAACTACATTTAAAGCTTTTGCCCAGCTGTAGATAAAATATATAATTTCTTCCAGATTATTTACAGAATATCAGGTTGTACTTTACACATATGCCCTGTTTTTGTGGATTCCAAGATTACACGGCCCCTGATTTCCTTCAGGAACAGCAGTCATTAATCTTGTACGCCATTAGCTCTGTCTTAAAGACTTTGAAGTACATTTTCCACATCTGGCTGTATGGAAGGTCAGGATGTTCCCAGCTTTTTTTAACTACAACCAGATTCAGATCACTTTTTTCCAAACCATTTCATTTTCATGTTGTCTTTCATTTTACATCACTCCCAAGACAACATTAAATCTAAAATTGTTATACGGTTGCTGATTTGATTTATATAGTAAATTAAAATACAACAATACCATTCATTTCTATTCTGTTCCTCACAATAGCCTCAGACTAGTTTTATAATTCAGCTAGCATTGATAGGTGTAATAAGTGTAAGTTTCATCAAATTTTAACACACAAAGATGCACTCTCTTAGCAAATTTGCATGGTTGATGACAGTCTTTGCCTCAAATATCTTTTAATTAGATTAAAGATAAAATAGCTATTGACAAATCTGCAGTAAATAAGGCAGGTATAAATTTTACAGCAGAGGTGGTACATGGGTGCTACATCCATATTAGCCTTTGCTAATGAATATGCAGTTCAGCCCTCAACATGACATCCCATCCATGACATCCCACTTTTAAAAGGAGAATGTCTCTCTAGCTGAAATCATGATGCCAAAAGAGCTAATGTAAAAAAAATTGAAACATTTCTTGTGCAATTGCTTTTCATCTCTTTTCTTATATAATAGCCTATAACAAGCATGTTTTATATTTGGCTATATTAAAATTCATATATGAGGTACTAATGAAAGCTAAATGCCAGATTGTGACAAATAGCTTACATTGTTCCTTTGGTTCACATTTTATTTTTCTCTCTATATCTCTGTCTTTACCTTTGAAAAACTTAGGATATTAATCACTTCCCACAAAGCTGTTAGAGGTACTTCAAATCTAGCAGGGAGTTTACTTGGATGTTTGCAATCAGCCATTGTATTTGCTCCAGCTCTTTTATTTCTTTCTTTAAAAATGTGCTCCTTCATTTCACAGCTCAGTTCTCCGACTGTTTAGATGGACTCTATTGCTAAAACAAGTTTGTCTCTCCAGCATCTCCAATATCTCCAGCAATTATTTCTAACGACTTAACATGACTTACAGTTTCTTTTAGATTTCTTTTTTTTCATGGCATAATAAATCCTTCCTCACAACTAAAGGCTTCTGCCCTCTTTTCCAAATTTAATCTTCCATCCTGCAACTTTTGTTTGTTCTATTTTTCTCCATTATATCTTTCTATTTCAGCGTATACATAAATTAATTACATATTAATTGTTACTACAGATACCCCAAATTTTTCCATATTGCCTTTCCATCTCAGTGTTTCACAAAATATTTTATGGCTCACCCAACTGATGTACAAATTATTTGCAAGGGTTCATATTTCATTCATTCACTGCAGAAAAGAAAGACGAAAAAAGAAATCTTTTACAGCACACTGCAGCATTATGCAATGATTTAAGACAAGAAATGGGGAATGTCATATTAACTGAATCCATGGAGGAATGTGGAAAGACAAAATGTTGTTAACCTAGTTACAGTTTGGGGTAGAGACTTACATGTATTATAATTTCTCATTGGGATATAAAATATCTATGACTCATCTCTCCCAAAGCTACACATGATCATGTCCTCAGACTTACTGAAGTAACTGTAAGGTAATAATACTTACTGAAAAAAAAAAAAAAAAAAATCTAGATATATTGTTCATCAGGACAATGAAATTCAGTGTGTTTAAAGTATCATATAGTCTTTGTATAACAATGTTCTGTCATGCAGAAAAATATATTTTTATCAACTTCCTCACTAGTATCTAGGATTAAGAGAGATAACTTTGTCAGGAACATCCTTAGTTCCATTGCAGAATGGGAAAAGAACCTCTGAAAACAAGCAAAACAAACAAACAAACAAACAAAAAACCACAACCATATGCAACAGAAAGTGACTTGTTCCTTCTGGAAAACTTATACAGTGGAGACAGCAGAAAAGATCAATACACAGACATCCTCAGAAGCAGAAACAGTGCTGGGAAAAGTCATAACTCTTGGACCCAGTAGCTGAGTTGCAATTCATGTAGGAAAGTAGAAGAATAAGTGAAAGACAGGGCAGGAAGGCACCAAAAACTGTGATTCTGAGTCAACACCAAAAAGCCATTGTTCATGGGTGGTGGACACTGGCTGGACTCATACCAGGTTCCTTTCTACTTGTTCCATGGCCGTATTACTTCATTCAGCCATATCTTATACGTATCTGAAACCTGCCCTGCTGAATCCACCTTTCACCCTAGGTCTAAAGCACCTTAACACACTATCCACTGCAGCCCTTCCAGAAGATGTGACAATTCACACAAGATGTGACAATTCACACAAAGGCTCAGAGAGGCATGAAGACAGAAGAGATGACATCTTGCAGTTTTATGCATTAACCTTTCCAAGAGTCATCTACTGAACTGGACAAAATAGTGTACTCAAACCTACTGGAACTGAGGTTTGGATTTGCTATGTTCATTAAACTCAGATCGATCATGTCACTGAAACTCCTACAAGTCTGGCTTGGAAAGCCAGTGAATTTCCCTCACCCTGAGACACGCTAGAGGGAGGCAGCTTCTGTGTTACAGTGAAGTTTGTTGGAGGTTACAAGGATTAGCTTGTTCCTTGTTATTTAAGTCATATTAAACTACAGAGGAGAAAGATCATCCCCCATCACTTCCAAAGCTTCAAAAGTGTGTGCAAGTACATTTTTTCACATGCTTTCCAGTTATCTCTCACCCATGCCTGCCTCCATCCTGTGCTCAGTAACCCCCCTGCCCCCAGGGTCACTGTACGATGCCATCTACTTAAGCAGTTTCAGACAGCTGCCATTCCTTTAAATCAACCTGCCAGAGAAACATTTCCTCATTCTTTCCAAATGTAAGCTCCCTCTCTTTCTCCCTCCTTCCCCAGTAAAAGCCATTTATTATGGCTTAATGCCCAGAATGGGCAACATTCGATTCTGGACCGATGACGCTTTTTCTTTATACATGAAAACATGTCTGAGTTTAGCATTTTCTTTCCTAACCACACAAGTTAGGAACAAGACTTTTATATGCGGGTAGAAGCCTTTTCCAGATTCCCAATGCGCCTGAGTCCTAGAGGATCTCAGGGTGTCAGATTTCAAAATAAAGTCAGTTTTATGAACAGAGCAGTAAATTGAGTTATTTCGTGGATTGGTTTATATTTATTCAATTTATTTTGCCTTTCTTTCTGAGACGTGCTCTTGGGGAGAGGAAAAGAGAGTGAATAAGAGGGAATAGTAGGCAGATGGAAACCCTTGTGGAGAAAGTTTCAGTAGAATTAAACAAGAGGCATGGGAAATGTGGCTTAGGAAAGAACAAATGTGAAGAGAGCTAGAAGACAATGTGTTGTGGCTAGGAGAAGAGGGAGATGGAATTTTCTGTATCTACTTGAGACAAAGAGGGACAGTGAGGCCCAAAGTCTATGCTGCATGAAAAACAAATAAACAAATAAATAATAAAAATGAATATTAAGGTTCTTAGCTGTGTTATCATTAACTTTGTGACTATGGGCCTTTCCTGAGGTTCCAATCAAAAAATAACTTGTCAATGATTCTCTTAGTCACTTCATTGACTATCACTTCTTAAATCATACCCCAGTGTCCTTTGTATTGGAATTAGAATGATTTCTTTAAGAAATTCCCAGACCTGTACTCTCATACTCATGCTTCTGATTATAAGCTGCTTTGATGATGCCTCCAGCTTATTTTCTTCACTCTCCCCAAAAACTGTTCATAGATTGGCTTTGCCAGTGCCCTCTCTGCACTGCCCTTGGGTGTGGGCTCCCTCTCAACACCACCAGGTTCAGAGTCAAACATGGTGTCTGCTGTATTTAAGACACTTTCTGGGAGCAAGTCAGGGAAACCCCCTACCTATAATCTTCTCAATGCACATAAAGCTTACATGGTGACACATTTGTTGACATCTCCCTATTATCATTCCTCCTGGGGTTTCAGTAGGGCCGGTATTCACCTGGCAAAATGTTTGGGTAACTGCCTAGAAGAGCCGCTATGTGTCTGGGGGATTTGTTGATAAAAGGTCACCCAAAATGACTCCTAGGCATCACTGCTTTCTCCTACATTCACCCATTCATTGGCAGCAAAAGCTCACAGCCTGCCAAGCACCGGCAGAGTCCAGGCTCACTCACATAACTAGAATATTCTCTCTCTGGGAAAAGTCCTTGCACCATTTAGGAGCTGCAAGTGATTTCTTTTGACAATGAAAGTAACAACCATGGTACACAGATGTTTTTACTTTCACTTTCTTCTTGGTGTCCTTCATGATAACTAACACACAAATAGCCTGCAACTGCCTCACTTTCCTGCAGGTCTTTGATTTCATTAAAGGCTATACAGAGTATTATATAAAGTGATATAAAACCTTAATGCAGAGATGCAGCACTGCCTGCTGGTAGAATTGCTATCTCTTTGGTCAGAACAATGCATTTTTACATGTTTACTGAATTAGATTAAATCAACTAACAATTGCCAAAAGAAACATTAAGGGAATAAGATCACAATGCACTTTTGTAACCTACGTTTATCAGAGTTAATCAAGTTTGCATGTACGTAACAAACTGTTTAGAAGGCCTATATGACAGTTGTGTCAGTAGTGAAAGTCTTGGACTTTTGTTTTAATCTACAATGAAAAAAGTCACCTGGAAAATGTAATGTTAGTTTAGAGAATGCCTTCATTCCAAACTACAGAGATGGATGTGATGTAAACAAATCTGTTTTTAAACTCTTGTAATATCCACTCCACATTTATATCTGTTATAAAATAAATCATAGTGACACTGTTTATGTGACCATACTTATATAAGCAATATGGATCACTCTGGTGAATAAGATGATATAGAGTAAGAGTGTGCAGCACTGGTGGGTTTTCCATTTCTTTTGTATTAAAATTATAATCTTCATTTTGAGCCTCCCATGCAGATCATATTTTCTCAACAAAAATCAAAGTACTTAATTTGCTCATTTTGCACTGGTGAATTTCACTTGCTGATTCTACCTATTAAGGACATCTATTCCCAGAACATGTAATATTTAAAAACAAAACCACTACTAGCAACAACAAAAACAAACAACCAAACAACAACAAAAACCCCACAGTTTTAATGAAAGTTATCAAGAGCTTGGAATGAAAGTGCACAGTATGAGGCTTTCCATAATGATAAGAATAAGAAAGATGAGTTCTCAACTTCTGTCTCTGAGCTCTTGACAGCAACAGCGTTGCAAAATTAACTCTTCCTTTTTCAGTCCAATCTGTACATAAAAGTATTTGAGAAAGTGGGATTGACAAAGAACTGCTGAAGTATTATCTGCTTACTGTTAAGGTCAGTATTTTACATTTCTCAGTGACTAGTTTTATGAATATGGAAATGAATGATCATGAAATATGAATTTTCATGATGAAGATAACTTCTATTTTAGCCCAAGGAAATGCAGAAAACAAGGAAAGAGTAAAGTCAATAATTCAAATCCTGGTCTTATCGAAGTCAACAGCAAAACCTGAATTGATTTTCATGGCCTGTGTTTCTCTTTTTATAGATGAGAGAGAGAGAGAGAGATTATTTGAGAAATTTTGAATTAAATGAAATTTCTGACACTGTATTCCATTTTGAACGAATACAGGACAGGGAAGCAAGAAAGAGAAAACATATTTGTCTTCTACCAACCAGCAAGATTCTTTCTTTGAACAGATACTGTTAAAGAGAAATAGGAGATTAGGGAAAGAAATTGAATTTAGATCAGAGGCAATTGTGTAGATGTCATGCTCACTGAAATGGTCACTGAGGAGCAACGAGGGCATAGCACCATGTTCTTCAAGAGTTGCACATCAGTTTACAAAGCCACTGTCAAGGCAGCAGAAGGGAAGCAAGCTCAGCCAAAGAGTCTATTTTGACAAGTAAGGCTAACTATTTTTCTCCTGTTTATCCGAGTACGTCCATGCTGGGAAATTGACTGTGCTTGTATAAGGTGAGAGAAAAAAAAAACATCCGTATAGAGCATTCTGCCTTGAACATGATGATGTTATAGGGTCTGCCTTTCATCTGTGAATGAGTTAATGCATGAAGAACACCATTTCCCGGGGAAGCATAAAGGCCACTGCTAAACCATATGTACAAGATTTTGTTCTCAGAAATCCTTCAAGATATTATGTAATACCATACTGCAAGAGAAGCCACAGTATGCTTTTGTGTAAAACACTGTCATGACTGTTTCTTGATGTTTTGTCTGCATTCCTCACTTGTTTGGATTGCTAGTACCAAGGGCCAAATACTTTTAACATTTGCATTTGTTTCTTTGATGTTGCTTTCTGTACCATGAGCCAAATTTTTTTTGCAGTGACCTACTCCTAAATAGTTTACTAGAAAACAGTTGAGGGAGAATGCTTTATACAAATTTCATGAATAGAAAGGAAGATAGAGCAGCATTCCAATGAAGAAGTAAAGTAGAAAAACAGCTTGATTTTCCACCATGTTTTTCTTATGTAACATGAAAGTAATGTACTATTATTAACAAAATATCAGAAAAGAAAAAAAAAAAAAAAGATGTTAATGCCAATATTATGCAAATATACGATTTGTTAAGTGCTTTTTGTGCAGTATCAATCACAAAAAGGAATCTAGATGGATCAAAATTAATATTCAGATGTAAAACCAAGTTAACAATCCTAACAGCATATTTCATAGAATTATAGAATCATTAAGGTTGGAAAAGACCTCCAAGATCATCTGGTCCAACCATCCCCCTATCACCAATGTCACCCACAAAACCATGTCACACCAGGTACAACCTTTCCTTGAACTGTCCCCAGGGACAGTGACTCCACCAGCTTCCTTGGCAACCCGTTCCAATGCCTGACTGCTCTTTCTGAGAAGAAATGTCTCCTAATTTCTGACCTAAACCTCCCCTGGCAAAACTTGAGGCCATTCCCTCTAGTCCTATCACTAGTAATCACAACTTTCTTTCAGGTACCTGTAGAGAGCAATAAGGTCTCCCCTGGGCCTCAACCATTTTGTGCCTGAATCTTTTGTTGAGACAGAAACTGCTATTTCCTCATGTACATCCCCATTTTGTATTTCCTACTTACTAGGAATAGCACGTTCAGAAAAGGACAGCATTCAAACCATTCCCAGCAAGCCAGCAGTCTCAGCCTTCATTCCCTACTTTTATGTTTTGTTGCACAAGACTTAGATAAGGGAGAGGGGTCTTACAAGGGAAACAAAAGCATTAGGGCTTTCCATAGAGATTTACTCTCTCTTTTTTTTTTCTTTTTTTTTCTCAAAAAACCCTAGTAATAGGTCCAGAATTACATTCTCTGGCAAAAGTGAGACATCAAACCTCATAGTATTTATACCATAACTTTAACATTAACTCTTTCTGGGAAAGTTATGCCTTGTATATGATGAGCTTTTTTTCTGACCCAAGGAGCTCACCACGCTTCAGGGCTTTTTGTGTTGCTTCCACACAAAAGATGAATTGATTATGTTTCAAGCAGCTTATGAGTAATCACAGCTATTCACAAACAATATATGAAATCTCAGTTTCCTCAGTGCAACAAGAATCAAACAATAGCACAGAGCTTCTTTGCTTCAACTTTAAGTCCATTTCATTCAAAAGGTCTTTCTTTATGTTTCTCTCAGTATGTGATTGCTTCAGTGCTTGTTCAGGCATGGGCTAAGTTTCTGTTCCTGCTGCGTGCTTTATTCTATGGTGTTTCTTACACATGCACACTTGTTACTAAAATTATATTCAGTGAAGCTCTGGTCCCCACTAGTTCAAATGCTAGTGCTACTTCACCTGTTTATGTTTAGGACAGTGATATATGCCTGCATTTTGTTCTGTGTACCACATCAGTCCATCTTGTGTCTGCATGCTTTTGTAGCACCCAATACAGGACTGTAGATTTAAATAAGGCCTTTGGAGCTTAATATAACATTAAATTTCAAAAAGTTATAATAAACATGATATGTCTGTGTTTGCAGCAGTGCAGATTGTTAGTCCCACAGAGAGCTTGCGGTGTTTCACGTCACCTGGATGGGTGCAGAGTCTGTGTGATCCCACCTGTGATTCAGCTCTAGCTCTCCCAGTTGCACCCACATGGAGCTAAGCTGGAGTGAGTCCTCTGGTCCACACAGCAAAGCCTATTCTCCTGGACTCAGTATTGCTAACAGCATGGCTTCAGAGCATCCACACCAACATCTGGCCAGGCTTGGAGCACTGTTTCATCCAAACATGCAACTACTTGCACCCCAGCAAGCAGTGAGGTAACCTGTTGTAGGACTAGCAATGATCCATTTGTGGCTTTTAATGCCATAAATTCACACTGAAAAGCCAGTCTCAGAAGCAGCAGGAGAAAATCAAATCTGTTTTTATATCAGCAAAGAAGATGATGATGAAATGCCAAGCCCTTTTGAAAAGTCAAACTGATTGTTTGCTTTTTGGGGTGGAAGGTTTTATTTTGTGTAATCTTTGGCAGGAAGGAGAGGGAACAGGGAAAAAAAAAAAAAAAAAAAAAAAAAAAAAAGCAAGTTTCTTCAGCTGCAATTTGTGACTCACTGAAGAGTGATTGTTTTTGGTTTGCTGACAGCTGCTGCCTGCTGGCAGTTGTGGGCTTGCACAGGTTTCATTTCAATGCTTCACTTTTTTGCAAAGCAAATACAAATAAATTGGAGAGCTTGACATGAGTGAACTCAACATGTGTTTTTTCTCTTGATGGAATACTGAATTTTCAGTGGGGAAGAAGGAACTCGATGCAGTAGATGAAGAACGGTGAAGAAACACAAGGCCATTTGCTTGAAGAATTAGGAAAGGATTAAAAAGCTAAAAGGACGTCCTTTCTGTCACACATGAGGGTTACTGCTGACAAACTGGAACAGAAGAGCAGTAATTAGAGCATTAAGCCCATCATTTCATTTACCTTTTTGGTCAATGTGACAAAAATGAAAAGACAGGGATAATAATGAAGCATAACGATGGCTATAGTACATTACTCTCATTATAACTAGTGGAAAATATAGGACTGAATCCTCCAATTGTCTGAATTCAGTTAGCCTTCTTTTAGCACATGATTATCTTTTATGTATTGCATTATTAGTATAGAGCAGCTGGATACTGTCCCACGGGATTCCTCCCTATGTGTTGGGGAGCTGTACTGTTGTAAAGCCTCCTACAGCCAATGCTTCCTGTCCTGGACCTGTACTACTTCGCTTAAGCCAAGGGTTGAAAAGAGAAGGGGAGGAGAGGTGGAAAGTGCATTTAAACCCCTGGTTTTCTGTCAGCAATTTCCCAGGGGAATCATGTTGCGAGTTTGGGGAAACAGGAACGAGCTGATCCTCTGCATCTGCAGCCAGACAGTGGATGTCACAGGAGCAAAATGGAGAATAATTTGGAAAACAGCCACATTCAGGGAATAAAGAAAGATCTCGTAGCTGGGTTTTCATATGTGGAAAAAATTTCCATCAGTCAACTCTCAAGTCAGCTTTGTCTTCCCAGAAAAGTAGGATCTACCACACTAAAGGAATACAGATTCTACTCCTGCAGAAAAGGAACATTATACTCTATTGGAGCGTGTTACATTTTTATGTGTTGGTCAGATGTATTGCCCATATCCTTGAAATTGGTAATAAAACTGGCAATTCTGAACATGTGTGGATTCCAGTACAGCTGTGTCTTGTGAGCATTTTTGTTCCCTTACTAAAATTGTATTATTATTATTATCATTATTGTTATAATTATTATTTTAGTCAATTGTACTTGGTGTTGTTTTCCCATACTTAAAGGGTAATCTGTATATGTTGTCTCAGGCTTCTTTTTGGTCTTCATCTTTCTCTGCCTCCTTCGACTATTTTTGCCTCCAGTTTAAATTGAAAGTTTCCAATGTTTTATGTGGACCACATATATAAATATGTATATATATGTCTCACATTTATCTTACTGAAAACAAACAAACAAAAAAACAACACTGCTACCTGTTTCTTAAAACAAGACACATGGAGGCGTGCAGAAAATATGGGGATTTACATTATTAGAATTCAATTTACACATTCTAGGTATGGTAGATTTGATTCAACAAAGAATGAACGGAAGTTATAAAGTTATTTTTCAGTACCACCAGCTCTAAATATGAAAAGCCAAAAAATGTGATGCTGGTAGAGATAGTGATTATCTTTTAAATTTCTATTCTCACAGATTAAAGTAGCATAAAACTCTAATTTCTTCCTGAACGTATATATAAATGCTTGGGTTCTGCTAACTGTGTTTGTACTCAGTCTAAATTACAATGGTTGTTCGTTAACAAAATAAATAAATAAATAAACATAAAAAAGCTAAACAAGTAGCTGCATTTAAACACAGAGAGCATGATTGCCAAAACTTACTAGAAGAGAGAAACAACTTTTGATGTAAAAAAAAAATAAATTATTTCAGCTATTTCTCATTCTCCTGCCACTATGAGATCACAGAATCACAGAATCACAGAATTTCTAGGTTGGAAGAGACCTCAAGATCATCGAGTCCAACCTCTGACCTAACGCTAGCAGTCCCCACTAAACCATATCCCTAAGCTCTACATCTAAACATCTTTTGAAGACTTCCAGGGATAGTGACTCCACCACTTCCCTGGGCAGCCTGTTCCAATGCCTCAACCCTTTCAGTAAAGAAGTTCTTCGTAACATCTAACCTAAAACTCCCCTGGCTCAACTTAAGCCCATTCCCCCTCGTCCTGTCACCAGGCACGTGGGAGAACAGACCAACCCCCACCTCACTACAGCCTCCCTTGTGGTACCTATAGAGAGCGATAAGGTCGCCCCTGAGCCTCCTCTTCTCCAGGCTGAACAAGCCCAGCTCCCTCAGCTGCTCCTCGTAGGACTTGTTCTCCAGGCCCCTCACCAGCTTCGTCGCCCTTCTCTGGACCCGCTCAAGTACCTCGATGTCCTTCTTGTAGCGAGGGGCCCAAAACTGAACACAGTACTCGAGGTGCGGCCTCACCAGAGCTGAGTAGAGGGGGACGATCACCTCCCTAGCCCTGCTGGTCACACTGTTCCTGATGATAATCTCTGCTTATTTTTTTTCAGCAAATGTGAGCCATATCATCTCTGTTTATAGAGAAATGGATTTCAGTCTTGAAATGTTTATTCTAAGCCTCTGTTAGTGGACAAAGATTTCGTTGGGCAGTCTGGTGCAAAGAAATGTTGCCTCCATTACTATTCTAAACTAAGAAAAGAAGAAAAGATTGTAAGAGATTGTGATTGGATTGCAGTTTTGGGCACTATCAAAGTTGGCTTTGAAGGTTCATAAAATTTCATTCTGCCCCATGTGGACAAGGTAATGTGCATGAAGTAAAATGTAAACACAAATTCCTTCAACTTCACTGTCTTCATGCAACTGAAGAGTGGAGCAGTGTGACATATATTTGATAAATTATTTTTCCCCCAGAATGTATTTAAGGCTAAATTTTTAAACACTGTAAAAACTACAAGGGAATAGAAATTACTTTATATACAAATGTATAAATATGTGTGTCCAGACAAATGTGTTCAGAAAAGAAGAATTAATTAAAATAAGAATGCAAAGATAAAAATAGAGTTCAAGTCATGTTAATAAGGCTCATTTCAATATTATTCACATACAAATAAATAAAATACAAATTAAAAAGACTGATGAGAAAATAGAGTGCAAATGTGGCCTGACACTAAAAGAGGGTTCTCACTGAAAGATTCCTTCATTTTAATCTTTATTCTCTCATTTAACTGTTGTGGATCAAACCATAGACTTCTGTAACTTCTTCCTACATCAGTTATCCAAAGTGATAAAAAAATTGAAAGAGGAAGGTTTATCCACATATTTTCTCATTGAGTGCAAAGACTGAAATGTTGCAAACTCTTAGGTGAATCTTTATCTCCATTTGAAATCACTGCTGAAGCTCTCTAATTTTTCAATCAATTCTTCTACAGTCCATAAGCAGAATGATAGCTAACACCATCACCTGCATATCTTATTCTTTTTATTTTCTTCTTTGTTTTACATCATTCTATGCTTTGTAAGCTTTATGCTTTATGTAAGCTTTATGCTTAGGTGAAAATAGAAGTTAAAACCCTTCAGGAGCTGTCTACTACTTGCTTTGCCTATTCCAGATCTCTGGAGAGTGACTTTTATTGTTACCTCCATTGATGGTCAGGTCCCTCTCTGAGGGAGTGGCCATCACCAAGTAACGCAGGGAATTCAACAGAAACAGCAGCCTCTGTCTCCATGCTCTTGAGAAAACAAACCCAATAAGCTCATCTCCCAAATGCTGACTAATTTTTTATATATCTTTGAGACAGCAGCATTCAGTTCTGACTACACTCATGCTAAAAAGCATTGAGTAGGCTTTACCTCTGGCTTTTGTTCAATGCCTAGAATCATGTGGGAAAGATTTAGACAGCAATTACTATTCTGCTTAAATCTCACTGAAGTCAATAGGGATGAAAAGTTTTCCTAAACTGAAGTTTGAACTAGTTAGGTTGAATATGTGACATCATTCTTTCTTTTACTATTAGAGACTAAAATGCAAAATAATAGATTTTAAAGTAATTACATGACTTAACAATTTCTCAAGGAGAATTAGTGTCACACTATTGTCGGTGCTTGTAAATTATTCCAAATTTCACAACAGTTTGTGTTATTCCCCAGGATATGGAATTGAATAAATAATCACAACAAACATTTAAATGCACTTAGGGATGTAGATATTTTCATAGTCTCCTTAACAAGTAAATTTAATTCAACATACTATTCAAACAGATGAATACCCTTTCTTCCTTAAAAAAGTAATTAATAATTAGTATAATTTGGACAATTTTTCTTTGACCAAATCTATTTCAAATTAAATATTGATCTGGTTGAAAATGATATATATTATAACACAGGCTTAATTCTGAGGATATCTTTTTATTTTCCATTTAGAAATGTTTTTAATCTTAAAATTTAAGAAAATTTTGAATTAAAGTTATAAACAAATAATATTTAGAAAATTCATTTTACAAAAGACCAATAAGTTAATTTTCAAATTCAGCATTTTGGAATTCTGAGACAAGACTTAGATGACAGAAGTGGAAAATTTAGACTTAATTCAAGGTGGATAAATTTTGGAAAATGAGAACCCATTCTTCACTCTTAAGCAGTGACAACATTAGTTTGTAAATTTATGGAGAAATAAAAGGAAATGTGGCATGATTTTGCCGGGATAGTAAAGCTGAAAGAAAATATGAAATAAGACTTCAGGCTTCTGGTGTTATTTTTGGGAAATGTGATAGAGGTTTTTGACGTGTAAAAAGTGTGTTTGTATTACTTACAGTTAATATAACGGAGTACAGTAGGTCATTTTCACTGAGAAAATTCCTATATAAAAATATCTCCTTTATGAACGCCCCATCAAGGAATCAAGGTAATGAGTCTATGCTGAGAAGTTATTGAGAAAGCAGTATAACACATTATTATCCTCAGTAAATTTGCTGATGCAGTTTCCCAAGAAAATTCTTTGTGGAGTCCAATATACCAATGTGCTATATTTTTACAACTTTCATTACATTGTGAAGTACTGTGGAAACTCCAGAATACCAGATTTATACACTTATAAAGAGAAATTACCTGATCCAGATTGCATATGTGGATTGAGAAAGTAAATGACGTTTCAGGCATTCTGTCCGGAGTGGTTCATAACTTGAATATTACATACTTGGAAAGGCAGAGATAGTTGAGCCTCACTTTGTCCATGTAAATTCCTTATAATATAAGAACATATTTGATATGAACTAGATGATCTCTTAAAGTTCCCTAATCTTGATTTAAACCTAGGTGCTTAAGAAAATAAAGTCCTGCTGGTTGGCTGGCTGTAAGTTTCAGCTTGTGATTTCTAAACAACTCGCCTATTTGATGTAGGAAGATGTTACTCCAAAATGTGTTAAGTTCCTGAAAATGCTGTGAAAAGTCACAAAGTGAAGGAGATAAATGCATATTGGTGCCAGACTACAAGTGAAACTCAAATATCAGCTATCTTCAAGTACTTCTGCAGTGGCTGGAGACTCATCTTTGGGTGGTTGGGCTGGATAGGGGGCCAGACAGACAAGAGTTTCCAGTAACAGCACATGGAGACCAGTGAAAGTGAGGCCAAAGGGATACTGAGAAGGTTCTTCAAAGTATAAGTATTTTAGAGTCCCAAAGCATAAAGTATAAATAGTTTAGGGTCCCAAGAGGAGGACACTTTCTTCAAGTCAGAGGCTGAGATTGCCCCTGGAGGGAAAAAGCAACTGGGAGATGTGCTGTGTGGGATATTCCCTAGGCAGGAATACGTTTTGAAGCATCTCCCCCAGAGCCTCTTGAAAAGTATTTGAAAATGAATACTCAAACACAAGGGAAGCACTTCAGAATGGAAACAGTCCAGTGAAAAATGGCTAAGATATTTGAGTGGTAAATGAAATTGGAAGCACAATAAATTATTATAATTTGCGTTCTGCAGCCAATCATTCTGCCCTTATACATGAGTAAAAGCATGCCAAAGTTTGCAGTCAGATGGCAGAACTTTGATGTTTATTTCATATGTAGACACCGGTAATAAAAAAAATGATTGATATGTACAGGAGCACTCTTATACAAGCTCTGACTCCCTATATTTATACAAAAAAGTAACTTTTAAAGGTTGGTCCCAAGAATCTATATCTTTACATAATTATTTACCATATGGAAATTACAGGTCTTAGTCATGACTTCTGATGAACCATTTTTGTTTTTCTGTTCAAAACTTTTTTTTTTTTTTAATTGTATTCTGCATTAAAAGCAAATATTTTTCTGTTAACAAATGTTTTGTATTTCGATGCTTAATGTGGATGAAGTGCATTTTTTTTTTTTCCGAAGTGAGTTTTTGGTATACTTCTCATGATTCTAAAAAAAAATGGAGGAAAATTCACTTCAGTTCATATCAAAATATTTTTTGTAGTTCATTTGATCTGTAAGCACACTAGTTAAATAATTGTTTTGCTCAGCACTGGATCAAAACTTGTCACAGACACTTCATCCCCCAAATATGATAATGTCATAGATACAGAACAGTTTACAGATGGTCTCAATCATTTTCTGTAACATGCTATGTAACATCATGTAACCTTGGGTAACATTATGTAACATCAACTAACCTTGAGTGTTGTTAATGAGATGAGGTTTGGGGGTGTCAGTGTTGCTGCCTGGGAAGGGGTCTGGCCCCTGTGGAGCGGCCACAGTGCTAGTGAAGAATGACCTCCAACTGAGCATAATTTGATGTTTGTTTCTCTTTTTCAAGCCCAAAGAAGAATCATCCATATATTGTCAGGAGATAACACATAACTTATTATAAAAGAGATCTCTTCTATCCACAGGCTGTTTTTTCTTGTTTTACCATCATAGCTAAAACAGCACAAGCCAGAAGAAACAGGTGTACCTTAGATGAATGTGTCTTCCTAGCCTGACAGGTTCATCTATGGACCATCTATCTGTGGGTCTACAAACCTGCCTCTCTGCTTCAGACCTCAATTCTTTTTCATTCCATGAAACATTTTACCTGTGAATGAGGTTTGTGCTAGACTACCCCTAAAAGAACAAAACCATTTCACTTCATTCCTATTACAAAGTGCAACAGTATGGACCCACTCTCAGTGTTAAGAGGTTATTGAGTATTAGAGAGGTCATTAGACAATTCAGATAATCTGGGCATAATTGCATTTTAATGCAGAAAGCAGAGATATATTAGTCTGTGACAAATACTAAGGTGAGCAAGTGAGTTACATGACTCATTTTGAATAGTTACTCTAAGGGAAATAAGAGAACTGATCAGCCAAATACCAAACATTTCTACTTAAGGGCTCTACAATTTTTTTTCTTCAGTCTATCAAAATAAACTTGAAACATTTCAGTAGAAATGCACCCCAAATACAAAAATGCTTAAATATCTACTGTATCTACTGAAAAATAAAAGAATGAGGGAAGGAAGGAAGGAAGGAAGGAAGGAAGGAAGGAAGGAAGGAAGGAAGGAAGGAAGGAAGGAAGGAAGGAAGGAATGCAAAGAAAAACAAATACAAAGAAAAAATACAAAGAAAAATATACAAAGAAAAAGAATATGTAAAGCTGAAAATTGGAGTATTTGAAACCAAGACTATGAAAACCCACCTGAACTATATGACCTGTCTTCACCTATCTCCATGCTCCAAGCACTTTTTTCTCTCTCTTTTTCTTCCACTTATCTATCATGAGAGTTGCAAGCCACAAAAGATCTCATGTATCTCCTGTCACTTGCTGCAATAAAGCTATTTAACGTTGTCTTCCATCTCGTGGCTAGACTGCTCTACAGAAAAAGGGGCTGGACTGATGACCAATGCTCTCAAGCATGTTTTCTCTTTGTCTGCATGCAGAGCACACATGACCTCATGGTTCCTCTCTCTTCCCAGCACCAGCACAAACCTTCCACGTGGTTTCAGGTTTTGCACAGGAAAACCTAATAGCCAACCAGCCAAACAAACAAAAAACAAACATACTGAATGGTTTAAATTCTAGATGCCTATGTCCATTATTACTCTAGTAATAGCTGCATAAAAATGTCACAATAGTTAGCCTTAATAAATGCTTGAAGCATGCAATGAAGCTGCATGCTTTATTGCAATAAAATGGAAATTGTAAAAGCCTTCTTCCCCTTCCTTTGCAAATAAACCCAGATGATCAGTGAAGACACATAACTAAGGCACAAATATTCATCATCACCCCTTCACATCTTCTATTTACAAGGAATTATTGCCTAGGAGATTATTTCATTAATCTAAACATTTGAGTTAATGAAACTGGTAACCAACAAAATCACTTTGTGAGTTACAGCTTTCTCTAGGTATCAGGTGAGTTGCAATTAAGGAGGAAGATGAGATTATAGAAATTTAAAACTGTCATATTAAATGAATGTTATTCATAATCCTTTTTTGGGGGGGAGGGATTAATTTTTATGTGCATCCTCCTGGATACAGTGTAGAAATTTCTAAATCAGGCTATACATCAGTTCCTAAGTAATTTTTAATATATCTTATGAATTTCTAAATTTCATGATTCCTTTTGCTTTTCACTTTTGAATGAGGCATCTATATGAGTAAAATCAGATAAATATTGTTATATTTTCTATGCTTGTATGTACTTTAAGCCTGATATATATACTGAGGTAACTTTCCACTATACTCCTGTTAAATGGCCTATTGATCTCTGCAGCTGTAAATATCCACAGCACACTCATTTATCAGAAATGCAGTTTAGTTAGAGAAATTAAAATGGTATAAATGATCCATCTGGAAATAACTATCTTCTTGCCAGAACACCATTCGGGATCCATTCTGTCTAGCCTGGCCCAAGTCACTGACACTATAAAACAGTCTAGGGAGTGTATTCATTTTGATATGTTTTATATTATGCCACCAAATTAGTCACAGTATAATTCATCTACAAACACATAACGGGGAGTCATGAAAGTTTGCTGTATCATGGACCAGCTGGGTAGCTGAGGAATCTTTCCATGCAGTGAGAATAGCTGTAATCCACCTTTCAAGCCAGTCTGCCTGACTCAGACCAAGGACTCACACTGGGTTTTCAAAACCTCAAGTGGACTAGCTGTTCCTGATAGTTTCTGCCTGTTCTTGTACACAAAACTATGTGTGTGTGTTTAATGCTTATAAAATATTTGCAGGATCCTACAATAAAGGATACTGAGATCTGACACTGCTATTGTATTTTATTGTATTTGTTGCTGTTATTAGTATTTGTGAAATCTAATTTTGTTTTCTCCTTCAGACAGGTTTTAATTTTGTTGCAATCTATCATGAAGTACATTAAAATTTAGACCCAACCCCAGAATACCTCTTTGAAGTTAACTTTGAAATGTTTAATTAATGAAAGCTGAATGATTTGCCTCATGAGAGTCATAGCTGCAAAGATAAGCCAATTTGCTAGGCCACTTTACAAGGGCTTGATGGCTGACTAGAAATTTGGGAGATCCCAGTCAATCATTCATGAAGCTTTTTTAAACAGTCTCTCACATCTTTTCAGAAGCTGCCTGAAACGAGAATGTTTTCCTATTAGCATGCTCATTAGAGTTTTGTGTTAAAGTTTGGGTTGATGGAAGAATATATCCTACAGGTATTTTTGAAATACTGCCGGTCCTTTTACCCCAACCTCACTATGGGAGCTCAGCTGACTAGAGATAATCTTACACGTAACATGAAAAAGTTTCAGTGGGACGACACTTTTGAAGGGTTTTGAAGGTATCACCTTCAACCAACGTTAAGAATACCTTAGCAACTACTTATGTGAAAAGTTTGGGTTCTGGGGAAGAAGACTGAAGGACAAGTACTGGAATCAATAGCCACTTCAGAACCCCTTAAGTGTTGCTTGCTGGAACCATCAGGTTTTGCAACATACATAAAGTTTTTACATTGAGTGTGACAGTCCATAGGAGAATGCTTCCTTTTTGCCAGTGACCACCAGGCAACAGTCATTGAGACCTACTTGTCAGTAAAACAACCAGCTTTCCCTAAGGGCTCAGGAATGAAACTGTTGTCCTCCAGTGAGTTCTTGCTCTCTGATTCTGTTTTAGTCTAATGGTCAGGAACACTTTAGGGAGGAGTGAATTAACCAATATCTCTTGCATATCTTGGAGATGGAGTGAATGCTGTGCCAAAAATTTTGCACAAGGCTAGATTTGGAATAAGAGCTGGAGTCACTTTTTAAGGTTGCTAAGACTTCATCGTTCTCACTTTATTTTGTGATTAAAAAGTTCTGGGCTATCTCGCGAGATGTAATAAAGTTGTGCAGTGCAATCAAGCAGTGGAAAAAAGTGGTGTGCTTCCACCAACCTATAGAAATTCTTTAAGCTCATTCCATTTTAACACAACAGGCTGCTGTTTCACTGTTTCATTTTTGTGTGAAGCTGTAAACAAACTGAAAACATCTGAGATGTGTTTGACAGAAAGTTTGCAATGAAAACAGCATTTGTTTTATTTCAAAGACAAAATTGAAACCAAACTTTCAGAAGGCACTGTGAGTTTTAGGGAGTGCTACAAAAGGTACTGCAGAATTATCATAACACTTCTTTGTGGGTGCTTCCCTTCCTCCTTTTTTTTTTAATGTAGGACACATAGTATCTGTAACTGTAAAGGGAAAATCTTTTTAGTACATTCCGAAGAGAGCAAAATTATACACAATCTTAGGTACTTTGCAAAGATTTTATGCCCATGAGACTAAATCATCTTAAAACACTTTGAAAAACTATACACATAGTTAATGTGTATAGTTATATATACATTATGTGTATATATTATGTTATGAGTATTAGTTAATGTTCAGCATAGTTCACAGTCCATAGAAATAACAGTACAGACACCCTAATCTGACAAAACATGTAAAGTTTTTTGCCCAGGCTCAGGCACACCTTTTATGGTGAAATCTATGTGTATAGCTCTAATGCAGAAAACTTGCCAGGAAAACTAATCTAGCTAGCAGGCAGAAAAGTGTTGAGGAGGAGTAGACGGAAAGACTGAAATATCTATTCTCTCACTTGAAAGTAGAAAAGGAAGGATCAAGCTACCGGAAGGAAGTGGGCAAGTATTTTGTCTATGGTTATTAATGAAATTACTACAAAATACCTTCATTATATTTGACAGGATGATTTTTTTCCTTCTTATTTCCTAAGTAATCACCTATTGCAGTTCTTTGAGTTGTATTTTGAATATGAACTTGACCTGAGACTGTGTTGTGCCATTGAAATGAATGACAGAACTCCAGAAATTACTTCAATGAAAACAAAACAAGAAAAATCAATTTTTAACGTGAAATTTAATTCCTATAAAAGGTTTCTATAGTATTAAAGCATGATTCAACTACTTTGAATTCATAATTATGTTTATTTTATTTATAAATTTATTCAATATTCCTATATCATCATGTCATACATAATAGAGTTTTGGAGATGTTCTTGAAATCAGACTATCACATGAATTACAAGTACAGACTTTTCTCACATAGCTGGGGTTTTTCTCAACTTTCCTGGAAAAGAGGCATATTCACAATATTAAAAAACAACAACAACAACAAATAGAGAAAAGCACATGACTGAGCACAAAATTAATGTGTGCTGTGCATTAAGGAACATGATCTATCCATCCATCATGCTTCTATTTTCTTTTCAGATAACTTATTTTTGACTCTACTTGCAGAAATTAACACCAAGATTTTTGCTAGGCATCCAAATTGTGCAGATGAGAACATTCCAATGCAACGTACACATTTACCTTTGAACAAAGAAATGAAGAAAAACATCAAATATGTTTAGAACTATTATGGCCAATAGTTAGCAAGATGTGGGAGTGGGCTGAATTAATATTTTCTAAACAATTATTTAAAAAGCCTGTAAATCTCCATATGCATTCAGAATCACAAGTAAAGGTTATCTGTAAAATATGCACATTTTTATTTTTCACATTTCTTTCATATGTTTTAAATCTAATTTAAACCAAGGAAGCTATTGAAGTTTCTTAATAGGCCTAAGCCATGATGAATTGGGACTTCCAATTGTTCTGCACATGTAAGGTCTGGCTGAATCCCTTCTGAAGTGAAATGTATTATCCAAAAATTTTTTCCAAGAAAATGAAATTAAATAAAGCCCATATAATTGCAAAACTTCTACCAAATATATCGTTATATAAAACAAATGAGAAAGGAGTTAGATCCAGATTTAATACATTGATACAGCACATAAATACTGAACATTCATGTCCTTTGATGCTAAACTTTCATTGTCCTTTGTGAAATGTGGTGTGGATAAGCTTTATAATATAGAGCACAGGCATGATTGGTATCTAAATGCCAAGATGTTACTGAGAAAAACGAGAGAAAACAAACCAACCAAAAAAAAAGACACACACATACCCCCTCCAAAGTGCAGCTCAGGTGTGAGCAGACCAAAGACAGTAAGAAAGAAATATTATCTCTCTCACCTTGTGCTATGGGTTCACATGCTTACTGACTGCATGGGATGCTCACATTCAATGTGTCCTATTTTTTGGGTCTGTGAGGGCTCCATGGGGCTCTGAGACCTGTACAGAAAATTTTCAGACTGACATGTTGAAGATTCATATAACACAAGATAACTGAATACTATTGATAGTAGAAAGAACTAAAGTCAGGTCTCTTTTTTTGGGGGGGAATAGATTTAGCTGTTCAGCTATAGCCATATAGACTTCTCCCGCAAGTAATGAATATTTAAGGATTCCCACAAAGAAGAGAGGCTCCAAAAGTTAAATTCTAGAACATACCTTACCTCATTGTATAAGTGTCCTTCTAACAGCTGAGATCATGAGATGGAAAAACATAGTTTCCCATATGTTTCTAAGCCAACAAGTAAAGGAAGGAGGAAGTCCTGTTACCTCTTTGTCCTCTCTTTTTCTAAGGAGTGCTTCAGACTTCTTGCCTTATGTCTCCAGACATTTTATGGGAGAATGTTGTAAGTATCAATCCTGCCACAGAGGTGTAGACTATGGGCTCAGCTTCTCCACACTCCTGAGGCTGAATATATCCTTCCTAGCCTCATGGCAACCTTGGGAAAACAAGGTCAACATTCTTTTGTGTGTGTTCTAGTTAGCAGATAGATGCCTACACCACTTGGGAAATGCTGCGCATCATAAGTGATAAATGTCTGTGGGTGCATTGTCCCCTTTTAATCCATTTTAAAATGTTTAGTTTCTATTAGGAAGAAACCCGTTTTAACACTGACCTTCAACCACGTTTTGATTCAAGTCTGGGATAGACTTCTCATAACTTTGAGGATTTATCCCATATATAAGCATTTTCTCCATGGCAAAGAGGCGTTTGAAATGGATGCAGAGTTACAGGGATGTGTTCCTTGTCAAGTCACTTAATAATTTATTTTTGGAACCAATATATTGAAAAAAAACATGATGCTGTTTCATAATTTGTTCCTTTTACATGGAACTTTACTTTAAAATTATTAGGCTAAGGAGACCAGATGTCTTGGCTTTACCAAGGCAACCATTTTTTAAGACCCTATTTTAGTGTTTCAACAATTTTTACTGCAATGATAAAATGGCTTTTTTTTTCTTTTTTTTTTTTCTTTTTCTTTTTTTTTTTTTTTTTTTATGCTATTAAGCAACTCCCACCCTGAAGTACCATCTGCTGAGAAATGTTGAATCTCTTTTCCACTTGTCAGTACTTAAATATATTTATATAAAGGCAAAGAAATCATGGTGTTCATATGCCTGTGTGTGAAAAAGTATGTGGAAAACCAAGTGAGAAAAAGGAGGTATTCTGTGACATGCCTATAGGAAGTAGTTAATGATAAATACATCATGACAAACTCCATCTTTGACTGGAGCAGTCTGAACAGTAAAATATATCAACACTGAATTATATATTTAACATATCAATGATATAAATGATTTTTGTATCATTTGATAAATATCATGTAACCATTTATTATATTTATTATCATATAACCATTACCAAATTAAGTAACATGGAGATATTTTAAAGGGCAGGAAAACAAAACAAAACAAAAAAAAAAAAAAACACAGTACATTATTGGTGAATGTTATTCAGTGTGTTTCTCAATTACATTTTTGAAGACATTACTGCTACTAACCAATGTAATCAATAAAGAAATTTCAAGCCAGGAAGATTTTGTCATATATTCTTGTTTTCACTTTTCTCACTTTCTCAAAATTCCAGTCCTTATATTTTATTATTTCAATATTATTACTTGACAACAGAGTATAGGATAACACAAATGTTTAAAATCAAATTCAAAGTATTTTTTTCCAAATTTCATCAACCCCAAACAAGTAATAACAGCACATCTATCCATCTGGCCTAGTAAGAAATTTAAAGATGTACAGTATTGAGCAGAGATGAAATATGATTACCCACGTAGTCTCTGAGGATCTGTTCACACCAAGAATCAGTGAAGAGAGAACAAGATTAACACTACTATCAATTTATTTCATAGCACCTGACATCCTTTAGTTCAAATTTTTCATTTTGATGATTATGCACATAAATTAAGAACATTTAAGAAGAATTAAAAGGAGACAACTTATTGAACACACATAAACTTTGCCAAATTCTGAGAGTGTCATGCACTTATCAGCTTAGATTCTGATGTTTAGTCATGTGTTCCATGCACATCACTGTCTAAAATTATTACTTCTACCACTGTTTTTCCTTATAACTATATCTCTGCAGCAGCATATTGTATCTTTCTCATTTTAATGAATTTTTTGTCTTCCAGGTAGTAGTAAGAGTTAACAAAAATATATATTTTTAAAAGAATATATATACACAAAAACATGCCTGTACCATGTAATGTTTTTATAAGAATCAACATAAGCTCAGATACAGTTTTGCCAAAGCTTTCCCAAATGAAAAATAACAATCAAAATATGAATTTGATGTAGAAATTATAACAGAAAGTTCTAATTAACATTTGCAAGTGTTAATGTACCTGAAATCACGGCTTCATACACTAACCAGTTTCTGCTCATAGTTTAGCTAATATATATTTTTTGAAATGTTAGAACATAATAGACATGTATCAGTTTATATCATTCTTACAATGATGAATATCAAATGAATTAATATTAAAACATAAAGTGAACATCCTTTCATGTGAAGTGGAAAGTAAATTTATAATTCCTCTGTTTTCTTGTAGTATGATATTATTCTTGCTGATTTTTTTTCAGTTTATACTATGGCTCTTAATAGTAGTTATAACACAGATCTAAAAGGTTAAAGGCTATTGTTACAAGTGCCAGTTGAGATGGTTTAATGATTTTTTTTTTGCAAAGCATTTGAGAAACAGACAGAGGCAATTTCCTCATTGCCTGATAAGCAGGCTGCTAAGAAGTAGTTTGATTTGATTAAATGAAGGTGCAGATTTATATGTACTACCATTTGAATCCTTTCTATACTAGTCAATGGAGTGTAAGAAAGACATGTGAAGAGGTATATATCTTCTTTTTCATGTCTTTTCATGAAAATATACTCTTCACTTTTTAATTATGACTAGAGGGCTTTGAAATATCTTTGATAGCACTTGGTATTTCTGAATATTGCAGTTGAACTTAGTATCTTTATTTCGTAGCTAAGTGAAAACTGCAACATTTTAATCAAGTCTTTACTTCAGGTGCTTTCTGAGTTACTATGCAGTAACTCAGGGCCAAATGGACTTTTTAGTTGCTTTGTATATAGTTAGCTGAATTATTCAGGAAGAGTGGGGCACGGAACACCTCTTGACCTGGACAGGACTCAAAACGTTTGTTAAGCTGAAAATAAATAAATAAATAAAAAGAAGAAAATTATTAGGTTGCTGTGGAGAGAAAAGGACATCACAAGAGACCACAACATGTTTCAGCAGCACAACTGGGTTCACTGATTCATGCCTCCTTCAATCTCTTCTAAATAAACGCTATTCCCAAAATCCAGTACACCCCACCTCCCACTGCTCATCCAAATCTGAAACCAAATACAAGCTGACTCCAACTGCATTTTTCTATCCCTAAATAATGTATTTATTTACCAGCTGCTAACCTTCAGAAAAGTGAGGGTCAACTGTTTCTGCAGTTTTCTTTTTCTTTCCAAATGTGCTTTCCATCTTTAGCATTCTTTAACAGGAACTTTTTATTTACAGTTATATTTCGTCTTATTCAGCAGGAGCTTTTGTTTTTAGTGGGTGACTGTTCATTTCAAGGAGTAAAGAAGTAAATACTGGAAAGCTATTTTTTTTTTTTTTTAGAACAGAATCCTTAATATCACGTAACAGGATCAGTTCAACTTGAAATGCATGGTGCAATCTGCATGAAGTTTATTTAAACCTTATTTTTTTTTTTAATTTCTCCCTTTTTTAAAAGAATTAAGAGGGACTTGGAGTTGGGTTTTGTTTTTTTTCTGTGTTTTTGCCTGAACTGTTTGATTATCCCAAATTATATGATGAGCTACTTAGGAAATAAAAGGTACATTGAAAAATAGCTTGAAAATAATAAAAATAGCTATAAGGTTAATTATATTAAAAATAACAAATACTTGCAAGCATCTAATTAACATCTTAATGAGAAATAACCCTAATCTGTCTTAAAATAAAATGTTGTTTTCAAAAATTTCCTGCCTACTTTGTATATATTACACCCTGAAAGACATGGATTATTCCTCCTAACCAACTTTCCAAGAGCTTGAAGTGCAAAGAGAACAGTGAGGCTTCTACTCTGGCTGTTATTCTGTTTGTGTCCTAGAGGAAGATTAATTAGACTGAAAGGCTGTATATTAATAGGACTTATTAGAAAAATAGGTCTGTGAAAGACGGGATTGGAGGCTATTTTACAAGACTATAAAATATCTGTATTCAGATATTGTGGTGCTGACATATTAACTTTTTGTTTCCCACTCCTTCTAGAAGCTGACATTCCCTCAAATTTTTAACATAGTATTTAAAAAAATCACTAGACTGCTAATGTATTTAACTAAGGAAAACCTTTTGAAAGTTCAGAAGGGTTAAATAAAAAAGAAGTCACATTAAAAACAAAGTATTAAATTTCGTTTTCCAAGTCCTGATTTGCATTAGTTCTTCATGATGTTAGTTGAAACTCCCTTTTCTACCACATCTTTCTGTATCTGAGCTTTTTCAGCCTCCTCATCTATCTAGCGGAAACAATTAGAGACTATAAAACAGTATGAGGGAATTAAGCTATTATTGTCATGAAATTTCAGTGTATTTAAAGATTCTGTCATCAAACATCACTTAAAATGATTGTGTATGAGAGGAGAGTATGCAGGATATCTACATGTATGTCCCTAGAAATGACATTGTTTCACTTGTTCAACTCCCCCCTCAAAAAAAAAAAAAAAAAAAAAAAAGTCTATAATAAAAGTCTATAATAAGTATGATATGTTTCTTTTTTGGTTGGTTGGTTGTTTGGTTGGTTTGGTTTAGTTTGTTTTGTTTTGGTTTTGGTTTTGGTTTCTGAGGAGGCCAAACCAGTAGGATTTTGGTTATAACTTATTATAAATACTTTTTGATCTGGAAAAATTATGAAAAGTCTTTAAAATATATTTCTATATCTTTTTTTAATCATATGCTGATATTATGTAGTAACCTTTGAAAGATCTGCAAGACTTGTCATCATAGACTTTGTGCTCTTCCTACAGAGAAAGATGAATTTTGTACACAATAAGTAACTTCAATATTGACCGTTACATGTTAATTAACAGTTCTAAATATTCTTACATCTCAAGAAGTAAAGTTACTAAAATAAAATTGTTCTTCTACCAATAATATGTCTGAGGGACAATTTTTCCTGAGTTTCAACCTGTAGCTTTTCCTCTCATACTTCCCATCACAAAAAAATTTTACTTGCAGAACATATGTATTTATAACTGCCTAACAGGGAAAATATTTCTTCTGAACTGTAATCTTTGTTACTTTAGAAAGCTAAATGATCTCTACACAGTCTAGTCATCTCACGGAGGAGCAGATTATTAGAGGGAGATTGTTCTTCACCTCAGTCTGTAGCTATGCCCTGGTATTAGCAGTTGCCTTTCTTTGGGATTTAAGGCGGCAACTACAAAAATGTATGTGAAAAAAAATCTGAATAAATTCATCACTATTCTGTTCCATTTCTTGAAAAGTTTGCTATCTTGTTGCAAGTATGTGGCCTGTTAGGTTTTATTTATTTGCAGCGTTACAAGTTTGACACCGCAGTAACAAAGATCCCACAAACTTTTCCAATAAAGACAGTATGACTTTGCCTATATTTTCACAACAATTTATCAGATTCAGTGTACAGGGAAGAAAAACAGGTGATGACAAGATTTTGATTTTAAATACAATTGAAATACTTTGATGGAGGAAAATGTTAAAACAAGAGTTAATAATGTTTAGGGTTACGTGCAAGAATCCTCTGCTTAAAGTACCTGGTGGTTTGTTGTTGTTGTTGTTGTTTTCTAGACAATTCGGGCTATTTGGATTTTTTTTTTTTTAATTAAGCAGCTTGTCGATAGCTTATATACACAAAGAATTCCACTACTAAACAAACAAACAAACAAACAAACAAAAACAACAAAAAAACTCAATTTATTATATTATAAAGTGATACTGATAAAGCAACTCGTATATAATAATTACCTTGATCACAAAGCAGTACAATGTTAAACCATAAGATAAAAAATAAAATAAGATGATGGGACTGGGTTGTTTGTCTCTGTCAGGATCATGCAGGCATTCTGTAACATGCCTTTGGGGCAAAATCTTATTTTTCTGTACTCTACTGGTTCGTTATCATGACTATTGATTACCAAATGAACATAAGCTTTAAATGTATTTGTGGAAGGTCTCTGCAGTCCAGTGGATGATCTCTTAAGCCTCTAAAAAATACTGTAATGCTTTGAAGGGTTTGTAATGTACTAAGTCTGCATCCAGTATCTTTGCCTCCCTCTGAGAGATTTTAGAAGCTCACATAAAATGGTACATCTTATAGATAATGGAGACAGCTGTGACTCTATGCTGCCAGCCACTAAAAACCAGAAGTTAACACATCACTGTGTACAAGATGTCACAATTATTCTCTGTATTATGCAATTGAAAATATCATCTACTAGCTTTTTAGTTTTGACCATTGTAAGAATTCTTTTCATATACACATATATAATCGAAAATACATGTTATACATAATAATCATCCATTGGTAACTGATAATTAATATTTTACTCTGTCTACATATCTTTACAAGACTTTTTTTTTTTTTTTTTTTTTTTTCCCCATCATTCACAGCACCCTACTGAGGCACTCATAGCTACCATTTAGACAAGCAACAAACTAAGGTTTTATTACTTTAATTTTCTGGACAAATTACACGATGGTAAATTACAGCGTACTTTTTGAAAGATGCAAAGGAGGCAGACTTTGTATTTTGATGAAATGAGCTACCTAGATTTCCAAATGAAAGGCTTACTTTATGTTCTAGCCTATTGCTTAATTGCTTATATATGCTTTTGGTATTTTAAATGATACAATGTATAGCTATAGTCAAACCACAAGATGCTCAAATTAAACTGGTAAATATCATAATGAATTTAGAATGCCAGTCACAGCCATTTATAATCTCCAGCAGCAAGTTTCCCAGCCTGCCAAGCCTTTCACTTTAAATGGAATGTCAACGCTCTATTTATATTTGTTCTTGAATGCACTGCAGGAGTGGAATGCATTTTTTATTTGCAAACTGTAGGAAATTTTCTGAGTAAATACTTAAATTGGCAAAATCTATCTTAATGGAAAACCTATTATTTTAATTACTAGGGGGTGGTGTACACTTTTGCTTTAGACTCTTTTGAATTAGTAATTAATGGCTTCATCATGAAAGGCATTTATTGTTTTGATTTCAGGGAATTCAAATGAAGATAACTTATTTTAGAGAATGTTCAACATTACCCCAGCCTTATCTGAAGGACAAACAGTACCATATGGGAAGGAGAGGGCAGGATGGAGGTTTAGGAACAACTTAAGCCAGAGAAAACCTTATGGTGAAATAAGATAGACAAATGTTTCTGGTTATTGGTATTAATAACTGTTTATCTTGCAAACTGCATGTCACCATGAAGCAGAGGTAATCCTCATCAGCAAACTAAATGTAAAGCTTGTTTAGCAGAGGGGGAAAAAAAAAAATAAAATAAAAAAAAAAAAAAAAAGGAAAGTAGTAAAAGGAATCTGATTGGACATGCCAGGATGTCAGGGCTTGGATATTGTCATAAACAGTCATCCAGACTTTCTGACAGACAACATATTTTCAGCAGGCTTAGTTTAAAGCCCTTCCTTTTCCATGGTGTGCCCTGAGTCAGGGCAACACCAGAATATTCTAATAAGAAGATTTTTCACTTTACTTGAAGTTGATATAACTAGACTTTGGAGTAATAAAAATCACCACAGGTCTTTGTACTCCTGAAATTCTTTTGAGTAGCTTACACTTATTTGGATTTGTTATCTCTGGAAGGAAGAAAACGTTGATTCTCGTTTATCAAATTCACTGAGTTACTTTAAATACTAGACAACATTAAAATGTGAACAGCAAGATTTATCCTTATCAAGCAATAAGGATATCCAGCATTCTGGATTAAAAACAGGAAAAGGTATTTATGAAAAAGTAGTATTTGTTTGTTTGAGAGAGAGAGAGAGAGAAGATCATGCTAAAATCTATCTGAAATCAATCCTTTCTTCCAGCAGTTGCTAGTCAGGGTTATGCTGATGTTTTTCTAAGATGAGCAGTTATGGTACCAATCCCAAAGCATTCTTTCTCTGCAACAATTAGTGCTAAGCTTTTATGATATATGAAACCCTATGATTTTTTCAGCAGATAAGTAGATTTTTATTTATTTATTTATTTATTTATTTATTTATTTATTTATTTATTTATTTATTTTTAAAGGAAATTTAATAGGCCTGTGTTTTTAGTTACTTTTATAGACACATCAGGAATAGTTCATGTATATTATTCACTGAAGTATTGTTTTTTAAAGTGGACTCCTGCCTTTGGATTTCAGTTCCTTATTTAAGTCTGAGGATTTTCATGGAGCTACTGAAAAGCAGTCAACTCTCTGTTTTTAAACCTTTCTGATTTTGTTTTGTTTGCTTTCTTATATATACATATCAATTTAGGGTACCTTGTTCACTGCTTAGATTGTGTTTAATATTTATAAGAATCATCTGAAAATAACAATTTTCTGAGGGTCTTCAAAGTATGACGGTTACTCATTTCTACCATTTTTCTCTTCAAAATTCAGTGGCATTTCAAATCAATACTTATTTTGAATTTTTTTTTTGCAAACCATATTTTACATTTTGTAACTTTTTTTTTCTTAACAACAAAAAGTTGTTCACTTTTAGAAGACAACACAAAACTCATTCCTATATGCTGCTAGTTTTAAGTTGTTCCCGAGTCACAGCTTTACTTGTAAAGGCTGTCCAAACAAAGGCTTAATTCTTAGCCATTGTTGTGAAGATAGTAATTTTCCACCAGTGGAGAGGTGCAATGGTAGAAACACATTCTGATAGAACCTTTTCTCTCTTCTGGATTCATACAATGATGAAAAACTTTGCTTTTGTCCTTCTCAAACTGTGATGCTGAAACAGAAGATAAACCCAAACTGCAAAATGCAGTGATATGGCTATTTTTTTAATCTATGAAATGACAAAGAGCACTAAACTTATTGAACTCTCTAAAGAGAAGGAATAGCCTTCCTGATATTTTAAGCAGAAATCACCATGTATAAACATAAGCCTGGAGGTGGAGACAGAACCTGAAAAATTAGACAAACTTTTGTACACAGAGAACTTGAGTAAGGTCTCCTGTTCCTGAAAGCCTAACTAATTTTCCAAGTTTGTATAGCAGAATATTTGACTGTATTTATTTATCTCATCTTGTGTCCTTAATTTGTCATGATTCCAGCACTGAATTTTGGAAGAAAAGTATCTTTCACAAAGTCACAAAATGTAGATGAACAACCTCATTAGATCCAAGTGCAGCAGGTGGATCTTATTTTGCAAGATTGTCATGCTATTGTGCTGCCTATGGTATATTTCACTTTTACTGATGATTTGTCTCAGGTAGTGTCCAAAAGACTGTTTTTGCCACATGGCCCCCAAAATCTGAGGTTTACAGTTCTGCAATATAAGTTACGTGGTAAAATCATGCTTCAGTAAAATCATCCAGTTAGGCTTCAAAGGCTTCACAGTCTCTATCACAGTAACGTTACATTTTTTTCTTGGTTCAGAGATGGATTTTTCCCTTAAAAACTAAATGAAAATAGTTAACAACTAATGTTTTGTTTGTTTGTTTGTTTGTTTGTTTAAAATATGTCCTACACATTCTATAGATCCACAGCATCCTTGTAATGATGCATTAGTTCCTGAAATGATTTGTAAAAAGTGACAGCAGTGAATAGGTTGGTCTTCCTCTCTCTGCATTTGTTTCCATGACCCCCAGAAACTTAGATGTCCCAAATTTCCAGGCAGCTAGTCTGCATAGATGGCCTGACTTGAGCTATCAGAGAGCCTTGGGTGAGGCAAAATATAATTCTAAACACAACAGTAAAATGACATACTCTACCAGTCATATTGGCATTAGTTTGGAAAATAAGACAAGTTGTTTCTCTTCCCCTCCCAACAAAAAAACAAAAACAACAACAAAACACACACACAAAATAAAACCAAACAAAAACAAACAAACAAACAAAACCACCACCAACAACAAAACAAAACAAAACAAACAAACAAAAAACATTTCAAAAGTTTGATTTAACTCATTTGATTTAATGATTTAGCTGGAAAATTCTCCAACTACCACTACTACTAATTTGATCTGAATCAGGATCTAGCTGTTCTGAAATAAACACATACCTAGTGGTTAGAAAATATGTGATATTTTTACACAAAACTTTTCAGATACCATATTTGTGCCATACTTTTTTCAGTCTTACAAAGAATATGCAAGAAAAAATAATTGCTTTAACTAGAGTTCCACATAATTAAGTTAGATAGTTTTATTTGGTTTAAATTATCTGAATATAAGAAATAATATTTGGATTTTTTTTTCCCATGTGCACATCATTATTCATGAGACTTTTTTAATTGAGTACATACTTAATCAAAGACAAATTACACCCTGTGTGATCTTAATTACAGGGCTACTACATCTAAATGAATGCCTAAATTCAAACATCTTGAATTAATCAACCTTCATACACTGCATATTTGAACAGATTTTTCTTAAAATGACTGTATTTTTAAATAAAATGAATCAGCTACCACAGCACATTGCTCAAACTTATTCTAGAGAACAAAAGCTTTGAAAAAGTGGAATGATACCTTCCAGACTCAATGTCACACTGAACCACTCTAGTTCATGTGTGTCTTGCTACATGGTATTTTTAAATAAATCTTAACATAATTTGAGAATATTGTGACTCCCACAGTTATTCCTGAGTGTCACCCCAAAAATTCATCTGGAATATACAGCATTACTAGACCATTCAGCAAAGCAGATCCAGGCCTCAGAATAAATGGTTGTCTTGCAATCACATCTGCTGCTGCTCTTCCAATGTTCTTATGGACTGTTTTCCATCTAGGAACCAAAAGAAGACAGACTTTTGTTTGTTTGTTTTTTAAGATTAAGAATGAAACAAATTAGGCAATTTTCTGGCAAAAAGGATACAATTAAACTGTAATCTAATTCTTCTTCCAAAGAAATAAAAAAAAAATGAGTTCAGACAATGAAAACTACATCCAATTAATATCAAATATGGTTGAAAAATTTTTAGTAATGTGTCATCAAACATGTACTGCTGAACCTACAACTGGTAACAACACAGTTGTACTAAAAAATGCTCCCTTAATACAAAGATCTTGAATAGTGATGTATTATAAATACATTTCTTGTAAGGAAAAAAATAAAAAATAAAAATCTGTGCATATGAAATGAGTGCTTATACAACAGGATTTTGCCAATTAAACTGAATCAGTGAGCCAGATCCTGAAGGCTTTTTAGTTTATAGGCCTTAAACACAGTGAAAGAATGGACCTGGCCTCCACACTGATGATTCATTGACAGCAGCATGGCCTACAGTATGAAGTCAGAAGGGATGTTTGGGGGAGCTCCAGGGGTTGCTTACATTGGAAATGCATGTCCAGTTTCAGGATGTTGTTAAGCTCCTGGGCTGAGCATGAACCTCTGCTTGGGACTGCATCAAAGTGTCTATGTATCCTCTGGTTTGTGTGCCACCATATTTACCACTTTTTGTAAGACGTTACTGACAAAGTAAATCGGATCTATTCAAAGAGTTCTTGCAATGTACAGAAACAATAGAAACTTTTTTTTTTTTTCTTGTATGTAGTGCAGAAGTTCCAAGGAGATATCTATTGTTTATTGCCAGTTGTAGATACATAACTGAGATCTAGAAGAGACAGATAGATCAGAAGTAAGATATATGTACATTTAATCCTATGGAAATATTACAGTGTCTCAAATGGGAGAAGGGAGGTTTCTCCTCCAATTTCTCCTCCTACTGATACGAGAGAAAATGAGATCATTGGCAGAAATTAAATTTTGAAATTGCTTACTTCATTAGAAAATGAACATCTACACGTAGATAACTAAGCTTCAAGGATTCTTTAGGAAGGGATGAATTTTCAGTTTTTGTCTTCACTAAAACATGAATGTTCAGACACCTTTTCTCAAATACCATACCTGGAAGGAATGTCAGCCCCTTCTATGTGTGTGGGTACCTGTCAGAGCTCCCCAATGATACCAGGGATTGATTCTGCTGAAGTCATTAGTACGAGAAAGGAAAGATTGCTATTTCTCTTTCTGCTCTTAGTTCCTTCTGCTGTGACAAGACATACACAAGCTTGGTTTACATCTGCTTATAGCTGCTGACCCAGTAACAGATATCTGAATTGAGGACAGAGTAATGATCTATTTGAATCACTTGTAATTAGAAAGGTGCTTCTTAGTTTCTCATGTTTAAAGACTAATTTGATAACCCATCCTGTTTTTCCCAAGTGCAAAAACCCATTCCTCCATTACTTTTGGGAGAAGAATCAACAGTGCCAGGGGGTGAGGGGAAGGAACAGTTGTGATAGTCAAGATACGGACTGGATAATGTCCACAACTTCATAGGCAGCAATACACCAATAAATGTATTATCTGCCACATATATTTAATTGTCTTTTTGAAAGAACCTCTTAGAACATTTATTAATGTCACAGAATGCCCTCACTGTAGTTTCCTTAATAAGAATGCAAAGACCAATAATAAGCAATATAATTTTATTCTATTTTCATGGTGGAAATGCTCAGTCAGACTTCTTTAAGCATTCTGAGATCCTGGGTTAAATATGAGATCTGTTATTACACACAAAATTACTGTGGCAGTCAGGAGGGTAAGAGGGGCAGACTCATCAAAGGAGTAAGGAAAGAGAATATCAAATAATGAAAAAAAAATAAAATGGAGCATCAACTAAGGAAAGTTCACTTCTATGCAGAATTTTGTTTTGTTTTGTTTTCTCCTCATTCCAAACTCACATCTGTTAATAATTCATACAGCCAAACATTTTCTTTTATATTGCATTTCCGTGGAGCATTGAAAGGCAGAAAAACCTCAAAAATTTCCAAGTAATTTCCTTTCATAAGCCTCAATTAATCCTCTTGCAGTTCCTTGGCTATATTGAAAATTAAAATATGTGTATATCTATGATTGTGTTCTGACTGAATAACAAATAACACCACTGATGATAATAAATGATATTTAGTCATTCCAATCTGCTAACAACTGAATCCTTAGCTAGCTGGTAACATTTGAGTTACATGTGTCAAGAATGCCTGCCTTATCTTTCAGTTACAGAATAAAATTTCACAAAAGATAATCCTCAGGCTATTTATAGAATAGCTATTTCACAGTGAGATTCATATTTGTGACTATTTTCCTGTGAGAATTTATCTGGGGAAGCTGAAACAAAATTCTAATTAAGTGCCAATAATGATGTTCTGGGGAGAAAACCAGGGAATTCAAAGGGGTGCACAGTGAGCACAGAGGTGCCTGGTGAGGCAGTGCCCTGGCAAAACTTGTACAAGGAATTACAATACTTTTACTGCCAAGTACTGTTTCAGTGCTTATTAGCTCAGGAAAATACTTTAGCTTTCATTAACAAAATCTCTCTCTTGCTGTTGAAAACTAAAGTCAGCATTAACAATTGTTTTTGTGTAGAGGAAGACTAGAGAGAAGAATCTGCTACTCCAGAGATAGACATTAAATTTACATTTCATTAAAAGGCTGGGAGACAGCAGGCTTTCTAAAAGTTAAGCAAATGCAAGAAGTCACTGATCTAAATTACACCTTCCTGTCCCAGCTAAACCATATGAGTTAGCCTGCTGTAGAGGCTGCTTTGCTATCTGAGCTGCTTTTAGCCCAATGCTAGATATAGCCCCTATCAGAGTGCTGCTGGTGGTCTACCAGAAAGATCTAGAAGAAACAACAAATACCTGTTTTCCCTGACTGCTTTTTCACCTGTAGCTTTTTCAGGCTCACTTTTTGGTCCAGAGCTTGCTCTGTTCACCAAAACTGATCAACCAGGCTCTTTTCACCGGTGCCCACTGATGGGACTAGAAGCAAAAGACACAGTTGGAAAGACAGGAGGCTTCCTCTGAACATCAGGAAGATCTTCTTTACTGGTGATGAAGCACTGGCACAGGTTGCCCAAAGAGGTTACGAAGTCTTCCTCTTTGGAGATCTTTAAAATCTGCCTAGACATGGTCCTGGGCAGCCTGATCTCAGTCATGCTGTTGGAGCAGGGGATTGGACCAAATAATCTCCAGAGGACCCTTCCAACTTCATCCTTTCCATGATTCTGTGATTTGTCAGCACACGCAAGTGTAAGGCTGATTTGCACAGCTGCAAGCACATTTCCTTGGTAGACCATTGGCAACCAGGGACTCCCATCAGTGCTGTGCTAGTATTATACCTGCATCAATCCTTTCTTGCTTATATAGGGGTGAAAATACCATTGTAAAAATTGGTGAATATATCTGCAGTTTGCTCTAAACAAATGACGAAACTAAAGAGAACACATAACCCTGCATGGCAAACCCTGGTATGTGCAGCTTAAGTTGAATTGCTTATGACAAGTGAATTGTCAAAGGGCCGGATTGTGTGTGGCATAGGCAAGGAGAAGAACAAGTAAGTTTGCTCATCTGTGTCCAAAATCATGGCAAGGCATATACAGACTGCTGAAAACTCGGCTAGCTGACTGTCATAAGAGCACAGTGGTGCTAATTCTGGTGTTATCAGGGCAGAAACTGATGCAAACTGACAAGCACTGTGTTTGCCTGTAAGGGCTGATATTATTTTAGTCATGATAGTGATTTTAGTCAGGTCAAGTGAGCTCTTCCCCATATATTTGCATCACTATCTTGCATCTTACTTAGGGAGCACTGGGACACAAATTGAAGAAGTGGGTTTATTAATGACATGCTTTTCCTTTATGCTTCTGTAGAAAATTCACACTAGCAGAACATGAAAGGTGAGATATTGCTCTCGGAATATCAGATGATGCAGCCATTACTTCTCCCCCTGAGATGAAGGCAATTAATGTGTTTATAATTATTGGAACCAGAATAGGTGTCTTTGGAGGTAATGTTGTGGTGCAGGTATTTGTACAGTGGTCCCCATGGTCCTGACCCAGCATATACTGGTGCTACATACTGATTTCCTGTGAAGGTAAAACCTTCATGGGCACCATCACCTGGACAGACTTGAGAGGTGGGCCTGTGCAAACATCATCATGTTCAATAAGGCCAAGTGCAAGGTTTTGCATCAGGGTCAGGACAGTCCCAAGCACAAATACAGGCTGGGTGGAGAATGTATTGAGAGCAGCCCTGAGGAGAAGAACCTGGGGGTGTTGGTTGATGAGAAGCTCAACATGAGCCAGTAATGTGTGCTTGCAGCCCAGAAAGTCAACTGTATCCTGGGCTGCATCAAAAGCAGTGTGGCCAGCAGGGTGTGGGAGGTGATTGTCCCCTGCTGCTCTGCTCTCATGAGACCCCACCTGGAGTGCTGTATTTAGCTCTGGGGCACCCTGGACAAGAAGGACATGGACCTTAGAACAAGTCCAGATAAGGGCTATGAGGATGATCAGGGGGCTCAAGCACCTCTCCTATGAAGACAGGCTGAGGGAGTTGGTGTTGTTCAGCCTGGAGAATAGAAGGCTCTGGGAAGACCTTATAGCAGCCTTCTAGCAATTAAAGGGGGCCTACAAGAAAGCTGGGGAGCTGACAAGTTCTTTTTTTGGGGGAAGTGTAGCACAAGGATTAACAGTTTAAAAAAGGGTAGATTTAGATTAGATAATAGGAAGAAATCCTTTACACAGAGTCTGGTGAGACACTGGAACAAGTTGCCCAGAAAAGCTATGGATGCCCTATTCTTGCAAGCACTCAAGTTGAGGTTGAATGGGGCTTTGTGCAACATGGTATAGCGGAATGTATTCCTGCCCATGGCAAGGGGGTTGGAACTAGATGGTCACTAAAGTCCCTTCCAACCCAAACCATTCTCTGATTCTCTGATCTTCTGATGCAAATGCATTGATTACATCCACAGAAAAGTGGGACAGCACTTTGCAGTGACTGTAGTATGCAAATTAAACTACAGAGGTGCTGATAAAAATCTTTCATCAATCAGTAGAGGTAATGAAGGTAAACATAACTGAATATATCCATTAATCCAGGAACAGGTTCTTCTGTCATGTGATCAGACCTCCACTACCAGTCAAATATTTTATAGCAGTGACCAAGAATGTTAAGGAAAAAATCCTATCCTTAACCAGATTAAATTTTTTTAAGGAGTCATTCGCTGTTCTGCAGAGAACTAATATGGGGTTCACTGTGTCATCTAAAGGTACAAATGGTGATGATCATGGTGACCCTTGGTGACTGCACGGGGGAGTTTTAGGTCAGTCTAGCTGAAGCCGGTGGAGAGAATCAGATGCAGATTGTTGCCAGAGGAAGACTTGCTGAATTTGTTGCAGTGCTGACTTTCTTCAGAGCTCTTTTAATACAGATGTCCTTCCTATGAACCATGCTCACCTGTTGCGTTTTCATCATTCACAGACAACAAGACACTATTTCACAGTTGTCATCAGTACCAATTCAGTCAGTGCTGCTTGTCTAGGCAAGAGGTTTTCATAGATGAAACCGTAGCTGCACAGAGCTTGCAGATCAGTTGGCTCAAAAAGGTATCAAGAGTGACCAATTAAAATGCCATACTCAAATCTGCATTTCTGTCAGAAAAAAAAAAAATGAGAAGAGGGATATTCCAAAGTCCTTCCTGTACAGAATCTGTCTGGGTCTGAGAAAAATAGTCCTTGAGTTTTCAAGTAGTTTAAGAAATTAATCTTTACAAGATAGAGGGAAAATAAATCCTTTTTTTTTTTTTTTCTTTTCCTTTCAGTACATTTATTGTGGATTCTATGTAAATAAAGTGGGATTTCAACTCCTTACCTGGGAAGCATAATATATTTTGAACAGTGATGCTGTAAAAGGTAATGAGCATAGACCAGACAAGCAAGTTGAGAGACCTCTTTCAACTTCATATAACAATGTGTTTCAAGTTTTGTCGACCCTGATCAAATGCAGCATCTCTGATTATCTTAGATCTTGCCTGTCTGAATTTCACAAATTTCACATTTATCCATGGCAAACTAGAATGCTATTTTAAGTTGTAATTGCATCCTTATACAAGCTTATCTGGGATTTGGCATGTACAAACAAATGAATTTACAGATTTCACAGTACAGTGGTTAGAAGAGCCTTCTCAAACTGCTGCCCTAATTCGGGTTGCTATGGAAAATGAGAGGAAACAACATCAATGACATTTTTGTAATGGGAGGAGAAAATGCAAAGGGTTGCTTAGTCACTACATGACTATTTTTACACTTGTTTAACCCTAATGATGTCAGTGAGACAACAACAATCAAACATTAGACTAAAGACAGGGGTCACAAATAAAGTCCTGGTCGCACACAAGTGAAAAATAAAGCTCCAGCTCATCTGATGTCTTTTGAGGAGAAAAGGGGTGCCAGTCACCCAGAAAATATTCATGGTCAACTTTGACTGCCATTTTTTTCTCTACCTGTTGTATATTTCTAAAACCATTATCTGATATTTTACCATTTTGAGGATTCACACCCAGATTCATTCCTGACTGACTTCAGCTAAAGTTGGACTAGCTTCCAGACTGTCTGGAGTTCTAAATAAATTGGCTACCATTCATTTCCCACTTCTGCACAAATTGAAGTAGTTCTTCTAAATATTGCCTTCTGTGATTAGCTTATTTGTAATTGTTGAAATTGCTGCTATTTGAAATTTAATAGTTATTTATTCCCCTCATTCATATATTAGGAAATAATTCAGTTTGGTTGCTCAGACCTCATCTAAAGTTAAGGTTAGCACAATGACTCTTCTCTGTTCATGAATTTTAAGAATTCCTTTTTACTTTTTATATAATAGAAGCTTTCATTGGTATACACATAGAAACAAAGATACTTCACATTGGTATAAAACATATATATTTGCACTTCATTTGAATCATTGTTAAATGAAGTTGGAATATCATACATGACATACAATGAATTTATATATGCACATCCCAATACAAAGTATTATTAGAAAAGCTGAATTATTCATTAACAAGTCATAGAGAAAATTAACACAATCCCTTCTTTCCCTTATGACAGAAATACATCAAGCTCACTAAAAGAATGGAATAGGATGCTCTTTCTTGTAGAATTTGCACTAATTTCCATGATGAACTGAAACAACAATATTATTTGCATTTCCTTCAATAGTTTCAGGTTGTTTAAAGTCCTTCTAGCAATGTAATATAAAACCAAATCATAACATTAAAACTATTAGAAAGCATTCATCCTCCATGTTTTATCTACTGCAAACAAGGGAAAAAGTTTTTAGCTACAAAGGGGAAAACAATGAAATTAATGGTGTATGACATGACAAACAAACCAAACATTACAGGAACTAAATTTTTTAGTGGTCTCAGCTTCCAGTAATTGTAGGTATCATTGATAATAGTACATTTTATTCATTATTTTTTTTTTAATCAGAAAAGAGTTGATGTTGCTACTTTAAATAAATAAAATTTTAAAACTTTAACTTCAAAATTGTTCTCTTATTCCATTTAATTTTTGTCATAGGTAGATAAACAACATTTGGAGGCAATAAGTTGCTAGCAGCTCCTGCATCCACAGGATATCATGGATGCTTTCAGGTAATCCATGGTATCCTGTCTGACTTTTGATCACTAGGGATTTGCCATGTAGGCAGCATGGGTTCACCAAGGGCAATCATGCTTGACCAAACTAATAGCCTTCTAGCTTAGATGAGTGGATGAGAGAACAGTGGATGTTGTCTACCTTGATTTCAGTAAAGTCTTTGACAGTGTGTCCCTTAACATACTCAGAGGCAAGCTCGGGAAGTGTGGGATAGATTAGTGGACAGTGGGGTGGATTGAGAACTGGCTATAGAGTTGTGCTCAGTGGCACAGTCTAGTTGGAGGCCTGTAGCTAGCAGTGTCCCCCAGGGGTCTGTACTGGGTCCAGACCTGTTCAACCTATTCATCAGTGAACTGGATGACAGAATAGAGTGCACCCCCAGCAAGTTTTTGGGTGACACAAAACTGGGAGGAGGGGCTGATACACCAGAGGGCTATGCTGCCATTCAGAGGGGCCTGGACGGGCTGGAGCATTGGATGGTGAGGAACCTCATGAAGTCCAAAAAAGTGAAATGCAGGGTCCTGCACCTAGGGTGGAATAACTTCACGCAGCAGTACAGGTTGGGAGCTGACCTGCTGGAGAGCAGATCTGCAGAGAAGGACCTGGGAGTCCTGCTGGACAGCAGGTTAACCATGAGCCAGCAATGTGCCCTCGTGGCCAAGAAGGCCAATGGTATCATGGGGTGTATTAGGAAGTGTTTCCAGCAGGTTGAGGAAGGTGATCCAGGTCCTCTGCTCAGCCCTGGTGAGGCCATACCTGGAGTACTGTGTCCAGTTCTGGGCTCCTCAGTACAAGAGGGGCGTTGAAGCAAGTACACCAAAGAACTATGAAGATAATTAAAGGACTGTTGGCATCTCTCATACAAGGAGAGTCTGAGGGAGTTGTGTCTGTTTAGCTTGGAGAAGAGAAGACTGAGTGGGGATCTTATCAATGTGTACAAATATCTGAAGGGAGGGTATCAAGAGGATGGGGCCAGACTCTTTTCAGTGATGCCCAGTGACAGGACAGGAGGCAACAGGCACAAACTGAAACACTGTAAGTTCCAGTTGAATATGAGAAAATATTTATTTACTGTAAGGGTAATAGAGCACTGGAACAGGCTGCCCAGAGAGGTTGTGGAGTCTCTTTCTTTGGAGATATTCAAAACCCGCCTGGATGTCTTCCTGTGCAACATGTGTTAGGTAGCTCTGCTTGGCAGGGGGTTGGACCAGACGATTTCCGGTGGTTCCTTCCAAGCTCGGCCATTCTGTGATTCTGTGTGACTCTGGTAAGGTCACTTCTGGCTATGAGATACTAGGGCCTAAAACCTCCATCCCTATTCAGAAAAGAATGACATGGGACAAAGTTCAGAGTGAACTGCTGTGTTACAAGGTTAAAGTAAAAGACATTTTGATCAGACATCACAGTGACTGCGTATCCCTGAAAACCTGAAATCAAGCAACATGAACCACGAAACTAATGGGAACTCTTCAGATTCCTTCTTGGACCTTTTCCTGGTGCATCAGTGGCATGCTCAAAACGGAAGTTCTGTATTCCGTCCTGGCCAAAAGTCATGTGTTACAACATGTGGGTAGGTGTTCTGCCTTGCTGTTTAGCCTTACCTGAATCAATGGCTTTATGCAACATGTGTCTGGTAAGGATTGTCTTTGATCAGTTTGCAGTACTGTTCTTCCTCCTAATATGTTCTGGACATTCAGGGAGCCAAATATCTCTCTAGACATGGGGATAATTCAAGACTTACCAAAGAGTGAAGTATCATTTAAAATCTATTTAGAGGTGATGAGTTAGAGTTAAACATTTTAAAGACCTTGCATGGAAGTATAAATCTCACCCTGAGGCTGTGGTTTGGTAATATACTAAATCTTGACTTGGCACCAGATCAATTGAGCTACAATAAAGTATTGATCCATCATCTTACTTTGACACATCAAATGCAATAAAAAATGCTAATTCTTTCGCAGGCTTTCTGTGAGATCAGGGACATCTGTCTATGCCTTGCTAACTTGTTCTTTGGTTAGCCCTAAGTAGATCTATCTATCCTCAAGCAGAGAGAAAACCTCAGTGCCATGTGAGCACAACATTAAGATTCCTCACTGTGGCTAGTAGTTAACTAGGCAATATTGCAGTTACGTGCCAGACCTGAATCAAGTCAGGTGGGGACAACCATGCCTAGTTTCAGTGTTGATGACTGTGGAAAGTGGAAACTTGTGATGCCCAAGCAAAAGCTTTGAAGAAGCCAAGTGAACTTGTAACATCGAAAGTCCCTCAAACAAAACAACAAAAAACAAAACCAACCAAACAAAAAATATGGCTGATTTATTGGTTCTGAAAGACTGGATGATCTAATTTACAAGGTAGGATCAGATTAGGTTGTTCTTTCTCCTCCTGTCTTTTTTATGCATGCAAATGTATAAATGTAATTTTTTATGCATTATGGAAATGTATGGTCAACCTGAAAATAAGATTTATGAAGAACACTTTCTCTGTTTTGAATTGTAAAGACAAAATTTTGGATTGTGCCCAGATAGAATTTTGCACAGAATAAAATGAACCACAGGGTGCTTCCTTTTGGTTTTCTCTAAGGCAGAATGCTGTTCACTACTAAATTCTGTGGCAGCTGATGATAGACACAGAGTGGGAAAAACTTTTCCATTCTCAAGTTGTGGTCACAGGTAACTTTCAATAGCAATTAGGCTGTCGACCATCTGCTAACATCAATGATGGTTTTCACCAATTCTGCTCAGAAACAGAGAAAAAAACTGGCCATGAATAAGAATAAGCCCTTTGTGCAGAATTTCTAAGGATTACCATGTTACTATTTAGATAGCAAAACATCTTCAGTGACAAATAAGGCATTCCACTTATCTGGAAATGCGTAAGAATGATTGGATGATAGATCAATATGGAGTATTACAGATATTTGCAGGAGGTATCCTAAGGGAGTCCATTCCAAGTCCAAAATGATTTTCAGTGCATAGCAGTATTCCTTATTTTATGTAGAGAATTTTTCAAAAACTTGAAAGTTATGTGAATTTTAAGTGCAGCAACTCTGCACTTCTTCTGAGCTGAAGTTTCCTGCAAATAATATTTGAAAATTCAGACTGGAATCCAAGTATTGCCAGGGTTCACTCACAGCTGGGGTAGAAAGCACAACTTGTTGTTTCTCTCTGCCCTTTCCACACATCTCTTTCACAGTGCTATTAGCAAAATGTGAATCAAGCTTTCTGTAATGAACCAAGTGGTGTTATTTCATCAATCTAAATTGGGGTATTTGTTGGAATGGTGAAGCAGTCCTTGCATACTTTGCAAATGACAACTGTCTTGCTGGTACACATGGGAGTCATCACACAGTGTCCTCTCTGTGTCCTCTAGTCTGAGAGATTCCCAGTTCCGGTTGCGTTCTGTCACCCTTTCCAAATTTTACTCTGCCAGAAATTCCCCTGGTAGTAGCTGAGCCATTTAAGTGGGGTTCTTTGCTACAAACGACACAAATACTGCTCAGCAAAATGACAGCTGAACAGTGTCTGCAGTCCTTGGTCCACTGACAGGGTCCCCTCTCATGGCCTGGCTCTGATGGAGCACATTGTTGCCTTCTGGCAGAAGGAAAGAGCTGCCTGTAGTCTCACGCTGAACTGTGCCACCTTGTCTGACTGGCCTGGCTGATCATATACAGGCATTCTTTTTTGACATGTTTCAAGTATCAAGGAGAAGGTATATGCCACAAGCAACCATATTTATATTTTATTTTAAAGGTGGCAGCCCACTGGTGTGCTACTTAATCCTAAGGCCTATAGTAACAAAGTTGTGTTTGGGTCTAGATCTTTTCCTTTAGCTTTCCTGTGTCCAGGTTGTGGAATAAGATACTTTTAGTCAGGTTTCAACATACTGCTCTAAGTGCTATGCCAAATTAACACAAATTAATTGATATTTCCCCTTCTGTTCAGTTATAATGTGCATGCCTAATATGAGATGTATATTAAAGAACACTGAAAGTCATCTGGAAACCTTCAGCCACTGACATCAAGGGCTTTAGTGACAGGGACATTTGATGCCGCTTTTGACCCCATTTCAGTTAAGATGGGAGCCTGGGAAGGGACCTGTTTATTTTGATCAGCACCAATTGTTTACATTGTCATAGTTAGGTGAAATAACTCTGATGCTCTACAAATACATTATAAACATGTATACATATATTAAAAAGTATGATTTATTTATTTATTTATTTGCACAATGGACTAGGGACATGAAGAAGCTTCCTGAGAGAAATTATAAAATTATATTTGAAATGAACTAGATTTTTTTTGTTGTTGTTTTTCAGTTTTCGGCTTGTACTTTCAACTCTCACTTTTCCACTAAAATGAGTGAGTACATTTTTGAACCTTCATCTATTTACAATAAATAAATAAATAAATCCTCACAACCTCATTCTTGTTTCATGAAGTCATTTTTTTTTTTTTTTAAGCAAGTACAACTTCTGACAAGGATTGAGATTGATGTGACATCAATCTCAATGTTTTTTCAAAAATGGACACTATGAAACCATAAAATTTCTTAGCTTACAGATGTCTTAGCTGTCAAAGTAAGTGAACCTGTTCATACCACATTTCTTGTCTGTGAAAATAACAGATGACTGATATGCAGCTTTAAATATCTCCTGTTATTTGTTCACTGGCTGGGATTATTCAGGTAGAAAGACGATTTCCATGGTAGGAAAATGGTAGGAAAACCTCCTCAACTGTTCATTGCTTTGGCAGTCACATACCTCTTCTTTTGATATTATCTTTGCTTATTTTGGTCCAAAGGCATGATTATTTTTATTATTATTATTAAAAATATTATTTCAGCAAAGTCCTTTTACTTATTTTTTTTTTCTGCCTTAATAAGGAAAAAAAAAAAGTCATTTATTTAGAATATATGTATTCTAATGGCAACCCAAATACAGAGTGTTTGAAACCAATATTATCTTCAGGTAGGTTATTTTAAAAATTTTCCATGTCATAACACATTAACAGAAACAGAACTGAGGGAAGATGGTTCAGTTATTCTGACTGTAAAAGAACTCAATATTTCCATGCTTTTTCAGTGTCAACAGGAATTTCCATTAGATTTCTCTACTCAGTTTTGGGACGTTACTATTTAAGGCAACATTGGCATTGAATAGCTGCTTGAAGTGTAGTGTGTCCTTATTTATAATAACTTTAGAAAGATAATGCATTTTACAGCATTTTCAGGAAAAAGATGCATGTTTACAATGGTAGAAAAGAAAGCCTTTCATTGCAATGAAATTTGCTTTCATAATATCTGTGGAAATGTTTATATGCAAAACGCCATCTCAGCCAGGCAGCACAAAGACTGAAGTTCAGAACCTTGGACTACTTTTGTCTGTTCTGTGCTGAGGACAGTATTTACTACAAGTCAGCTACAAAACGAGCCATTTTCTCCTCTGCAGGAACAGAAGGTCCTTCTATCAGTATCACTCTCTTTCAAAGAGCTAGCTACAATGCTTCAGAGAGATCTGTAGAGATCTGTAGAGATACAAAGAGAGAAGGAGGAGTCATATGAAAGCCAAAAAAAGTGCATCATTACAGGTCAAACACAAAGGGTAGGAATCATCTTTCTCCTTTTCACCATGCAACTGGCAGACATTTACCTACATTGTTTTTATATGCTCTGGTCAAGAGAAGGAGAGTTATCTTACAGTGCTCACTGGTCTTAAAATGGTGTGTATCTCCTTCTGTCTCTCCCTGGCTAAAGCACTTGAGAAAATTAGTTTTGGCTGTGTGGCTAACTGTAACAACTAAGGATCAATAATGTGGAAATGGTATAAAACATGAGCATTCCCCAATACAACACATTAAAATCTCAGCACCTCTATGAATTTGGTTGAAAGTATTGATCCTAATAGTTCCTAGCCTCTTCTATAAATACTAGGTGTGGAAACAAAGAAAAATAGCAGAATATGTTAATTTTGACACTCAATATTACAGTAGACAACAAATATTTTTAACCATATCACTTACGAAGAAGGTCTCATATTTAAGTAGAAAGTAAATAAGCAGAAAAGAACAGAGGTGGCTGAGAACCTGAAAACTAAGGTCACATTGATTTAATTTTTGGTTGCTTACAGACAAAATTTCCTTTTCTATATTCAACCATCTCCTGTGCTAATCTTGAAAAGTATTGAATTCCTTCATCTATTGATACTGTTATGAAGTCACGCTTGTTTTCCCACCTTAATGAAGAATGATGTACAATAGCCATTATCCACAGGATTATTTAAGTTTATAAGTTATTAGCATTTGATATTTAGTCATGTTGAAGTTTAGCTAACCTGAGTGAATCTAAGCTAAATTTTTTTTTCAACTTTGTGGTGGTTTTACTCAGGTGGGTAGCCGAGCTCCACCACAACCGCTCTCTCTCTCCCCCTCTCCTCAAAGAGGAAGGGGGAGAAAATACAACACAGAGAACTCGAGGTTTGAGATGAGAAAGGTTTAATTAAAGGGAAAGGGAATGGGGAGAAAAAGAAACAAAAGAAAATATAAGTCTGCACAGAAGCACAGAGAGAGGGGAAAAAAATTGTTTTCTACTTCCCATCAACGAGTGACATTTGGCCACGTCCTAGGAAGCAGGGCCTCAAAACACATAGTGATTGTTCAGGAGGAACAGCCCCCCCCCCCCCCCCCCCATGAGAGCCCCCCTTTTTATTGCTGAGTGTGACATCAGGTGTTATGGAATATCCCTTTGGTTGGTTTAGGTCAGCTGCCCTGGCAATGTCCCCTCCACATCACTTGCCCAACCCCAGCCTGCTGGCTCTTGGGGGCTTGGAAGGAGTCCTGATGCTGTGCCAGCACCATGCAGCAATAGACACAACACTTGAGTGATATCGGTGCTGTTCCAGATATGAGTGCAGGGCACGGCACTGTGTGGGCTGTTGCAGGGAAAAGGCGACTCCAGCTCAGACAGACCCAACACAAACTTCTTACGTATGTGCTAGCTGATGTTTGCTCAAAGACAGAACATCACTGAGCTACCAGTATTAAAAATAAATAAATAAATACAAACAGTCAGAGAATATCACAGTAAAGTGGGTATTCCTTAGTTCTATTATGCAACTCAGTGACATTGCAAGCAATTTCTGGGTCACAGACCCAGTGGTGTGACAGTCCTGCTGTTGACAGAGTGTTTGTAACTTTCTTGATGTAGAGTTAACCTGGTTGTACGTATTTCACAAACATTATATAAAAACAAAACATTTAGGTAGTATTCATATTTTACTAGCAATGCAAAAGAATGAAATATGAGAAAAAAAGCAGGTAGAATTTATTTTTCCTGAAAAAAGATTAGCATTAACTTGCACCCTTAAAACAACCATATTGTTGACAAAGATCTAACAAGGTCCCTTTCTGTTACAACAGTAACTCTCCTCATTTTCATCATAACTTAAAATGTCCTATCTCATTACTAGTGTTTTTTTTTTGTTGTTGTTGTTGTTGTTTTTTGTTGTTTTGTTTTGTTTTATATATATTTTTGGTAGTATGATGAAAGAAAAAGTTTCCCTTCCCTTCCCTTCCCTTCCCTTCCCTTCCCTTCCCTTCCCTTCCCTTCCCTTCCCTTCCCTTCCCTTCCCTTCCCTTCCCTTCCCTTCCCTTCCCTTCCCTTCCCTTCCCTTCCCTTCCCTTCCCTTCCCTTCCCTTCCCTTCCCTTCCCTTCCCTTCCCTTCCCTTCCCTTCCCTTCCCTTCCCTTCCCTTCCCTTCCCTTCCCTTCATCATGCCCATTCTGGCAGAGGCTTCGTTATTAAGATATTACTTGGAAATAAAAAATAAGCACCAAACCTTTATATATATATATATATATATATATAAAAGAAACACTTTTAAGCTTGCATTGCCCTTAGATAGTAAACAATGTTTTTCTTCAGATCATTGTTTCTCTTACAGCAATGTAACAACGGTTGCATTTTTGGACTTTTTTTTGGTAAAGAACTTAAATGGAGGGGAAAGTCATTTATTATTCATCTCCTATGTATTCTTTATTTCTGTTGTAGTGGATACATGTTTGCATGCATGATGTGTCATAGATAATTTCATTTCTACCACAGCAGAGTGTTCACTGCAGATCCTTATCAATACCAGGAATGCTCTCCATTGTTTCAATGGACTGCACTGAGTACCTGAACTTGGCGGCCACTGTTCACATTTTTGTAGTTATTAGTTCTAGGGTGATTTAGCTATATCAGTATATGGTCATTACCAGATGATAAGCCTTCCACTTTGGGATTCCCCAGCTTCAAATACACAGTCCATGTAATTTCCATCCTTGTTTCAACATTCTGGATTAAAACCAACACAGCTCCAATTTGTCAGCAGATTCACAAACTCTTTCAGGACATTGCTAACTGTTTTAAACCAAACAAACAAAACAACCCTCAAAAATTATGAAGAAAAAATTGTGAAAATATTAAACTTTGAGAGTGCCTTGCTTTGGAAATTTCATATCATTAATTTAATGGGCATGGTTTATGTCAGTAAGTTTTTGTAAGTTATTAATTAGTATCTTTCACTCAAAGCTTTGCTTATGTAAAGGCAATCACCACGTACTTTTCCTCAAAAGGTACAGTTTTCTCATTTTCTACTCAGTTACTTATTTTTATTGTTTTCAGAACCTCACTGCATGTATATTTTTGTGTAGAAATGCAGCTTTCTATAAGAGAGAATAAACCTTCATATACTAGTATCTACTTCATGAATATGTTTGGTTTTCAAATTTTAACATATAGATAGATACAGAAAGATAGACTTTAAAAAATGTACCAGAACCTTTATCAACACCCCATCAAAATCTATCAAAAACTTCTCCAGGGCTCTGAACTGTTTTTTCATCAACTCCCAGTAAGATAAATATATATATAATATAAATAAATAAATAAATAAATAATATATAGCAATTCTAAGGCTTACTTAGGAAGAATTTTTTTTTTTTTTTTTTTTTTTTTTCATATTAGAAACTAATACTAACCTCAGTAAAGAGGGAATTCATTTAGACAACTGCTTTATTACCCAATTGGCAGGGTACTCTCCAATTGACAGGACTACTATCTTATCCACTAGGATATTAAAGATTAAAATGAGTTTGATCATCTTATTCCAGTGCATAGTGATCATTTATTTTCATCTGATGACTTTCTACTATACCATTTAACATGACTGACTGGCATTTCATCAGAAAAGGTTAAAGACTTCACTTGGGTGATTAGAGACAGATTCGAGTTCCATTGCCAAAAAGATGTAGAGTTGCACAAACACTAATATGATTCATGGTTTCTGAAATTTAATTTATAAAGATCTTTCATTTACTGTTACTCAACAGCACCACTCATGTTCAAGAAACTGTCACCACATGAATGTTCAGGAGGAAGGGTTTTCCAAAAATGTTGCTTAAACACCCATGATCAATTTCAATTTCAAAATCATTGACAATAATGCCTTCTGGCTAATCTATGCTAACTTTATAGAATAGACTTGAGGCTGGGATGGTGGACTGCCATTAATGATGGATGATTTGACAGTTAATGATTTTCCATTTTGACTCTAAATAGGATTTCTGAAGATGGATTTAACATGCATCAGCTTTTACATTTTTTTTTTTTCCTCATGTAAATATATATAGGTATAGGTTATCTGCCAGCTCAGTCTTGTCTTGTCATAAGTCAAAATGGTGAGGTATATATGTCCTCACAGACTGGTTTATGACATGAACATCCACCAAACTCTAAACACAGACACACTATGAAATAACATAAATTTGCCTTCTCCAATAATGATGCATCATGATAAAGTTAGCTGTCTTGATTATGAAACACTTTTGCTATTATTCTAAATAAATATGCTTCACACTGTGTGGCATCAAATTTCTAAATGGAAAAATAGGATGTTGACACTGGTAACTCCTATTAATAATTGCCATAAGAACTATTGACAGAAATTACAAAAGACACATATGCTGGTCAAAGCAAGACTAACAGGACATTCTTATATTTCTAGGTTTGAACTTTAAATCAAGAAATTATCTATCTCTCTGAAACAGTTTATTGTATACATGGCAGAGGTAATGTATCACCCATTCTAAGTGAAGTCTCAAGAATTTGAGAGCAATGATATATTTACAGAACTAATGGACTGGAGATGAATAGCTACCATTAAAACAAGGCTGACTGAAATATAGTGGACTGCCTGTTAAAACTAATTTTCATTCTTTCTTTTCAATCGAAACCTTATTCTTTTCTTCATAAGTAGAGCTAGATTCATCATATTTGATATTAAATGACAAAATTGAAACTGCCTATACACTTTTGGCCTTATATTTATTCGAAGTATATAATAAAAAGTATACTTTCTTTACAGTGAACACATTCCTTAATCAATTCTATACTTCTTCCAGAAAATAAATATATAAATAAATAAATAATAAGGAACTGGCATCTAAAAGCATTGTTGCAAACTGTATTCTGAATATATGATACTCACCAGCATTACAGTAGATGAAATTATGTGGTGGTGGTGGTGGGGTGTCTGAGATATCACAGAATCACCTAGGTTGGAAAAGACCTCCAAGATCACTTAGTCCAACTTCTGACCTAACAATGACAAACCATATCACTAAGCTCTACATCTAAACGTCTTTTCAAGACCTCCAGGGATGGTGACATAACCACTTCCCTGGGCAGCCCATTCCAATGCCTAACAACCCTTTTGGTAAAGAAGTTTTTCCTAATATCCAACCTAAAGCTCCCCAATGCAACTTTAGCTAATCCCCCCCCCCAACACCCGGAAAAAAAAAAAAAAAAAAAAAAAAAAAAAAGAGCACTCACACAACCCCTGAGAATCGGCAAGAGCTGCTTATTGCTGGGACATCTTGCAGGCAAGCCTGTGGGATGCCCATGGTGTTTGCTGGCTCCAAGCTAACACTTGCAATGGAGCCTGAGCACTGAGTAGGGGGCTCACTGGGCACGTCTGCGATGCTGTTGGTGCTCTCGGATGACAGGGCACAAAGACATGTCACAGTAGTCTGTTCTGGCCAAGGTGGATCCAATTACATTTGTTCCTCCACATCTGGTAGATCCAGCTCCATGGCCTCCATGGTGCTGGGCAGAAGGCTAAGCCAGTCCTTGCCTGGGACTGCCCAAACAGGATATCTTCTGTCTGGAATGTTCTCAGGTCAGGGTGCCGAACCAGGGGGTCATCCAGTCTGCCTTGTTGCTGTCAGGCAGAGGGAGGGCACCAAGGAGTTGAGGAGGAATAGAAACAGGTCCCTGCTCAACATCACAGGCGATGCCCCCCACATTGGTCCCACCTTCCCAGGTGCCCTTACGCAACAAGTTGGAGGCCCTGGAGCTTGAGAGACTGGTAGCTGAGGAAGAGGTAAAAAGTCCACCCAGGAGGATACCTAGGGCGAAGATGTCAACTCCACACCTCAGGACTGCCTCCACCAGGACAAAAAGAAGGGTGATTGTTGTGGGAAACTCCCTTCTCAGGGGAACAGAGGGACTGATTTGTCAAACAGACTCTACCCATAAGGAAGTCTGCTGCCTCCCTGGGGCCAGGGTCAGGGACATTGCCAGAAAGCTTCCCAACCTGGTTCGTTCCTCTGACTATTGTCCTCTTTTAATAGTCCAGGCTGGCAGGGATGACATTGAAGAGAGAAACCTGAGGACCATCAAACTTCCCAGACTTTAGGGGACTGGGACGGTTAGTGGATGGAGCGGGAGTACAGGTGGTGTTTTTGTCCATCCCTACAGTGGCAGGGAGGGGTACAGAGAGGACTCGGAAAGCCCACCTGATAAACACGTGGCTCAGAGGCTGGTGCCAACACAGAAACTTTGTTTTTTTCTTGACAATGGGGCGCTTTACTTGGCACCTGGCCTGATGGCCGCAGACGGGTCCCTATCTCTAAGAGGAAAATGGATCCTAGGCCAGGAGCTGGCGGGGCTCATTGAGAGGGCTTTAAGCTAGGTAAGAAGGGGGACGGGGCTGAAACAAGGCTTGTTGGAGCTGTGCTAGGGGGAAAAATGGCAAGGCTGGGAGAGAAGGCAATAGCCCAACTGAAGTGCATCTACACTAATGCACGCAGCATGGGTAACAAACAGGAGGAGCTGGAAGCCATCATGCGACAGGCAGGGTATGACTTGGTTGCCATCACGGGAATGTGGTGGGACCACTCTCCTGACTGGAGTGCTGCAATGTCTGGCTATAGGCTCTTCAGAAGGGACAGGCAGCATGGAAGGGGTGGTGGTATGGCTCTCTATATCAGAAAGAGTTTTGATGTCGTGGAACTTGAGGCTGGGAATGATAAGGTTGAGTCCCTATGGGTTAGGATCAGTGGGAAGGTCTACAAGGAAAGCATCCTGGTGGGGGTCTGTTATAGACTGCCGAACCAGGATGAGGAGACTGATGAGGAGCTCTACATGTAGCTGACAGAAGTTGTAAAATCGTCAGTGCTTGTTCTTGTGGGGGACTTCGACTTCCCAGATATATCCTGGAAGCACAACACAGCTCAGAGAAAGCAGTCTAGGACGTTTCTGGAGAGTGTAGAAGATAGCTTCCTGACACAGCTGGTTAGTGAGCCTACCAGGGGAGGTGCCCCGCTAGACCTTCTCTTCACAAACAGAGAAGGACTGGTGGGAGATGTGGTGGTTGGAAACTGTCTTGGGCAGAGTGACCATGAAATGGTAGAGTTCTCCATTCTTGGAGAAGCCAGGAAGGGGACCAGTAAAACCTCTGTATTGGACTTCCGGAGGGCCGACTTTGAGCTGTTCAGGTCACTGGTTGGCAGAGTCCCTTGGGAGGCGGTTCTGAAGGGCAGAGAAGTCCAGGAAGGCTGGGCGCTCTTCAAGAAGGAAATCTTAGTGGCACAGGAGTGGTCTATCCCCACGTGCCCAAAGACGAGCCGACGGGGAAGAAGACTGGCCTGGCTGAACAGAGAATTGTGGCTTGAGCTTAGGAGAAAAAAGAGGGTTTACAATCTTTGGAAAAGAGGGCGGGCCACTCAGAAGGACTATAAGAATGTTTCGAGGCAGTGCAGGGACAAAATTAACAGGCCAAAGCTCATCTGGAGCTCAATCTGGCTACTGCCGTCAAAGACAATAAAAAATGTTTTTTAGAAATACATCAATGCTAAACGGAGGACTAAGGAGAATCTCCTTCCTTTACTGGATGTGGGGGGAAACTTAGTTACAAAAGATGAGGAAAAGGCTGAGGTTCTTAATGCCTTCTTTGCCTCAGTCTTTAGCAGGAAGAGCAGTTGCTCTCTGGAGACCCAATACCCTGAGCTGGTGGAAGGGGATGGGTAGCAGAATGTGGCCCTCACTATCCATGAGGAAATAGTTGGCAACCTGCTATGGCACTTGGATGTACACAAGTCGATGGGGCCAGATGGGATCCACCTGAGGATACTGAGAGAACTGGTAGAGGAGCTGTCCGAGCCACTTAACATCATTTATCAACAGTCCTGGCTATCAGGGGAGGTCCCAGGCGAATGGCGGCTAGCAACCATGACACCCATCTACAAGAAGGGCTGAAGGGCAGACCCAGGGAACTATACGCCTGTCAGTTTGACCTCAGTGCAAGGGAAGCTCATGGAGGAGATTACCTTGAGTGTCATCATGTGGCACTTACAGTGCAACCAGGTGATCAGACCCAGTCAGCATGGGTTTATGAAGGGCAGGTCCTGCTTGACGAACCTGATCTCCTTCTATGACAAAGTAACATGCTTGGTGGATGAGGGAAAGGCTGTGGAAGTGGTCTACAATGACTTCAGCAAGGCTTTTGACACCGTCTCCCACAATATTCTCCTCAAGAAACTGGCTGCTCTTGACTTGGACTGGCACACGCTTCATTGGGTTAGAAACTGGCTGGATAGCCGTGCCCAAAGAGTCGTGGTGAATGGAGTCAAGTCCAGCTGGAGGCCAGTCACTAGTGGCGTTCCCCAGGGCTCAGTGCTGGGGCCAGTCCTCTTTAATATCTTTATCGATTATCTGGATGAGGTCATTGTGTGCACCCTCAGTAAGTTTGCAGATGACACCAAGCTATGCGCGTGTGTCTATCTGCTTGAGGGTAGGAAGGCTCTGCAGGAGGATCTGGATAGGCTGCACTGATGGGCTGAGGTCAACTGCATGAAGTTTAACAAGGCCAAGTGCTGGGTCCTGCACCGGGGGCTCAATAATCCCAAGCAGAACTACAGGCTGGGGGATGAGTGGTTGGAGAGCTGCCAGGCAGAGAAGGACCTGGGAGTATTGGCGGATAGTCGGCTGAATATGAGCCAGCAGTGTGCTCAGGTGGCCAAGAGGGCCAACAGCATGCTGGCTTGTATAAGAAGCAGTGTGGCCAGCAGGGCTAGGGAGGTGATCGTCCCCCTGTACTCTGTTCTGCTGAGGCCGCACCTCGAGTACTGTGTTCAATTTTGGGCCCCTCAGTACAAGAAGGACATGGAGGTGCTCGAGTGAGTCCAGAGAAGGGCAACGAAGCTGATGAGGGATCTGGAGAACAAGTCTTACAAGGAGTGGCTGAGGGAGCTGGGATCGTTCAGCCTAGAGAAGAGGAGGCTCAGGGGCGACCTTATCGCTCTTTATAAGTACCTTAAAGGAGGCTGTAGCGAGGTGGGCTTGGTCTGTTCTTCCACATGCCTGGTGACAGGACAAGGGGGAATGGGCTAAAGTTGCACCAGGGGTGTTTTAGGTTGGATATTAGGAAGAACTTCTTTACTGAAAGGGTTGTGAGGCATTGGAATGGGCTGCCCAGGGAAGTGGTTGAGTCACCATCCCTTGAGGTCTTTAAAAGACGTTTAGGTATTTAACTTAGTGATATGGTTTAGTGGAGGACTTGTTAGTATTAGGTCAGATGTTGGACTCGATGATCTTGAGGTCTCTTCCAACCTAGACAATTCTGTGATTCTGTGATTACTGGGTCCCGCACTGTGCTCTGGACTATGGGCACACCTCTGCTCCATACGGCTGTCTGTCTGATGCTCCCGCCTTCACTCCATGTCACTGTTGCTTGTATGGGAAGGCCCAGGCCCCCTGTCACTGGGTGTTTTAGGGGCCAGCCTGTTCCCCGCATCGTTGTGGTGTCAATGGTACCACTTGTATCTGTCTGTGGGCTGTGCGCCAGAAGTCCCTTGGGCACTGGTGTCTCTTGTGCCACCAGCTTTATCCCTCCACCCACGACACTTCTCCTTCTGATCAGGTACATTCCTTCTTGGTGCTTCAACGGACTGCATCACTGTCCTCACACACCAAGGAGGCCTGCTGCTCGCCTTGCTCTTCTAGTCTTCTTCCTGCCACACAAGCTGAAAGTCAGAGGGCACACTGTTTTACAGGGCCCGCAGCAATGGTGTGGCAGTGGTGGCCACCGTGACCTCAGCAAGCCTCTGCAGTGGAGTGGCCCATGTGTGGCCAAAGGCAGCTGTGTTGGGAGCAGCCTGGAAGATGCCCTTACATGGACAAGGAGGAGGGTTGGAGGGGTTGGGGAGAGGCTGAGGGCCCCTTTTCTGGGGCTGGCTCCCCCAGGTCATTTGGCTTGCCAGAGAGAAAGGCTGCCCCTTGGCCACAGGGACTGCCCTGCACCTCTCATCCTGTGCCCTGGGTTTATTTTTAACACTGTTTTTTAGGTAATTTCATATATAAAATACTTTTTAAGCATACCTGCAGAGCGAGTTCCTGATATAGAAAACTTGTATGTAATAATCACTTGACCTTTTCTAAGCAGCTTTTCTTTTCAGAAGGTATAAGTATCTTACTTAAGAGTACTTTTATTATCTGATCAGAAGTAACTTTAACGTGATAATTATGAACACTGATGCATGTTGATTTACAGGCAAACTCAAAATGTTAGGTAGACAGTTGGTATCTGAAATTTAGAATCTAAATACCAAAATACAAACCAAAAGTGCCTTCAGTGAGTCTCTATCCACTCTTTAGGACACATTGGATAGACACAACAAAACTAAGGGAAATACTGCAGCCCTTTCTGACTGCTATTTATTATTATGTTATAATGGTCTCACTGCACTGTTTGCAGGAGTTGCAGTATTAATGTTTGTGTTTGCGTCAGACTTTTTACATTGTTAACTCCATTTTATTCACTCCAGTTTCCTATATGGATTAAAAACCTGTGATACTTTTTTTTTTTTTTTTTTTTTTCCTTAGCTATGCTGGAGATAAGTAGTAAAAGAGATGCCTCTTTTTATTGTAGAAGTAGAGATGTTCTGGTAATAAAGTTGGTGTAATTGTTGGTTGTTGGTGTAATTCATACCAGAGCCCTTCAGGTTGCTCCTTGGAATTGTAAATATACTGGACTAAAACTGTTGAATTTGGTTTTGTGTTGCCTTTAATCTGTATTGCTTTATCTCCCTCCAGAATGGATTAGATAATTAAATCAAGGAGGCTGCAGCAGACTTTGAGTGGAGTACAAGAGCCTTCAATTTAGAATATGAATTTGGATATCCCTAGGCGGTCTTTCAGCCCCTTAGGGCACATTTCAGTCATGCCTCAAAACAGCTGCAAGGTTAGAAATGTTGATGTAAAAATGGCAAGCTTTAAGTATGGCTATAAAATGTCTACCTAAAACTTTGAACCTATCATACAAGATGAATTTGTGGCTTTGTTGCAAGCTGAACTTTGAGCCAGATATGAACAGGTTTAGCATATCTGGGCTACAGACTGTACTGGTGTTAAGTAAGCAGTATACTAGATGCTTACACTGTAGCTGGAGAAGACAATTCGTAACACTTTCTAAATAAGGATGGATCTTTGTATGCTATTGAGACTTTCATGGACTGATGCTGAAAAGGTCCAAAATCACACACACAAAAGTATTTATGGTCCTGAAAGACCCATGAACCTATAACATAAAGCTGACATTTTCAGCCCCTGGGGTACCATTCTATGTTCTGCCCAGATCTGTAAATTTAACATGCAATAATGTGTGTATATCAATGTATAGCCCACAGACTGATATATTTCAGTTACTTCTGCATACTTTTTATATGTAAGATTCCCCTCTGAGTTACAGGCCTTTCAGATCTCATTACTATCCAAAACATCCATAACATAGGCAATGTTAGCTCTGCCTTCCATATAACCACAGCTGTAACCCAGCAGAAGCAGTAGACTTTGAGATCAGATTCCTTGTGGTCAGCTTGATTCTTTTTCATAGACCCTGTTCCACAAAAATGGATGCCTAAGATGCCTGGGCACAGGTATCTTAGAGCAGTTTTGGTCCCTTCTCTTTTTCCCTTTAACCAAAATAGATATTGGACTTTTAACCTTACTTACTACACCTCATTCCTGACTTTTCTAGCCAAATGGCACAACTCTAACTGCAAAGCAATGTTTTCTAACCCTGAAACTGAATGATAGTTCACAGCTCATATCTAATTGCTCAGATTCCCTTCTTACTCCAAACAGGCCTGCTTTATCCATACCTTTTACTGACCCCATATTGTCCCTCTGACCATGCCCACAAATTATCTGGGACTATGTTATTTGGCTCAGGCCACCTCTTCTAGTGAATGTGAAAATAATTAAGTAATCATGGTGCTGTGTTTGTTCCTGGACTTATTTAATATCTTTGTGAAGATAAGGTCAGTAATTACACAAACATCAAACTTAGTTTACTGGTTAAAAGTGAAGAAACAAACAAAACAAAACAAAACAAAACAAACAAACAAACAACTGTACCCCCCTCAAACACTCCCATGAAGAAAAGACTAGCTACTACAGTCAAGTTTGCTTTCTGAGTGTCATTGTTTTAGAACTTAGAAAGAACTGCTGTGTTACTATTAGTGATTCAAAGGAGAAACACAAAGGAGCAAAGAATCACTCCTGCCCTTCGTACACAGATATCTGGTTATGCAGAAATTACATGTGAAATAATTCCAGTCTACACATTAATTGAGACAGAAAGAAAATTCCCTCAGTTATTAACTTACTTCATAATCCAAATATTCATTAACATGGTTTTAAAAGGTTGATTTAAAATATAGGTCTAACTGAAGAAGGTGATTTTCTAAAATTACTGACCATTCAAGTTTTTACTATAATATTATCAGGCCAGTGTAGAAAGAAAATGCTCTAAGTATATTGGCAAACATTTTTTTTTTTTTTTCTTTTTCACTTATTTTACTGGTGAATTTAATGGGATATCTATATTTTAAAGGTTAGAATCTCCAATTTGCTGCCAGGGTGCTACCTCCAGTAAAAGAGGCATATAAGTCCCTGATGAATAAGTGCAATGTTATTTTTGTGGTACCAAAAGTATCAATCACCAATGACACTCCATTAGAACAATCTTTCTTTGCAAACATGTGCTGTTTGGAATTGCTCATCAGTTGCTAATGAATGGATATGCATTTCAAGCTGCTTGTTTTGACTAACACTATCCTTAGTCATAATTTGTTCTTCCTTGAGAACACTTAGTAATATAGTTTCCTCCTGTTGTCTGCCCAGCGTGTGCTCCTGGTGAGCATTTTGGTTCTGATCCAACAGCTGTTACGGTACGTAGGTACGCTCATAGAGATGAGTTCCAATAATTCTAACTCATATTACTAGGTGAAAGATGATGAATTTTCAAGACATCCATTCAAATCGCCTCAGTGCAATGTGTCGTGGTTCCGCTCGAGTGGGCAGCCGAGCTCCACCACAGCCACTCACTCACTCCCCCTCCTCAAAGAGGAATGGGGAGAAAATATGTGAAAAGGGCTCAAAGGTTGAGATAAGGATGAGAAAATCACGCAGTAATTATTGTAATGGGCAAAACAGACTCAGCATAAGGAGATAATAAGATTTATTGCTTATTACTAATCACAGAATCACAGAATCACACAGAATTTCTAGGTTGGAAGAGACCTCAAGATCATCGAGTCCAACCTCTGACCTAACACTAACAGTCCCCACTAAACCATATCCCTAAGCTCTACATCTAAACGTCTTTTGAAGACTTCAGGGATGGTGACTCCACCACTTCCCTGGGCAGCCTATTCCAATGCCTCACAACCCTTTTGGTAAAGAAGTTCTTCGTAACATCTAACCTAAAACTCCCCTGGCTCAACTTAAGCCCATTCCCCCTCATCCTGTCACCAGGCACGTGGGAGAACAGACCAACCCCCACCTCGCTACAGCCTCCCTTGAGGTATCTATAGAGAGCGATAAGGTCGCCCCTGAGCCTCCTCTTCTCTAGGCTGAACGAGCCCAGCTCCCTCAGCCGCTCCTCGTAGGACTTGTTCTCCAGGCCCCTCACCAGCTTCGTCGCCCTTCTCTGCACCCGCTCAAGCACCTCGATGTCCTTCTTGTAGCGAGGGGCCCAAAACTGAACACAGTACTCGAGGTGCGGCCTCACCAGAGCTGAGTACAAGGGGACGATCACCTCCCTAGCCCTGCTGGTCACACTGTTCCTGATACAAGCCAGGATGCCGTTGGCCCTCTTGGCCACCTGAGCACACTGCTGGCTCATATTCAGCTGACTATCTGCCAATACTCCCAGGTCCTTCTCTGCCTGGCAGCTCTCCAACCACTCATCCCCCAGCCTGTAGCTCTGCTTGGGGTTATTGCGCCCCAGGTGCAGGACCCGGCACTTGGTCTTGTTGAACTTCATGCAGTTGACCTCAGCCCATTGGTGCAGCCTATCCAGATCCTCCTGCAGAGCTTTCCTACCCTCAAGCAGATACTTCTCTAACAAGCAAGAGAAGTGAGAAACAAAGGAAAGAAACCAAAAGCACCTTCCCCCCCAACCACCCTCTTCCACCTCCTTCCCCTGAGAGGCGCAGGGGAACGGGGTAATGGGGGTTATGGTCAGTGTACAGTGCTTCTTCTCTGCCGCTCCTTCTCGGTCACTCTTGTCCCCTGTGCTGTGGGGTCCCACCCACGGGATGCAGTCCTTGATGAACTGATCCGGCGTGGACTTCCCACAGGCAGCAGCTCTTCCAGAACTGCTCCAGATATGGGTCCATACCACGGGGTACATCCCTCAGGAGAAAACTGCTCCAACCTGGCTCCCCTGCGGGCAGCAGCTCCTGCCAGGTCACCTGCTCCTGCGTGGTCTCCTCTCCACGGGCTACAGGTCCAGCCTGGAATCTGCTCCAGCAGGGGTCTTCCACAGGTGGCAGCCTCCTTCAGTGCAGGGCCACCTGCTCCACCATGGTCTCCTCCACGGGCTGCAGCGTGGAACCCTGCTCCACCGTGGTACTCCATGGGCTGCAGGGGAACATCCTGTTTCACCATGGTCCTCACCACAGGCTGCATGGGACTTCTGCTCCGGCGCCTGGAGCACCTCTCCCCCTCCTTCTACACTGACCTGGGCGCCTGCAAGGCTGTTCCTCACTGCTCTCACTCTCCCAGCTGTTGTGTGGCGCAGCGTTTTTTTCCCTGTCTTAAATATGCTCTCACAGAGGCGCAAAACAACATCGCTTATTGGCTCAGCTCTGGAAAACAATGGGGCCCTTACTAAACATGGGGCAGCTTCTAGATCCTTCTCACAGAAACCACTCCTATGGCCCCCTGCTACCAAAACCTTGCCACATAAACCCACTACACAATGACAGCTTACATGAGAGCTATCATGACTCCCTTCAGTAAAACACTCTTCATGGAGAATGCATAAGAGCATATTAATCTTTCTAGTGCAGAATTAATGACCTTTATGACCATGTAATTTCTGATTCAGCAAAATTGCCTTGAAATTTACTTTCACATCATGACAAGAAGAAAAGTACTTTGCATGTCATTCTCTGGCACATCTGAATACAGTTGCCCCCAAACTTTCATGAGTTAACTTAATTTTCCTTAGTAGCTAAATATACTTTCAGTATGGCATTATGGGCCTTGAATTCAAACCCTTCCTGAAAGCTTATTTGAAGTCTCTTGTGTGTTTGTGCATGTGTCTGTACATATGCTACAAGCATCTCCATTAAAAGGGTAGCTTATCTTCAACATTTCTCAATACTAAAATGGAAGAACATAGTTAGAAGTATTTCCAAACAGCAAATCTCACATTATCTTTCCAAGAGTTCATGTTATAGCCTGTCCCTTCAGTTCATATCTCATTATAAAATCAAGGAGATAGAATAACTTTCAGGAAATCAACTGGAGTCATTGGTCTATTCCTTATTATGATGTTGTCTAGTTAGTTAAACTTAGCCACTTAACTTTGTCAGTCTGTAATTTTGTTTCATCTCCTCTCTCATCTGTGTAGATTCATCCTGTCAGTCAAATGGAATTCCCCAGTTACCAGTCTTTTTCTTGGTAGGATAATGCAAGACATATTACACTCCTTTCCAGTGCATTAAGATTGTTTATAGCTTCTGAACTAGCTCAGTGTCTTTATTCACCATTGTTCTTCTTGATACATAACTTAATTTTACCTCCCACAGTTTTGAGCACAGTTTGGCACGGAAGCCAAGCTTCTAAGGGTGAAATGCTTCTGCAAAAATGAATAATCTGGGAAACTAGGATCCTCCAAATATAATACATTCAATTATTTCAGTATTATGTGGTATTATCTAGCAGATGCACTATGATCTTTACCCATCCTGGAAACTAACTTTATTTCATGTTTTCCTCTATGCTGCTTATTAAAAAGGGATTTCTACGCTGTGTATTGTTAAAGTACCGAAAACTTCTAAAAGGAATATCTGAGTCTCTGTAGATCCTATTTTCAGTTCAACTAGAGGATGTGTCATATGTGTTTTACTGAATCACAGGCCATGTTACTTTTCTGAATTACAGATCTCTTTTGATGCTCTTGGTGAGTGGAATAATTTCTATAGCACACAATGAAGTACTATAGAAGGAGAGGAAGACATCTTGAGAATCATTCATTGAAGTTAAATACATTTGATGAAATTTCTCATACTTCTAGAAGCATGTTATTTAATATTACTTATAGATATAAAAAAAAAGATATATAACTACCTTCACAGAAATTAAATTAATAAGGAAAAATGTATTTAGGTATTTCAGTAAAATGCTAAGAATGCCTTGCAGGTTTTATGATTTATCTTAGTAATTAAACCACATCATCAAGTGTGATAATTCATATAATAAACTTGTATTTTATCAGTATGAAGTTTATCACAAGCAAAAATATCTGTATTTGTGGGCTTTAATTGATTTCGATGCTAATGAATATTTGAATTAATATACTCAACAAGCAAAAGTGTTGTAGTAAAAGTAAATTAATTATTTTCAATATTGCACATTTTTCTCATAATATATTAACCTTAGTATGGATCTGGGAAGTAGATATTTTCCTTAATATTTTACTATTACAACTGCTGAAATCATGTGTTTGTATTCAGAACAACATTACATGTGTGTTTAACTTTCTTTTAAAACAGAGGAATTTTGATATGACTTAAATTTGAAACATATATCAAAGATATCTAGAGAATAAAGATGGATTTAAGTAAAAGCTGAAGACTGAGAAAATTCTAACTCCCCTACAGAACTGAAGCTCATGATTTCCCAGCAAAAAATTATCTAAATCCATACTGTCACAAGAAAATGAACTACATTCATCGTTACACAGAAGAATATCTGTCCTTACTCATCTCATAATTCATTTGGACAGTTAGGTGGTTAGGCCAGTATAAATGTAGCTTCAATAAATGCAATTGCATAAACCAAAGTAAAAGGGTACATTAATACTCCATAGGTTGGCAAGCTAATTAACATTTTTAAACTCACCAGTGAAGTTTCCTGACAACTACAGAAAAAGACATGCATTGCAATGAACGTACAGTAGTGTTCTAGACCACAGCCAAGTGTCATAATCACTATAATACAGTACCAGGCATCAGCTTGCTCTTTCTTTTTCCAAAACAGTGAATTTTGCTGAGCTATTGCACAGAAATGAATGTTTCAGTAAACTGATGATGGATGCTCCAAAGCAACCATTGTCCCCCCCTCTCCTCTCTTTGTTTTCCTGTGCCTGGGTGACTAGTGCCTACATCACATGTGGGTGCATTCTAGGTTTACATTTCTATACATAGTGAAGGATCTGGAATTGCAGCTTAATATTTCCCAGGTGACTGACCTACCCAGATATTATACTAAAGGTATGCATGACTACCTACCTCCTCTCAGAAGCCAAGCTTTTAAGTAAGACTGGAACTATTGATTTCTGTGTAGAAGTGGGGTGGGTTAGATGTGCCTTGATGCTCTTAGTAAATCAAGGACCACTGTGATTTTAGGTGACGTTTGGTTGCTTTTCTGTTTATAGTTGATCAGCAAGAGAATTTAAATAGGAAACAGGTTATCTAACCTCTCAAAATGGAGGGCCTGTCTAAATTTCTATATTTGTGTACCTTCTATATTTGTGTACCTAGAGAACATGATTCAAAATGCCAGCAGAGCATATATGGCTCAGGAATTTTTTAGACATAATAAAGAGATTTTCAGAATTGTAGTGTTTTCTTTCATTGCCTAAAACACTTTCAGTAGTTACTTAAGATTCCTTAAATCTAAACCTTCTCTGAGTTACAATGAATTGGATGTAAAGCTTCCCAGATTCAAAGAGATTCTGTGAGACTTAGTATAGAGAAGTACATTAGTAAGGCCTTTGAGATCTATGGGAAGAAGGAATTATATCGCTATGGAGCTTGACTGAAAATATTTGCTTTTGCCTTTTAAGCAAAATATCAAAGTAATTTTTTTTTTTTAAACTTAAAAATATTTAAATAAAATGCTGAATATCTAAATGTAGCCAAAATCTCAAATATTAATGAACAAAGCACAATGGTCAGAGATAGTCACAATGTACATTCCAAACACATAATTTATGAAAGCTTAGGCAAGATATGCCCTTTGTATTATTAACAGCAACCTACCCTGTATATCCTGTATACTGATAGGCTGCTGTTATACTTCACAGATAATAGGTTTCTCATTGATGGCTGAATGTTCACAAGCTATTACAAGTGACATTTTTTAATGATGTAGGCACCGTTAGCAACATTTTTTAAAATTATTATTTTAATTATTTAGTCATTAGAAAGTTCTGTCTTCTTGATTTCCTTAATGTATACTAAATATTAAAAATATTATTTCTAGTGATTGATTTTTTTCTTTTTAATTTTATGATATTCTATAAATAACTTATTCTTTTTAGTCTGCATAGTGATGATTTTATACTGAACTTCAGGCTGGTAATAAGGTTAAAAAATGCTCCCCTGCTTCCAGAATTCATTAATTCCATACCTTAACTAATCTCCCACCCACCCAAATGTAAAACTTACTTAGGCTTCAATATGAAGGAGAAACTGCCATTTGCATTTGTTCCCTCAGCACAGTTGTACAAAGGTAGATTCTTCCTATTTTAATTTTGTAGGTGTTTTTTCACTTTTGGCGTGTTTGCTATACCTGTTTCTTAATTTGTTTTCACTGCCCATATGTGCAGGTGTGTCAGTGCCACTACCTAACAATTTTTGAAGCATATAATTAATTCCAGATGAGTAATTCCAATTTAATTTGATATAAAGGGAAAGTGTCTCAGAGATATTAAATTCCTAACAGTTCTGCAGAAGAACAAAGAACCAAACAAACCTGAGTAGTATTCTTATACAAGGAAAGACAGAGAAAGAGGTAGCCCCTTGCTATTCTATCTAGCAATACATGCCTCACCATCAAAATGTGTTTCCACTAGCTAAACATCACAGCCCTAACCCTCAGCCAGATATAGTATGCATTACTTTTTATCTTTATACTTTATGGAATTTATGATAATAAATGAAGCAGGAATACTGTAAAGGACAGAGGTGGAGCTAGAGGCCAGATTTAGCTGTATGTATAGGCAAAGGTATTAAAGATAACAAAATAGCCCTTGCATAGTTACTTAGTTTACCTGTTTAATATCCTGGAAATCCAGAATAAATGCAACTGCTAACATAGTACCTATTTAAGGAGTGACAGCTTCTATTGGTGAGAAGACAGCCTTTCCTTTGATTGCATCAAGAGTAAGGAATGTGAGTATGTAGGACTGTCCTCCTCCATTTGTGTTGCAGCCCCATGACCTTTCCTTTCTCCTTTCCTTCATGTTGTTGGACTATGTCAAATGCTCATCTGTACAGCAAAAACAACAAATCCCTATTGGCCTGCATGGAAGGTTTGGTCTAACTCAATGGATATGTCATTGTGAAGGACTGAGGAAGAAGGAAAAGATCTGAGTGTACTAAGGGGTTAGGAGGCATGAATAAAACCTCAAGAATTATGGGCTTTGGGTATATTCAAGGTGCCAAGAAAGTGGTAAAGAAAGCATAGAAGATATGGAAATAGTGAGGTTGTTGCATGAGAGGCAGGAAATACAGGGAGCAAACCCATCAGTAGTTAGGCTTCACTAGATTTGCTGTTTGGTTGGAGGCTTCTAAGGAAATCTTTGCATCCCAGTAGAATTCTTTAGGAATAAATCAGTGAGAAAATCTGTAACTGTTAGAGGACAGCAGCAGGAGGAGATATTCATATTGCTCTTCTTATTTTAATGGCCGTCATGAAAACTTGATAACTTTCATTCCCAGGTGGCAAGGGACTATTATTTTTAATGTTCCATGAAGGATAAAAACTTAAAAAATCAGCCCACTAAAGCTCTCTTAAGATTTATTATAGGAAAGTTATTTAACTCATTTAGAAACTGCCCCAGAGGCTTAAATTAATATTCATTATGTTACTTACTGCCCTTTTGTGCTAGACTTTAATATATTTTTATTGATACTGGCAAAAAGGTAATATACAGACTTAGTGATCATTCATTTTTCTATGTTCCTGCTGAGCCTGCTGAGGTTTACCTGAGCATGAAATCTTTTTTTTTTTTTTTTAACCATCACTTCCTATTACTTTTGATATTGTATCCCATATATATATAACTTGGTAATAAATGTATTTCCTGCATGTATTACTAGTCTAGACATTGCCTGAGCAATCTGCAAGGTTGACATGTTGTCCAAATGAAAATGCATAAAAGAATACCAATGATTTCAATGTGTAGGGATGCTGTACCTCCTAGAAGGTTACTTGTCAGTCTTAGAAATATAAACATCAATATAGCACAAGACATTATGAATCAGATAGTTCCTTTAGTTCTTTCTAGATTCTTTAACTGAACAACCCATTTATGATAAAACCACAGAAAAATTTATGGATTATTCTGTGGTTGCAAAGATCTGCAGGAGTTGGTCTAAACTAAACTCCTCAAGGCAGGTTGAGCTTCAAAGCTGTACAAAGTTTCTCAGGACCTAGTTCGGCCAAGCTTTGAATTTCTGTGGAGACAACCATGCTGGGAAATCTTTCCCTGTTTTTAATTACATTGCTTGTGATTTTTCTTTTTGTTTGTGTTTTGATTTGCATGGGAAAGCAAATGCATGCAGCAGCTTATGATCACTGTCTCCTGTTCTTTTGTTGTGCATATTATGCATATATAATATTCTGTCTTCCCCATAACTACCTATTAGTCAGTTGTAAATAGAAAATAAATTTCCCTTCCTCAGAAGAACTATTTATAAGGATTTATTCAAGCTAACAAATCCAACTCTTAATCTTTCCATTTACATCATGTGCTTCCACCTCCTAACCATATTTGTGACCTTCCAGCAAACTCATTTGAGCTTGTAAATGTCATTCTTGTGCCAGGGAACCCACACCTATACAAGGTACTTCAAGCAACCTTGCTGAATCTGAATAGTGGGGAATGACCACTTCCCTTAGCCAGCTGGCTGTGCTGAATCTAATGCAACCCTAAGCATGTTTTGCCTAAATTGCTTCAAGGGGGTGCAACCTGTTTATTGCAGTGTCCATTGAGAGCAATTCATTGATGGGAGGAGGAGGAGGAGGAGGAGGAAGAAGAAGAAGAAGAAGAAGAAGAAGAAGAAGAAGAAGAAGAAGAAGAAGAAGAAGAAGAAGAAGAAGAAGAAAAGTGAGAATCCTTAAATTATAACTAAAACAGGTTAATGTTTCAATTATTAATTTTCATTGTGATCAGGGTCACATGGCACAGTAAGTACATTTTACCATATGCTTTGGAAATGCAATATCATGAATCGTATTTCTAAAAGAAATGGAATATGTGCTGATCTTGAAGAAGACTTAAAATTAAGTATAGCTAAACATAAGAGCATTCAGTGTGTTTCTTCAGATAAGAAGTTTAACATGAAGTCGAGATCCATATTCTGGGTGATATCAAACTTTTTGAAGGTGATACTTCTCCTGTAAATATCATCAGTGAAAGTTATTATCCTGCTTATGTAGAAGAAAAGTGATAAAATTTGAAAGTGGTCAGAAAAGAACTTTAACAATGCTGAATTTTGCTTTCAGTGAGATTCTGTATTTTACCCCAGATGAGATGAAGAGATGGCAAGTTCATTTTCCATAAGTATCTATAGAGTGAAGATACCATTGAAAACAGAAAGAATTTTGATGAAACTGATCTAGGTCTAAAAAGCAAAGCTGAAACTGAACAAACTCAAACTGAAAAATACAGTGTAACATTTTGGCATATTCTGATGTGAAACTTAACTAGAAATATGATAGATTGTTCCATAATAAAAAAATCAAAAATTAAAAGACCCTCTCCTTCAAAGAACATATTGCCATTGTGAATTAAATTCTGGACCTAATACAAGGAACTTAATGAAATTCTGTGAGTGTTAGACAAGCTGTCTGAATAGAAGAAATTCAGCTCCCTATGTGGATTTGAAAGCCTCAGCATTCCCACATGTAGTTCCCTTGGAATATTTCATTTTACAAAATAACCTTGTCTGAAATAAACTCTTCAGATAATACTTGCTTTAAACACAAAATTATTAATTATTCAGTGTTAGTGTTCAAAGAGGTGTGTCAGTTTTAGTAGTTATCCTGGCTTAGTGCATTTTTATGTATCATTATTTATCTACTTGTAACCTTACCTTTATTTCATTTGCATTTGAAGCTGATTCTTACTTTGTATTGGCAGTATACAAACATTTAAGGTGTGCTAAACAACAAGTTCTCAAAAACAAAACAGAAAAAAAAAATCTGAGCCAAAGGTATGTTTTGGACAAGTGTTAAATACAGATTTTAAGAGACAGTTCTGTGACAGATTAAAAGAAAACAAATGACTACCATCTTAATAAAAATACAATCACATACATGTGTATATTTTTCTTTTTTTTTATCTTAGTTCTCTGACACCAATAAATTTGGTTATTTTTATGAGAGCAGACATAGCTAAACACTTGTTGGGCTTTCATAAGAGTTTTCAATTTAAGTGTTGTGTATCGATTATATATATGGTTAAATTTATGTATATAAAAGATTGTACACTTCTTCCTTACTCTTTGAAGATTGCCTAAGACCAGATCAAATTAAACAAACAAATAAACAAACAAAAACAAATAAGCAAAAAAGCAAATAAACAAACACAAAACCACCACCAAACAAACAACAAAAACACAAACATTTTTGTTAGAGGATTAGTAGGAGATCAATGCAATACAGCCAGTTTCACTTAATTATTTTTGTTGCATTGCTTTGCTTTCAGGGTTACTCGATAGCAATTCATTGAATTGTATTATGCTATGTGATGAGAATGTTGCTGGACCAACATATTTTGTGATTGTACACTGACATACAGGGATTTTTCTTCCTGTCTGTGGCATGTTGGTGAACAACCAGGCTGATTTTGAATTATTTTTGGACTCAGTGTCTTAAAAGATACTTATAATAACTTGATTTAAATCAATTCATAAGATCCTCTTTATAGAGAACATCTTTAGGGAAAATAAGGGAATATGACCTTTTCTTTTTTCCTTTCCTTTCCTTTCCTTTCCTTTCCTTTCCTTTCCTTTCCTTTCCTTTCCTTTCCTTTCCTTTCCTTTCCTTTCCTTTCCTTTCCTTTCCTTTCCTTTCCTTTCCTTTCCTTTCCTTTCCTTTCCTTTCCTTTCCTTTCCTTTCCTTTCCTTTCCTTTCCTTGTCTTCCAATACCTTCATCCCATCTTATTTTGTTACTCTTTTGAAAACAGTCACTTTCAATTGTTTCGGTGAGAGGGAAATGGACTGGGGGGCCCTGCTTTAGAGTTGTAATTATAATGAAATATGAAACCCCCCCAGATTAGAAAGAGACCAGCTGCTGTAAATGTGAGTGAAGTTACACCATGGAACACTGGTAAGATTGTCTTAATTGCTTATATTTTGTGATATGAAAAAATGCTGCATAACTGCTATTTGAATTTTGCCTTTTGGCAAGTTCAGTTAGCAAATATTTATAAATAAAAGGCAAAATTAGACTGCAAATGTATAGTTGTAGATTTCATTATGATTTTTTTTTTTTTTCTTTTTTTTTAAAAAAAAGTTTCCTCCATCTAAGGGTTTCTTTGGTTTCTTACTTTGTATTACGTAACATTATTAAATACCTTATAGCGGTAACGTGTAGCTAGTGCTATGACTGCTATAGTAAATACCACTGACCTTTCAAAGTAGAGCTTAAGTGTCATCTACTATGATTTTTCTTGGATTTCCTCTTTTACTGTGAATTTGAAACTCTCAAACACCAGTAACAGCTGCCACTAATGTTTGCCCAACAGCAGGTGTGTGCAAACCTATTTGCTAAGACATTTGATACAGAAATAGGTTAGGTTTCAACCTGCATGAAGAATTGCAACATAATTATTGGCAGTTATGAGGAACCTTCCAGGAGTAATGTGTCAAACTTACTTTAAAATTATTGTAGTACATTCTTGCTGGTATTGGGCTACATCTCTTGTCATTGTCAAAGGTTTCAATAAATATTGTTGATTTACTGTTACGGGCCCTTATAGAATTAACTGAATCAAATTTAATTTCTGCACAGTTTTATGTATATATGCATAGAATATGTATGTATATGTATATATGTATATTTATGTATATAAAGTATATATGTATATACTTTATATTTATTTATTTATTTATTTATTGAGAAGTAAATACAATAAGGTGAATTATTTCTCATGGGGATTCAACTCAGAGAGCTAGAAGTTCTTTCCAAGACATTCTATAGAAGGAATTCTTAATGTTAGAAGTATAGAAGTGTTCAGTTAATATATCATTCTCTACTAGATATTTCTCAAGTGTATTGACTATGCAAGACACTGGAAATAGTAATTTTCACCTCCAAATCTCTTTAAAGTTTATGATATAGCTTTCCCATTTCCTTCTGCATTTCCTTTTGCTTTAGAGTAATTAGCTGACTTTGATCCTTTGCTGCCTGATTAGAGAAGACTTTGCTAAAAAGTATTTGTCCTGCTACATTTCAATGGTTACACAGAACAATGTATGTAAACTGTATAATACAAGACAATATACCAATTCAAATTAATTTAGATGATTACTCATGCTGAAAATGATAAAAAGGACTGCATTTTCTGCATCCATATGAATTAAATTTCTGGCAAGGTTTCATTTGTGAGGAAATTATTCCAGAAGCCTCCATGTAAGACATGCAAGAATACTGCATAATCAAATTCATTAATAACACTATCTAGTTTATAGACTGTTTCTAGACCCTTATTTTACTTTTCAGAGGCAAAAACAAATTTTGCATCTCACATTTCTTTTTTTATTTTTTTTAATTGTTAGTAAATATCTTGTATTCACAAATGAACGCAAATTAAATTCAGGCATTTTTCAATGATCAAAAGTGCATTTAGATTCATTTTATCCAAATAACTATTTTGCATATTTTAAATGAAGCCACTGTCCTTAGCTTATATCCAGATCATCTATTTCATCTTTTAAATCAAGTAGGAGGATGTACAATTAACTGGCCAATCTCTGACCTCTTCTATGCCTCTCTTAAAATGCAAACTTAAGTCTGTAATTTTAAACTTTTATGAAGCCACCTAGCTTATTTTTGGATTGAAATTATACAGTCTAATAGATTCAAAGCTAATTACAAAGTCATTCTGAGGCAGAGCAGAGACAACCAAACCAGATGGATTCCATTATCAATCATACTCCTGCGACTGTATGACATTATTAAAATGTATAATATTTCTATGTACCGGTGTCTGTTTTAATCAGTTTCTGTCTGGGTACCGACATCAGAGCTACTTCTTTAAGCTTTATGTAGAGGTCACCTCTACTCATTGCAACGGTATGTCCTGCCATATTTGACTTTTTCATCTCAATTAAATGGGCAACTCCGAGAGTAATTTGAGGATTGTAAGTTGCTTGAATAGGGACAAAGTCCCAACATTACTGGAGATATTCAAGTAAAAAGAAATACAGATGGCATGTTAAAGCTGATGGGCAAGACAGTGATGCTGTGGATGAACCAAGAAAGAATCTGTTTTTCATTTAAAAGTCTTAAGGAAAGCTTTGGAATGAAAAACCTTTTCTTATTAAAATAAATAAACAAATAAAAACTAATAAAAAAAATCACCTTTAGCTTAGAGAAAAGAAAGCATAGGGAAACAGGACAGTAAATGGCATTTATACTTTTAAGCTTCTAGTAGGCTGTAAAAATTCATTTGGGCAAACTAAAATGTACATCTTCATTTCTGGTTCAGACAGTTGTGTCCTCAAACCATCTGCATTCCAAACTAGCCCACAGACATTATCATGTTTTGAGTCCAAGCTAATATATCTTTCATGGCTTATTAGTTGAATACTATGCTAACCGATGCTATATCGCTTCCAGTGTAGTGTTGTATTGGGTCCGCAGGTCCAAAGCTCAAGGAGGGGAGCCTGTTTATCTGAAAAATTCTGAATTGACATAATAACACAGAAACAGGTCTAGATGTCTTTGCAAAAGGAAAATTTCATCATTATGAAATTACTTCTATTGTTTTGAAAAATGATCAACATCAGATATGAAACTAGGCATAAAATTACAAGCTTAATCACGTTGTTAGGAAACACAGCCAACATGTTTACATGGCTATTGATTACTCACATTATTGTTTTAAGTTTCACAGGTGAAGGATAGGGGCTGAAGACATGGAAAATGAGGTTTATAATTTACAAATGAAGATAACAATGCCTTCAGTTTCCTGTCTTAACATTGTGTTACTTCCTGATGTACATCACTCTCTGTCTTACAGACACACATACAAACACAACGTGGATTTTAGCAAGATAACTTATGAAACTGTGTTTCATACAATAGTTCTCATTCATTAAGTTTTGAATTAAAACAGAAATTGGTAGCCCTGATTCCTCTGTTTTCCAGTCAGTAAAGTTACTATATATGTATATATGTGTGTGTATATATATATATATGAATATATATATATAAAAGTAATAAGGGAATGAAACTGATTAATCTGGAAAAAAATCTTGTGTGGAGGAATGGTTAAGTGAAATAGGACACGTGGATGTTGGGCAGTTAGGAGGCAATGGGCTAGTGAAGTACCGTACTCAACTCACATGAGTCTGGCACGTACGCAGCTGGCTGAGAGCCAATCAGGCTCAAGGACACGATGCCCTTGAGCGATGGGGAAAGTCCCTAAGGCGGGATGGTGGCTAAAATAGGAGGAACTACCTGAAAAGAGTGGGAAATGTTAGCCAATCCTGAGCTTAGTTTTTGCAATATGTATGAGTTGATTATGTTCAAACTAGATAAAAGGCAACTGAGCTATCCATTAAAGTTGAAGTTCACTGTTCACTCATACTGAGCGTCTGTGTCTTCCTTCCGTCGACAACAATCTTGTGCTAACAGCACTGGTATTTTTATTGTCAAAGATATAACTATGCATGTAGCTTGCTTGCATTTTTCCAGAGCACAACTGAATTAACACTGTCATGACTCCCACCTAAAGGTCCTTCCATGCCATAAGATCAAAGCGACCCTGGAAGCTACAACAGAAAGGAATTATAATGTACACCAAATTACTGAGGCTGAAAAAGAAAACACATTTGCCCTTCATGTATTTTAAATATGTTGTTTTTCATTATGATGACTAAATGTCTCTCCTATGAACTGTACAGATTACATTAAAAGTGCTCCCTGCCTCTTTTTGGAAGTCACCATGGCTCCTGTCCAGAGGATGCTAACATTTAAAGATCACAGATTAAGCTGCTTTACTTCCCTGCTTTGAGTCAAGGTCAAGTAAAATTGAACAGCCCCTGACAGATGTTTGTCTTGTATGTTGTGGTGGTTTTACCCAGCTAGGCAGCTGAAGTCCACCACAACTGCTCTCTCAAAGGAAAACATGGAGAAAATATAATGGAAAGGGTTCAAGGATTGAGATAAGGAAGGGAATCTCACTTGACAATTATCATGGGCAAGACAGACTCAGCATAGGGAGATTAGAAAAATGTATTACCTATTACTAATAAGTTAGAGAAGTGAGAGACACGGAAAGCAAACTAAAAACACCTTTACCCCCATTCGCCCCTTCTACCTCCTTCCAAGTGGCACAAGGAACAAGGAATGGGGGCTGCGGTCAGTCCCTAACGCTTCATCTCCGCCGCTCCTTCACAGTCACTTTCTGCCCCTGCTCCCCATGGGGTCCCTTCCATGGGATGCCATCCTTCCCAAACTAATCCTGTGGGGGCTTCCCACAGGCAGCAGCTCTTCAAGAACTGCTCGAACATGGGTCTGTACCATGGGGTCCATCTGTCAGGAGCAAACTGCTCCAAGATATGTCCCAACACTGTAGAAAAGTTTTTTCCTTTCCATTTGCTAAAGCTCAGGGAGGAACATAGTGCAGAGATAAGTGCTTCTCTGAATAATAATAAGAAGAGAAGAGGCCTAAGCAAGATAATGAGGAACAGAAGACAACACTTTGAAGACGCTTGGGTCAAAAAGCAAGTTTCTCAGATTTTTTTCCTCTTCCAAAAGTCTTGAGGTCATAATTCTGCTTACAAGTAGACTGTAATTGATTCACGAGGGCTTTGCACTGCTTGTTTTTAATTTCCATGACAGTGTTCCCTCTACTCTGCCGGCTGTTTCTATGACCATGACTTCACTAATGATTTCTACCTGCTGTTTCTTGAAAGATTCTTTTCCAGTAACCATAGAACCTATCGCAAGGTTATGTTGCCTTGTGTTCATCTCCTGCTAGATATAATTGTCAGGATAATATTGTATTTAGAAGCATAGAATCATTAAGGTTGGAAAAGACCTCCAAGATCATCTGTGCCTTCAAGATTAAAGTACCTTTTTCCTCAATCAATACATTATTTTACTTCCTTTCTTCTCTAGTTCTCAAATGAAAAGGAAGTTATCACAATCTGCCATGTACATGATGTATTTCCTTCCACATATTAACTTATTAACATTTCAATTGAATTCCTGGAAAATCAAAACCAACCAACCAACAAAATAAAACAAAACAAAACAAAACAACAACACAAAATCAGAAAAATGTTCAAATGATTTTCTTTTTTTTTTTCTTTTCTTTTTTTTTTTTTTTTTCTTTTCTCTCTCTCTCTCTCTCTCTTTGCTTTTCAAGTATTATCATTATTTTTAATGCTCTTATTTTGGGTATTCCACTCTGGAATTCAAGCAACTGGAGGAGGGAATGAAAAGAGGCTGCTAGGCTTCCTTATGTGTGAGAAGCCATCACATTTTAGTTGGCTACTGGGTGCCAGAAGCCTGTATCTGTTAGATCTTTCTGAAGGTTAAGATATTTTTTGTTTCTTACAAACACACGTGTACATCTGTACATACATGCACCCATGCTTTCTCAGTTTGCTCCTGTCAGGCTGCCTGTAGTTCTCCTGATTTATTAGATTAAGTAATATCTCCACAATCTGTGAATGTTGCATCCTAGCAAGGTAAATTTTCATCCTTCATGTCAGTTCACCACTAGTGAGCTTTTTGCTAATAAAGGTATATTTTCTTTCAATGAACATGTAAAATACTTGCCTACATCACAGACTGTCTCCTTGAAATGATATGTGATAACCCCCTTAAGCATTTTAAGCTTGAATTATATATTAAGGTTTAACATTTATTGTAAATTGACTTATATTCTGCTTCCCAAATTCTGGATTTTTTAAAACACTGCTTAAGAAGGGTATTCTTCTGCCACAAAAATAGGTCTAGTTTCTATTTATAGCCCTGAAGTTGTATTTAAAATAAAGAACACAGCCTTAAGTTCCCCATGATGGATGGCAGAAGTATATCATACTGAGAAGTAGGACACAGCATCACAAAATCAGGCTGCCAACCTTACTTATTTGTTTTCATCTTTTTAAAAAATAAGAGGTGGGGATGGCATCTGGGTATGTGGATTTTGCCCTGTGACTGGCTCATAACCACAGGCAAAAAGCACATCTGCTCTTCACTCACATACAAATGTTCATTGACATGGTGAAGTGATGAATCCTGCAGGAAAGGGAAAGTAAGTGTGAAAGTCCCACAGGAACTTAGAGAATCACAAGCAAGTCAATATAAGAAAAGTGTACAGTCTTGTAAGGGGAATACTTTAACACTCTTATTTTATCTTGATTTATGCAGTGATTTCACATTTGGTCATTTGGGCAATGACTTTTCAGGCAACAAGACAAGTAAATGAATTACATTTTCCAAACATTTGCATAAACAAACAAGCAAACAAAAAACAAACAAACAAATTAAAACAATGATCTTGTGACAAATGTATACATCATACTGTATAAAACTAGAGTTTCAGATTTTCTTGCCAGAACTGATTTTAGTCCATTAAAAAGAGGCAAACATGTAAGGAACAATTAAACTGATGCATTCATATGTTAGAAGAAGTCATATAAGAGTGATTTTCCCAAGGAAGATGTTTGTGTTGGTCTCTAAAGATTACTGTGGGTCATGTGGTAATCATAATCCTGTATTTTGCAGGAAATGATTTCAATCAATCTTTTGACTTTGTATGAGGTGGCTCTTTGTCCTTGCAAGATTGGAATATATGTATTTTCTCTCTCATTATCTTTATTGAAAAATAAGTAAGAAGTCATTACTTCCACTCCTCTCCTTCATGCATTTATATTCACTTTTTTGAAAACATACGCTACCTTGCATGTGTGCACACTCCCTTGCACAATACCTACACATTTTTGAGCTGAGAGCAAATGTAGAGCACTTCTGCCTCCAAAACTGTAATAAATGGCTCGGTCTTCAAAATAGAACTATAATCAAAGTTTACAATTTATTAAAGGAATAGAGGTAAGCAAACAGTGCGCCGAGAGTCTCTGTTCCACCAAGACGCACACCAGTTACATCAAGCAGATGATTTTTATGTTCCTAGGCTAATACATATTCATTTACTACTTCTAAAAAAAACCACAGGGTTATTATAATTAGTTTCCGGAATCCAAACCCTCCTACTGGAGCATGCGTATCAGTCTCTGGTGGTCCCTCTGGGGGTCTCCGGGGGTCTCTCGTGCTGGAGGCTCATAGTCTTCCTCCCTCTTGTCCTTCTCCTTTGTCCAACTTGGCTGTATGTCAGAGACTTGTGCAATACCCCCCTGCAAGCTTTGTCTTTTAGTTGTTCTTCAGCTCTCCCTGTCTCCTTAATCTCCTGGCCAGATATCAGAAACTTGCATAGTGTCCCATGCAATAGTCATAATAGTTAGCAGTTATTCTAAAACCCCCCAGATATCAGAGACTTCAAGGAAAGAATAGACTTCTCTTTCCTTGACTTCTCTTTCCTTGACTATTCTTGGCGAGGCCAGGAAGGGGACCAGTAAAACCTCTGTATTGGACTTCCGGAGGGCTGACTTTGAGCTGCTCAGGACACTAGTTGGTAGAGTCCCTTGGGAGGCAGTTCTGAAGGGCAGAGGGGTCCAGGAAGGCTGGGCGCTCTTCAAGAGGGAAATCTTAATGGCTCAGGAACGGCATGTCCCCATGTGCCCAAAGATGAGCTGGCGGGGAAGAAGACTGGCCTGGCTGAACAGAGAATTGTGGCTTGAGCTTAGGAGAAAAAAGAGGGTTTACAATCTTTGGAAAAGAGGGCGGGCCACTCAGAAGGACTATAAGAATGTTTCGAGGCAGTGCAGGGACAAAATTAACAGGCCAAAGCTCATCTGGAGCTCAATCTGGCTACTGCCGTCAAAGACAATAAAAAATGTTTTTTAGAAATACATCAATGCTAAACGGAGGACTAAGGAGAATCTCCTTCCTTTACTGGATGTGGGGGGAAACTTAGTTACAAAAGATGAGGAAAAGGCTGAGGTTCTTAATGCCTTCTTTGCCTCAGTCTTTAGCAGGAAGAGCAGTTGTTCTCTGGATACCCAGTACCCTGAGCTGGTGGAAGGGGATGGGGAGCAGGATGTGGCCCTCACTATCCACGAAGAACTGTTTGGTGACCTGGTATGGCACTTGGATGTGCACAAGTCGATGGGGCCGGATGGGATCCACCCAAGGGTACTGAGAGAACTGGCAGAGGAGCTGGCCAAGCCACTTAACATCATTTATCAGTGGTCCTGGCTATCGGGGGAGGTCCCAGTTGACTGGCGGCTAGCAAACGTGATGCCCATCTACAAGAAGGGTCGGAGGGAAGAACCAGGAAACTACAGGCCTGTCAGTTTGACCTCAGTGCAAGGGAAGCTCATGGAGGAGATTACCTTGAGTGTCATCATGTGGCACTTACAGTGCAACCAGGTGATCAGACCCAGTCAGCATGGGTTTATGAAGGGCAGGTCCTGCTTGACGAACCTGATCTCCTTCTATGACAAAGTGACGCGCTGGGTGGATGAGGGAAAGGCTGTGGAAGTGGTCTACATTGACTTCAGCAAGGCTTTTGACACCGTCTCCCACAATATTCTCCTCAAGAAACTGGCTGCTCTTGACTTGGACTGGCACACGCTTCATTGGGTTAGAAACTGGCTGGATAGCCGTGCCCAAAGAGTCGTGGTGAATGGAGTCAAGTCCAGCTGGAGGCCAGTCACAAGTGGCGTTCCCCAGGGCTCGGTGCTGGGGCCGGTCCTCTTTAATATCTTCATCGATGATCTGGACGAGGGCATTGTGTGCACCCTCAGTAAGTTTGCAGATGACACCAAGCTATGCGTGTGTGTCTATCTGCTTGAGGGTAGGAAGGCTCTGCAGGAGGATCTGGATAGGCTGCACCGTTGGGCTGAGGTCAACTGCATGAAGTTTAACAAGGCCAAGTGCCGGGTCCTCCACCTGGGATGCAATAACCCCAAGCAGAGCTACAGGCTGGGAGATGAGTGGTTGGAGAGCTGCCAGGCAGAGAAGGACCTGGGAGTGATGGTTGATAGTCGGCTGAATATGAGCCAGCAGTGTGCTCAGGTGGCCAAGAAGGCCAAGAGCATCCTGGCTTGCATAAGAAACAGTGTGACCAGCAGGGCTAGGGAGGTGATCGTCCCCTTGTACTCAGCTCTGGTGAGGCCGCACCTCAAGTACTGTGTTGTTTTGGGCCCCTCGCTACAAGAAGGACATGGAGGTGCTTGAGCGGGTCCAGCGAAGGGCGACAAAGCTGGTGAGGGACCTGGAGAACAAGTCCTATGAGGAGTGGCTGAGGGAGCTGGGCTTGTTCAGCCTGGAGAAAAGAAGGCTCAGGGGTGACCTTATTGCTCTTTACAGATACCTTAAAGGAGGCTGTAGCGAGGTGGGGGTTGGTCTATTCTCCCACGTGCCTGATGACAGGACGAGGGGGAATGGGCTTAAGTTGAGCCAGGGGAGTTTTAGGTTGGATGTTAGGAAGAACTTCTTTACCGAAAGGGTTGTGAGGCATTGGAACAGGCTGCCCAGGGAAGTGGTGGAGTCACCATCCCTGGAAGTCTTTAAAAGACAGTTAGATGTAGAGCTTAGGGATATGGTTTAGTGGGGACTGTTAGAGTTAGGTCAGAGGTTGGACTCGATGATCTTGAGGTCTCTTCCAACCTAGAAATTCTGTGTGATTCTCTGATTCTCTGATTCTGTGAAAAGCCTACAAATACATTTCCTTTCAAGCTCTCTATTGACATGAATTGCTAAAACATTCCTTTGCAAGATACAAGAATTATATGCATTAACCACTCTGTTTTTCTTCGACTTGTGCTTCTACAAGGGTATGTAAGACAGAAGGTCACGTTCATCATACCATGCGGCCCTAGCATTGTTCCATACTAACACAAATCAGATGAACATATCTCACAAACCCCTTTTTTTTTTTTTTTTTTTTTTTTTAAATCCAAAATGTCAGTTGAAACTATAATGCTAGTTGTCATCTAAACCATTTTGTTTACTACTATGGGATGCTTGAAAGTAAAGCCCATCCATCCACAAAGGTTTCTAAACAACAGCTCATTCAGACATAACAGTAATGTTTCATTTGTTCCCATGGCTGTTTCTGTATTGTTCTCAGCTTGTCTGAATAATGAAAGCAGTAAGACAGAATACTGCCCAGCAACAGAAAATAGCAGAAAGGTTAGGAGGGCAGTTTGGAAAACAGCATTTCTTACTAGAGATTTGGGCAGATTTGATATAAAAACAAACGTGTAAGGGGAATAGAAAATGTAAAATTACTTCTGCAGAAGTAACTTCGCCACAGGGGAAGACAGTAGTCCAGCTGCCAGTTTTTGCTACAACAAAAGAGAATTATAAAAGTGATCAAGCTTTCAGATGTGTTCAGGTAAAGGCCATTGCTAATTCTGTGATTTCTTTTCAGTTTTAATGTTCTCCTGTGACATGCAGTGTTAATTATTTCTTGAATGTTGAAGTTTTACTGAGAACAAGGTTTACGTGGACTAAACAAATAGGTGCCTGCTGCTCCTATCAAATCCTGCAGTTATTTGTCAACCGTTTCTGCAAATCCATTACATATGTAATAGAAAGAACAACTGGCAGAGCAAAATAGCAGTCTAAAAAGAGAATCAAAGGTACCATTCTGGCAGTCCAACAGAATTAATTTATTTCCCAGTTATGGTCAGATACCTTAACTCCAAGTGTCTGGCAAAAGAAGCAACAACAAATCTGAGTCATAACTTAAAATCGTGTTCTTATATGACTATAGGAATACATGCAGCATTCCTCTTCCTCTTCCCCATCATTATCATCATCATCATTTTCCCTTAATGATTACATCATGACATCACATTATAACTTGCATTAAACCAACTTTTATTAACAGTCTCACCAGTGTCAAAAGTGTACTTTCTTTCTGAACTGCTATGGCAATGCGGTGAATGGACACATTAAATCTGACAAAAATCTGTGGTTGCTTTATATGACAGACAAAAGTCTCCTAGTTCAGCATGGTGAGATCATTAGAAGTCAGAAACATGAATAAATGGATTTATATATTTTCCCTAGAGTACTGATTTAAACATTTCTGGCTTACAATAAGAGAGATTACCGTTTAGATGTATAAATTTTATAGGTTTCCACTATAGAGCAGTTTAGACTTAGCAACAGATGAAGATCTGAAATATCTACCATAGATTTTACAACTTGATACTCTATATGTGCTCAGTGTGCTAAACACAAGCTGAACAGTATTTTGTGAATTCCCCATTGCATTACCCAGGAATATTTATTAAAAATATTCCAAGCTCTTGTTAATATTTACAATGTGTTTTTACCCTATTTGCATCTTATAGCACCACCTTTTTTCTTCCTTCTGCTTTTCTTCCCTGTTTGAATGAATGTGCTATCTGGAAGTCTCTGCCATTCCACATTATATCCTTGTGTTTCACGTTTCTTATGCATGTCTGAATCTTAACTCTGGTCTTTTCTTGGCTTGGTTCTCTTACAGTATTTTTCCTTTCTGTTTTAGGGAATTTTCTGGAGATCCTTCTCACTCCATTTGCATTTTCTGTAGCTGTTTCATGGACATGAAACAGCTATCATGGTCCTTGATCCTGTTATCCTTGTTAGTGTCCCCAAATAAGAATGATCTATGAGATCAAGTAGTGGCTGAAAACAGCTTGATATCTAACGCCATCTTAGCTGGCTTCTGGCATTACCTCATATGTCTGCTGTCCAATGAAGCTCAACATGATTAAAATCTCAGTGTCTCCCACAAAAATCTTTCCTTCTCTTCTCAACTGTGATGCTGTCTTTCTGCTGACATTTAAAATCCTCTTTGTCTGAGACAGTTTTCTCTTTCTTTATGCCTGAGCTATGTTTTATTTTGTCTTCTATGAAATCTTTCGTTCTTTCCAGCCATATTCTTTCTATTGTAAGTGTCTGATAGCGTAGCTATCCTTTCTCTGGACCTACCAATGTCTTATCCACCTTCTCAGCGTTTCATATTCAGACCAGAGATTGGCAGTTCAGTCTGGGTAAGAAGTAGGGTACAGATTTTCCATTAAAGAATGAATTTTATTGGCAGAAAAACAAGCAACCATAGGTTTTATGTGAAATTTGGAAACCTAGCAGTTATCCAGATGATTATTGTATTTTAATACCTGTGATATGATCAGACAGACAATTGAATGTTAGGCAACTGGGAAAAAAGTATATATCAGGGCTTACATATTAATGAAATATACGGTCACTCACTAAGCAGAGGTGGTTTAGACCCAGGTAGCCTTTCTGACTTTATCAGCTGGGTTTCTACTAGCCCTTTAATTTCTCTTATTGCTAATAGTGCCCTTCTTTGTGGCTTGGCCTAACAGAGTCAACACTTCTGGACAATCCCTCTAGAGAAAAAGCATTCTTCACAGACCAAAAGATTCTTCCTCTTCACCCCCACCCCCAAAACCAAACAAAATCGCCTTTAGAAGAATCTATTTCAGGCAATTTCTTCTTTTCATCAATATCAGTATTCCACTGTGTTGCTACTACATTGCTGGATTTCAAACACCATTCTAGCTACAAGATTCATTATTTTGTTTTCCATTAATCTTTAAAACTCTTCTTTTCTGTGACTCCATTCTACTTACCTCCAAAACAAAAATAAAGAAACATAACTGTTATGTCATTGAAGTGGTATTTTTCTCATCTCACTGTGTGAAATGCAGGCAAAGTATATGTGAGTTATAATGGCACTATGTTTGTCAACAAAGACATACAGACACTTTTAGGTATGATTCGTCTGAGTTGCTTTCTTCATCTATTTTATATTCAACAAAGTATACCCTGGACTGTGAAGTCAGTCTGTGCTACTGTGTCAGACAAAAGTCTCCTTTGCAGATATTTATAACTGGTAAATTAATTCCTTTGTGCCCAGTACCAAAATTAGGGTATACCATGTTATCCATTCTTCTTCTGGATGCCTTCAAGCTATTTGTTGTTATTTGTTATCTTTATATTAAGAATCATTAGCTTGTTTTGTATGTGTCTTCTCACATTTGGCTATCTGTAATATAGTAACACTCTGCAGCGTGGCACAATAACTAAAAAGAAGACAACTGTTTAAAAGAAACTTAAGATTTGTAGAAGTTTTTTCTCAGGTTTTCAAAGTTTCAAGGAAAATACAAAGAATGCATATCTATAGAATATAACCACTTCTGTTAATTTCCAATATTTCAGGATCCAATAGATGGCTTTTACCAAAGTAAAACTTTAATTGATGGAATCACTATAAATTCATGTTACATTGTTAAATTCTGTTGCTATGAGCTTGCTGTGGTACCCCTTACAGACAACTGTTTAGTGTTAGACATGAACATAAGCTTGTATGAGAATGACATCATGCCAAACCACACCAGTGGCTTTTACAAAAAAATCACCAGAACTATTACAAATGGACAATACTTTTGTGGTGAGATTACCTTTTGCTGAATATATTACAGTTAATTTTCATATAACCTGACCATTTTGTAAGGAGTTCTTTGTGTTTAGAATATCACATCTAATAAAGAAAACATTTTTTTTTTTTAAGGTTCACCTCTTTTCATACTTTTTTCACTTTTACAGATGTATCAGTTATCATGCTGATATTATTGGTAAAGCTATGTAAAGTTAGCTATCAGGCTGAATGATCTTTCTAAATGCTCTGGCATATTTTTAAGCAAATCTATTGCATAGTAGTTTGTAGAAAGTTTTTTTTTTTGATTTTTCAAGACTTGAATAGAAACAAACATGCCATGTTTTAGAAAAGTATCTAGATAAATAGTCATTATTTATTCTTGAAAACAGTTGCATCTCTGATGTGTTTATTAATGAAGTAAGCATTCTATATGTCTATTAACACAATAAGCATAAGGCCCAGCATTATTGCAAAAAAAGATTGCTCTAGTTAAAATACTGTTATCCAAGGTAATTGAATATGACATTTATCTAAGGTAAGGATCTTGATTTGTTCAGCTTAAGTTTTCTGTCTAGACATGTTTATATATTCTACAAAACTCAGACTAAATGTTTCAGTAGAACTAGGAGATATTACAGTTTATCATGTAAATGTATTCTTCTGTAAGAATCACTATGAGGGTGAATGAAGTAATAGTAGGAATGGAATTTCTGAATTCATTTGGTATTTACACAGTTTTTCAATCATATTGCAGTAAACAATATCTGCAACTTATACAGATGATTCCCTCTGTCCTCCTTCCCCATATGCACATCTTCATTCCAAATTTTAAGTAATTTTCTAATAGAACAATGAAGCAGAGACTTGTTTTTATGACAGTCATTAAACTGCTTTAAATTAGTCTTTGCCAAGGCTGTTAATGAGTTTTCACCATACAGTGAGTCACATTCAAAAATATAATAAATAAATAAAGGACAAAATAGGCCAAGGTAAAATAAACATACCAAGCAAACATCATGCAGCACAGGAAATATGTTCAAAGCCTCCTGTCACAGAAAAACAAACAAACAAACAAACAAAAAACAACACAGAATTCTTAACCTATGTTATTTAATGAAGTCATAAAAACAACAGCAAAATACAGAACAAACACACACACAGAAATCAGCTTGAAATACTGCTTCAAGCTATAGCAGTTTCTTAAATATTGTAGAACATGCATTTATGAAGAGAAAAATAATGATAAAGGTAGGAACATAATTGAAATACTTTTATTTGCTTTTAGATAGATGGTTGTATTGGGTTTATGTGGCAAGGGGCAGGTAGCAGGGAGGGGCTGCAGAGGTGGTCTCTGTGAGCAGAGCCCTACAGCTGTCCCATGTCAGATCAGAGCCAGCTCCAGACAGCCCCAAAAGGGACCCACTGCTGGCTAGAGCGAAGCCAGTGAGTGACATTACAGAAACACAGAATCACAGAATCTTCTAGGTTGGAAGAGACCTCCAAGATCACCTAGTCCGACCTCTGACCTAACACTAGCCAGTCCTCCGCTAAACCATATCATTAAGGTCTACATCTAAACATCCTTTAAAGACCTCCAGGGACTCAACCACTTCCATGGGCAGCCCATTCCAATACCTAACAGCCCACACATTTTGTGTACGTTGGTTAGGCCTCTGGGAGAGCAGATTGAAGAAAGGGAAAAGCCTGTGCGCAAAAGCGGCTGGGAGCAGGAGGAGTGAGAACCAGCCCTGCAGACACCCAGGCCAGTGCAGCAGGAGGGCAGGAGGTGCTCCAGGCACAGCAGTTCCCCTGTAGCCTGTGCAGAGGCCCCTGGTGGAGCAGGCTGTCCCCCTGCAGCCCATGGGTCCCACATGGAGCTGATCTCCATGCTGCAGCCTGTGGAGGAGCTCCTGGTGGAGCAGGTGGATCTGGCCTGGAGGAGGCTGCGGCCCATGGAAAGCCCCGGGCCAGAGCTGCAGCCTGTGGAGAGGAGCCCACGCAGGAGCAGGGGTCTGTGGGGAGCTGCCACCCATGGGGGACCTGTGCTGGAGCAGTTTGGCCCTGACTGTCGAACCCGTAGTATGAAACCATGTTGGAGCAGTTCTTGAAGAGCTTCTGCCTGCGGGCAGCCCCCACAGGATCAGTTCAGGAAGGATAGCATCCCATGGGAGGGACCCCACATGGAGCAGGGGCAGAGAGTGACTGTGGAGGAGCGGCAGAGATGAAGTGTTACAGACAGACTGCAGTCCCAGTTCCTCTTTCCTCCTCTATGGGAGGATGTAGAAGAGGGTGGATGGCAGAAAGATGTTTTTAGTTTGCTTTTAGTTTCTCACTTCTTAATATTCTCTCATTTTTCCAAGACCATATGGGTCAGCATTGTGAATATTTTACCCTCTTTTACATATGAGCACTCTCTATAAGGCAAATATTGAGATTCACATGGGGCCACACATTAGACAATTTTTTAATGTGCTGACATGACATACCTTTTGCCTTGGACTTCCAGCAGGCTCAGCAATGGATAATGCTGTCAATATAATGACTTCATAAGTCCCTACACCAAGTTGACTGTCATCTCTCTCTTTTGTGAGTTATAAAACAAAATCCAGACATACATATGATTCCTTTTTCTTTTACTACACTATTTTACTTTTTACTTCAGGAAAAGCATTTGCAAGTCAGTAACCTCTATGATTAAATGTTGTCACTGTACATTCAAATTTAATTTCTCTCATGCTCTTATGTTTAAAGATGAGTCATAATAAATGGCTGTGGTTGGTTTTATTTTCCCTCCTACTCCTTTACATGTACTCAGTGAATCTCTACACAAAATGTGAATTTCTTCAAAGTCTGGGTGTGTCCCAAATCATAATACCAGAAACACAAATGAAAATTACAACTCATCTACTTTCACGCATAAGCCTTCTGGTCTGTTCCAGTCAAATGCAGGAACTAACAAGAGAGTTCCTGTTTATTGGTACAATCTTATTAGTGGGAAAACAATGGATTAAGTGATTATACGTCCCTTAGTTCAATCATTTCTAACAAGAATGAGGGAAGAATGACACAGTCATTCAATCAGTACTTTGTGGATGAACACTAAACAATGTAATTGTTGAGTGAATTTTGTTTCCAGTGTAGAATTCACACTGAAACAAACAAACAAACAAACAACAACAACAACAACAACAAACAACAACTTGGTCTTTCCACAAAACTAATTAGAAACCTCTGTGTTAAAAGATTACCCTTTTGCACTATCTTAAGAGCACACTGAGCAACATTCTGAAAGCAAAAGCTAAGCATGTAGATTTCTGTTTGAGATTTTGTTTGCTGAAATGTCATATAACACTGTAGTTGTGATGAGATAAAGAAGTGATACACTAAGGGAAAATGGAAAACAAAAACAAAAACAAAAACAAAGCTGGCCTTCATACAAAGCTATGTAAAACACAAATGCTTACTAAACATGAGCTATTTTGATTTTCCCACAAAAGTTTAGTCCATCTTATCTGCTTGGAAAGGTTTCTGAATATGTCCTCAAAACATTTTATGCTAGGGGGCCATGGAAAGCCATCACAGACTTTTGTAATTTTTCATGCAGGATGAGCAACCCATAAAGAAAACATTCTTTGTGTCCTTATGGGCCTTCACTGAATGCATTTCTAGTCTCATCAGAGGAAGACTTCAGAGGCCTAAGACAGAAATTGAATCAAACTTCAAAGTTAGAATAAGGAATGTAGAGAATCTCTTTGAGGAAGAAGTCGTCAGTCCCATGTCATGACTGATGCTTGAAGACTGAAAAAACAGACCAGAGTTAGGCAAAGTGAAAATGATGGAGAAAACTTTCCATCAGTGGGAATACTCTCTTCCCCCCAGCTTTTGAGAAACTGACCCTGAGTTATCTTTGCTGAGCTATCTCACTCTTGTGTACGTCTACAAAATACCTTTAAAACTGCAACATCTTTTTTTTTTTTTTTTTCCCCCTACAGACTTTCAGCAACCACTTAAGCACTAGTGGTGCTTCAGACACATTGACAGAATAGCTGTAGTTTGCCTAAAATAATTGCAAATAATAGCCTACCTGTTTAATCTTTTAAAATCTATCTAATGGATGATTTTAAAAGGGGCAGTAAGTAGGATGTGTGGAGTCCATAGTAATCGTTCTCTAATGTACTGGCATCTACGTACAGCCTCTAAGGACTGTTCCCATGCCAGTGACTTCACCTGGGGTTCTCTTCTTTAATATATGTTTCTACACATTAAAGACTTTGAATATTGACTTTGTTGATCCTGGTTCAAGGAGGATGATGTCTGTATGTCCGTTCAACCTGGAAATATTCTACAATTCTGATCCTAGATATTACATAAACTTTTAAGGAAGACAGTAATGACTAATGACTAATACTTAATGCACCTTAAAAAAAAAGTTTTTTTTTTTTTTGTTTTGTTTTGTTTTGTTTTTCTGTGTACTTCCAGAAAAGAGTGCATGCAATACATTTCTAGGTGAGCTTCTGTCAGTGTGATTTTTTTAAAACATTTCTGTTGCTAAGAAATATCCAGATACAGAAAATGAATATTGTAAAATGATTCATAGACTTTTGTGTCTATCACTTGATTGTGACAGCAAATTAGTTTGTTAGTGGCCAGAGAGCATGACTACACTCACGAGAAGGAGCCCTTAAAGGGCAACAGAAAGAGTGACTGCATTCTCTCATCCCCAAAAGAAGATAATACAACCAAAAAAAAAAAAAAAAAAAAAAAAAGGAAAAAATGATGGGAGTTAGCAGTGTTTCTGTTAGCTCTTCTTCATTCCAAGGAAGGAGTGTAGAAGTAATCTCTTCTATGGCACTTTAATCTACCTCTCCCTCTTTCTCAGTTCTGCCAAGATAATGCATGACATGTTTGAAGAATTTTAATTCCAGCCTATGCTGTTCTGCTCTCCTGTCTGTCTTTAATTAATACACATTTGCCTTTCCAGTGCACAGCCAGAGTGATGTTATCTTTACCCTGACTTGTTTTTAGGCTTTTACTGAAGTATAGAAACCTACCAATCTAACATAGTTAGGTATATAACTTGAGAAGACTTCAAAGAAATCATTTTTCAGCCAAATGGATCAGATATTTGCAGGCTGTGACTGTGAATTATGGAAATAATAAGCTAATAAACAGATTCTCATACAAACTTATAAGAAAAAACTCCATGATCACTTCATCTTCTGATTCAAGGTCACATAATTTGAGAAATATACCGCAAAGTCTGGTTTTAAGATGTCAGATGAAAAGAAACTTACAAATGGAAACTCAGCAAACTGGAAGGGTCTGTGAGGCCAAAAAGGAAATGTTTACCTAAAAGTTACTAAAAATAAGTAAATGTTGCATATGGTCATTATTATTATTATTTTAAATTAACACAGAATTTAAGAGACACATGGGAGAAGTATTAAGTAAAGCACCTCATTTTTACCATTTTGGAATGCAGCAGCATTTAAAATTATTCCCTCTGACTTTTCCCAGGTACACAATATCAGAAAACTCATGACCCTTAAGTAACACTTCATTATTTCCATTCATTCTGTAAATAAATATACAGCTGTTTTTCTTTTCCTTTGTGCCCCAAAATCAACTGCAGAAGACTGTAGCATTCATTAGTTTACTTTAGGCATCCAGGACTACGCCTACACATCTGGAAGCTTAAAACTTAGAAACTCTATTATGAAGATAAGCTTTTTGAAGTAGAAACTGCCTGAGTTTCAATAGTGCTCGAAGGTACACAGCCTAGACCATAGGGCCTGTCTCCTGACAGATAATTTGCAGAGAAATTTTCTGAATATCCCACATTACAATCTGTGCTTCCTATCTCACAGTGTTACTAATGGATTGAACAGTGAGGCAAATTATTCTCATGTAAAGAAATTGAATAGCTGTCAGAGATGGTCCTCAAATGTGCCTTAACCCAGATGTCTCTATAAGAACTAACAACATTTTATTTTTTTGTACTACTTTTTCCTCTAATGTTAAGTCAGTCAACCAAGGAATAATATATATATATATATATGTTTATATATATATATATATATATATTTTTTTTTTCCAGAACTGAAAAGCATTTATTTCTGTTTCTTCACCTCTTTTGAGTGGTGCTTATATTGCTTTTCCTAAGTAACAGGAACTATCACTTTTTTTTTTTTTTTTTCCAATAAATATGCAAAAGAATATAATAATAGAGATGCTGTTTACAGCTTGACAAGTGGCACACAGTGTGGGGATAGAGCTTTTGTCCTGATACCCAGCAGTCAGACAGAACAATGTTTCTATCTTTTTAGATGTACTATTTTGGAAATTGTAGGACACAGACTCCCCAGCTTCAATGGCTTATTTTTAAATACAATATAGTTCAGCTGCAAGATATTTGAGAATCTAATGCTATCTGCACAGTCTTGTAGCCTCCTTGTGAAATTCAGGTTCTTAGATCTATTTCTAGAAAGACTGAATTATTTTTGGTGTTGTTCTGTTTTCTTTTTCCCAAAGGTTTGATAGATTAGTATTTGTGTTAAATTGTAAGTGCCGGTAGAAGTACATGATTACTGGATTCTCTCCCATTCACATGGGCACAAGTTCTGTCTGACAAACGGGAAAACAGAACTCTGCCTCAGAACTATGAAAGAAAATTTTGTAGGGGTGATAACATGAGACAACTTGCTTTAGGAAAGTATTGTTATTTAGGTCCTGTCTAGGAGACCTAAGGGAACCCCTTACTTTAGGGGAAGTAAAACTTCCTAAAGCATTTAAAATGTAGGAAATACATTAAGTTTAAGAAGAGGATAAAAGCAAACAAAAAAAAATAATCACCAGAACATTGTTTTCCCATTAGTGTGGAGTTTTTACTCCACAGAAAGTTCTCAGAGCAGCAGAAATTTTTCCAATATTCCACAGGATTTAAAAATAAATAAATAAATAATTACTCAGATAAAAAATACCCAAAGCTTTTCAAAGAAAGAAAGAAACACAAGAACACAAGAATCCTTCCATCCTGAAGTTTATTTTGTTCAGTTAAAATTAGTTTTTTTTTGGTTTTTTTTTGGTTTGTTTTTTAAGCATTCATAGAACATTTTTGGTGTTTGCCATATAGAGGAACTTACTTTTCTGACTTTATTTCATTCAGATTATCTGAAGTATCATCTTGGATCACAGCTATATCTTCAGTCTATTGTGTTTGTAAATGCGGTGACTCATTAAGTATTTTGCTGCTCCAGAATTTACATGCTATAAAAATCCCAGCTCCCCACTAAAGTTCTTTTCTCCGTTTTGCGTTATCATCTCTGAAGTTAAAAAACAAAACAGAACAAAGCAAAAAACACAGCTGGGCAGGGTGTGTGTGTGTGTGTGTGTGTGTGATACAATTTCAATAAGGGATAAAAGAATATGGCTTAAAAATTGATACAGTTTCTTAAACTTTGTGCTAGAGTTGTTTCAGTAGATGTTTGTGGGTGGCATCCCTGCCCATGGCAGGGGGTTGGATCTAAGGTCCCTTCCAACCCAAACCACTCTATGGTTCTCTGATTCTATGCTCAACTACAGGTAAGAGCTGCTCAGCCTGTGCACGGTATGCATAATTGGTCCCTTTATTACTTTGCTTCAGTTAAGAGAACACAACTTTTGCAGTTCTTCTCCTTCCTGTTTCTGTGTATTTCTAAAATTACCTTGTGTTTGCTTCTATTCCTGTTCTCTCTGTTCACAACAGCTCTTTCAGCCTGTCAGCCTTTAAATGTTTGTTTCTAACCATGTCGATGAGGCATAGACTTCAGCCTGTGAAGTCCAAAGCTCTTTCAGTCTCTGCAGTTGTCAGCTTGGGCTTAGCTCTCACAACTTAGAGGTCAGATGTACATATCTGTGAATATTTGACATGTAAGAAGACATAGCCTCCATGTTTCTTACTGGACAAGATATTTGTGAGCAATGTATGAAATCAAAAAAGACGCTGTACAACCACTTTGTTCTTGGGAGTCCAACATTTTGATCTCTGATGTCTGAATCACATCTCTACTACCTATGATATGGAAAAGATGTGATGTCTTTAAGATGTGCTACCCAGCCCAGGTTGTCACCCATTAATGTCCCTCACTTCACTGTCTGTCACTTCACTGCACATACAGCACAGTCACAGCACAACTAGCACAGTCTATGAACCCCAGATTTCTCTAGTCCCCAGTCAGAATACTGGGACTACTGCTATTATGCTTACTAATCTGCCTGGCCTCTGTAAATCCTATGAAGATGAAGTCTTAAAGGTGTAAATCATACCTTAGAAAATGTGCAGGTAGGGAGACTGTCTTGGAAACGCATTCATGGCAACTTTCCCATGTGGAAGGTAAGCATTTCCAGCTTTGGATTTACCATTTATGAACTTCAGCCAATTTTCTTCAGCTCTTTATTCATCTCCTGTAGTGTAAACTGCTGCGTATATGTTTTTACAAAGCCATGTCTTGACTGGAGTTATTGCCATTAAACAGTAGAACTCCTTTCAAATCACAGATGAAACTACAAACAGCTTTGAGAAACAGTCAATCGTATCTCAAGGGAAATTAAAAAATCCCCCCGCCTCTGACTACCTACATTTAACCTATTTTGTATGGGATTTTTACACTATTAAGCACAGGGGAAATAACGCTGCCAATGTTTAAGACCCTCAGGCTTCCGTCAGAAATGGTCTGCTTACAAGAGTGAATTCAACAGTAAATATTTAAACTGTACTCAGATCATTATATCAGTATCACAAAATTAGCTCCCAGTGGAAGTCTGAGTTTTTTCTCCTAAAGAGGAAACCCCTCCTCAGTTCATTAGCTTCTTTTCCATATCATATTGCAATAAAACAAACAAAACAATTGAAAAAGCACTTAATTAATTTTAAGTTTCCTGAAATGATTTGTGTAATATGAGGCTGCTGGTGCACAAAATTTGTAAAATTTATACATTTAATGAGCACTGAAAAGAAACTCTAATTATTTTTCTCAGCAAGCTGAAAGTCTTTTAAATTTCAGAAATGCTTTTCATCTATCGATAACCTTCTTTGTGTATTAAAAGATAAAGTTTCTTCATAAAGATCATAACCTGACCTTTCTGAATTAAAATACCTGCTCTAGGGAACCTGCTTTCGCAGGGAGGTTGGACCTGATGATCTCTTGAGGTTCCTTTCAACCCCTACAGTTCTGTGATTCTGTGTGATTCTGTCATTGTTTTGAAGTCAGAAGTACCAGGCAAATTGACACAAAAGGCATACCCACCATAGTTGTTGCTAGTAGAAAACAGCTGGCACAGTTCAAAATCCATCCCGTTCTCTTCCACCACCCATGTAAATCAGCTCTTTTCACAAGGCTTCATGCTGGGAGGTGTGCAGAGGAGTTATCATGTCTGATTAAGCTGTCTGCAAAGTATTATCTGTTTGTTTATGAACTCACAAAGCAATGAGGACACAGCAAAATTGTCCAAGTCCAGTGCCTCATGCCTGTTATTGCTGCCCCCCTTAGACAGTGAGGGAAGGAGAGATGCAAATTATAAATGCAGATGCTGACTTCACTTTTGTAATACTCCCAGAAACATGTACTTGCTTCCTGGCAGCAATGGTAATTTGGTGCCAATTTTGGTAATTAGATCATTTTTACATGCCTTAATAACAACATTCAGCAATGTACATTAGGCTCCCGCGTGGACAGAGTCATTAATGCTTTGACTTTTTCCTCTTGAGGAAGCAGTGGGCTGAATAGTAAAATTAGGAATTAGTCATGTTGCCAGGAAGTAAGGGGTTTATATATACAGCATAATCTTTTCTGAGCAGGACTGTGATATATTATTGCAAGGGTTGCAAAAACAAAAGTTCTGAATGAAGGGTAATAAAGAATTTTCAAGAAAACTTTACTCTTTCTTTAAATTTCTAAATTATTTAATCAATAGAGAAATGTGATCTGCCAAACTAGGTATATTTGACATTAAAAACTAATTTTACATAAAATTACAAAAAATGTCATTAGTCTTTCTTAAAGCCATTTACTTCTGTTCTGTACCTATTAGCAAAGTTTCATATATAAACATGAAAGAAAATTTAAAAGCCCATTATTTAGACAAATATCAAATCTGTTCTAAAGAACAATTACCCAATTTAAATTTTAGTTGTATGTATGTCCAATTAGCAAGCCTGAATCTAAACCTTAGATCTGAACTCTGGATTCAGGATTTACATGTCAACTTTCTTTTAATTGGCTAACACTCTGTTCTAAACTCTTAAGCATGTAGTTTTGGAGTTTGAACTCACTGCTGTGCTTGGCTCAGAAATGTTTTTAAAAAGGTTCAGCCTAGAACATGGAATCCTGTTCAGGTCTGTGTTTTCAAGAGTTGCTTTGTTTTATTTTCCACTGCTTTTACTGTTTGTGCCATTTGCCATGCCTGTGGCTGTATGATACAGTGACTTGTGTTGAGCAGAAGGATCAGATAACCATGTCATTTCTTTTGTGTTCGAGAAAAAGCACTACACAGCAAAAGAAGAACAAATTTGTTCTAAACATTGGTCTCACACTGAATCTTCATCAGCAAAGGATTCAAGCACCAAGCACCTAGCAACCTCGTCATGAAATCTTTATCGATTATAAAATATAGAGCTGCAGAATGCCAAATTTCACCTGAAAGTCCTAAAATCCCATTCCAGTCATTTTTCACACCCATCCTTCTTTAGGGTCCTAGTTTATAGTAACATTTTGGTCAATTTATCTCCTTCCTGCTCCTACTGAATTGTCTTTGAAATGTCTAGCAGGTGCAACATCACCCTATGCCTGTGGTTAAAAGCGTGATAATTTTTCCAACATTCAGCTTTTGTTGTATCCATAACTCTGGAGTCTATATTGTGAATTACAGATTTCAATTTCAGGAATCGCATCTTTATTTTAATGTATAATTGATGTTTATGTGTACTGTAATTCCAAGGTTTTGTGGCAGCCAGTTACAAAAACATTTTATATGAACAGGATGGCAGCTGACTTCCCTTTCTTTGGTTTATATCACTCGTATGGATATCAAATAGACAGGTATGTCAAAGACAGCCTCTAATTTGTATACTAAACATAAAAAGAAGAAAGCTTTTGCAACGCAGAGTGATTCTGTCAAAAGATTGCTATATACAGGTACTTATTCTGCTTCACTACTCATTTGCATATGAAATCCTTCTTGACAGATCTCTGAGTGCAGAGTAAATTAGAAAAGTTAACCACTCTTTATCCATTATTTATGTTTTGTGCAGTCTAAAATAACCAAGTTTTCTTCACATACAGTATGCCAAGGTACAAAATTGGTATAAAAACTAGATCCATAACATATTTTTGTATTCATTTTAAAAAACAGTGTTAGCAATGTTTTTCTGTTTAATTAACCACTAACATTTTAAAGTGTCAAGATGCACGCAGCAATGGAGAACTTTTGAAACTATACTGCAGACAACAGACAAATGATTAACTAAAATAAGTGAAGAGGATTTTGTAATGGACTCTGTAGTGCTAATTGATATGAAACAATAGAAAAGCTGGCAAAAGCTTGAAGGGAAAACATTCAAGCTGATGTGATGAGATCCAGGAGAACTGATAACAGAGGATATATTGATAAGTATCAAAGTATCATCATCTTAACTTAGACCAAAGAAAAATCAAAAAGAGTGAAATATATATATCTATCAGTTTCAGGCACTATCTATTTTATCTTGTTGTTATTGTTAAATTTGAAAAGAAGGCCAAGTAAACTAAGGTTTTGGCTTGATTCAAATGGTATACCCTCACTCTTTTTTTTGTCTTTCTTGGTTTTCTTTAGCTGAAGGAAGAAGACAACTTTTTATTTTATTTATTTATTTATTTTCTAATACAAGATTCCTGCTTTTCATATGCTCAGAACTGCTATCATCTAGATAAGCCTAAGTATTGTGTATTTGTTTGAAGACTTCTTTTTGATAACTTTTTTTTTTTTGATAACTTCTCCCATGTTTTTCTACTTTGTAAATGCTTCAGCTGAAGAATATTTTATGAGACTCCCACTCCCTTCTGCCTCCAGCTGGTTATTAACGATGTCCTCTCACTCATTATTATCTTCAGTTATGTAGCTCCCTGCATAGCCATACAGTGAAAAATAGACCAGTGAAATGATCCAACCTAAAATAAAGCTTCTTCTTGAAAGTTGTTTCTTCTTTTAGGCATGGATCATTAAACAGAACTATCAGATGAACTATTGGACCCACAAAGTAAGGAGGATAGCAATTTCCAGTGACAAGGAGAGAAAAAAGGTTCTGGAGGCAGATGGGATGTGAATTCATGGTAAGTGCCCTTAGGATAAGTGATGGAAAGGGGACCCAGCAGTTGCATGATGAGTGGTCTCCCATGAAGTAAGATGTGCTGTTTAGCCTGAAGAAATTTAAAACACAGTTCTTACTTCCCATATTTGTATCTTAATTATCTGCATGTAAACTGCTCTGGCAGGCTGGGAAATATGGATAATTTCTCATTGTGCTGAAGACATCTGGTTCAGAAGCTCACAGAGACACTGAGCAAGCAAAAAGAATCAAAACTCTTTAGCTCAGTGATTCATGCATTTTCTTGAAGAAGGGCACCCACTTTCCAAGAATTTAAACTGTATTTTACATGTTTTATACTGTGTGTATTTTGTTTAGGTGAAATGATTAAAAGCTTTTTTTGCTGAGGTAAATACTTGATTTGATTTTCTTGAGTTGGAAAAGTCTCCTACGTCTGAATCACATTTCAAACTCATCACAATCTGGGAAATCTGCAGGAGTGCTGCGTGGAATTTTCCATAAACTGGTGCCACAATAATGTGCAACTGTGTAAAGTTCAGTTTGCAAATATGCAGGAAAAATCTCAGAAGTTCTGTAGATATTACGCAGGTCTATCTCCTGCAAATACTTTTGGTTAAATTAATGTCATACTGATTTCTAGTAGTAAAGGTGTTATGAAAGAAAGACCTTGCCAATTTCTAGGAAGAACTATTTGATAATGTAGGATCATCTGAAAACTGAAAATTATTCATTTTTATTACTTTTTTTATTTCAGGAAATTTAATTAATGGACGTTTATGTAAGTTGAAAAAAATGTTCACAGAGCCATACATTGAAGACTAAAATGGATAACAGTATAGTAACAAATTCATAAAGGTATCATAGAAAAATTAAAAAGTACCCTCTGATCACAAGATAAGACAAATTTTCTAAAGTAAAGAGCAGACTATGAAAGATATTTTGTTACTGAAACATGCAAATAGGTGCATAGTGGGATTTTTTAGATGCTAAATACAAAAAACACTTGAGGAGGTTGGCTGACTCACTTGCATTGATTTCAAAGAGGGTAGAACTTCATTATCATCAGTGACATAAGAATATCAAAAATGTAATTGAAATTTCACAAAATGTGCATATACAGAATATGTGTCATGGTGTGCATATGTATCATGGTGGTGACAAAGAGAGATTTTTTTTCTTGATTACTTGAGTCTCTGAAATGCATGACGTACGTGTTTTCAGAATGTTGATAGACAAGTAATGCATCATTTATCTAAGGCATGCTTTTGCATAGGTAAGCTTTATCATGAGGAAGAAGTGGGTACAAGGAGCCTACTCCTTCCTTGCCCTGATCCTTCAAGGCAGTGAAAGGTGTCCCACCATCAGTTAGCTGCCTATGGGTGTCTGGGCTCTAAAAGGAAACAAAGATTCATACCTGTGTTGGTTTTACCGTGCTGGGCAGCTGAACATCATAACCGCTCTCTCACTCCCCCTCCTTTGATGAGGAGGGGGAGAAGTAAAGCAAAGAACAACTCACGGGTTGAGATAAGGATAATTTAATTAAAGGGAAATAATAATAATAATTAAAGATTATTATGAACTAAACAATTTAACTAAAGGGAAATAAAAAGGGAAAGGGAAAAAAATAAAAGGGAGGAAAACAAATAAAACAAATGAAGGCTATGTGGAAGTGCAGAGGAAAGAAATTACTCTCTACTTCCCACAAATGAGTGATGAATGACCACGTCTTTGAAGCAGAGCCTCAATGCATGTAGCCGGTGTTCAGGAGGAGGACCGACATTTTCACAATGAGCGCCCACCCCTCCTCCCTTCTTCCTGTTTCCACCTTTTATTGCTGAGTGTGACATCATATGGTATGGAATATCCCTTTGGTTGGTTTAGGTCAGCTGCCCTGGTGATGTTTCTCTTCTCACTTTTTGCCCACCCTCTAGGAGGATTAGAGAGAGGCCCGATGCTGTGCCAGCACTGCTCAGCAGCAGACACAACACTGGTGTGATAACACTGCTGTTCCAGCTACAAGTGCAGAGGACAGCACTGTATGGGCTGCTGCAGGGAAAGTTAACATTCCAATCAGACCCAGTAGAATACCTTTGAAGAACCATTTCTAGCAGCCAACTGTTCTTACTTACTGAGAGCTGGGTGTGAGACTGGGGCTCTGAGCAACAGCCTGGCTCATGAAACAAAAATGCTAAGGTCAGGCTTGGGCCTAGAGAAGGAGGCTCCAGGCATGTAACTATTGCAATCTGAAGCTCTGAGTTATCCAGCACTGGGGTACAGGGCAACATGGAGTGTCAGGAGATTAAATTTAACCGTTATTTTCTTAGGCTAGTGCGAGTCACTGGTGAAGGTGCAGGATATTACAGACCTTTCACCATATGGCTCTAACAATTTTGACTGAAAAAAATGAAATTGAGCATTTAATTTATAGCAGAATGGAGGCATGGCACTAGTTTGATATCAGGCAGAATGAGAATTAAGCTAATGGCAATTTAAAACCAGGCCCTGAATGAAGAAGTACTGTTCCAGATTTAGGTGTTTCAGGCTTCTTTGATTATATTGGGTTCCTTATTTGATTTTCAAAACAATTCATAAACAAAACAGATATATGAGCTCAATCTATTCATGAGAGCATCTGTAACTCTATGACAAAACTATTCTCTGTTGCCTTCGCAACAGAGAATCAATGGGAGCTTAAAGTGGCACATATGTATAAGCAGTATGCTGATCTGAAATCATAACAAGAATTCCATCATTTAAGAAGAAGCTCTGAATGTTTTTAAATATAACTTTAAAAATAATTTTAAGTAGAAAATTACTACTCAGTGTTCAGTGACACACATAAGAGCAGCCAGAAACAGTATAATTGTACTTGTCGTTTGCATAAAAATAATACTAAGAAAGAACGTGTTATGGTCAGAAAGATAGAACTGACAAGCCAATGAAAGCTGTAGGAAATAACATAATCCTTGTATTAAATATTTCTGGTTTGAGACAATGGATTTCTGAAAGAAAACCTAAAAGCAATTCTTTACAGTTTTAAATCTGTAGAGTTCAAAAACTGGTGAGATATTGCTCTTTAAAATCTGTCTCTAACAAGCCACATAAAGAAAACTTTGCTGAAGTAGGTATTGACAAAAGCAGCTAAGAGAGTACTTAAAACTGGGAACACAAGCAAACCAGTTGGTCCAATCAGTCTACATCTTAAGGGAAATAGCAAATAAATTCACATAAACCACTGCCAGTGCAGTTTTTAAACATCATGAAAACTGAAGTGATACAGGAACCCAGCAAAAAGAAATATCTGGTATTAACTTCATCTCCAATATTTAAGAAAAATGTCAGGTTGTTGTTCTAGCTTTTTCCTAGTTCTTCCATTAATGGCTACAATGTTCTCAGTTGTGTTCTTATACATTTTATCACAAACCATTGGCTATCTACAAACAGCCAGATTTATGAAGTATTTTATAATAAGGATAAATGTTCCATCTACTACGTATTTTTTCAGAAAATTTTAATATTGACTTTTGCAGTTGTATTATTAACACTTCGTCTTATTTCTTGACAACTTAACAGTTTATTATGCAAACAGCTACTGTGCAAATATCATGTAGTGCTCACTACTATGCGTATCTTCATTCCATAACATGATTGTTCATAGTACAGGGGAAACTCAAAGAAGTAGGTGCATTGTGGTTAATCCTGAAAGATTCTGAGTGTTCTGGCTCTCACCCAGTGAGGCACCTAGGCACATATTTACAGTATCGCTAATGGATTTTTTTTTTTTTTCAAGAGATACTGAAATTAAAGGCTTTGATTAAAGCATGTGATTAAAGGCTTTGTTGAAGCTACTCCAGGGTGCTCAGGACCACCCATGTCTTATAATTCCATGTTTGCTGTCAATAGGTTTTCAGAATCTGGCCTGTTTCTAATACCACTTTTTAACATCAATATTTAAAATAAAGTTTTTGTTTGTTTGTTTATTTTTTAAAGTTTCTTTGCAGTTGTTTTGAAGCATGGCAGCTGTGGGAAGTGTCAGTGTGGTCTTCTCTTCTCCTCAAGATGTTGGTATTTACATGAAGCCAAATGTAACTACACCTTCTATCATACCTCACCTCTTTTTCCATACTCTCCTCCACTCCTTTTCCTACAGAGCTATTATTGATAATAACCTTCTAGTCCAGTGAAGTTACTATTCACTGGAAAATAAATAAATAAATAAAATAATAATTATAGTCTAGCTGGAAGTGCCATGTCTGAGTGCTTTCACTGGTGAGAAACTGGACAGATGCAGCATAGACCTAGTAAAGTCTCTTTAACTCTGTGTGTGATTCTCAGTTTAAAGGAAACAAATCCCACACCCACAACTCTGAATACTTGTATTTTGACAATGTAATGGACTTATTTTTGAAGACAGATTTTCACTGGTGACAGAAAAAATGTTAAAGTATGTACCTCATGTAGATTGTATATATTGAGAGCAGTTCTGAGTAGAACCTGGGTTTATGTGGCAAGGCTTTGGTATTGGGGAGAGGAAGGGAGGTTTACATGCAGTGGTGGCCTAAGTCAGACCAGAGTCAGCTCCAGCTGGCTTCAAAAGGAGCTGCTGCTGGCCAGAGCTGAGCTGAGAGCAATGCTGCTTGGGCCTCTGGGAGAGGCAGATTGAAGACAAGGAAAAAACCTGCTGTGCAATAGCAGATTGGAGAGAGAAGTGAGAACGAGCCCTGCAGATGCCAAGGTCAGTGCAGCAGGAGGGTAGGAGTTGCTCCAGGTATGCAGCAGCAGTTCCCCTGCAGGCTGTAGACAGGCCCCTGGTGGAGTAGGCTGTTGCTTGCAACCCATGTGTCCCATGGAAGAGCAGGGAGAATGTGGGAGTAACATGGTAGGGTTTTATTTAGCTGTCAGTGTGAAATCACCACAGATGCTCCAGCTGGCCACTGAGAAAGCCTTCTGAGAAAGGGCTTCTGCCAATGCCTGAGCAGTAGGGAAGCAGCAGGTGTCCTGTCAGCTCATCATACTGCTGTCAGGTGTAAGTGGACCAATAGGAAGGACAGGCACCATATTTCCTAGGGGACTTAATATTGAACAGCCTGGAATGCTTAGAGAAGTTATTTAGTTCAAGCAAACTGCTTCATGTGCCACTTACCTATTCTCTTTTATGTATCACACTGAAATTTCCAATTCTGTGAAGAAGAGAGGGAAGGATTCTTATGGGAAGGATTCTAACATGACAGAATGAGGAACAAAAGGGTAGGCTGCTAAGGTAAGGATGGCACGGAAAGGATGTGCTTGTTTTGTTGTGGAGACTGAAACAACTTCCAGCCATCCTGAGGAATGTGCTGAAAGATCTTAGGAAAGACCCAACACTTCTCCCCTGAGCTGAAAATGTAATGTAGAGGCAGCCAGTCTAACTTTGCTGATTCTTCTTCTCAAAATAGATTAATTTACCATGATGCCATGAGAGCATTTATTGGTGAAAGGACCTCAAACTTAGTCTTGTGGTCATAAGGAAGATGAATTGAGTGCATAATGCTAAAGTAAAAACTGTTTGATTCTTTGCCCATAAGTAGTAATGGCAAATTAATCAGTAGGTAATTATCTAGAGGGAATACTGTCTTCAATGATGTGAGCATCAGTGTGAATTTCTAGGTGTTTTTTCTTCTGTTTTCATAAGAGAACATGTGTATTTCAGATGTCTAGTTTTGTAAGTGAACAGATGTGCATACAGGTGATTGATACTATTCACAATAAGGAGTAACTCAGTTAAAGCTAATTTAAGCATGGAAGTCTGGAAGATAGACATATTCATTGTGCGCCTCCCTCCTGTTTTCTCCTTTAGTTTATTTGGATTATTTCTGAATTCAAACCAATAAATCACCTAACTTTTGGAGAAACCTCTGCAGTCTTGACATGAATTATATGAAGCACCTATCAAATTTTGCTGCTGACTTGATGTGACAAGTGAGTTCTAAGAACTCAAAACATTTTTAATAACCAGTCAAAATCACTTACCAAAGCTATAAGAAAACAAACAAACAAACAAAAACAACAGCAACGAAAAAGTTGCTTAGATTAGTTGTGCCTTTGTTCACAATGCTGTATGTAAGTAGCATTGTTGTCACTAAATCTAACAATTTTGAAGAAAAGACACTCTAAATGGGTACAATTAAGTGCTTTCTAGACATGAAGAAATATGGTTTGTAGGTTATTGTTTTTCTTACAAAGTAAATGGACAAGTGAGAAAAATCCTATAGCAAAGAGATGGTTCAGCTGATTTTTATTCAGATTTTTTCACTGTAAGGCTTAGTTGACAGAAAAGGAACAGCTATGTGCATATATTTTACTATAATTAAGACTAGGTACCAGACATGAATGTTGAAAAGGCTACGAGGCACTATAAAATAAAATCACACCTGAGTAGTTCCTCTGGGTTCAGATAATTAATTCCCTTTTCTGAGTGAACAATTATCATGTGAGTTTCTGTGCCTGTATGTGTGTAGATGTTTCATGCTTTCAAACTGTTTTGCATTGGATGAATAAATAGCAGTACATTAATTCATTAAAAAAAAAAGTTAACATTTCTATGAGTTAAATATGCAAAGCCTATACAGAAATTTGCCTGACTACATTATGTTTGGTAGTATGTATTTTAAAACCATCTTCTGTCAGGAAGAATTAAACAAAGAGAAAAGGCCCCAAAGAAAAAAAAAAAAAGTGCAGTGCTTGTTACTGAGTATCTTCTGGTCTATGAAAGAATAATAGCATAAAATCAGTAGAAAAAAGTGTGAAAAACAGGTTTAAAAAATTATATATATATAATTATTTACGATATATACGATATATATATATATTGTTTTGCCTGGATGACAGCAAATCTGGTGTGGGTTGAATGACTAGCTTATGAATTTCAGCTGGGGAATTTTTGTCCCCAGTCCAGTACTTCATCTACATGAACGATGGCTTTCAACTTGAGACTGAAAAACCTAAGCATAGATGCACATGTAGCAGTCTAAGTTAGCTGAGCAAGCTAAGTGAGCCATTATAGCCGAAGGATATCTAGTCAGCACAGACAAGGGGAACCCAGGCAACAATTCACCTGAGCAGCTGAGGTCAAGATGGATAGCAGTCCATTGACATGAAGTGGGATTCCACTGCCTAAATAAATTTGGCTGATGACACTGCAAGTGCTACAGTATGTATCATGTTGTCTCCAGGGTGTTTCACAATTGTGCAGATTTCTTGTAAGCTCTGTGTTATATCAGGTTATATCTCTGCCTCCAATTTTCCTGGCATCCCAAATGGCACTAATGCTTCTGTTTAGAGAACTGAACCCTTCCCCAAATCTGCTGTGACTAAAGATTGGACACAGCTCGCTGGATTATCACTAGTACATATGTACATGCATTCAGGTAACTTGGTCTGGAGCTAAAGTCATCACAAATACCCCTAAATTGTTAGGTATGTCACAGGGTAGATGGAATTAGGACTAGAAAATTCCTTGTGTTGTCTTCCTTTCCCAAGAGCCCCAAGCACAGACTGTGCAAAGGAGGTGACAGTCTGATCTATCTAGTTTCATAGAACTATTCAAAGAAAAAAAGTCCAGGTGTAGATTTGGGGTAGACTGAGTAAGTCCACAAATTTGGCAGAAAGAAGAATCATGATTTCACTGTCAGAATGCTTCAAAAAATCACCTAATAATTATAATCAAAATTAGAAATAAAAGAATGATCATGACTTTGATAAAGAAGCCCAAAGTAATCTGACTGGTTTTGGTAGTCTAGTCTTGATGCTAGTCTTGATAATATCCTACCAGAGATTTGCAACTATCTTGTTGTCAAAGCTGGATTCCAGTATGAAGCTGAAGAAATTAGAATGTGATTAATTTCTAGTACTTTCCTTCAATTTTAGAGCCACATGGTACCGAAATATTCCTATTAGTTTCTAGAATTTCATGTTCAGGTGCTAGCAAATTTAGCCAATATTTTAGTATAAGAGATGGAAATCATCTCACCAAGCTTTTGACCATATAAGCACTCATTTCTTCCCCTGAACTAATTTCTAGTTTCCATAAATTGCCAATGAAAAGAGTGATTCATCTCATTTTAAGGTAGGCATCAAACAGAAATTACAATTAGAGAAAACATCTCACTCTGTAAGTCGTAATGATGAGATCACTGAAACCTCCATAATTTCATGACTCCCCAGTCCATCTTGTAATGCTGTGGAGCAGAGCAGTGTTAATCTTTCAGGAACTTTGAGGAAAATGTGCTCAGGGCTTGACTTGCTGCACGTCACACAGATTTCCCTTGGGCATATCTGCAGAGGAGATTTGTGTCTCCTGCATCAACTGCTGTGCCTCAGGAGCCATTTCTGTCTAGCCGGACCCAATGCGCAACCCAGGCTTGCTGTGAGGGTTTCATCTGCTGGTGTATGGGTCGAGCTTTGCATTTCATAGTCATTGTTCCTTTCTGAAGATGCAGTTACTAATCTTTTGCACAGTAGTTGAGTAAATTTTATGCTTAATAAACATAGCACATCATTTAAACAGTTCCCGAAAGGTTGCGTGGTACTGAGTACATTAGATATAGTTTGTCTGTCTAGACATTTTTATAGAAGGCTGACTTAACAGGTCAATGTTAAATTTAATGGAAATATTTTTAGCAGAAATTACTTCAATTGCTTTCCTGCACTGGAAAAAAAAAAAAAAAAAAAACCTACTTTGCCAATGAACACACAGTCATTTGAGTCTCACACCTATTTCATTGCTTACAAAATACCTTTGTCTTTGAGAAAGTGTAAAGAAATGAGTAGTGAGCCTGAATTTACAGATGCTGTTACTACCAGTCAGGAAGTCCTGAAGATTTAAGCTGGGAACATCAAAATTCACGTTCTGAAAATTAAGTGACTGCCCAAAACTCCTCTCTGAATGGTATATTCTGTTGCATGGTTCATGTTTCAGTAACAGAAGCAAACAAACAAAACAAATAACAACAAACCACATAATCCTGGCTATTATCAGAAACAGCAGAAAGCTGGTGGTACGGAAGGCATGAGAGACAGAAATTAAGCTTGAGGTTATGAGAAGCCCATTATCCTAAGTAGCATATGAAGTACTTCCAAAAATGGTTACTTTTAGGTACTGGGCTCATGTTTTTAGGACTAAGGCTTACATCGCGAGAAAACAGATATTACTAAGTATCACAGAAATCAGACACTCATTCTTTATTTTTTTATTTATTTTTACTGGGCTCTTACCTCTTTCCTGAAAGGAGTACTTCATTCTAGCAGGAGCTAAATGAGAAATTCAATGTGTGTGTAGATCTGCTTTCAGTGGGACTACACGTTACTAAATGAAATGTTGGAGCTGAAGTGTTGTGCTTGATTTGGGCTAAAATGCTTACCACCTTTGACACTGACTCAGCAAAACAGTTAAACATGTGCAGTTCTCAGCTTTTATTTCCCTTCACCTCAATGAGACATTAGTTATAGGAAGGTATGAATATCATAAAAAGAATTAAACACACACATTACTGTTTTGCTGGATGAAGGCCCAAATGCCTTCTCTTAAAGTATTTATAATAATTATTTATTAATTATAATTATAATTATTATAAATTATTTATAATCCCTAGTCCTGTATCTTTGCAGTTTAAGGGGGTTCTGGCATTCAGCTGCATTCCTTTTCCTGTCCAAATGATTTCCAAAATTCAGTTCTACTTTCTAGGCTAAAATGCTTGTAAGAATACTGTAATTAAACACAATTACAAAGATGTGCACACTCAATGCTGCATAACCATAATCAATGTACATTTTAATTGTTGTTCTTTCCTCATCAACTATAATTTTCCTGGCTTATTGTTTATGGTCCTTAGTTATCAAATCAGTTTTGAGTGACCCTAGTAAACTCTTTGTAGTTTTGTTGCTGGTGCAGAGGGTCCACTGCACTTCTCTGACATGTAAACAAATACAAACTCAGCAAGGTGGGAAGGTTCAGTAATCTGTAGAAACACTTTTGAATCACAATTTCCATTTGCTTTTACAGTTTTTATTTAGGGCATTATTTATAAAATAGCCTAAGTAGACACACAAAAACAAACAAACTAAATGTGACCCTACCTAACTGCTCCCAGTCCATAATGTAATTGGTGATGGATTTGTGGGGATAATCATATGAAATCAAGGCTACATTTGGCCTGTTAATATTGGGAGATGTTGGCCTCTAGAAGAGCTGCACTTTAAACTTCATAAATGCAAATAGTTTCTAGAATGTTTTGTGAAATATCTGTGTGTGCTTTTTAAAAGATTTTTATTGTTAAATCTGCAAGTCAGTTGACTAAATATGGTTTTTGTTTGTTTGTTTGTTACAAAAATATAGTATTTTCATGTCAAATCCTTTAATGCTGTCCAGCAGAATTATTTTTAAAAAGTACACTGCAATTTTACTTTAGCTGCTACTGTAAGCAGTTTTTTTCACCTGTTGTCAAGCAGCACCAAGTCGTGGATCTCTTAGGAGCCATTCATGCAGAAGATAAATGTAATGAAGAGTAAATGCTATGTATGAAATGTAACGTATGACAGTCAAAACCACATTAACCACTTCAGAAACCTGATATACTTATTGGAAACAGCAATCATGGTGAAAAACATGGTCAAATTAGCAGGCTAAATAGTGGCTAAAAAGGTATAAAAATGCTGTGCTGAGTCCTTTATAGCAATACTGCCATGGAGCTCTTAACTAATATGATGTTTGGTTTATTTATCTCAGGTAAGAATTAAGCTCAAGCCAAGTCTTTAAATGATGCTTTTCATGATCCAGGGAATATTCGTGCTCTACAAGATAAGGCAGTAACCTGTCATATGAGGAGGAAGCTAGTTTTCTTAAGCTCCAAAAACAGTTGGAAGAACTTGTTTTCTTCTACTCCAGTGGATAGATGGGCTTCTCCAAAGAGATATTCAGAACATTCACCTTGGTTTCTGCACTGAATCATCCTCTCAAGGAGCTCTTTTCCTCCACTGGTTATCTCTTTTCTAGAGAGAGAGGAAAAGAAGCTAGGATGTGTGCAATTATGTGATGAAACCATCCCCTGACAGTCAATTCTAACCCTCTGGGGCTCAGAGGGTTATTTTACATTGTTTACATTGTTTTACATTGTTTACAATTTATATTACACATATATTGTACATCAGACTGGAGAGAAGGAGAAAGTAGAAATAACTGCTTGTTGTCATTTATGAACTGCTTGACAAGCAGAAAGGAGGGAGGGGAAAAAGAGAAAAGCACCAATTATTTGTCTACGGATAAGAGCATCTTCCATTAATAGGAGCTTTGTGAAATGTTCTTTTTGGCAAGGATTCAATTACATTATTTCTTTGGTTTTACTTCCCATGGCTCATTGTCAACTGTGGTGGGCTTTGCTGTTCCTTTTTTTCATTTGTTTGTTTTTGTTTTGGATTTTTTGTATAATGTCATCCTAATTCAACCACATAAATCCCACTGTTAATTAGATCTCAGGACCTCACACTCAGATTTGCTCAAGAGAAGCTCAAAATGGGAAGAGTGAGTAATAACAGATCAGGACTGTGGTACATAGTACTGTTTGGGACAGGCTGCCACCCACTGATTGCTGACTAGTCTCCAAATCTAGAAGTGCAGATGTGCATACCAAACATGGTTAGAAAAATCAGAACCAGAGGGAAAGGAAAAATGAAATAAAAATGAAACTCATCAATAGCACAGAGAAGGAAAGCATATTACATACCATACTAGGGAATCTGAAATTTCTAAACTTTTACAATTACATTAAATTTGTATGTATTACTACTCTTTTTGTATTCTAGAAGTTTTAGGACTTGTTCTTGCTTTTTCATGCTGTATGAGAGAATGCATAGCTGCATAGTTTGCATACTTGCACCCTGATTTATACTGGAATGCACAGTACCTCAGTGCCAGGGAAGCTCATGGAGCAGAGTGTCATCACGCGGCACTTACAGGGCAACCAGGTGATCAGACCCAGTCAGCATGGGTTTATGAGGGGCAGATGAACCTGATCCCCTTCTGTGACAAAGTGACAACTCTTGGTGGATGAGGGAAAGGCTGTGGATGTGGTCTATCTTGACTTTAGTAAGGCTTTTGACATTGTTTCCCACAACATTCTCCTCAAGAAACTGGCTGCTCATGGCTTGGACTGGCGTACGCTTTGTAGGGTTAGAAACTTGCTGGATAGCAATGCCCAAAGACTTGTGGTGAATGGAGTCAAATCCAGTTGGAGGCTGGTCACTAGTGGCGTTCCCCAGGGCTCAGTACTGGGGCCAGTCCTCTTTAATATCTTTATCAATGATCTGGATGAGGGCATTGAGTGCACCCTCAGTAAGTTTGCAGATGACACCAAGTTAGATGCGTGTGTTGATCTGCTTGAGGGTAGGAAGGCTCTGCAGGAGGATCTGGATAGGCTGGACTGATGGGCTGAGGCCAACTGTACGAAGTTCAACAAGGCCAAGTGCTGGGTCCTGCACCTGGGGAAAGACAACCCCAAGCAGAGCTACAGGCTGGGAGATGAGTGGTTGGAAAGCTGCCAGGCAGAGAAGGACCTGGGAGTGATGGTTGATAGTCTGCTGAATATGAGCCAGCAGTGTGCTCAGGTGGCCAAGAAGGCCAACAGCATCCTGGCTTGTATAAAAAGCAGTGTGGCCAGCAGGGCTAGGGAAGTGATTGTCCCCCTCTACTCGGTTCTGCTGAGGCTGCACCTCAAGTACTGTGTTCAGTTTTGGGCCCCTCGCTACAAGAAGGACATGGAGGTGCTCGAGTGAGTCCAGAGAAGGGCAACGAAGCTGATGAGGGGTCTGGAGAACAAGTCTTACAAGGAGTGGCTGAGGGAGCTGGGATTGTTCAGCCTGGAAAAGAGGATGTTCAGGGGCGACCTTATTGCTCTCTACAGATATCTTAAAGAAGGCTGTAGCGAGGTGGGGGTTGGTCTGTTCTCCCATGTGCCTGGTGACAGGACAAGGGGGAATGGGCTTAAGTTGCGCCAGGGGAGTTTTAGGTTGGATGTTAGGAAGAACTTCTTTACCAAAAGGGTTGTGAGGCATTGGAATAGGCTGCCCAGGGAAGTGGTTGAGTCACCATCCCTGGAGGTCTTGAAAAGACATTTAGATTAGGAGCTTAGTGATATGGTTTAGTGGAGGACTTGTTAGTGTTATGTCGGATGTTGGACTCGATGATCTTGAGGTCTCTTCCAACCTAGAAATTCTGTGATTCTGTGAACTACTTTTCTTAAGCTGATGCCATGTGAGACAGCAATGGTTTAAAAAATAAATAAATAAGAAGAATTAATATCTTCACAGTTATCTTTTGTCATCTATCAAATTATGACAGATACTGTATGCTAACAGATACACAAATGGTTCTAAAGGACTTCTGGAAAACAAAAAAAAATAAATCTGGAACTATGGGAAAAAGAACTATTTTCTTGTAGGTCTCATTCAGTTATGACAAAATGTTTAAATCATTATTCTGAAGGGATATTTCCAGAGAAGCTCTTCAGCAAAAGTAAGCATTCAGATATTGCCTCTGGCTTTGAATCATATACTGAAAATTTTGCTTCCTCTGCTTACATCACATGCCAGAAAACACTTTACTGAAACCAGCAGGATGACTCACGAATTAAATACTTTCTCAGTATGAGTAGAAGTAGCTCTTGATCTTTACTTAAACTCTTTTTGTTTACCCAGACAGACCATTATTTCTTTAGTCTTCAGTTAGTATCAATTAATATATCAAAACTTCTGTCTGAAGAGCTCCAGTGAAAATTATCGCTAATGCATGATCTTGTATATTTAAGTTAAACAAAAGTATGTACAAGTAGTCTTACTGGCTTCGGTGGAGCTACTCACATCAAGTTGTGAGGATATGTATGTTACTAGAATTAGAATCTAATCGTAGGAGATTTAATAGAGAATGAACTGGGAGTGCAGGGTGAGGAGGAATGGGGAAGGGAAGGCGGCAAACTGACACTTGTGCTCATGAGCAACAGGGAGGACGAGTGCACCTACCTAGTGAGGAATGCTCCTCAACCCTCCAAAAATGTCCTGTGAAGGGAGGAAAGCTAAACAGATGAAAACCCAAGTGAAATGCCTCTACACAAGCACAAGTGTTCTTTCTTCAGTTGCATTAAGCAACACCCTCATGGGCCCAAAACTAGTAGTGAGGGGCCCAAAATTGTACTCAAGGTGCAGTCTCAACAGAGCAGAGAACAGGGGGATGATCACCTCCATGCTCCTGCTGGCTACACTATTCCTGATACAAGTCAGGATGCCGTTGGCCTTCTTGGCCACCTGGGCACACTGCAGGCTCATGTTCAGGCGAGCATCAACCAACACCCCCAGATCCTTTTCCTCTGCACAGCTTTCCAACCACTCTGTCCCAAGCCTGTAGCATTGCATGGGGTTTTTGTGACCAAACTGCAGGACTCGGCACTTAGCCATGTTGATCCTCATCCCATTGGCCTCAGTGCATCGACACATCCTGTCCAGGTCCCTCTGAAGGGCCTTCCTACCTTCTGGCAGATCACCACTTCCCCCCAACTTGCTGTCGTCTGCAAACTTACTGAAGGTGCACTCATCCAAAATCATCAATAAAGATATTAAAGAGGATGGGCCCCAACACCGACCCCTGGGGAACACCACTGGTGACTGGTCCCCAGCTGGATTTCACTCCATTCAACACCACTCTCTGGGACCGGCTGTCCAGCCAGTTTTTAACCCAGCAAAGAGTGTACTTGTCCAAGCCATGGGCTGCCAGCTTCTCCAGGAGAATACTATGGGAGACCCTGTCAAAGGCCTTGCTGAAGTCTAGGAAGACTGTGTTAACAGCCTTTAACAGCCTTTCTTGCATCCACCTTATGGGTTACCTGGTCAGAAGGAGATGAAGCTGGTCAGCTTGCGTTTCATGAACCCGTGTTGACTGGGCTTGATCCCCAGGCTGTCCCACACATGCTGTGTAATTGCATTCAGGATGATCTGCTTCATAACCTTCCCTGGCACTGAGGTCAGGCTGACTGGCCTGTGGCTCCCTGGGTCCTCCTCACCTTCTTATAGATGGGTGTCATGTTAAAATTCTTTACAAAATATTACTCCCATGAGCCTTGAAACCATTATTACAAATACTCTGTATTTTCTGGGCCAGTAGCTAACAAAATACCCTGGGTACAGTATCATCCAAGCACTGCAGAGACACTGTTAGAAGTTCTTTCTGACAGGACTTCAAGTCAGCTGAAGCTCTGAGGTGAAACTATCCGAATCTTGTTGCAGAAGTGAGTGCTTTAAAAAAATGAAACGCATACTGCAGTCAATATTGCTTTCCTCTGTCTTGCTTTCTAAACCATTGACTTTCCAGCAGCTTTCAGATGAAACAAACTGTAGGGAATCTTTTTTGGTTTCTTTGCGATATTTTCTTTTCTCCTCTCAAGATTTGAGTCTCTGCTTGTGTTAGACCTTCCCTTCCTGCCACATTTGTCTCATTTTACCTGCCCTACTCAGACAAGGTAAATGGCTCGTCTCTCGTACTCTGCTGTCAGCTATTATGAGCTTGCCTTATTGTAAATATGAATACACCTAAGAGTGCACTTGCATGTTGTTGGAATATGTTACTGATTATTTTTTTCACAGTGAGTATTTCATAAGATAAAGCAAAACCAAGAATTTTCATTAGTTGTATTTCAGACAAAAAATATTTAATTGTCCACAGCAGCAGAAGGACCAAAGATGGCAGTAACTTAGCTTATTGCTGACATCTTTATGTTAGTGCATTCCAGGATATGCTACAGGAAATTACTCTTAACATGCCAGTTAGCTGTGGTTTTACTGTACTTGCAAGGTGATAGGTAAGGATATAAAATGATATTTATATTTTAATTAATTTTACATTATACACACACACACACAAAAAAAAAATTCTAGCAGCTATATTTCTCAGTGACATACTTTCCATTGTGTTTATCAGAAAGCACAGGTGTGTTTTGTGCATAACAGAAAGGATGAAAATACACTATGATTTAAAATAGCATCAAGATATTCTTGGCAGAGCCAGTGATTCTGAGAAAAGAACAATGTCTAATGGTCCATTAAACACAAACTGTGCACTGCATTGTAAAACAAGAAAGATAAAGGAACTAAGGAACTGCTTGAGCCATTAAATGTTTACTGCCCTGAAAAGCCTTTAACAATATCCACGTAGTATATTGATCTTTCTGAGACAGAAAACAAGCACCAGTATATATAACACCACAGTGGATCGGTTCAGTGAGACATCCATGAGTTACCGTGCAAGGGTTTTATCAGAACATTAACTGCACAATAAAATAGTTCAAGAAGTCAACAAGTACTTAGAAACCTGCATATTTTTTGTAAGAGTGATTATCTAACCCACAATTAAGATGGTCAAATCATGAAAAATGTTTCTGCCATTAGTTAAATGGCATTTGTAGTGAATCCCCTGGTCATGTTACACTGGCCTTTTTTTGTTTTCTGTCTGAACTTTCTGTCACAAACATTCATTGAGAGTGGAATTCAAATCGTAGCAATGACTCCTATGTGAATAAAAGTGTTTAGTACATATGAATATGAAAGAAATTACTTGCAGTTATCCAAGTGCTGGAGGGAAACTATGCTGTAGGCATTCTTTAAGCAACCAACACACTCTCAATTGTAAATATGATGCATGATACATGAGCAATGTAAGAAATTTGCAAATATATTTATCAATAATTTTAAATGCTACTAATATGAATAAGCAAACAGTTAATCTGAAAGTATTATCTATAACCGTATCTAGGGGCTAAACTCATCAAACCAATCCCTCAGTAAGCATCATTTGCTTATTGCCATTCCAAAGCTAAAATTATGACTGAGTTGTCAAGTAGTTAAACCAGAGAAAGATATTTAGCATGTGAGCTCTCATGTTGCCAGATTTCAGTAACTGCCTGCCAGCTCCCTGCTGAGTCAAGTCTCTCTGGCTGTTATTGGAGGCTTCTTTAAGAGAGCAACACTCTTTTAAACTTTGACCTGTCTGTCTCCATCAACTCTAGAAAAAAAGAAAAGAACAGCAGCTTCCTATCTCAAATACCTATTATTATGTAATAGTAGATATGCCGATGCTGCAACAAGGAAAGGCTTTTCTTTTGATTTTGCACGATGGATTTGTCCCACTACACTGGGAATACCATTGTTCTCAGGATGTGCTCAACTAGGAAAGCATTAGATCCTAGAACAATATCAACAAGAAGAATTCATCAGACAAATCTGACAAGATCTCCGCAACTCAGAGATGTTACTGCCAGACACAGAATTTAATACCACTGATTAGATTTTGATGAAATGCTCTATGTTCTGCTCTGCTGAGGAATGTCCTTGTGCTCATGATCTAGACATACAAACATCATAGCTGGTAGCAGTGGTGAAATGTAGAAGACGTTTACCTTAAACCTTTGTTCTTTAACCTCCTAAAAGAAAATCTGTATTCTTTTCCCATTTGCATCATCTATCTTCATAGCATTGCATTTGTTGTAATTTCCTTTTCTATCAGGACTTGCATCATGGATTTAGGATATCTTAATGAGTTTCATACTAAAATGAACACACCTGTTCAGTAGGTGATGGTCTCTCTTGACAACAAGCCATGGCTACACAAAGGTTTGATTACAAGCAGACTCTGAACTAGGCATCTGTAAAAACTGCTGAAATTTGTGTTTCATCTAAGTAGCAAATAGAAGAATCTAAATAGCAAATAGAAAAATTTTACTACGGAAAATGTGTACTATGTTTATTTCATAATTATTTAATTATTGAGGCTTAATTTAAAATGAATATATACAGATCCATTGATCAGAGGATAAGGTTGTCTTAAAAGTCTCTGGGTAAGATTTCAAAGTTACTGATTACAGACAAGAAAAAGAAAAGTTTTGCTTTAATGAATTTTAGTGCTCATCATCTTCTTAATATTATTTTGTGGTGTCTGAAATTAGATTCTCAATCATTTCTGAAATGATTATTTCTTACCAAAGCATCCACTGAAATTAAATTGTAAGTTGCAGCTGATTAATACAGGTTCTCAGTTTTTAAATGCCTTTTGCAAAAGACAGATTTGAATTCCTGGAAAGTATTAGTATGTAATTTGTTTTCTAGGATCAGAATAATAACTGAAGTAATGGTACAAAAATCCTTTTTTTTTTTTTCAGTTGTAAATGTTCAGTCATAGAACCACAAAATATCCTGAGTTGGAAGGGACCCACAAGGACTGAGTCCATCTCCAGACTTCATGAATACCAACATGCCTGGGGCCATGACCACTTCCATGAAGACTTTGCTTCAGTGCCTGACCACCCTGTCAGTGAAGAACTTTTGAAGCAAATATAAAATCTGAACTTCCCTTGATGAAATTTTAAGCCATTCCCTTGAGCCTATCATGGACCACCAGAGAGGAGAGATCTGCACCTCCCTCTTTGCTCTCTCTCATGAGGAAGCTGTAGACAGCAATGAGGTTACCCCTAAGGCTCATCTTCTCTAAGCTGAACAAACCAATTGTGCTCAGCTGCTCCTTGTAAGTCAAACCCTCTAGTTCTTTCATCATTTTTGTTGCCCTCCTTTGGACAGACCGAAATAGTACTCAAGGTACTGAGTGCTGTACCAGTGCCGAGTACGGTAGGACAATGACTTTTTTTCCAATAGCTGTACTGAGCTTAATGTACTACAGGATATTGTTGGTCCTTCTGGCCACCAGGACATATTGTTGACTCATATTGAGCTTAACAGGAAAGAGGAAGAAACTGGATACATGTAAAGTTGTTGTTTCCACTTTCCTTGATTCCAGGATCCTACAGAAAGATATAAAACTGACTGAGCTATTTTAAAAGATCTTTTACATTAGATTTGAAATAAACTTTCAAAATTTTTTGTTTAAACAAATTTGTTTAAACAAATTTGGACTTCACATTCTATATTTCAGAGACCTGCTGCTCAGCAATGCAGATTTTACAGAGACACATAGCTTGGAACTTACTGATGATCTAATTAAATGAGGAATTATTGATGCAGTTATGTAAAACTTTAATGATGATATTCTCAAATTAATTATGAAAGGGATCTCTGAAGGGAATCAGACTGATGTGATTCACCCTGTACCGTGCTAGGCTCATCAGCTTCTTTGTATCACTCCACTACTCTAAGAAGTCCATCATCCAGCAAGACTTGAATCCTTTGCATGTACATCATCCATTTCACTCATATCTGAAGTTTAGAGTTTTCAGAGCTACATAGCAACAGAACTTTCCTATCTCCTCCTTCCTCTTCATTTCCTGGGATTTGGCTTCTCTTCCTATGGAAATCTCTTCAACCAGCTCTTAAGAGACTAAAATATATTCATTTTAACAGGTGGAAATAGAAAAAGTACTTTTTTTTTTTTTTTTTTTTTTTTTTTCCTGGATTATTGCTGTACTACTTGTTTCTAAAGAAACTTTCAGGCAACAGGAAGAATATTTGGTGGTAATAACAGTGGTGTGACATTAAACAGTAAAAAAGGAAAAACACGAATAGGATAAACACATTACAACATTCAGATGTATTTGAGCAGAAAAAATACTCTAACTATAGGTCTTTACATTTTCATTTGTTGACTTGAAGGCATGTCCTAAAAGAATAAAGAGAAGCCAGAATTAAGCTGACATGTGGCCATCATCATTCTGAACCTTTACCTTTCTGTCCTTTTCTCCCTTTAAGCTTGTCATAGATTTTAAGCATTTGGGAATAAGATTCATATCTTGCTAAGCTTTTGCAGCAAACAGAAGACTGAAACATAAATCTTTATGATGATCTGTGGATACTATCTCAATAGAATCAATAATGCAGCCATGATATTTGAAGACTTCTAGAAATAACCATGTGGTTTCCTGTAATACTGTCTTACCTTGATTATTATGTAGATTGCTTTCTTCCACAAATCTGTTTCCAATCACAGGAATGGAACATGAACCATGATTAGGCAAAGTAATAAACTAAAACTGAAAAAAAAATAAAGAAAAAATAGTATAAATCTCTTTTCTCAGTGCAAAAATCATCCAATGCATATCACAATTTAAAAGTGGAAAAATATAAGGCTGTATATTATGTCTGAAGTCTCATGAATAATTCAAGAGACAGCCTTATCATCAAGCTGAATGTGTCTTTATCTTGCTTTATATATATATATATATATATGCATCTGTGTATATATATATATATATAAAGAGATAAATAAACTGATCATTTCTCTTGCAAGCTTTTGGATGAAAATTACAGGGAAAAATATTTCATTTTGGAATCCTTCTAATATTGGCCAAATAAACAAAAGGCTAAATTTACAGAAAAGGAGCAGAGGTGATCAGTCCTTATTGACATTCACAGTTGTGAATTCTCAACTGTACTTGAGGAGACTGGAGCCCAAAATGCCCAAACATTTCTTAATTAGTGGATGGGTAAGTTTTGGGATTTTTTTTTTTTTTCTCAGTCTTGCTTGCAATGTTCATAGGTTCATTTGAGAACAGACTGGAACACACCTTTCTTATAATGGCTCTAGAAACTGAGGCAGAGAAATACTCACTGTAGAGTTGGGCAAAGAGGAACAGCTCTGGCGAAGACAGTGAAAACTAATACATTTTTTTTCTGAAAGGTGGGAGACTGAGATGGGTCTCCCCTGTGGTGAATTAAGTCCCTTAGAATGGACCTACTAGTTAAATTAAGACCACCTCCTCCTGTGGGACTTTGGTGAATACTGAGCTGACATATTTTCTTACGTGTGTGTGTCTGGGTTGGGATGAAACCTTAAGAGAACAATTATATTCTACTGATTTTTTTTACATTATTTTCAGTACTATCTTTTGATGTAGGCTTTTTAATCAATAAAAATGGGTGTCTTTGGGTGAGGAATAGTGCAGGTGATTGTGTATGCCCACATTGGTTTCAGAATGAACACAGTGAATAACATTTAGTCTAAAATATAGAAAAATAAGTAATCAAGAATGAAAGTATGCCATCTTGTAGTTTTCTCTGGTTAACAATGTTCCTGCTCATTTGAAAAAGGGTGTGCTTTTTTTTTTTTTTTTTTTTTTTTTTAATGATTGCAAGTAACCGGGGATATGGCCTTACATTCTAGCTACTAGATGGCATTTCCAGCAGGGAATGTTGTCTCCTGCCATGCTGGAACTATCTATCAGCAGGTTCATAAAGATAAGAGTGACATCTGATGAATGATTTTACACTTCCAATATTTTTTTTCTGGGGATAAAAATGGTGGAAAAGGACTCCTTATTCATCTCCCAACCAGTACTTATTAAAGAATTATTTACCCTATTAAAGAATTGAAGGATTTTCAGCCTGAGATATTTTAATAGTATTATACTGTAATATTAGATATTAAATAATTACATTAGGTATGTCTGGTATGTCTACATCTTTAATTATGTGGCATCTGGTATAAGGCTACATCTAAATACAAGGATCCTCTGCTAATTCATTCTTTTTCAATAACAGCATGACATAAAGAGCAAGACCTGAATTCTCTTATTCCTTCAGATTCATTTCACATTATTAAACAATAAAAACCCAACACTTTGGGTCTTATCACACATTTAGGCTCTTTTTATTTTCATGAAACTATAATCAACACATTCTCAATGTGGAAAAGAATGAAGGGCATATTTCTTATCGTCATAAACTGGGCAATTTAAAAATAATTATTTTGTAACACTGGCTGAAAAACAGCTTTAGTTCTTTATCCTTTTTAACAGGCTTTCCACACTATTCTCTGAATCTCATCTCTAGAATTGCTTTAAGATAAAATTTAAACAAACACAACTTTCATTTGCTATCTGTTACCTTAATATCATCAAAAAAAGTACTGGCATTTAAATACTTTTTGCGGTATGTCCTTTAACTTCTTGTCTGTTCAAAGAAACAGAAGCAAACAAAATCCATAAGTAGTCCAAGATGTTGATCTGTAGATTCCAAATCTCATGTTTTTTTGTTTGTTTGTTTTGTTTTGTTCTCTGGTGGATATTATTGTAAGAACCTATCTGTTTTTTTTTCTAGGTAATAAAGGTATCTAATTCTTAAAGGTCACCACAGAGAACAGGACAACTTTATTAATTCATGCTGCAAGGAAAGCAAATCTTTCAATTTTTTAAATCAAATACATATTGTAGTGGTTTTCCTGTGAAGACTGACACTTAAAATGTATTGAAGTTATCAGAATAAAACACTACAAACTTCTGGGAGTCAATACTTTCATCTTGTACTGTCCATGTGATTGCATGTCAAAATCAGCAACATTGCTAAATTGACATGGGGTGCCAAATACCAGCAGGTCAGAGCACTACACCTATTGTAAAATTGAATTTGTAATAAAGAAATAAGTTTGTGACATAAATTCAAAACTAGTTAACAGTAAAAACAAGATTTATTCTGATTTACAGTAGTTAACATCTACCAATTAATTTTATCAGAGTTTATTATATGCTGTTCGGGATCATTTCTGGGTGGAATTTTCAAGACCCACAAGATACAAATGCTGTTTAGGTCAGTATGCGCTTCACTAAAAACAAAGTAGGAAACTGAAAGCCCTGCATTACAACAAATTGAATACACAGATGATCCTGGGAATCAGTAATACATCCCTTCTTAAACAGTTAGAAAAGTTTTTGAGTGTGTGTGGTTGGGGTGGGGATAGTGGAGCATCACTATCTTTATTCCATTTCAAGTTTTGTTGGTACTCAGTCTTCAGAGTTGCAAAGTAGGATCCGCCTGCAATATACATATATTTAAATGAAGGCCTTAATGTACTTCAGAGGGCAATAAGACATTCTTACTGCCTTTCTTTCCTGCCTGTTATAGAGCTAGATTTGCTCAGCTGTAGAGTAACAGACAGTTGAACTAATATCTTACAACATCAGTAAAGACTTCTTAATAACATGACTTAAAAACTTTTATTAGTTTTTCAAAAGACACTATCCTGTATTTCCAGGCTTCCCCTGATCTGGACCTGATCTTGAGTGTTTCCGTCTGTACATGGATTGATACAAATCCTGTAACATAACATAGCCTCCAGCACATTACAACACTCATTGCTAACCCTGTGGGGACTTTATGCCAACAGAGGCTATCACCTAAGGGATCTATAAAAGGAAAGTATTACAGAACTGTGTTCTTCAGGTTAGCATGGTTATGAAATGTACTCTGTCTCCTTCCCAGAATGAAACACAGGAAACTATACTGACAGTCATAAAAGAAGGGAAAGGAGGTTACTAATAAGCCTATTTATAAGTAAGGGTGTTTCTCAGTATCACAGTAGGAACATTAGTTCAACTTCTTCAACAATATAAGAAAATCCACCCAGAAGAAATTCTTTTAAGATTGTCTTAATGTTGAAGCCATCAGAAACACAACATCCGTCATATATTACCATGCAATAAATGCATCTTCTTTTCAAAAGACGAGATACTCTATACTCCCCAAAAAGCTCAACACAATTGTGCTCCAACCAGTACTAATTGCTAACCTCTTAATGCTGGCAAGGCATTCTTTTAAGAGGGTATATTTTCTTAAGCATTCATCAGCTAGGTCTCATAAAAAACGTAGTAAAGTACTTGTTGGACATCACTGTGCCTAGCTTTCAAGAGTGTGGCCCACAGAAGGATCAAAAACCTGTATGGTATCTATGCACGGGTACCTCTACTGAAGACAGTCAGCTATTCCCTTCAGCCAAGTTCTGAGCTCTGCAGAGTGTACAGCATCATGCAAACCCTGTTGAATGTTGCTTCAACAGTGCTGTTTTCTGTCTCACCATCAGAATGTAACTGGAGAGAATGAGCTACTGATTGCACGAGGTCATCTCTCATATGTCATATGCTTAGGAAACATTAGGCCCCTCATGGTGGAATAACCCTACTCATTGTAATAGTAAAATACAACAAGAGCTGTGCCTGAAATTCCAGTGCTTAGGAAAGACAGAGGTAAACACTTTCATGCCATGCAATTTTAGAACCCATGTCTGTCTATGGAGGTAGAGATACTTATTCATAGAAATATCTAAGCAGTGTTCACTTCTTTTTTTTTTTTTTTTTTTGTGTGTGTGTGTGTGTGTGTAATACAGTTAGTTCTATATTCATAAATTCCAGAACATCCCTCATTTTGTGGATCTCTAACTATTCTCTCTACATAATGAATTAACTAAAGTGGTTCTTCTCTTTGAAACTCACATCATCTAATAATCTGATTTCTTCTAATCTGCATATAGAAATTTCTAATTTCTAATTTCTGCAAATAGAAATTTCCTTATTCAAGTTCAGCTAAATACACACAATGAAAGATAAATATAAAATCTAAATTTTGATTTTGTGTGAGCTTTCTGTTTCTCTCATTATAGTCATTTCAACATTCATTTATTCACCTTCCCAGTATTGTTATAGGGTAGACAAGTATTATAATCCTTATAATAAATGAAAAACTTCAGTGCTGTCAAACAAGTTGGTCACTCACCTAAAAAATATTACAGTTCTATGACTAGAATCTGTACATCCTGCCTTGCAGACATGGCTTTTTCTTAAAGATTATCTTCTTTTTTCTGATATGAAAAAAAAAAGAGAAGAGAAATACAGAAATAATATATACAAACGCCTAGCAATATTTCCTCAGTTATATTAGATATCGCTAAACAAGAAAGTAAGAGGTTAAAATAAACAAGTTTTGTGTTTTGTTTTTTTTTTTTTTTTAATTTATTTTTATTTTTATTTTTATTGAAGCACAGGAGAGGCCCAGATGATATTTCATTAGTTCTGTCTTCATTAATAAGTATTGGGAACAGCTGTAGAAATCACCTGATGGTGCTGAGGATCTTATGTCCATAAAGCATATGTTTCAGGATGCTTTGCCTTGAACTGACTCCAATATGATCATAGAATTATAGGATTGCTTGGGTTGGAAGGGACCTCAAAGATCATCTACTTCATCTACTTCCAACCCCCCTGCCATAGGCAGGGATGGCACCCAGGTTGCCCAGGGCTTCATCTAACCTGGTCTTAAACACTTCCAAGGCTGAGGAACCTCATGCCCATAACTTCCAGGGATGAGGAACGTCATGCCCATAACCTCTCTGGGCAACCTGTTCTAGTATCTCACTATTCTCTTAGTGAAGAATTTCCTCCTAACCTCTAATGTGTATCTCGCCTCTTTTAGTTGAAAACCATTTCCACTTGTCCTGTCATTATCTGACCGAGCAGAGTTGCTCTCCATCTTTCTTATAAGCCCCCTTTAAGTACTGAAAGACTACAATGAGGTCACCCCAGAACCTTCCCTTTGCCAGGCTGAACAGCCTCAGTTATATTTAGGAGAGGTGCTCCAGCCCTCTGATCATCTTTGTGGGTATTCTCTTGACCCACTCTAACAGAGCCACATTCTTCTTGTGCTGGGGGCCCCTGAGCTGGACACAGCACTCCAACTGTGGCCTCACAAGGACAGAGTAGAGAGACACAATCATCTCTCTTCACTACTCATCTGTTGATGCAGCTCAGGATGCAGTTCTCCTGCTACAAGTGCATGCTGCAGGCTCACATCTAGCTTTTCATCCACCAGAATGCCCAAGTCCTTCTCTGCAGGGTTGTTCTCAATGAGTTCTTCACCCAGTCTGTGCTCATGTCTAGGATTACCCTGACCCAGGTGCAACACCTTGCACTTTGACTTGTTGAACCTCATTAACTTCACTTTGGCCCACTTCTCAAGCTTGTCCAGGTCCCTTTGGATGGCATCCATTGTATCGATTGCACCACTCAGCTTGGTGTCATAACGCACTGGTCCCATGCACTGAGTGTCCTCAACAGCTGCAGAGCTTTAGATGCACTCCAGGGAGGCACTTTCTGTCTTGGTTTTACCCAAAAGGATCCCATTTCATCCACTCTGAGGCCTCCCTGTAATAAGAACCTGAGACCAGCAAGTTGAAACAGCCAGGATATTTGCTTTATTGTGATCCACATCCAAGCATAAACTCTGAAGTGGACAAATCCTTTTTCTTTGTTTTACCATTAGGCACTAAGTCTAGTTTGCTTATTAGTAAGCCCTGGACCTGTAAGAGATTTGGAGAATTTCGCCTCTCCTCTCCACTAACTGTAGGAATGACAGCTCTTAGATTTTGTGCAATAATGTATTTCTCTGAGCCTTTTGGGGGCTTGCATCCTAATTCCATTTATCTGGGAAAAAGAGAAACAGCAATTTGCCCTTGAGGTGACAGCTACCACCACTTAAACATTAGTATCTTGTAGCATTAAGCACAAAGGTGATAGGATTGAGGAGTAATCCCACAGTTTTATAGTCTACATCATTTGACAGTACTGAACATAGAAAATTAGAAGAATTACCACAAAAACAAAATGTTGAAATGGAGTATGAATGACAAGATGTCCAAAAGGGGCAGTGATCTGAAGGACGCCTGCTGTGACCATCCTCTGCAGCAGCCTGCAGAGACAGAGCTATTCACAGGGCATTGGTTCTTCTACCCAATAAACAAAATCACTGCTTTCTTCCACTTCAAGAAAAGCTGTTTCTGGAAATCTTTCTATAGGACCCCAATATGTAGGACTAGGCCTTTATGGGACAATAAAAAAAACCTTTATGGCACAACTAAAACATTGAAATCTTGGCTCCGAAGGATTGTAACAGAAAGATTTCACCTTTAAACTCAAAACTGTACTAGTTACCCATGGAAATATGATTTATATCTTCTTTCTCTACATATGCAAAATTGTAAGAAATTGTGGCAGGACTCTGCTATTCCTCATGCATGTCATGGATGCGCTAAGAAAAACACACTTGGAATTGTGTCCTTTTGAGTATTCTCTCCAGTATTCCTTGGTCATGTCCAAAATTAGTAAGGAATGGATGTAACTGGGAAAAGAATGGAATTGCAGGTTAGTATTTGCAAATCACTTATGTTTAGAGTTATTTAAAACAAAATGTAGCACATGAGAAAAGCTTAAGGAATGAGATGCAATTGCCATGTGCAGTGTGGAACATTGATTATAAAGAGATGGAAGAACATTTTTGTCTCTGTTGTCTGGAATATACAGTTTTATCATACTACCCTGTATTTGCCTCACTAGCACAGAAAATAACATTTTATTCTATATTCATTCATTCATATAATTCATTCTATATGAATGAATTATCCTGGGAAATAAACCCTTTTTTTTTTTGACTGTCTTCAAGTCCTGCAGACATCTACATACCAGAAGCGCAGGAAACAAGATCTTTTGAAAGCTGTAAGACTATTCACATATTACAGACATGTATTCTTATAATACTAGGATTTGTGATTTTAATATGGGATGCTGGGCTGACCTGGGAAAAATAATTTTGACCAAAACATCTGTTGGAAAAAACAACCAACCAACCAAACAAACAAAAAAAAACAACAAACAACCAAACAAAATCAAAACAAATATTTGATGAATCTCTACTTACATTTGCCAAATTTGTTGGATTAGAAGACTTTCCTATGCTACTGAAAAACAAAAATGTCACCATTCTTATCTTTTGTGATGTGTAGCTTTTGGGGGAAAATTATGGAAAAAAAAAAAAAAAAGATTTCTGAAATACCTTGATTTTTAAAAGTTCAGAAATACTTTGTTTTGAGACTTAGTTTTATTTTAAATGTACTTACAAATAATTTTATATTGCTCTCATTTTTCTCATCTTGACACTATGTGAAAATAAATATTTAAAATACATGTGTACATATAAATACGTATTATTGGAAAATCACAGCTCTACTTATAAATGTTAAGGGAGGTGAAGGGTGACGAGTGTGGCCGCCTCCTCCAGCTGCTCTAGCCCAGTGCCGCTCCTGTCAGGCTGCTGGGGCCCAGCCCAGTGCCTGGGGTCACAGGGTCTCAGCCCAGGCTGAGAATGCGGCTGCTGCCTTCCTCTTTGCAGGTCCTACCAGCAGCAAAGCTGAGCACATATTTAGAGACACACGGGCTGCCTTCAGCAGCACTTACACACAGGCCTCATGTAAAACACAGACACACAGATGAGGCCTGCTCCTCCTCTCCAACTGGTAGACACAGAAAGTCCCTGGTGCAGGCACACTCACAGCACTCTCCAGGTTCACAGGCACACAGGTGTGGATCCTTCAAGTACTGGCATGGCTGCTCAGTCTGTCTAGCACCCATGACTGGATTCTGGGCCTGCTTACCCACTTTAAAGGTGGCCTACTGGCTGCTCCAGCCTGAAATCTGCTGCACACGTGCAGCACTCACAGACTCGTCCCTCATGCACACCGCATTCGCAGGTCCCCCTGGGCGTACCAGCACAGCTCCCCTGCCTGCCTGATACCCCGGCCTGGATCCAAGGTGCCTGTTACTCACTGCCTGGTCCAGCTTAAAGTTTGCTGGCAAATACACAGATGTTCTGTGGGAATAGAAATGTTGTTTTTGCAGTTACATTGTTTAGAAGGAGGGAATGTGGTACTGAGATATGCTTACAGTGATAAGAAAGTTTAGCAGGCGACCTTGTAAAATGCAGACAATCAGACTCCTTAGGACAATTAGGTGAAAATCATGGTGTCAAGTCAAGTCAGATAAGTGAAGAAACATTACCACTTCAAGCAGTAAAAATGTCAAAAGAAATTTGAAATTTAACAGGCCGGCGACTGAAGGCCATGCATTGTTTGTGAAGCATCAGATAGATTGTGAATCTGGATTACCCACTCAGTGGGGAAACAGGGGAGGGTCCTGCCATCAAAAGGTATATAAACTGTGTTTTGGAACTAGTAGATGCTCTCTCTCCTGCTTGTGGGGCGCCCGCCATTGCAATCGCGAATAAATTACTACTTCACTGTGATCCTCGCCTGAGCCTAAGTTATTGGCTACGGAGTGTTTCTCACAGTTCTTTATTTCTTCTATACCTTATATATTAAAGGTACTTTAAAATATTTTAATATAGATTGAGAAGAAACTTGCTGATTCTCGTAACTTTATCTTACCAGTCTGACTGCTACTGTGCAATGTGAAGTGACTTTTCTCGGCTGAATATGAGCCAGCAGTGTGCTCAGGTGGCCAAGAAGGCCAACGGCATCCTGGCTTGTATCAGGAACAGTGTGACCAGCAGGGCTAGGGAGGTGATCGTCCCCCTGTACTCAGCTCTGGTGAGGCCGCACCTCGAGTACTGTGTTCAGTTTTGGGCCCCTCGCTACAAGAAGGACATCGAGGTGCTTGAGCGGGTGCAGAGAAGGGCGACGAAGCTGGTGAGGGGCCTGGAGAACAAGTCCTACGAGGAGCGGCTGAGGGAGCTGGGCTTGTTCAGCCTGGAGAAGAGGAGGCTCAGGGGCGACCTTATCGCTCTTTTTAGGTACCTCAAGGGAGGCTGTAGCGAGGTGGGGGTTGGCCTGTTCTCCCACGTGCCTGGTGACAGGACGAGGGGGAATGGGTTTAAGTTGAGCCAGGGGAGTTTTAGGCTAGATGTTAGGAAGAACTTCTTCACTGAAAGGGTTGTGAGGCACTGGAACAGGCTGCCCAGGGAAGTGGTGGAGTCACCATCCTTGGAAGTCTTCAAAAGACGTTTAGATGTAGAGCTTAGGGATATGGTTTAGTGGAGGGCTGTTAGCGTTAGGTTGGAGGTTGGACTCGATGACCTTGAGGTCTCTTCCAACCTAGAAAATTCTGTGATTCTGTGATTTTCATCACCTTATGTTGCCACAGGGCATTAGAGAGGAATGAATACATGAATTCAAGGTTCAGGGTGCCTCATGGGAAGCCAAGCAAATAAAATGGCATTTAATCAATAGAAGCAAAAGCAGAAAGCTTTTTCATCTGGTATAAAAAAGTCAGTGGGACTAGTATGTTTATGTTTCCTAGATCTAGGGTGGGGGCTGTTGACTGTAGCAGCTAATGGTGATGGACTATATTCTTTTTTCATTTTGTACTGGGTGGTAAGATCTTTCTGAAGCCCCATAGAAAAAATAAAGATAATGATGGTGACACAGTCCAGTAAATTAATGATCTAATGACAATGAATAGGAAAGATAACAGCAAAGTATGAAGTGTAACAAAAAATGTCAATAACCTCAGTGTTGGTCTTTCAGTATTAACTCTGTTGTCTATAGAAGCTCCATTTGGCACTCCATTGGAAATAGCTTATGCTTAGTTTTCCCACGAACTTGCCCAAAGCCTGTCTTACCTAGCATCAGCTACAGAAAGCTTAGCTCTTTGGGGACAGTTTTAGGAATTGGTAAAAGAAAATGGATAATTAGAATCATTATTTACATAGCTTTTTGAATTTACTGTACAGTCTGCTGTTACAAAAGCCTCTGGCCAGGAAATCTTACACTTAAATAGCATGAGCCTGAAACAATATGTTCAATTATGCAAATAAACACAGAGTGGCTCAAAAGGCCAGATGGTGTGAATAAGACAAGTACTCTACACTTAAGTGGTACTAGGGCAATTTGCAGCAACTGAGGATCTGCCCCAAGATCTCTACAGATGGGATGCTTTGCAGAACATCTGCGTTTGCAGCTGCTTTGTGAGAAAAGCATGAGAAGTCACTGGGAGAATGCTGTCCAAGCACACAAGAAAGAAGAACAACAAAAAATTCAAGCCAGAGAAAGTAAACAGAGCTCATATAGTGGAGAGGGGATAAATTCATGTAGGAATTTACTTAGTAACTTCAGATAAACTAATAAATCTCTGCTTACTTGCCAAGTGGCAGTTGATTTCAGAATCTTTTAGAAGTCTGCCACTTGAAGGAAAACAATTATAAATTACCATATTTTCTACAGTAGATTTTGGTTTCATTTTCCCAGAATGTAAACAAACTTTATCTTCAGATGTTTGAAAACTAATATGCTCTAGGGAAAATAATAAAAAGGATAACTGACCAGACCTTTTCTAAAAAGGAAAGAAGCTGCATCTTCCTGTTGCTTTAATGAAAGAAGATAACATGACTTTAAATGCACACACATGTAAAGCCATGCACCCAGGAGCAGTAACAGCAAAATGACATCTCATTGTTGAACAACTGCTGCATATTTTCAGTAGAAGCTGGCTCCTTCCTTTCAGAAGTCACTTTGTAATTCCCTGGTTACTTTTTAACCTAGCTGATGTTCTCTTGCTCTTCTGTGTAGTTAGTTACTTTTGGGTAAACAATCCCCCAGGCAGTGTTGGACATTGCATTCACACACACATTCCCACATTAACAGATGTTTCTGTACACACCAGTCTTCTAAAGGCGGGCTGTGTAACCATCCCGGCAGACTCTATCCAGGCAAATGTCTTCCATTGTTTCATAATGGTTGGACTTGATGATCCAAATTAAATGATTCTATGATTTTATAATCACTTCAATATGAGCTACCAATGTAAGGCAGGAGCAAAAGGGCTCAGATAAACCTTGAATTTACAAGTTGTTACTAAGAGAGACTAGAGAAGCTATACTATCTTGCTTTTGAGTTAGTACTCAAAAGCAGTTAGTACTCTGTACCTAGCTCTGCATTGCTTCTTAAATTCAAGAAAAAATGGTGAAAAGCTAGTGGGCTTTCTAACTTTAGCCGCAAAATGGTAATAGCAGTGAAATACATGCTCTGAAGGGATTTCTGGAGTAACTATACTCGGAGAAGGATGATCTCAAGGTCTAAATAAATGTACAGATGAAAATGAAAATCTAGCAAATTAAAAAACAACAACAAAACAAAACAAAAACAAATAAAAATAAGTAAATAATAATAAAAAGACTTCAGTCACTGGAAGTTGAAGTTAGAAAAGTCCAGGTGCGATAAAAGGCAAATATTTCAGGGGAGTTTCACAATCCTTTCTCTTTAAACATTTTTTTTTTCTTCTGAATAACAGGCATTGTCTTTTATACACCACATTTAATCATCAAAGTAAAACAATTTCCTGAAAAAGCATTGTAAAAAAATTGAATGCTTTATATAAATTTGCATTCCACTTTTTTTTTTTTTTTCCAAATTTTAATTATAAATCTTAGTAGTATATATCTAAATTTTCCAGGCTGCAGATAGATGCACATAAGTAGCTTAAGTCACAGAAATAAATTTATCCTCGTGTATACAAAAGACAGTATGCAACTCCAGATGTTACAGATACTAGAGCTGGATGGAAAATGGAAATAAAGTCTGCTCCGATAACATATCACAAAAGAAAAAAAAAAAAAAAAAAAGAGAGAGAAGGAAAAAAAAAAAAAAAAAACCTAAAATCTGTTAAACTTTGGTGACTCCTTTTTCTTATTAAATGTGAAAGCTGTTGTACTCAGCAACATGTCATCCATAAACCTTAGAAAAGGAATCATTACTAATTAGGAATATAACTGGTGAATACAAGTGTAATTATTTCAAGCCGCCTACAAAAATCCTCCTAATTGAAAAGAATTAAAAATTAGAGGGGGCTCAGAAGAAGATTTAAAGAGTTGATAAATAATTGACATATGGGCTGATTTGATTAAAAAGAGATTAACATTAAAGAACTGGAGCGACTAGATGAATGTCACTAACTAGACAGCAAATGGAGGAGGCACTAAATACCTGTAGGTATCAAAAAAAAAAAAAAAAAAAAAAAGGTGGGAGTAAGACAAATGCTTGCTTTTTGTTCTGAAATCAACTCACTGAAGAAGCTGGGCACAGGCAAGTATAGCATGGCTGTTACACAACCTGCATATTTTTGAAGATCAAGAAAGATTATTCACCTCTTTCTCAAAGATAAAACACTCAGAGCTTTAGAGTTTACCTTAAATATTACTTTGGTGTGTTTTCCACTTATTTTTCTCAATTAGCATACAAACTTCTCTTCATAAATTATTTCTGTATGTGAACAATTGCGTTCTTCATCAGGTGAGTGAAGTGAATAGGGAATACTGAGTTCCCGTAAATAAAGAGGTATTATGGGATACAGGCTGTAAAAGAGAGCAGCCATCTTTTACTCTGCTGGCTAAAGGACATAATGCCACTGAATACAGCCAGGGGAATTACACTTGTTTGAATCAAAAAGTATATGCTTTCCCACATCCTTCACCCTTCAGACTTTTAAGTTCTTATTTTCACAGCTGAGAAGTTTAATCCTCTACTCCATCATTGCATGTGATGAAGGTGAATAGTGAAATATCTGCTATGACACAATCAGTCATCTTCCAGCCCACCCTGTACTAGTGTTAACAAACCAGTACTAGTGTTAATTTGGTCTTAGCATGAGCAGGGAATAAGATTAAATATATATATACATTTTTTAAAAAGCAAACTTGAAAAGTTTAAAAAGTAGAGTTTAAAACAGTACTGTAAGTTAATAATGGTTATATTTACTTTTTAGTGAATAATTACGTTTCAAAAAAGGGCAATGACAGAGTTTTAGTATTTACAGAAAAACAACTGTTTGGCTATTCTGCAATGAAGAGGAATAAGAAGGCTTTGCGACTGCACAGAAGGTAAGTCCTCTGTGCTAATCATACATATGGTCTCATGTGAGCATATAACAAATGTGAGGTCAGCATACCTCACAAGTCATAAGAACCTAGAGGAGAACCTTCACCACAACCTTTTTGTTTGTTTGTTTGTTTCCCAGGAACCTATCTACAGCTCCATCTTCTAATGAACAAGTTCCTAGAAAACTGCAATCTTCAGTTCATGAGAAGTCCTCTCGAATACATGGATAAATCCCACAGAATTTTCAGTCTGTGCAACAAGTTGTATAGTGTGAGGAAACTATCATAAAAATATATGAAGGCGGGGAACAGTAACAAACACTATCAGCTCTAATGTAATATCATTAAAACTCCTGGTTTTGTGTTCAAATCCAGACATTGTGTCAAAACATCACTGCATGTCTGTTCCGTTTTTTTATCATAGGAGAAAATACTTTCTGTTTTTTCGGCACAGGCATATTTTTTTTTCACAAGCAGGCATAAAAATAAATCAAGGAGTAGTCTGAAAATTTCTCAAATAAAGATAAAAAAACGGAAGGGGTGTAAGGACGGTGGGGTGGTGGGGTGGTGTAGGAGAGGTGCTTTAGGCCATATGAGGACAGTTAAAGACCAGAGGACTTCTGTTCACTTTCAAAACTTGTCAGCTGAAGTCTATCCTATCCCTCTGTCTCTCTGTCAGTCTATCTCTCTCCAGTGGATGATGCCTAACAGAGTGCTCAGCCTAAAATAGTCCACTGCCAACAAGTCTCTGATAGATTGCATTAGTGTAGACAAAGTGCCACGTGAGTGGCTGCTTAATTAGCCAGGAGGAAAAAAAAAAAAAAAAAAAAAAAAAAAAAAAAAAAAACAGATTCAGAACCACATGCTTGGAAAAACTGTGCTTGCTTACTTTAACAAAAACACTGCAGCAAGGTAAACACCCATGAGAGAGAAAAGAACATGCCTCGAGAACAATGTTGGCACAGCAAATGCTAATAAACAGATCTGGAAAGAAGAACAAAGCTAAAGATGAGACAAGATTTCCAAATAACCTTCAATCAGAGTAGCAGCCCTACTTCTGTGGGTCTAGTCTTTTCAAGGTGAAGCTTGATATATTTATGAGTGAAATTATGTGAAGTCTTTGAAAATGGAAAGCTGGACAAAATGCTGGACTAGAAGATTTTGTGAGTCCTATACAGAACTCTGCATTTGTTTAGCAAAGGACTTTCATGCCAAGTATAAAGGGGGACTTGCTAGAATTAATTTTCATTAGGCTGTATAACAGTCCCAAATTTAAGTTGGGGAAATGCATTTGCTTATGGTATTAAAAATGCTGCTGGATAAAGTACCACTGGGAGCTATTCACTGGAAACTGTTTTTCAGGATGGATTTCTGTTCAGATAAATATTCTTCAATTGGGAGAAAATGCTCCTTTTGAATTGCATGTAAGACTTATTTACAATCTCTATATTTAATGTGTGTTTATTTTATTTTTCTGTCTTCCCTGTCTTTTGCATACTGACTGCAACATAGTTCACTGGACTTTGCTGAAATTAAATGTTAAACTGTTTCTCTCTCTTTCCTTTCCCTATTATGCCCGTTTAGGTCAAAGATTAAACTTCCCCAAATCTTATTGAGGCATAAACTGTTGGAAATGAATTGTTTTTCTTCTGGAGCAAGAACCTTAAAATCTGACACACATGTGAGTCAGTATGACTGTAAAATGTAAACTGTGTGCCATTTGATTTTAATTATTTTTTAGTGAAAATGAATGTAAAAAGACTGGATATAAGATACCATTTGGGTGACAATTTCACAAATTATGCGTAAGTAGAGCTATGTGATTCTGTTATGAAAAAGAAGGGGTGACATCAGAAAAGAGTGATATAGCCTGTTAAAAAGAAAATAATAATGTGTTAAATAGGATTTACGAAAATCAGATTATAAGGCTTTCAAGTTAGGCAGCTTTCCAGGGGTACAAAGAACACTATCCCTCTTTATATCAAAGTAATCAACTTTTGCACTTACACAGAGTCCATTTACTGACCCTTGGAGGAAACATTCAATTTTGTTGCCCAACTCAGCTAATTACTTCAAAGTTAAAGGAACAGATTAGTAGAAAATTCTGTAATGCTTACTAGCTGGCTTGAGCTTTGGTAAAGACGTAAACCAACTATTAACAGAGAATAAAATACATTGTCCATTGCCATAGCATTAAAGGTTTTTACAAATCTCTGAAATAATAAAACAATGTTAGCAGTGTAAAACTGTTTGAGTTCCTGATAAAACTTAGGTGTTGTTTCAAACAGATAGTTAAGGATTGAAGATTATAATCTTTTATAGTCAAGGGCAAGATATAATAAGACTTCAGCATCTCTGCAGGTCGATGCTGCAATGCCCCTGAGCAGTATCCTGATCCCAGAATTAAGTGTCCAGGGCCCTCTACAAAGTGAATAGGAAGAGGCAGGCTCTTGAAAATGGCAGTCCTAAAATCCTGAGATGAAATCTGCCCAGAGTGAAGCGTTGGGAAATGCTAACTGTGGCTGAAATCTTGCCTTTTACAACTGAGGCGGAACTAAAGAAAAATGCTAACTCCTGATAAAGATCCTAAGCTTTGAGCCTGTAACCAGTGTAAATGACTCCAAAAAATCCTTCAAATAACTGAATCAGCTACACTGTTCACCTTCAAAAGAGGTTGTAGGATAAGGTGATCTCCTTTCATCTAGCAGCCTCAGTGTTAGAGCATTGCCCAAAGCCAAACCCTTTTATGAAAAGACCTTCTAATCTTCCCTATTGGCGTTACATTTGGATACACAGGACCTACTCGTTATCTTTTTTTCTGTAGTTATGTTACAAATTAGTGTCTTTACTGCTTGCTTTTCTAGGTCATATTTTTATTCTTTGTTGTTCAGGGGCAATGCCTCAGCCAGAAAGGTGGTTACAGAACAATAGTTTGACATCTGAAATGAAATTTTTCATATTTTAGCTATTTGAAATCATACAGTCTGAGGTAACTGTCTGGGATCCTTCTAAATTCAGAACAGAGAATAGCACTTTCCTTCCACATAGACATCATCTTGGAGATGCTCAAAAATTCTGCACGATGAAGCCTACAGAAACTGGACCTAATGTGAAAGCCAATTCCACTTTTAGCCGGGAGTCATACCAGATGGCTTTTTCTGGTCCTTTTCAACCTAAATTAGTCTGCAATTCCATGAACCTGGGAAGGGATTACCCACAGAGCATTCCCAGGGTGGGGCTCAGGATAGAAGGTCTGTAATGGCTTATTTCTGTTGAACTCAAAGAAAGACAAGATAATGTCTTAGACCAATCATTTACATGGCAAAAACAGTGAATTCCAAGGTAGTCCAAGGCTTCTCAAAAGAGTATCCAGGGCTAAATTTTGCTATCTGACAGAATTTGGGCCTCTCTACCAAGGATGCACAAGAGAATGGAAGAAATAAAGGTGTGAGCAATTTGTTTAGAGATCCTGAACCTGCTGGAGGTGGGATGGGGGGAGGGTGGAGAAGAAGACAATGACTTCTGCTTCTGAAAGGGGCTCCTCTCTCCTCTCCCGTAACGGCTGCCACAACATGTGTTTTGATTCTCAACTGCAGTGACAATCAGCTCTGTTTTCCAGGACCTGAAATTTGGCAAAATGTATGTGGTTGTTTGCCACTAGTCAGCATTTAATACAGCTATAACTCCCTTTGTCTTCTCAGAGCTGGCCGTGTCTAAGCCCACCCTTAAAATAAACAAAATGTCTTTTCTTATGTTGAAGAGGAAAGGTAAAGGAAGTATGTAAATTCAGTAATCAAAACGCAGATGGAAGGGATACCTCCAAGTCCAGAATTTAAGTTGTCCTACAGATGAAGTGAAATCCTGGAGAGGACAGAGGTGCATGTGGATACTACTCTGCCCTAATCCAAAAAGCAGCTCAAGTCAGTCTAGAGCCCTAAAAATAACAGAAAATGAGTCTTATGCTCCCAGTTCCTTCAGCTGAAGCCTAAATCCTGAACTCTGTCACCTGGGGATGCTGGAGTCTTTCAGTTCAGCTGCAAAATCTTTCAGATCTGACACCAAGCACTGAGATGTCTGCTGTGATCTTGAGCTCTACTGGCACAGCCTGCATTGTGTGTGTTGTGTACTACTTTGTCTATATGACTCACGTGTGGATGCAAATATGGCCACCTACTCAGCATTTAGAAAATCCTGAATATACACCTAGTGCCATCTTATGTGCGATTCACCAGGTTCAGGCTCCTCAAATTGTTATTTCAAAGGGGACGCTAATGACCACCTCCCAGAGTCTGAAAATAGGCCTGGTCAAGTCACAAAAGGGTTCTGTGGTTATGGTCCCTTCTGTGGCTGATCCAAAATCCAGCTAGTGAATGTTGAGGGGAATGTAAGGTATAATCACTCTAGAAAGACAATAACAACAATTACATCCAACATTTAAATACTCATAGTGTCTTTCTGACTTGCATAACTGCAGCTGTCATCTCCTCTTTGAAGATTAACATAGACCCAGCTCTTAGTGGTTTAGTAAAAAAATGAGATTCTGGTGAAATCTGGGGCACAGGCACTTCCAACTCACACTATCAGTAAGTTAGATTTTGAACAAGCACTTTGCATTTTTTTAATCATTCTGATATTTTAAACTTTTGGTTCTTTACAGTATCTTGATGATAGTATTTTGAAAGATCCTAAATTAATTAGGGTCCAACAGAATTACATTCAGAGGACTTTTAGCTTTGACTAGATTTTGTAGATTTTCCCTCATTACTCCTTTCAGATTTGTAATGGTTCGTGACATTAGCTTTGATTCCCTTGGGTTTACTTCTCATATGTTCTAATATTTGCTTAGCTTGTACAAATAGCTCTGATATTTGCCTTGAAAATTCCTCATCCTAAATTAAAATGGTCTGCTGAATCTTTATTTCACATTAAAAGCTTTTAAAGGAATTATCCCCTGGGCTAGGAAAATCCATGCAATTAACGTAACTGTAACCCCAAACCTTTTCAGAGGTTAGAGAAACTTGTGTATGTTTTGAGTTTTTATTTTATTTGTCATTTACCTGCCTTTGCAGTACTTTCTGCTTTTTGAAAGAGCCACAAGCAGTTGTCAAATGGAAATGAATCTGTCACTGAATTGTTCTGATTGAATTAAACCAGCAAATACTGAAATATAGGAGAAAGCCTGTTCCAGTGAGACATCCAAGAGTAGTTACTTGACAGAAATAATTAAATGCTTATTTTTTTATGTTTATTTTTTGTTTTAAGCACAGTCAGTCAGACTGTTAGGCACTTCTTTGAATCTCCTGGTCTTTCAAAGTTTATCATCTATATATCATAACTTAACTTTATTTATTTATCCTTTCCAAAACACAAAAACACATGTTTCTTGCAGGTTCTAAGTGCCTCAAAATATGTTTCAACTGTGTATTTGTCTATAGAATATATATGCATATGCTGCACCAACAGCATATTCCAAAGACAAATTTTAAAACTGTATAAAAAAAAATACTAAGGGCATAGAAACATAAACACTTAAAAAGAACTGCTTATTTTGATTTTTTTTTTCTTTTTTCCCTGTGGTCAAATTAAGTTTTAGCTGGATCTGTATCTTGATCCAGCTTACTTGTCAGGGACCTGAGGGCACTACCAGCCCTGATTGTCCCTGGACAATCTCTCCTGGTACCCTGGCTCTAGGGTGCCCCCAACACTCACAGTTCCCTGACATTACAATTCATCCAACAGACATCAATCACACTGACATGAGGGAGAAATGTAACCATTTACAAAGGTCATGCAACCAGTGCTTTAGTGTAAACACTTTTTTTTTTTTTTAATGATTTACATTTATTTATGATCTTTCTGCTTGGCTGCTTTCCATCATTTTATATTATCACCAAAATTGACACTGTAATATGAGAGATAGATAGAGGGGAAAAGTGTAATCTTATAAAAGATGTTACTTCATGCTGAAAATATACGTTCACTAGTGATCAATTAAAAACAAACAAAAAACACGCTGTTTTTATTTCTTTATTTTACATAATGAGTTGAAGAAAGTGTTCTCTATAGCACTGCAGGCAGGGAAGGAGGGGAGCAAAAATAGATAGCAGGAAGAGATTTATGAGAGACAATTTTAAAAATAGCTGTGGCTGAAATGGAGAAACAAGACAGGCTGGTTGTACAGTAAAGATGATGAAGACAACCCAAAAATGAATCGAGAGTCTTTGGTGTCTGCCCAAGTTTAAGGGCTTTGTTATTTTGTCATGGGCTGAGCTGCTGCTTTTTCCTCTAAAGTAATGTTTCTGTCATTGTGCTTTTCTTTAAAGATATCTGCCTGCATCATTTTGCCCAATGCCGCAATGAGCAGCTTTTGTTGATCATTCTCTCCCACAAAACATATGTGAATTTTTTTTTTTTTTTTGTCTCAGTGAAGTCCAAACACTGACTCTGTCTTTGTGTTTTTAACAACAGTGTCTTCAAGGCCTCTGCATAATATCACTCTTGAGGACTAGGAATTTCTTACCTGACTGCTAAAGTCTTATGTCTAACACTTCTCTTCTGGACATGTAGCTTGAAGACACTCATTTCCAGAAAGTCCAGTCATGTAATTATTGTGATTTGGAATATACCTCTGCAAGGATACAGATTAACTGAAGCTCAGGAAAAGCAATTATCTCAACAAGTTATACTGTTTTTTTCACAATTATAGCCAGAACAGAAATAGATCAGAAAAACTATGCACCCTCTTTTTAATTATTTTTTTTTACAGGACTCCTAGTCCTGTAGGAGTCTTTGTCAAAAGATCTTCCAGAATGTACAGAATCACCCTCCTTACGTGACCCTCTCTCTCCACTTGTTACCCTTTCCTGCAGTCAGGGAAGCCGTCAGACTAGAAGGTCTTTCTGAAATGCCTGGTGAAACCTCCTTCTTTACATGGCAGTTTTTCAGACAATTCTTTAATCTCAACAGCTGATCAAAATATGTAATTTATTAATTTTGATTGGTCCTCTCTTTACCACATTGACAATATACCCTCTGTAGACCTATTCAAGAATGCATCAATCTCAGAAATTCACTCATCTGATTTGGATTTATCCATCTACCACCAATAGGCTAGCCTATTGTTTATCTATACCCTACTCACAGGTAAAGTAGACAGAAGGTGTTTGAGGTCAGATAACAGACTGAACAAGGCTAGAAAGAAAAGGAAAACCTAAATCCATACACTGTGTCACACTGTATATTGCACTAGAAAAATACAAATCTCTTCCTTTTTCTACAGACATTGTAAAAGTGATCAGAAAACTCTCCACAGCTGTCAGGGTTACTGCTTGTATGTTACAATTAAATAAACTGTGAGTTAAAGCTTATCACAATGATGAATATCTAGTGTAACATCAGGAAAGTTAACAAACATGAAACCTTTGCACCCAAAGTGGTAGTGGAGTCTCTCTCCTTGGAACTCTTCAAAAGCTGTCTGGACATGGTCCTGAACAACCTGCTCTAGGTATCCCTGCTTGAGCAGGGGGGTTGGACCAGATGACCTGCAGAGGTCCTTTCCAACCTAAACCATTCTGTGACCCTGTGAAAGCCCTTGGAATGCACTAAGACAGATGCATTCTTGGATCACGCTTGGATCAACGTAGGATCTTAACTGAAATTCTCCAGTACTGATGCACCAGTATGACAGCCCAAGTCTCTAAAGGTGGTCATCAGCTAAGAGAAGTTAGTTTCTCCAGACCAAACAAACTACTGATGGTTCATTGACTTATATATTTGTTTAGATACAAGATAGTACCCTGACTCCACTGAAGAAAATAAGTTTTACTATTATTTTTGCTGTGATTAAGGCTTTTTACTAAAATTTCAGATATAAGTGGGACAAGAATGATATTATTTTGGAATATGGAGATAGTAACAAGATACCAAGTTTAAAAAGGCACCCAGGTTGCCAGAGCGGTAAGTTTTCCTCCTTTGACAAGTAAGAAAAAATATCAACACGGGGACAGTTTCCAGTCTCAGCAGTTGGTATGAGGGAGAATTGTGGTGCACAGTTTCCCGATGGAAGCAAGCACCCCTCTCTCTGAGTCCTGTAGAAATGTATACAAGGTGGTATGGACAAGCGCAATCACAAAGTGGGTGAACTCCAGCCTATTATGAGCTTACAAGAGAAAGAGGAAAGATGGGCGAGAGAGCAAAGTTGCTTACATGGAACTTTGTAATGGCATGTCAAAATATATAGCCCCAACTGTGCTTCTTTGAAGAAATCACTCTACAGGCATCTCCATAGGATTATAATATTTACAGTACCATAAAGCCAAATATTAGTTAAGACAGAAATATTAGATATCAGGGATTCTTGTCTCCAAGGGCTTCTAACCTCAATTAGAATACATATAGAAAGGCAAGAAGAATTAATTTACTCCCAAATCTCCAGCATTACATTTTGATCATTGTCAAGAAAATGTTTCACAGAGCTCCTGCACCAAAACACTGCAGCTGAAAAAACACTGCAGCTATGACATGCTAGAATGAGATTCAACATATTTTTACTTGTGATCTAAACTGCAATTGCATGTTAGCCTTAGCATAATTTTTAGTCAACTTTTAATTAACTGATTCTTGGCAATGTTCTATTTCACCTCTTCCCAACATCCTGCTTCCCTAAGCAAAGCCTTAGCTAATAATCATAATGATAATTTTCTAAATTTAGCTCTCATTTGTTCAAGGAATTACTAGAGGAGACTGGAGACAGATTTTTAGGACAAATATAGAAGAAAAGATAAAGTCATGGTTAAACTTTCTGGAGGATAAAAGTTGCTTCAAGCTTAAAAGGCCATTAACAAAACTGTCACAGTGGTGGGCAGAGTCAAGTGACTTAGTGGGTGTAGTTGGTACAGTATAGACCCTCTGAAAGAAGACAAGATGAAGATTTATCCAGCAGCAGCTTGGTACAGAACTGCGAAGTACAATTTTGGCAAGGGCTACCATAAATCCGAATGTTCTAAAATTTTTCCATTTCAGATTTTAATAGCAAAACTTGCATGCACCACATCCATATACAGGGACAAACAAACAAAAAAAGCCAAAAAAAAAAAAAAAAAAAAAAAAAAGCCAATCTTCTTTGAAGTGAAAATAGGGCCATTGTTTTGCAAGAAAAGCTGCAAGTCTTTGGATGAATTTTCAAACGAACACCTAAAGTGCCTGCTTGGTTTCTTATCATTAATCTCTGAAAAAAAATACAGCAAAAGAAGTGAGAGGAGAAAACGGGGAACATTTGAATTTCATCTGCTTCTTTCGTCACCTTTTATCATCATATTTAGAAATTCCATAGGAGCTGATAACGTGCAAATTACATGCAACTGAGAGTCACAAAAGCAACCTAAAAAATATCTGAAATGGCAGAGATCCTCCTGGAAAAAGTCTTGTTCCTTTAGGGAACAATGGAGATCTTTCACGACTCTAATTGAGGTTAATTGGAGTTATAGGTGGTCAGCAGTTTTTGAAAAAACAGGCAGGAAACCTAAATAAGCATACAGAAACCTAGCAACTAACATTAAATTTTGAAATCCTCATCTTTTAGCTGTATAATCCTCTCTTGTGAATTTTTGTAGGAAATCTTGTGACAGCAATATCTTACTATGTGTTTGGCAGGGGTTTGCTAGGAATTATTTCACACTGAATGTTCACAAAGCAGTGGCCACTGGTGTGGTACGGTGTATATTTCAGGATGTCCTGTATTTATTGAAAGTTAAAGATTCCAGTGTACTTCTTACTTAAAATACCTAAGGAGGAATGTAAGTATTTGGGTGGTATAGGATAACAACAGCAAAAAAGCTAATGCCTTAATTACATGAAAATATCTTCTAATAAAATTAAGAGCCTTTCATACATTACTAGGCAAGGACACTTAGAGGAAAGGTTGTGTTGTTGTGACAAAGTTCAAAACAAAATAGGGACCAGAGACTGGATTTCTTTAGTAGAATTTGTTTGGGTGACCTGAAAAACTGCACCAAAAATATACCACTGAATTCCAGAAAAACAAACAAACAAACAAACAAACCAGCAAAACCATAAAGAACATTAGTATCAGCAGGGCAGGATCTCAGCATTCTAGAAACTGATGCTCTGGAAGTTGAGTTTAGAAGTTCTTCTTAGAAACACAAATATTTCTACAAACCCATGAACGTAGTCTAATTTATGGTGGATCTGTGTCTTTGGATTAGTTATTTTTTATAATGAATTCACCCAATACTGCAGCTATGGTTTCAGTTTAATCACCCCTAACTAGGCATTAGAAAACATACATGATAGAAATAATACAATTACCTTCATTATAGAAAGGGGGAAAAAAAAAATCACTTATATTTTTTATATCTACATTTGAAACACAATTACTTTACATATAAATCATATTCTGCCCAGGTATCCTTATAACTATTTCCTTCAAAAGAGGGTACTACACCAACATTAATAAGCTAGTGCTGCCACCTATAGCAAAACAGATCTTGCCTTTTATTGTATGTCAAGCATGGTGAAAATTAAACTATCTTAGAAAGAAAAGAATATATAGAAATAAAAGTGAAGAAGAAAGTGGGTGACAGCTCATTGGAAATTGTAAATAAAACCTGTGTGCAACACGAATTTTACACATTATTTTTATACTTTTCTCTATAATTCGTTTCCCAGCTGTGTCACAGAAGTGAAATTTGACAAAGTCATATTAATCACATCCCCAAAAAATGACTTTTTTAAATCCTGTGAATCCCAAGCTGTGATCAGGGATCATGATGATAATGTCAAAAACATCCTAAAAATGACTACTTTAACTACATATTTCAGATGTTCTCCTGTAACTTACCTACATCTGAGTTTAGAGAACTTACCTAGATCTGACTTTGGAGAACATTTTCTGAGTTTCATATACTTTTATTCACATTAAATTGCTTCTGTTATGGCCAGTTCTTCAAATTGACAGGCACCAAGCAGCTGGTACAATTAACATGTTTATTTGGACAACTGACCATGTTTCTACACTCATTCTATAGAGTGTTATTAATCCCTAGGGTAGCCCAATTTTCTGAGCTATAACACAGTTCATGACTGAATAACAAGCTGACAGGTATCCAATCATTAAGGACAACTGCCAACCACTAAAACACTCTGACATGATGCTTTGTCCAATGCTTCCAAGAGCTTCAGAGGTTTTATTCATTCTTTAAAAGATGCATTAAAATAGATAGTCCTTATTTCCTCAGTGCTGGCAAGGATGATATGTACACTAGTCGGTCAGAATTGCCCACTGGGATTTCCAAACCTCTGACAGAAAATACTTTTTTCAGAATTTATAGACAAAATGTTTTAAGGAAGTTATGAGATAGATGTTTTCTTGGCATAGGCCTAACTACTGTCCTAAGAAATGAGACATGACAGTTTCTCACCTGTTTTTGTAGATTATTTATGATTACATAATTTAGTGTTTGGACACTTCCTCCAGATATTTGTTTTTTCTTAACACAAAGAAATAGAAAGAGAGATGCAAGCTCCCGTTAATGCCACAGTAAATACTGCCAGTACCAGGAAGAAGAATCAAACATGGCAGTTACTGCTGAAGAATCTTAATATGGGATGGAGACTGGAGATGAAAGGTATCAGTATACAGAACAGTAAGAGTAGTTACATGCTTTATAGGCAAGATACAAATGGCTGGTCTTAAATCAAGTGAAATATTTCTAAAGCTCATAATACTTTTTATGAGGCTTTAGCTCCATTATATTGTTTGCTCTATTGTTTGCTGTTTTATGTATATTAGTATTTGTCAGTATTTACATAAAGAGAAAGATAATTTCAGAAATCCAGTGCTTAGACCAATCTCAAAAATTTCTACCACTTGAAATCTTTAAGAAAGATCAGACAGACATCTGTCAGCCACAATCCTATCTTTACAAAGGGGGTAGACTCAGTGACATTCATAGGTTTTCTGTGTCCTTTAGCGTATGATTTCAAAAATTTACCTTCAAAGGTATTACCTCAATGCATTTCTGCTCCACTTATTGCCCTTTCTTTCTCCTTCCTGTCTCTCAGTCCCAGATTAGACAGCCATATTTTGTATGTTTGTATGGCCATACTTTGAACAAACACACGGAAACCTGAAACAAACAAAAGTCTTTGAAAATTGAGAATTGAGTTTTTAAAAGTAAAGTCACTTTGAACTGCTATTGCTATTTACTATTTTGGCTTACAAAACCATGGCCTTAGGCTCTGTGACACAGTGATTTTCTATATTTTCATAGTAACACAGGAATTCTGAATGTATACAATGCATTCTGAGCCAATGCATTCTTGACACAAGGTTCACACTTACTGTTTACTCCATAAACAGCATGGTTAGGAACAGTAAAATCCAGCCTATAAAACAGAAACTATTACTTGTGAACCATTTGTACGAAGAACATTTATTGTATAGTTTTCTTGCATACCGAAGAGATAAGCAAAACAACACAGAAGGTCTTGTTCAGCAAAGCCTTTCTGCAGGGGTCTAATTTAAAGACCGTGAGCAGTTCCAGAGTCAAAGCACCTGCTTGTCTGCATAAGGATTTTGTTGTATCTCCTGCAGTAGTGGGAATGAAGTAAGGAAAGGATGCCATAGCAACAGTAACTCAGAAAGCTCTTTCTGAGATAGAGGGAATTCACAGCACTTTTCCATATTTAATGCAGGTCTCTGTTTTTATTTTGCAAAAGCAATTTGGAGGAAATTGACTGAGCCTTTTAATTAGGGTATTCAAGAATAGTCTTCCCCAACAGTCCTGAATTCTTACTGTGGAACCAGCAGGTCATAATCATTCATTCCAATGATTTTATGCATTAGTTATAAAGCAAGAGAATAAAGAAGTTGTTTTATTCTGAGTATAAATAAGCAAGGCACAGTTGACCGATAACCGGCATATTTAAACCTCAAACTGGTCATCAGTTTTAAGAAGTAATAGCACAGAATATTTCTTGGAAATTTGCAAAATCTAGGAAAGCAAGATGTTCGGTGTATGTCTTAACAGTAGCTGAATGAGAATGGTGTCTGTATACTATTGCTGTATTTTTGTGTATATTTGTGCGAGAATAGAAGGATGCTTAGCTTGTCAGCTAATTCACTAGACCATTCTTGTTACTCATGAATTCAGTAATGGGTACTTTTACCGTGTTGTCCTTTGGTGAAAGAACACAAGAATAAAAAGCTTATCTTTGATACATATAGCTGGTTATCCACTGCACCTAAACCATCTAAATAATTATCAGATTCCTTTTATAATAAATTAAAGATGAGAAATTTCAGTCCACCTCTGAATAAGTGTACTAGGTAGACACAGGATGACAAATCTTCAATGTGTCCCTATAGCTGCTGAAGATGAGAAACGGATGACTTAATTTTAGGCAGACTTTGTATTTGGATGTTGTTTTGGTCATTGCTTAGAATTTATAATGGTATTGTCATTGTGGAGAAATAATTTGCCTTCATTTACCTTCATTTTAATTTGCCTTCATTTTTTTTTTTTTTTTTTTTGGTGAAATTATGAAAGTTCCCTAATGTACATTAATTGGATTTGATTATTCTTGTGGGTTCCTTCCAACTCAGGGTATTCTATGATTCTATGTTTATACAGACTACCTTCTTATTGGTGGTATTTCTTGAATACTTAGAGAGAAATGATTTTTTGGTGGTATTTATTTCATATCTATGCAGGTAGATTTGTGCTCATAGCTATCAGCTATGTCTAGCTATCAGCTAGAAAAATCAGATCAAAATAAACATGAATACATTAATAAGTATATAATAAAGACCACGAGATATTACTTAAGCACTAAGTCTTAACACAGTTAGTCTTCACTAACAAAGAAAATTACAATGCACCTGAGTGAAATGAGATGGTATTTATCTATGAATGTCTGACCAGATCGAAGGCATGAATAACAGCACTACCACTTTTCAATATATCAATGAGGAAAAGCTGTCACAATGCCTTTACTTTTGCTGCTTTTTTTAACTTCAGGCAATCTGTTATTTTCAAGATCTTTATATTTTCTTTTGCAGCAGTTGCCGACACCATTAAACAAGAAACACAGGTGAAAAAGTATGAATTTACTAACAATGAGATGTGAAGTTCAAATCAGAATTACATTGTGGTAAAACTCAGACAGAAATAGTAGACAATATGATAAAATGAACTTAATGATACTATGCTGCAGGGAAAAGAAAAAAAAAAAAAAAGAAAAAAAAAAAAAAAAAAAGGAAAAGCAAGCTGCATTTAGCTGAATTAAACCCAGACCTGCAGAGATTTGTGTACCTGATTCCCTTCTGACAGGAGGGAGTCCACTGACTATCCATGTGAGTCGAGTAAGTATATGAGATTCATTGATCCAGGTCCTTCAAGAGTGGCTTTGTTCTATATTTATAAGTGTCATTTTCTCTTCAGGGAGACTGGCAGCATTTAAGCCTTCAAAATAAGTCTCAAGTGCTAGAGTGCCAGGCAGGAACTTACTGGAGAAGAGTTGGGATTAAGCTTTTTTTCTGCATTAATACCAGACAATTATTTACCCAATTTTCATAAAATGGGCATTGTCATCTCCTTTTCCACCAGTGCTGAATTTTCAGCTAAAGCCCCCTCCACTAGCTCTTTGTGTAAGAGCTAATTCTCGCAAAACACGTTTTTTTGTTTGTTTGTTTGTTTGTTTGTTTGTTTTTAAGAAATGTACCAGCAGTCAGCATGTCTGCTTTCATAAAGTGCTTTCATTCTCTACAAAGATGTGGAATCTCTGTCTCTCCTAGGCTCCTTTATTCTTGCCAAACAAGGTCTGAGAGTGTTTACGGGAAGGTGGAACTCAGAATGACAATGAGTAGTCTGCGTTCTAAGGGGGGAAACGTGAGTTGTGATCAATCTGTGCCAGTTTACAAACATGGGTCTGTTAATCTCATTGCTAGCTACTGTGTCCTTCTTAAGCTTCAGTCACTTAATAGAGAAGCAGACAGAAGAGTATAGAAGGCAAAGTTGTCCCAAACCACAGAAGTCAAACACGATGGTGTTCTGATCACAGTATGAAAATAATTGTTTTCTTCAACATGTGTCTCCCCTAATGTGTCTTCCTGAAACTTTACATACGCATATGTCCTCCCCCAAGTCACACTATCAAGTAATTCCTCAGTTTGTTGGAACTTTTGAAGTCCCGTTGGACACTGCTTGAACCAGCTTTGCTGTTGTGTAAAGGACACATCATAGGTGTTTGCAGAATTAGCATCTCTGTGGGGAGACCATTGTTGTTTTTAAGCAAAGTCCATTTTCTCGTGGAAGCTTAATTTGGAAACACTTACTCTTGTTACAGCTCCTGTGTGGAACCCAGTAAACTATATTTAAGTCTTAAAACAACACACACAATTGAGGATGTGTCTGATCCAGCAAAACTATTTTTGACAACTGCATATTTGCAGTCTCTCTTCACTAAACAACAAAAAACGAGAGTTAAAAGGACATCCACACACACATATATAATATAAATCTTAAACATGAATATTTGAAGGACAAATTTTATTCATAAATGATCCTAAAATCCCCAGCCTGAATTCTTCACCCTTATTCAAAGGTGGCAAGAAATAAAGATAAAAAAGATAAATTAAGATAAGAGATCATTAATTAAGATAAAGAGTTAAAATAAATAGGATGAAATATCTATTCATCCGTATTGTTTTTAACCTGGTGTTCCTATTTCTGATTAGGTTCTCACAGAAAGCAGTGAACTGAAACTTAGTGCATTTAAAGAGTCTTTCCTTTAAATTTAGTATGTCTCATGTCTCTGTTTAATTCACTGCGGGTCTGACCTGCATCATCTGTTTAACTCTATGTAGCTTCAGGCACCCAAATGAGGCATGCATTTGCATATTGTACATGAATACTCACTTAGTCAAATAAGATACCAATGTAAATGCTAGGTATGCTAATATTCCCTCTCCATTTATTTTATAATTATTATGCCAGTATCTTAATCACATCAGTTAGATACTTAAAGTGAGATTGGATGAAAGAGTGTATGTAAACAATTCAATGCAAAACACCTTTACACATTTTCTCTTCCTTCTCTTCTGATTCTTCCTGCTCCAACACTCATTCAAAAATGCCAAAAATATGCTTTAAAAAATAATAAGTTAAGCCTAAAGATTGATAATAGAATTATCACACTAACCAAGACAATGCTGCTGACTCACAAGTTTTATAATATTTATCACAACTGGTTAAATGAACACATTTAAATCTCATCCATGTATCAAAACTGAAATAACAAAAAGTTTTTCTTTGGAAGAAGGAAATATATGTGACTCTCATGGTTTGGTGCCTTAAAAAATCCTTTCTGCAAATGTGATTTTATGTTTTCACATTAATGCTGAGTGAAAACAAAATATGAATTATCTAATTCCCACCAGTCATATCCTAAGATAATAAAGCCACCATGTAACTAGTTGTCAGGAAAGACCTGATCAGCCATACACATAGGATTTTGCAACACAGATCACTAGCCAGCTCACATGCTAGTGAGAATTCTCCATATAATAAGAATTACTACTTCTACTATTAATAAGCTCTATGAATCCACTATAAAATACAAAGCTGTAAAGAAAATACAAAACAAAAATATTATTTTTTCTTGCTTATAAGAAGGCGGAATGTTCTTCAAAATGTTCTGCTTAAAATGTCAACATGTGTAAGATCCTGCGCATTTGCTAAGAATATGAAATCTTATTTTCACATACAGCCTGCTTCTTTAATAATCTACTATCTAGTGAATGCAGGCATCAATTAGAAATTTGTTGTTCAGTTTGGGTGTGGATCATCACTCATGGTAACAGAGTAGGTTGATATGAGGAAATATATGAGAATATATGAAAATCACATGTTCAACATTTGTTTGCAGCATACATAAGCTATAGGATATATTTTAATGATGCAGTCTTTTATCCTGCATGTTAATTTACCTCCACCACAATAAAATAAATAAATAAATAAAGCTAATAAGACATAAACATACCTAGATCCATCTGGACTCAATCCTGACAACACTACTTTTCATGGTATTTAGGTTAATACTCACAATTTCACAATTTAGTTAAGATGTGAACTCAGAAGTACTGTACTTGACAAACAAATGAAGTTAAGGTCAGGTATATGCAAGCTTGAAGATTGAAACTTGTGTAGGTTCAAGAATATTCCTTTTAATATGTAGATCTGTGATAATGTGCCATTGGCTATGTCACAAAGCTCACAGTCTGAGCAATATTCAAAATAGCCATGATAGCTGATATATGACAGTTAACAACCTCCATTCTAAAAGCACTAATGAAAGAGCAACAAAATAAAAAGCAATCAATCTTCTAGACATCTAGAGATTGCAATGACTTTTAAACACATGGCATTATCTAGATTCTTTTTCAGATCTCACTGGTGAGTTTAAGTCAAACCAGAAAGCTAGTTTTCAAAAGAATTGACATCAAACATTGATCATTGCCTAGAGTAAAGATATGTAATCTCTCAAGCATATTTTAAAGACCTCTATGAACACTGGAACTATTGTTTAGTACTTCAACATCAAAATGCAAGTTAAGCATTCATACAGCTATTTGCACTTAGTCACTTATTTTAGCACATGGTTTAAGCTAAGAAGAAATATTTTCTATTCATCAGCTTTGGAAAAGAAAAAGTTCTACAGCTGATGCATCAGTACTTTCTCTGTCAAGCAGATGTCAGCCCATAAACCTATCCTAATCCTCTAGTCAGTGAAGGAATTGATTTTTCTTTTTTAACGCAGACTGCTATGGTGACTTAAGGGTAAGAGTGTCAATTGTGTTATCTTCCATATATATTCTCAAGAATTTCAGAAAAAGTATGAAATATGTTACCAGTTAGAATTCCCCAAACATAAGGATGTACATAAAGAATGCTTACTAAAGGCTAAAACACATCCTAAACTATACTCTCAACTGATGTAAAGAGTACATCTTTGTAGCTCATATATCAAAAAAAAAAAAAAAAAAAAAAAAGAGTGATGTCTTCCTTGCTCTGGAAAACAAACAAACAACAACAAACCTTAGTATAAGTCAGAATGGTGCATTAACTTGGCTGTTGGTATTGTTCTAGGACATCTTCATTAACTTGTGAACTTCAGAGATATTACCATAAAACCATCTAAGTTTTAAAAAAAAACATTCAAGATCATCGAATAATCAAAACGTTCACGACCATCAACCTGATCTACCAAATCCTTGGGGTTGGATGCCCAAGCCTTCTCAGCACCTTGTGAGAGCTGCTGGCTCCTGGCAGGCCTCTCTGTTACCCTGGGGTTTCTCTGGCTCTGAAAACCTCCCTGTACACAGTGATGAACTGCTCAGCTGCCAAACTGCCTGGCTCCAGAGCAGCAGGCCGGGCCATGTGGCCATAAACACATCACAAGATGGCTCCAGGTTCATAGCTACTACTTTTTGCTTGTTTGTTTCACATTTTCCTTAACATAACTTTCTAATAAGTTTATGGAAAAGAATTAAGAGTCATGCACAGTTGAAGTAACACTAAGCAAAAGAATAACTGATGTGGTAATTCAACCCAGTAGAGAAAGAATGGGCCATACTGTAGGACAGTTCACTGGTCACTGGACAGGTTTGAAATGGGGGGATTTGTTTGCAAAAAAACAAACAATTGATTTCAGAAATGCAACCAGAAGCATTGATAAAATAACAGTCATGAGTTATCTATAAAAGAATTTGCCAAAAGTTTGTATATTCTTTTATCAGTCACTGGAGCTATATATCAGCTATTAACTGATTATTTCAGAATTATTTTAGAGTACAAAAAAGTACTTCCATTGACAGCAAACACTAGTGAAAACAGCATATATTTACTTGCTCTAGGTTGATTCTTGGTAAGCAGGTAATTCACATCAGGTCATTTTCTTTATTACCTACCTTAGTCCCTGAAGTGCCACTAACTGCAAGTAGTATTTAAAGCGATCCGATCTAAAGCTGTATTTTTCTCCCACAGATGTTTTTAGAAAATTTCAGTAAAGCTGAGGAAATTGACTGTGGTCATGGCTTTTAGTTTGCAAAAAAGGAGAGCAAAAAAGGCAATTTGTTTACCAGAAAGGGAATGTGTCTATACTAATACATGTTTCTTGAATAAAACTAATTTCATGTATCTTGTCAGACAAAAGATGATTTTGTTGTCAGTCAAACTTCTTAACCTAATCCTACTTTCCTTTACTATGCAGTATATTTATCTTTTAGTGAATATTGTGTTCATCCCATCTGCAGTTCTAAAGGCCTCTGCATTGAGGAGAGCAATACTTCCGTTTTCTATTGGCTAGAGGAAGAAATGAGGTATGAAGAAAGCCCTTATTTCCACTCAGTTTGTTGAGGTATAAATAACTACACAAATGAAGACATTGGGAAAACAATCCCAATGTGTTATCTTCTTTTGGAGAAAATGAAGAAAGGCTCATGAAAACAATTCGTTTAAACGTATTTTTCCACTGAAACTCTACACTTTCATGGAAATGAGCTTTCCTGTTGTGAACTTTGTTAAGGGAGATGTTAAAAGATATGATTTTCAAATAACCTAGAGGTACCATAAAATTGCATCCTGATTTTTTTTCTCTATGAAAGAAAATGACAATTTACTCCTAATTTGTAGCTTAGTAAAATGACTAGACTCTTTATGAGTAATAAGCATAGAAGAAAAACTGCAAGTATAATTTGTTCAAAATTTGAGAAAATCAGGTTATATGTGCCAAGGTGATATAGTAATGCAAGTATATGGGTTAAAAATGTTGTGCTTCATCTAGATTGCTGGTAAATTCAAAATAGCTATCCAGTCATGGGAAGTGATTGTCCTGCTCTACTCTGTGCTGGTGCAACCTCACCTCAAGTACTGTATGCAGTCTGGGGCACCACCGTATAAGAAACAATAAGGACATAAAAATATTAGAGAGCATCCAAAAGAGGGCTACAAAGATGGTAAAGGGTGTAGAGGGCAAGATGTATAAGGAGCGGCTGAAGTCACTTGGATTGTTCAGCCTGGAGAAGAGGCTCTCCTGATGGGAGACCTCATGACAGCCTACAGCTTCCTCATAAGGAAGAGAGGAGGGGCAGATGCTGATCTCTCCTCTGGTGACCAGCAACAGGACCCATGGCAACAGCATGAAGCTGTGTTAGAGGATGTTCAGGCTGGATATTAGGAAAAAGTTCTTCACTAGGAAGGTGGCTGGGTGCTCGAAGAGACTGCCCAGGGAAATGGTCATGACACCCAGCCTGCTGGAGTTCAAGAATTGACAAACCTTTCAGACATGTGATCTGATTTTTGGGTGGTCCTGTGCAGACCTAGGAGCTGGACTAGGTGATCTTTGTGTGTCTCTTCCAACTCAGGATATTTAATGATTCTGTGATTTTCTGAAAATAAAATGTACATATATGCCCCTTGAAGCATCTCGTACAGTTGTACTAGACATATGCAGAGGAGATGCGCATTTTAGAAGCAAAAAAAAAGAAAAAAAAATGTTCCAGTTATCAAGTGGAGAATGAAAGTATTTAACATTAATGGATGAAAGCAAAAAAAACAAACAAACAAACAAAAAAAAAAAAACACAACAACAAAAGCAAACAAAAAAAGCAACAAAAAAAATCGTGTTAACTGGAGGCAGAGATTTAAATAAGAATAACACCATGAATACATATAAGAACTGAAAATGAAATATCTGAACTGCTTATCAAATAAGTGAAAAAAAAAAAAAAAAAGAAGAAAGGGATCATAGGATGGTGGGATGGAATTGTGATGGTAAAGATAAAAAAAAAAAAGATTCTGAAATAATTGAAAAATTAAAAATATCTGCAGAGAACCTATATATCAAGAAAAGAAGGCAGAAACACTAAATAATACTTTTTGTTATAATAAAAGGATGACCTGCACGATCTAATAAGCAGATGAGAAGTACTCCATGAGGAGTAATTATTTTAGAATACAAAGCCAGGTTTAACAAAAGAACAACAAAAACTAAACCAAACCAAACCAAACTAATGAATATTTCTTATTGCCTCATTCTTTGAGGGGAAAAAAAAAAAGTTATAAAATAAAAAAGTTATAAAATAACTTAAATATGTGATGGGCTTCACTTCAGAAAAGCCACAAATAACTTGATGCATGGTTATGACTATATCTTGTACCATGAATAGGAGAGTACATTTGCCAGAAATCATTTTATGAAACAACCCCAAAGCAATCAAACAAAATTACCACAGGCTTTTAAAAATATGCTGTGAACTGACTTTATATGTTTGTATCGAATTACGAAACCTGTCTTTTGTGGATTAGAACATCTGAGACATTGTGCCAAAGGCCGCTGAACATCTTGCTTTCTGCAAAAAAAAAATATTTTCTTCTAGAAGGAATACTGAATTTCAGTGACTTAGTGAAGAACCTAACCACCGGTAGAAAAAAAATAAGGGATGGAATGAGGTGCTTTCTTTGGAAACTTAGGAGAACAGAGTGACAGAAATTGCTTTAAAGGATCATTTCCCTTAACTAAAAGAGAGAACAAACAATGGAACAAATCAAGAGAAGAATAAACAGGAATAGATTCCCAATGTATGTTGCTACCATCTTTTACCTCCCTTCTCTAAAATGATCTGAGGTATCTTCAGATTTTCCTGAATTCTCTAATGCCTTCCTGCTTCACCCACCAACCGCGCAGTGACAGACAACCCACAGTCCCTTATGGGCAGGCCTTGCTGTTCAAATTACAACTCCTCTGACTCCCTCTACCCTTTAGGTTTTTGTTATGTGGGTTTGCTTGTTGGTTGGTTTGCTAGGAAATGATGAGAGACAAAGGGAAGGGGAGGAGGCAGGGCAGAAAGTCGTTCTGTAAGCAGTTCTCAAGGTTTAGAACAGTGAAATGAGTAAGAGCAGGGGAGGCAGGGAGCAAAGGTGCCTGATGAGGGCCTTGCAGAAGGCCACCACCATGAAAACTTCCCTCCCTGCACTGAGCCAAGAGCTGCTTTTCCAGCCCCTTCCCGTCTGCCCAGTCAAGGCCCTCCTACACATGCTTAGGCCTTTGGCACAAATGCTTTAGCCAGAGAGTGACTAGACCTTTTCTACTTCCAGATAGACCATCAAGATCCCAAGGCCTACAGTCCTTGCATAGAGGATCCATAACTAGACCTCTGGTCTCTCCAAGTAACACTGCCTGTGCTTGCACAAAGCAAACAGTCACCTAGCCCTTTGTGTTCTCATCCTCTGTGTTCCCCTGCCCTGGCCTAATGCTAGATACTCAGTACCCACTGATCCACTCTGCTTTTCCCAAACTTTCACATGAAAACATCATCAAAACAGTTCATACAAAAGGAAGACTACTGCCTGGAAAAGCCAACAGCCTGTAACTTGTATGGAGAAGATCAAACAAAGGGGTAGGGGCGGGTGTACCACCATGGTTCAGAACTTGAAAAATCATGATTTGGGTAAGAGTTCAAAGACCCACATGGTGTCAGGAGAAAACAGATGAGCAGTGCGGCCACTGTGTTAGAGGCTTGTTATAGCCTGACCTATTAAGAGGAAGAGGATTTTTGTTGTAGACAAAAAAAAAAAAAAAAAAAAAAAAAGTGTTTTTACAGTGTTTTTCTGTGGAAGGTAAGTCTGATCTTCCCTGCCAACTCATCTATACCAGGCTGACTTAAAAGAAAGAGTCCTCCCCACAGCAAGAAGTCTTGCTGTCTAGTGGAGTGTACTTGATTGTGTGCCTAAGAAATCACAAGTTTGGAAGAAGTATCTTGTTTCTTTTGAGTTAGGGACTTTGCAGTAAGGTGTGTGAGGGAAGGCACGAAAAACGGTTTGCTGACATTTCAAAGAGGAAAGGACTGACCTAGCTTGAAAAAGCACTTATGTCCAAATTTCTAAGGGCAACTTGTTAGCTTGTCTGTGCTTTCCATTCCAGGCAGTGCCTTTACGTGATATTTGCATTTCTGCAATGCTCAATAGGAGACCAAATCCTTTTTTCCCCCCATGTTGTTCAAAAAAGGCTGTGCTAACTCATAACACCTGCCCTCCTGATCTCTCAGGATTGATTAAGAATTGGATCAGAACTGATTTGATTTTAAGGTGAACCTGAACCCTCCAAATTCACTCACTGAATTATGTTTTCATTATGTCAGTGAAGTCTTGATTCCATTTCTAAACACTATGATGGAATATCCTTTTTAATACTAGACATGTTTCATGAACTCATCTTCACATTTAGTGCCTGAAAGACTCATGATGGATCATCAATTAGTGTTTTCATTTCTTATGTCTTTTGGCTTGTTGGGTTGATGTTGATAATGCTTTTGTCATTATTATTATTATTCATAAAGGAAGCTTCTGCTACAGGAATGAAATTCTATGATCAAAACATCTCTAGAAGAATATCTAATGAATTCAGCTGCTGACTGAAAAGAAGTGTGTGAGCTATAGATGCATGAAAGGATTAAGAGGAAGGCAATGGTGCTTGACTTCCCTGATTCATTCAGTGACAGATGTTAGATTCAAGGAGGAAGAGGACGTTAGAAATAAGCATTTATTCATTCACTCCACAGTCTCCTGCGGCTGGAAAAATAAATAAATAAATAAATAAAAAGCAGTAGTGACAGTGTTCACCCACACTGAGTAGCTTAGAGATTCCAATTTATGCTTAAAAAAATAAAAAAGGCTGATTGCTCTATTAACATGGAAACCTTTCGTAGCACAAAGAAGGAGAAAAATCATCCATCTCCAGGGGCTTGATGGTTACATGGTATGACACATATGATAACACATTACCACAAGTTTTATTTATTCCAACTTGATGGTCAGGATGGCAGATCTTTTTGCAAGGCTACAAGCCTAGGACTCACTCTGACCTTTTTTAGAGAGCTGATTGTGCCTGTAATGTTAGAATTTTCTATAAATATTATTATTTTCTATAAATAAAACTAGTGTTTCTTGGCAAAGGGGTGCATTTTATCCTGAATGTAGACATCTAGATGAATAACCCTCCCACCTCTCCAGTTTCTTTCTGGAGTTAAAACTGCCACAGGGTGTGTCACTGGCTATCCAGCCAGTTTTTAACCCAACGAAGCGTATGCCAGTCCAAGCCACAAGCAGCCAGTTTCTTGAGGAGAATGTTGTGGGGAACAATGTCAAAAGCCTTGCTAAAGTCAAGGTAGACCACATCCACAGCCCTTCCCTCATCCACCCAGCGCGTCACTTTGTCATAGAAGATCAGGTTTCCTTCTTGAGGAGCGCACAGCCTTTCTGCACTCCTCTGCCCTTCAGAACCGCCTCCCAAGGGACTCTGCCAACCAGTGACCTGAACAGCTCAAAGTCGGCCCTCCGGAAGTCCAATACAGCGGTTTTACTGGTCCCCTTCCTGGCTTCTCCAAGAATGGAGAACTCTACCATTTCATGGTCACTCTGCCCAAGACAGTTTCCAACCACCACATCTCCCACCAGTCCTTCTCTGTTTATGAAGAGAAGGTCTAGCGGGGCACCTCCCCTAGTAGGCTCACTAACCAGCTGTGTCAGGAAGCTATCTTCTACACTCTCCAGAAACGTCCTAGACTGCTTTCTCTGAGCTGTGTTGTGCTTCCAGGATATATCTGGGAAGTTGAAGTCCCCCACAAGAACAAGCACTGACGATTTTGCAACTTCTGTCAGCTACCTGTAGAACTCCTCATCAGTCTCCTCATCCTGGTTCGGTGGTCTATAACAGACCCCCACCAGGATGCTTTCCTTGTAGGCCTTCCCGCTGATCCTAACCCATAAGGACTCAACCTTATCATTCCCAGCCTCAAGTTCCACGACATCAAAACTCTTTCTGATATAGAGAGCCATACCACCACCCCTTCCATGCTGCCTGTCCCTTCTGAAGAGCCTATAGCCAGACATTGCAGCACTCCAGTCAGGAGAGTGGTCCCACCACGTCTCCGTGATGGCAACCAAGTCATAGCTTGCCTGCCGCACGATGGCTTCCAGCTCCTCCTGTTTGTTACCCATGCTGCGTGCATTAGTGTAGATGCACTTCAGTTGGGCTATTGCCTTCTCTCCCAGCCTTGCCATTTTTCCCCCTAGCACAGCTCCAACAAGCCTTGTTTCAGCCCTGTCCCCCTTCTTACCTAGCTTAAAGCCCTCTCAATGAGCCCCGCCAGCTCCTGGCCTAGGATCCATTTTCCTCTTAGAGATAGGGACCCGTCTGCAGCCATCAGGCCAGGTGCCAAGTAAAGCACCCTATCGTCAAGAAAAAAACAAAGTTTCTGTGTTGGCACCAGCCTCTGAGCCACATGTTTATCAGGTGGGCTTTCCGAGTCCTCTCTGTACCCCTCCCTGCCACTGTAGGGATGGACAAAAACACCACCTGTACTCCCGCTCCATCCACTAACCATCCCAGTCCCCTAAAGTCTGGGAAGTTTGATGGTCCTCAGGTTTCTCTCTTCAATGTCATCCCTGCCAGCCTGGACTATTTAAAGAGGACAATAGTCAGAGGAACGAACCAGGTTGGGAAGCTTTCTGGCAATGTCCCTGACCCTGGCCCCAGGGAGGCAGCAGACTTCCTTATGGGTAGAGTCTGTTTGACAAATCAGTCCCTCTGTTCCCCTGAGAAGGGAGTTTCCCACAACAATCACCCTTCTTTCTGTCCTGGTGGAGGCAGTCCTGTGGCGTGGAGTCAACTTCCTCGCCCTAGTCATTGTTACAAATGAAGTCTCAACTCAGTCTGAATTTAGTAATATTTATAAAAGGAATATTTATAAAAGACAATTAAACAGTGCTTGGTGCACGGAGAGTCTACATGTATGCTCTACCAACACACACACACGAACACTGAACATTCTAAATATACAGAACATTGCTTTTACATACTAAACCCAAGTGCATCTATACATATGTACAATCAGAAAAGGTAACAAACAATCCTTTAAGTTCCATGACTTAACAGTCTCCATTTTCCATTCCTTTTATTGATTACAAACACTGGAGAATTCCAGGGCTAGTCGTGGGAACAATATGTCTCACTTTAAGTTGTCAAGCAACTTGGTCTTCGGGCCTTATGTATCCGATTCTTCCTGGATCAAAGGGAAACATATACATGTCCTTTTCAAGACCAATAGGGCCTGGGTCAAAAGGCATGTTCAGGTTACCAGGGGGCCAAACTGCAAAGGCCTGTGATGGCAGTAGCGGTGGCGGGGCTGATGGAGTAGCAGTCAGATCAGTAAACGAGCCCGCAGCACCTTCACTATCTGGCAAACCACACGTTTCTGACTGTGGTCCCACATGGCTCTTTAAGGCCTCAGAGATTGCTTGCCAGGTGCCGAGCAATCCCACTGCAACCTCCACATATATAACAGCATCCTCCTGGGTAGACTTTCTACCTCTTCTTCAGCTACTGGTCTCTCAAGCTCGAGGGCCTCAAACCTGTTGTGTAAGGGCACCTGGGAAGGTGGGGCTGGTAGGGGGGGGGCATTGCCTGCGATGTCGAGCAGGGACCTGTTTCCATTCCTCCTCAACTCCTAGGTCCCCTCCCTCTGCCCGACAGCAACAGAGCAGGGGGTCCACCCCCATTTGGGGTGTCTTACCACGGTACTTGTCCTTAAGGCCCTGCAGGGAGTTGCTCCACAAGTGTATCTCCTGCTCACACTCCATGATATCCATCAACCTCTCGATTTCCTCCTTGAGTTTTGCCACCAGGCAGACCAGGTCATCCACCTGCTCTCACCTCACGCACACAGTCTCTCAGCCCCCTGCAGGTGGTAGCAAAAGGCTCAGGCACTCCCTGGATCCAGAGACCTGAACTGCTGCATTTTTGAGCAGGCAGTCAGTCTGGGTGTGTACAGACTTCCTAGAGAGTGGTGGAGACCACTGCAACTTAGCTAACGGTAGACCGCCATTAGAAGAGTTGTTCATATGGGCGGGGGGGGATGCTCTGCCCTTCCTACTTGACCTACCCACGCGAACTTCTGCGCCACTCCCTACTGACGCACCATGCTGTGTTTGCCGTGCTCCCGGTCGCTCACGCTCCCTAGGGGCAGCTTTTGAACGGCCGGGAGGGGGCGCTGCTGGCTCCGCCTATGCCTTGTCAGCCTCCCTCGTGAGTGCTGCCGTGTCCTGGCAGCTCCCTCAAGTGGGCTTGACGCTGGAAAAAGTAGCCCTGCCTGTCCGATCTCCCGCTCCCCTGCAGAATGTGTCTGACCGTAGCCGATTGCCTCACCATCACATTCCATGCCTTGTGATGTGCTGTGCCCTATTTTCAGCTAGGATACAGCTAATTTTCCTTTTAGTAGCTGGTAGGGTGCTGTGCTTTGGATTTAGGATGAGAATAATATTGATGAAATGCTGCTGTTTGACTGGCTGCAGAGCTGTACTTACACTAAGCCAAGGATGTCAGCTTCTCACACTGCCCTGCCAGCAAGGAGGCTGGGTGTGCAGTAGGAGCTCGGAGGGGACAGAAGCAGGACAGCTGACCCCAACTGGCCAAAGGGGTATTCTGTACTGTCTGGCGTCATGCTGGACAAGTACTGTGGGGTGGCTGTCTGGGGGATGGCTGTGGGGGGAGATGTGAGGGGAGGATTGGGAGGGACCATGGGTGGAACAGAGGGTCACGGGGATCTGGGGCAGTTGCGTGTACGGGTGTAAGAAGCTATGCTATGCAGCAATAAATTGGCACTTGAGCTAGACATGTGTGTGTCCGTCTCTGGTGTCCCTGCTTGGGGAGCAGACTACCAGGCAGCCAATCGATGTTGTCTCTTGGGCTGGGGTAGCACGGAGAGTAGCAACAATAATGACAACCAACTGCAGTCTCCTGTTCTCTTCCTTCCCATTTCTCCTCTGTCTTCCACCACCAGCCATGAACAAGTAGCAGTTCTTCAGTGAGGGTCTGCCTAATCAGGCAGAATTGTTCCAAAAGGAGAACTAATGCTAGGGCAATGTGTATGTATTTTCAGAACAACCACCTGTTCGTATTTAAAACGTTTAAATACTTTTTTTTTTTGGTTGGTACCATCACAGTTAGGCACTTGATGTGTCTTCCTAGAAAAGTGCCCATCTTTAAAAACATGACTGTGATCGTGATTTCTTACAGGCAATCATTGTTTTTAAATCCAGTCAACATCCCTTTGTTGATTTCTTTCCATTACTCTTGGAGGGCACATTTCATGGCTGTCTCCTGTTTGCTATGTAGCTTCATTCTTCAATAAAATTCCACTATGTGTTCTGTGATTTTATATATTTATTATTACACGATTTGTTCTGTGACTTTATATATTCATTAAAGGTCTCTGAAACAGTATCAAAATGTCAAGCACCTTGTGGCTCTGATCCACGTCAGCTCAGCATTCAGAAATTAGCTTTAGCAAATCTGTGAACTTTTAATTGCAGCTTGTGCAAACTATCTGGTCCCCCTGCCTGTCTACAAACATACTTTTGCATTTCAAAGTTGATTGTTTTCTACTGTGGCATTTCCCTGACTGGCTGAAACTGCTGCCAGTGCCCCGGAGGATCGATTAGAAACTACATTTGTGTGACTAAAGAAAGAAATTCTGAACTTTTTCTCCAGAGGGGAAAATAATAACAATAATAAATAAAATAAAAAATAATAATAATAGTAATAAAATAGTTCTTCTTTCTGTGTTAATGAACTGTGAGCTAGGAGAGTTTTATTTTCATTTTAATTTCCCAGTCAGCCAATATGCAGTTGGTGCTGTGACAGTATAGCTAGGAAGGCCTACCCTTTGGATCACTGGTGTGAATGATGCACCAGAATTGTTTTGCAACATACCTAACCCTGGACCTTGTCTGACCTCAATACACAAGTAACAGGGAGTTACCGAGTGTGTATAACCATGTGACATAGCAGCATTAGTGTACATGTGCAGAATCCAGTGTCTCCCATCCCTTAACATATTGCGTTTTTGTTGTTGTTGTTTGGTTGGTTGGTTGGTTTGTTTTGGTTTTGGTTTTGTTTTTTTTTTCAGCCTCAATGTATTTCATCAGCTATTCCTTTTGTTAGGAAAAAATGTCCAATTTAAACTAGGTTGGCATGCTCTTTGCTGTCCAGTCTCATGCAGAGACTGGAATATGAGTTTGTTTCACATAGAGTAATATGAGTTTGTTTCATATAGGGTAAATGTCACCGTACCTTCAATTTCCGTCTTGGAACATTGCAGTGCTCTCAGACCTCTTGTATGTAAGGTGTTCATGCTAGTGATGTACTTCATATATTCCTAAGTATTTAATTCACTCTACATGAAGGACCTCTGTGACTATAGTTCATTTGTAAATTTCACTCCTCAGACTGTGAGGAGTCCTCACAATCTCTAATATTTCACCTGTGGAGACTGCTTAGGTTTCTGGATCCACCTTCTGTCCATCCTTCTGCTACTGCTTAGCCACTGTGTATCACAGCCTGGCATATTCTCTTAAATCACCAACAACTGTACTTCATGTTGACACAGCAGTCTATAATGTATGGTAGTTAAGAAAGGACCTTCTGCCCTTTTCCTTCTAGCAAGAACAGAGCAGATAACTAGGGAGGCAGGAAAGGGTGCCACTTTAAACTGACACAGCATGAATCTATGAAAATGGTGACTTCGTCTTTGATTTTCAAATTTATCTGGTGGGCTAGTTAGCAGAGTTAGATTCTGGCAACTTATAGTGTCTCAAATACATAGTGTCAAAAAAAATACATAGTGTCAAAAAAAAAAAAATACACAGAGACAAAATATAGTGTCTCCTGTCTTCATGTTTCTCTATTTTATAATATATATTTCCATTCTTTACTTTCGTCATTACATTTATATATATGTACACACACATTTATATACATCTTCTGCAATGTGTCTAAAATACTCATTAATATTTTCCCGTTAAAGTTTCAAAGATGACTGTGAGCTGAGTGGGTTTATGAGAACAAGGTCAGACATGTCTATGATTTGACAATAAAAACTAACCATAGGAGGCTCAGAATTTGAAAACATGTATGTTCCTCTTTTGGACTGAACGTAATGTTGGGATAGTGTGTAAAATTTGTCCTCAGTGAAATTAAATGGAGACTTGGCCACTGATTTCAGTGAACCAGAGCTTCACACCTAACTTTGATATATAATTTCAATATAAATATAATACATATATATATATAATTTCAATATATATATAATTATATATAATTTTAATAAAGCTGAAAGAAAAAAGAATATTTATTAGTGTGGTCTTTCTAGCTGCTTATCTAAGGCTACTAAGTCTGCTTCCTAAATTAGTTTCATCCAGATACCTAATACACAGATAGTTTCTGTAAGGGTTGAATGATTATTTATAAAGATTTTTTATTGATGATCGAAGTTTTAATGTTTCAGGTTTGATACTGCTTTCTGACCAATACTAGGTGTACTATTGCTGCTGAAAGAACTGGCTGAAGAATGTAAGATGTTAGCTTTTCTGTACATAGCATGGTGATTACTGAATGATACACTTGATAAACCACAATGTCTTAAGGAATGAACAAGACATCTGTAGGCAATGCGTATTGACTGGAATTTAGGAAACCACAGAGCCTCACGAGACACACATGGAAATTGTGATAGAGCATAAACATGCCCAAGTGAAGCAGCCGCCCAGAAAGTATAAATGGTTTAATTATCCTCTGCTGTGTTCAAGCAGATTATTAGAAATAGCTACTTAAGAACTTAATTATTCCAGGCAAAATAGCAGCAGCTGGTTTCTCAGAAGAGAATTCTGTGGAGGAAGACTATATTGAGGAAGGCTTTGGAAAGAGAAACTGTCAATCACAGAAAATTGAAGACTAAAAAAGGAAAGCAAAGCTTCTTCAGGCTTTCCATGATAAAATCCGTAGCAATAGAGGACATATTGATTGAGAAAAGAAGGGGCCTCCATGTGATGTATTTTGAGACTGTAAGTTTCTGAGTTACAACTAGTTATCAGAGATTATGTCTGGTAATAGGTCTGATCTGCCAGAAGTGGTTTATGTGGATCCTAGCTGTGTCCAAGCCTCTTGCGTCAAATTAAGAGACTAGAATCTCCGGTTGCAGAATTGCTGTCTTTCAGCACAAAAGTATTCCCTCTCTCTGCACCGTTATGATTTCTGGAACAGTTTTAAACACTGATATTCTGAAGCACTTGTATGTTGGTTGAAAGGAGAACAAGATACAAGGAGCTTCTCTCATGGAACAACAGTACTGGAGTTAACATACAGCTCTACCAGCTGTTAGAGCACCTTAAATTCCTGAAATCAAGAGGAGAGGAGAAGAGGAAACAGGCCAAAGTTTGTATTTTTGAAGCTAATATCAAACTGTGCTTTGAGATGGTATGAGGAGTGACCTCCAATAAATAATTTACAGGTAAATAACACAGAAAACTTCTGCACTCAAAAGCATTCTTCAAAAAGGTAAACCATTTTTGTACTTCACAACAGTACTGAGTTACCCTCTTGCTGTTGTGTCTCAAATGCAATGAAATATAGAGGCTGAAAGTTTAATTACTCAGTTTCTTTTCCTGTGAATCTACCTTTCTTTTTGTTAATGTGCAAGCAGAAAAGTCCGAGAATCATCAAACCTAGCTAAGATAAAGAACTCTCTTGCAGTCAAGACTGCTATTTAAAAAAAAAAAAAAAAAAAAAAAGTCTTTTCACATGTAAAGCATTTAGTGTGAAAGCTAAGTCTTGGCAAGACTCCTGTTGGTCTCATTTATTTCAGATGCATGTACTAAGCAGGAAAAACACTTTTCAGTGAGGAAGGAAATGAAACTGAGATGTAACTTTATGAATAAAAGACTTAAATATTCTTCCTATGAGATGTTCCTTTTATATTCCAGGTTTTAGACTGAAAACTTTTTTCCTTCTCTAAAGAGTTATATTTGTTTCATGGCACTTTCTTCAAAGCTAGCTTCTGATATTTGAAAGAATCTTCCTGCAGACATTTTAAATTCAAACCTGATTAATTTGGTCCTCTTGATTTCTTTTTTTTGATTGCCTACAGGTATATGACCCACTCCAATTAACTGCTATAGAAGATAAAAATAATCATCTTATTAGCTAGCAGCCACAGCTACCATGGTACCCTTATTTAGTACACTACAAGCAAGTAATGCAAAAATTAGAAGTTTTAGAGAGATTTTAAACATACATAAATTATTGGATATATGAGATGAATTCTCAACTTTACAAAATCTCTTTTATAGCTCAGTTTTCTAATGTTTGAGCACTATGAGCTCCTAGAGGGGAGACAAGAATATGGAAAGGAGTTGTGCTATTGTACATAATTCATAGTTATCAGTAGCAAGAAAAGAACAAAAAGAACAGATAAAAGTAGATACAGTCAACAGTGAAAAGTAGATACAGTGAGATAGTTAGATGACAAATGGTTGGTCAAAGACAATAAGGAAAGTTTCCTCTTTTTTTTTGTTTTGTTTTGTTTTCTGCTATTTTTAGAGAGGATTAAAAGGCCAACCACTCATTTGCATGTGATAAATTTCTACAAATTACAGTTCAAAAGTAAATTTGTCATATACATCAAAGTGTAGTCGTTTCTTTAATAACATTTAATTTGGGGAAAGGTTTGGAAAAGGAGGTACATCCTCTCCACCAAACAAGGGGAAAAGTTCAAGGTCTATGTCAGACAGCACGTTGCCCTCTCAGACAGTGAAGATTTTTTTTTTTTAGCTCATCCTGAAATAGAACAGAATTGGACAGTGGAAAATTTCAGAAATGTCATAACGTTGTTGTTGTTATCTTTAGAATGAGTCAGTTTTGAGGGTTTTTTATTTAGAATTTGAAAATATGAGAGAAAAGCTGAAAATAAGTTTAAAAGGTTTCAAGCACTTTGGAAACTAAGAGAATTCGTTTTAGTTTTACAACACAACATTTAAAAAAAAAAAAAATGTTGCCACCAACTTGAAATATGAATTACTCTCAAAGCCTTTTGTGCAACAGAAAAAAGGATGAACTGAAAAGCTAGGGTAATGCCCATGAATTGAGAGAGCGTGTCTGTCAAAGAGCTCTGTCAGAGCTGCTGGAGAATTTCTACGTGTACATTGGAAGTCTAAAAATGCAGGAGGTCATAAAGGAGATGCTTTTTAGATTTTTTTTTTATTATTATTATTTTTAAAGCGATTCATTTTTTTTTTCCCCTTTTTAAGTACACAAAGCATCTTCTCTTCTTTGATTTATGGAAAGTATAAATGTATGTGTTAAGCAAGCTACAAGATCTGCTTTAAATTAATTTCCTCTTTCTATTCAAAATACATATCAAGATAATTATAAGCATTTCTAAAAAAAAAATAAATAAATATGTAGGAATCAAATCTATTAGCCTCTTAGGAAAGCTGCTTGACTTTAAATGCCCTGTGGCATTTAAATCCCATTCTCAAATGTAATCAAGGGATGTGGTGAGAAGTGATGGTTTTCAGACAAGGAATATAAGAGGTCATAGAAACTTTATTAAGGGCTGTGAAGGGATTTTCAGTATTTCACAGAATGTATCTTGAATTGCTGACTACCACTGTTTTTTAATTTCTTATTTTAACAAAAAAATGTTGAAGTGTTATTCCTTGTTCTTTCCACTTAATCACTAATAGCACAGGGTATGGTGACCTAAGGGTGTTTCTATTTTATACAGGTCAAGGTCAATGCTATTTTTCAACTTTCATAGATTTTCTAGAGGCTCCTGGAATGAAACAAAGTCACAATTTCTTCATATATCTGTAAGCTCAGGGCTGCAGTTGCTATAGTCTTACTGCATACCAGTAAGTATGCATACCAATACTTAAAAATATTTTATTTTTGAGCTACTTTATGAAGGGACTAATCTTTCCAAACCATATGAATACAATAGGAATATGTGGCAGATGTGTTTTGAGACTAAGTAAAGGTTTAGAGCAGTGAATTCTACAAAGAGACACTTATGCAGGCAGTTCTGTGTCTGAGGGCTGAAAGTGATTACCCTGGTGGTGTCATTTGGAATACAGTGCTTGGAAACTTTCCAATCTCTTGACCAAGAGCACTTGCTATAACTTATGGACCACCTCAGAAAAATACGTCTTGCTTGACAGTTTTAAAAGCTCAACTGATTGGTGTGAACTCAAGGAAGAAGTATTTTAGTTTCATGTAGATGCGTTACCTATTCAATTACATTAAGGTACTGTCAATGCTTGTTATCTTTTCAGCTGTCTTCTACTGATGACCACGTTAAACTCCTCATATAAATCTTATTGCAGAAAAAAGAGCTATTTGAAAGAACACTTTTACAGACATTTTGTTGTTCATTGTGCCTTTCTAGCAGACATGTGCTATGTTTGGTATTTTGCCAGGATTTGAAAACATGTTGCCAAAGGAAAACAGATGTTTTTCAGTCATTTTATGTGTGCAGTCCAACTCACAGTCCTTGCTATTGTTATATTTACATGATGTTTCAAGTTGTACTGGGTCAAGTTCCAGTGATAGTTGATATTTTATTCTATAAATGTAGGCAGGTGCACTAGGAAGAATTATCACAAGAACTGTCTGTAAAGATACTTCAAATCTCTCTGAAGACATAGTGGAACTAATGAACTACAGATATTCACTGCTTTTCTGAGGCATATATTTAAAGCCATATCTCTCATGGATCAATACTTCAGAGAAACAAGAAAAAGGAGGAAAGTATTTTAATGATAACACCAAAAATCAATTGCTTTTTTCTGTCAGGCTTGATTTGATCCTATATCAGGGAGATCAATTGAGATTCTCCAAAATGTTGACAGAATATCTTTGAACGGAAATCAAAGCCAAAATAAAACGGTAAATTAACTAGAGTATGAAATGTGAAGATGACAAATTTCTTGCTAATTGCCATATTAAAGTAGAGGAAAGACCTTTATTTTTAACTTTGTTTATATTTGAGCCTTACTTCATAGCTGCACTTTTTAGTGGCTGCTCAACTGGACTCATTTAGCCATGTTCTTTAAACATGGTTAGATCAACATAAGGTCAAAGGAGAAAAAAAAAAAAATCTCAAATTCATTTTGGATTTGTAGAGATACGGGGTTGAGTGAGATTCAGTTTGTAGGTTGTGACACATAATTCAGGAATCTTCAAGTAGACTTTCTCAGATACATTGAACAAGGCTTTTAGGCTGTCATTGTACTGGGGAGATTTGTTTTACACTGAGAGTTTAGATGTCAGTGTGTAAACAGAAAGTGTAGGTGTCTTAATCTGCAAACTAATTTTAGTCATGTTCTTTTACTTAGCTTATTAACCTTGCGGATGAAAAAAAAAACATTTGAGACAGTGATGCCTCTGGTTCAGTTAAGGAGAGGAAAATAGAAGGTTCCATGAAATTCTCTGTTCTAAGTGAGCCTGAATTTAATAATTTTTGGGTCACATGAAATTTGCTTACTTCATTATTTATTTATTTATTTCTGACAAGACAAAATAAAAATTGGCAAAGAGCTTGAGTCTTGAAGGAAAGACTCAGATATATAGATATAGCCTTTCAGGATATATATCAGACTTTTAGACTATATTAGACTTTGACTGATGCAAAGACTGTAGATGTAAGCATCCATCTACATGAATGAGCTGAATAGGACCATTCTGACCTGCAAAACTCTCTTCTAAGCAGATTGGCCTTGTAACTGCCTGATGAGAATGGTATTCAACCCTTGCTAACTCCTGAGTAGCATCCAGGAAGAGTTTGGAGCAGTGCTAGCTGAGTTGGGCTAAATCATCACAGGACCTGTTCTGACAATTTAGTATTATAAACTGATCACTTCAGGGCCTGGGAATAACTCCATGTAATTTTTAGTTTATTGCCATAGATACAGCTGATGTTCCTCTAGCAACGTATTTATAGAAAGTTAAATCTTTTATTCTGTTATTGAAGATACCTATTTGGATACAAGAAGACAAGCACACCAATAAATCTTTCAGATATTCTTTAGGAGAAAAAAAAAAGGGGGGGAGGGGATTAAGACCCAATCTAGATGTACAAGATTAAATACTGTACAAAAATGCTGTTGATGAGGACGAAAGCTACAGAGGCACTAGTGCTATCAAAAAAGTAGGAAGAAATGAAGGGATCAGAATTTTGAGGGAAAGATTTGGAAAACATCTAAATCTTTCTTTGGATATTTTCCAAATGTAATTATCCAGTAAAGTCAGGATATCACTGCTATAATCCAGATTTTTCTGCAGTACTGAATTGTTAAGAAGATGCCTAAAATGTGTGTACTTTGAACTGAGTTTTCCTTTTAATATATCCAATAATTTCAGGAATTCAATTATAACATTTTTCACATTGATTATTTTTTCCACCTTTGAATGTCTCTTTATTTGATTTTTTTTTTTTTGTAAGTCTTTTAATACTTTGTTTCCCAAGTCATCTTTAGTTAAAAAGACGTCATACCAATCTCTCTTTTAGTTCTCCTGGAGTAGTTAAAACTTGCTGCAGTTTCAGTTTGTGTGCCTTAAATAGATATCAGTCAACATTACCTACCTGGCTTTTCCTTGTCTCTCCAGAATGTTTTAAGTGTATTTATTTTTCCTGTTTGCAGTTCTATGGGAATTTGATCAAGGTCTGAATGCTCAGGGGAGCAATTCTCTTTCAGGTTTCTTAATTCCAGACATTGAAAGCTTGACCTGCAGGGTCCTGTGCACTTCATAAATTCAATCATAAATTCAATTTTAGGAGAGGGATACAGTACCAAGATATAGCTGGGAGTATTGCTGTTGACCTCTGTGTCTGAATATGAAGTCCCAACAACTAGCAAACTGCCAGCTGTGGCACAGCCCTGGTGTATTGTTTCTGGCTTTGTAAGGGCCCATTCCTGCTATATCGGGGTCACGAGGTCCTGCACAAGGAGAGGTTGTGGTATTTCAGATGTCTGCATGCCTTGCTGAGTTCTCCTGCAAACTGATGGGTGTGTGGAAATTGTGAGAGCTCTTCTGGCGATGGCCAACATGTACCAGATTGACCTTCTTGATAGCTCTCTGCCATGAGCCTCAGCACCACCATGGTGGCAGGCTTGGTGGAGGGCAACACCAGCAGGTTAGAAGGGCAGGTCTTCAGGTGCTGGGCTGCAGGTCCTGGGCATATCTGTCACAGAGACACTTTCTTGGACATCTGACACAGGTTTGCAAAGGCTGCTGGCTGGGTCCAGCTAAGGCATGTGGCTGGGAGAGATTGTCCACGACACATTTCTTGTCTTGAATTTCTCCTATATTATAAACATGATGGTTGATGAGCAGTTCAGGATTAATAAATAAATAATAGGAGAGGAGCAGAAAAAGAATGTAGTCTTAATAGCAGTTTCAAAACATTTAGTTCTGTCAGCAGGTCTGGCCTGCTCTGATATACACAGGTGATATACACAGGTTCCTACCAGTTTGGTTTTGAACAGATTTTTTTATCTGTGTTCATGGAAAAAAAATAAAAATAAAAAAAAAAAAAAAGAGAGAGAGAAAGAAATAAGAAAAAGACATCAGTATTGGGGTAGTTCTGAGTAGCAGCATTTTGTTTTTTCAGTGTTTGGGTTTTTTTGTTTGTTTGCTTGTTTATTTTTTATTATTATTATTTTTAATTAAAGGGACAACAGTCTGTGTTAAAGCTCTAATAACTAATCAGTGTATTCAGTGTGACACTGGTTACTGATAACTTGAAAGTAGAAATCTCTGTGGAATGCGTGTCCCCAGGTGAAATAAACAGCTCTAGCAACACTGACTTGATTGGATTTGGCAGTTTGTATTATCTAAGAATATCTCTGATGCATACATTGATATTGTATGTGACACCACTTGTGAAAATCATTTGCTAGAGCAAGGTGTTATTTTTCACATAATGCATAACACAGGTTTCTTTTTAAAGTAATGAAAAAGTAAATTAGAATTCATGGAGTGGAATGGAAAACAACAAGCTATAAATTAGCAGGAAAATAATTATTTATAGCATCGACAGCTCAAAAAGTAGTATCAGTTCTCAAAATCTCTATCATGTTAATGCTACCCATTAATTTGGCCAATTCTGAGAAGGCTAAAAAAAGTTGAAATATGTCCTCACAGGATCCTTTATTTTTATTTTTCATATACTAAAAAATGTATTCATATGCTCCATCTGTTACAAGTAATGGTATGTGTTAGATGGGGATTGCTTGATTCCTTTTTAGTCCCTCAAGTATTATTAAGACAAGGATGATGCAGAGACATTCAGCAACTATTACTTGTATTTCTTTTAAAATATTTTTTAATTATTATTTAATGATATGATCTTAAACTTTATAGTTCAAATTTCCTGAAGTTTTTGCTGAAGAAAAAATGCATGTAAAAATGAATAAAATGAATACCTTTTTTTTTTTTTTTTTACTTTATTATTTTCAAAAATATTTCATAAACAGCAATTTTGAGTGCTGATAATTGACAAAAAATTGCTTTGTCATGTTTTTAGGAGTATTGTCTACTGAGACATTCACTGGAGTGTGAGGATGTGCTTCAGGAGTTTTGTATTAAGAAGTGATTTAATATCCTACTTCCAAATCCTCCTGTCTTCAGTTCCTTAGTATTTAGAAAATTTATCCTATTCTCCTTATAAAGCAGTAGCAAAAAGATCCATTGTGAAAAGATCCATAGTGTAAAAAAAAAATAATAATAATAATAGTGTAATGAGTTGGAAGAATTGCAAAAAAAAAAAAAAAGCGTTTCTTAAAGCTGAACTTCAAGTTAATATTGTTTGTGAGTTTAGTTTTATGAACTGACTTAAACAAGTAAAGTTATATTGTTGTTAAAATTAACTACTAAATTACAGATTATGCTACCTGAACTATCTGAGAGTTGGAATTTTTTTTGCCTTAAATAAATAGTGTGACCACAGAAGTGCGTGGAAATTACCATTGTCTCTACGTTATGTTTAGTTGTTCCTTTACATTCCATGATTGTTTTGCTCTAGTGCAACACAGTCACAATGAAAAAGGATGAAGGAACATGATTTTGGAAAAATGTACCTTGTGACACAAGCAGGTGGAACTCCCTACTAATAAGTTTGACCATTTAACTTTACAAAATTTGACTGCGTAAAAAGTCATGGCACAGAGGGTGAATATTTCATGTAGCTTAAAAAAAAATAAAGCTGAATTTGGCCATTAGGATCTCAGTGTTGTATCAAACCCGTGGGTAGTACCTTAGGATTCTACCTAGAAAATCCTTATTTTCTGCATTAATTATATTTTATCAGTTTTTTGAATGAAAGACAGGTTATGTGCCAAGGTTTTTCCACCACCAAAGAGAAAGCTATGCAAAAAGAAAACTTTTCTTGGATTTTAAAGAAAAACAAACAAACAAAACAAACAAATAAACCCACAAACATTCATGTTGAATTAAAAGCACATTTTCAGAAAACCTGATATTTTGGAGAAGTCTCAACACTCGCCTCTAGTGCAGAAACACTTGTGAGCAATACTCTCATAAGTGCATGTAGGCACTGGTATGAGTGCAATTATCACATCAACATGGGAGTCTGATCCTTACTCTGTGTGTGGGAACATGTCCACAAGTGCAGCACAGATGGATCCCAGTATGCGTTGCCTGGACCTCTAAATGTCTGCCTTCAAAGTAATATCCCCAGAGTTGTGTCTAACAGGAAAACTGGGATGGGGAAATTGGATAGTGTACTTCCTAGACTTTCAAAAAGGCTTTTAGGTCTTTGGAGCAGCCTAGCTTCAAGGGTAAAAAACATTAAGATCAATATGGAGGTGGAGGTATTGTACCAGGTTATGGCCTGCTTATAACAAGCAGGATATTGCCTTAAACATACACCAAAGTACCAGAAATTGACTTTTAGCTTTTTTTTTTTTTTTTTTTGAGGTAAGAATACACATGACAAACTTGTAATATATAGAATTGTGTTTACTTCGCCAAATAATTAAATAAATAATTTTTGTTCTGCAGGAAATGCTATACATTTGTATGGTAAATGCTTTCAGACTTGTGTCAAATATTTTGATTTTTTATTTTAAACCCACATTTGAATTATGGCCTGCTGCCTTAACATATTAAGAATGAAATTTTTGTGGCATAGCACTCCACTAACCTTTCTCTGAAACATAATGTGCTCATTTTCATGTTCTCCACAAAAATCTGTCGAAATAGAAAGTTCAGAAGTGTTCCAGAAAGCCATCTTTCATCCTAGATCAAGCACATGTGAACACCTGCTCTTCCACGTTGGAAAAGTCTCAAACACAAGAAAAGAGGCTCTTGTGAATTCCAGGATTACTCAGCAATGCCTGCTGCTGTCTTGAGCAAACACATTAGTCTGTTGCTTAAAACAGATGCAGGTCACGTTCTCTGGGCCAACATGCACAGACAAGGCTGTTGAATTGCCATCTGTGCTTAATCTGTCACTAAAGAGCAAACAAGGGTGTTCCAGCTTTCAAAAGAAATGCTGACTGGTAGGAACATGTGTGGCATTAGAAGGGCCTCCAGTCACATGGCTCTCTTCAGTTGTGCTGTCTGTTTGATTGCTTTGTTAATTCCTTCTCCAAGGCATTTTATTCTGACATTTTATGAGGATACTTATCTTATTTGGTGTCTTCCCTCTTTTATTTTTTGGTGGGGAGAGGGGGGAGGGTGAGAGGGAGGGAGAAGGAGAGTATTTTTTTGTTTTTATTCTTGAGATAAAGAGAGATCCATCATGTAATCCTCATTTTAAAATGAATTATTCTCAGAAAAATGATAATCCAAACAGTATTCTGCCCTGCTGAACCCTTATTTTTGAGCACTGAAGGAATGAATTTTAGTCATAAAATACTTCCAAATAATGAAGAGGTTTACATCTAATTAATCAAAAAAATTGGCCAAGGTAGCTACCAATTAAACCAGTATGTGCATTTATTAAAAAGATGAAATGCTACAAAAGAAAAAAAAAATCTTTCCCTAATAGATCTCTTCTCAGTATATTGCAGAAGTTATGTAATTTCTGGACATGTCAGTTTTAATTAGCCATCTTCTTGTTCAAGAAACTATTTTTTATTTTTTTTTTAATATGATTTAACAAAGAATTTGCTTAGGAATGTGAAAAATGCATGAGAAGTACTTTCAAGCTACTTTATTTTAATATATTATCTGAGGATTTTTTTTTAGAGACAATTCACACCACAATTCACATTTATTTCAGAATAAATGTTCTGCCAAAACTGTTAGATGCCAGTGGGTTTTTTAGTCTTATTTTCTACACTAGAGATACTTTTGTGGATTAAAAGTAGACTTTATGCTTTCAAAATCTATCTCTTTGAATCTCTCCTTCATATACACTAATTCATGCAGCTCTGTGTATCTTATTGCCTGTAGCCAAAGAAAGGATGTAATTTCACAAACCCTGTATTATGACTCAGCTACTGTAGCAACTAGAAAAACATATTAAATTACTTTGCCTCTAGAGGCAAGACATCTCTTTGGTAATTAGGCAAGGAGGCAGAGACACTTGGTGAAAACAAATTCAAGAAGAATCTCTCTGGATTTCAAATAACATGGGTGAGATATACATTTTTTATGAAGTGATAGAGCCCAGTGGATTTAAAGGACTCACTTACTAATACAGCCTGAGAATTAGGTTTGACGTGTGTGGGGTTAATATAATTTATCTAACAAACAATTTACTTACCTGCTATCATGAATGAGAAGCTGCAATATAAATAGCTGGGCAGTTCAATCCCCAGGCAGTTAGAGGATCTCCCAATGGAACCACTGAAACAGTCTTAGGAGAATAATTTTGTTGCACCTTCCATTGTGCTGGACAGCAGACTGGATAATTTGTTAGTCTTTAAAAAGTCTGTGTGAGCCTGGTTAGTTAGAAAAAGAGCAAATTTATGAAGAGAAAAACTTCCAAGGAGAATAGGTAGGTTTATTTGGTTCTGCATTCCACCAGTCAGTGCATGAAAGCCTCATGCATCTTTTGTAACCTTGTGAGTTTTCTTACTGGGCACCACAAAACACCATTTACAATATCTCAGAATACCTCTGTCTCCTCAGACAACTGATTAGAAGAAGGTCTTCTCCTTCTACCTTTAAGAGCAGAGACAACCCTAACCTGGATAACCCTAACTCTAACTGTGGCTAGAGGGGAGAAAATTCAGCCTTAGAGTGGTAACAAATTATTTATTTATTTATTTATTTATTTTTGCGTGCAGCTTTGGTAAACTCAGTGTCATATTGCATCAACAGTAGGGCCCTCCATAAACATATTCCAATGTTTTTGGTTTGTTTATTTGTTTTGTTTCAAACTCTGTATGTAAAATAACCACTATACTTCATATTCAGGATCGTTTTGTGCCTTCAAATTCTATTCTGTACAGGCAGTAACGTTAAAAAAAAAAAAAAAAAATCTGTACGGAGATTTTTATGTCTTATTAAAACATTTCTAAAGTGATTTTATGCACTCTTTGTGGTATCTTCAGAAGACATAGCAGTGGGATATAATGGACTTTTTGAGCAGTCTTCTGGTCCATATGATGCCATTTCATCCCAGTCTTACCATATATAGACAATTCAATTTCACCAGATTCATACTAATAGAAATTAAAATACATATATATTTGGAAACAAAAATGTTCAATTTTGTTTTTAGCAGAATCTCCCTTCTGCCACCATTGTTATTTTTTAAAATGATGACAATTTGAAATTGTGACCCTGAACTGTTTCAGTTTTGACAAACTGTGTTGTCAGAAGGGAACTGCTCTGTTGGACTTTTTCCCTACCTCTACATATTAGGGCTGAGCAGATGGAAAACTACTTCTAGTACTCCCACCAGCAGTGGGATTCAGGGGATTGATGCTTTTGATGTTTTTTACTTACCAGGAACTTTAACTAGCTTTTTTTTTTTTTTTTTTTTTTTTTTTTTTGTCTCCCACTCTCAACCCTTAAGGCCCTTTGGGACTGAAACCAGACTCTTTTTTGTTTGTTTGTTTGTTTGTTTGTTTGTTTGTTTTTGTTCTTGCTTCTTAGTAACAGTTAAAAATACATCCCATCCCAAATAAGAGGTGGGATGACCAAAAGATACAGAGACACATATTTCTTTTGCAGAGTGCAAACAGATTTTTCTAAGCAATTTGTGAATGGATCAAGTGCACATCTACTAATATCAAGTAAAAGATCAATGTCAGAATCAGCTGCCTATCAGGCAGCTAAATTATCATTCAGAATGCCAGGACTTGAGAAAGCTCAGGTTTTTATGTGGCTGTTAGCATATAGCATATTATCCATGCTTTCCTGAACTATTTAGTCTCTTAAAAGTAGCAAACTATTGAGGCTCTTAAACTGCATAGGACTCATCCTAAGATGACTATCCCTTAAGTGCCAAAACAACAGTAGTGCTCAGATGTCATTTGTTAGTGAAACTGGAAAGATATCTTGAAGTTGTAACCTGGTTGTTTTAAATTACTCTCACTTGGTGCAAAAAGCTCTGCTAAATGGAGAAGGGGTTCAGTGCGAGGAACAAAAGCATGGGTCTGGTGCAAAGGTGCAATCCAGAATAAATTGTGTTTCTGCAAAAGGACCACCACTGCAGGTAAAACACCAGTTAAGCCCTCTGACTGGAAATGTTTTAAACCTTGGCTTTCTGTTGTTTGCTCTCCAGGTTTGTTCTTACCTACATGACCGAAATTTTCCATGAGTATCTTGAGGAGTGGATATGTGAAGACTGTATACTGCTCAGATCTCCAAATACATGTCTGCAAAAATGTTGCACCAAACTGAACTGTGTAATGCCTCAGAAATCATCTTTGGCTCTCAGGGCCAAATCTGGCCAGGTTGTGACTGAGGTAAGAAGCTGAGCTCAGTGTGAGCATCGTGTACTTGCCTGGGCTAAGGCTCGTTTTTCCTTCCCTTTATGTCAGAGCCTTGTCATAGAGTCTCTGTAGGGGACAACTGACTGTGCAGGTGTCTGAAGGATGATTCCTGTCTCAGCTATCGGTATAAAAGCTTTGCCACAGACCAAAGTTTCTCAATTCCATCTGGTACACTGTTTTGTTCTTCAGAATATACTTTTCTTCAGGTATAAGTTAATGGGGGAACAGTTGCTTTTTCTGCCTTTGGGGGGGGAAAAAAGAGGGTCTGGAAGGGGAGTTCACCATTTTTTTTGTGTATTTCAAAGCACACCTAGTAACACTGCCTGTTATTAATGGTAATTCTCATTGTAACACCTGGTCTTCAGGTGTTTGTAACTTCCAGATTTTAAGCATGGAACTGAAATTTTCTGCTGGATTATTCTTCAGGTTTAACCTGAAAGATTAACCAAATTCCTTTTAGCTGTTTCTAAGAAGAAAAATATGAAAAAGAGTCATTTTCCTGTTAAAAATCATTATGAACCTTTTTCAACTGCCCCTGCTTTAGAGCAGGAACTTGTTTAACTAAAGAGTGACTTTGTTTTAGGGCATACCTCTTCTGTTGTGAATGAAAAAAAAAAAAAAAAAAAAAAAAAAAGACTTCTAAAAGTTTGATTGTCTCAGGATTCCAGCTGCTCTGAGCTTATGTGCCCTCCAAGCTATTCACCTGTGTGCATACATAAAAGCAGATATTCCAATGTGGGGTTAGATCCTTCTAAGGGTTCAAAGGGATTTGGGCACCTCTGATCCATTTCAGGCTTTGTTGGGGCTAAGGTCTAAGGAGATCTTATTCTTTCCTCTGAAGAAAAAAATATTTAATTTGAATCTAGAGGAGAGAAAAGATGTATCAAAGAAGAAAGAAGGATCTACAGAATAGATAAAAAGGGGCTTGGATTGTTCTCTGGCCTTGCAACCAACTGACATGTCATGGTTTATATCTATCTAGTTCAAATCCCTTTCCACCCAAAATACATGTATGTTGACCACATCCAGACTGCTTTTTGTTTGTTTTGAGTGGTCTCTAGACCATGCTCACTCTGGGCATTGCTTGGAAGAGCATTAGTTGCTTCAGTCCTAAATGATGCCAGGCTCAGTGTTAATGGTAAGGACAGTTGTACAATAGTCCCCTGAGCACTTTAGTTTTCTGGTTTACATGAAGTTTTATGGAGGGATTGAGGTGGGAACAGGGAAAATGTTCAATTTCAGTCTGGGAACATTAGAGGAAAGACAGAGAGAGCTGGCTTTAGACAAAGTGCTTACCATGAATGAAGAGCTTCTGGATGGGGAAAGCTGGAATCACAAAGTAATTCAATTGCAGTATTTGTAAACAGCTATATCATTTTCAAACACTGCATTCTCATCTCCCAAACATCTGTCAGAGCAAGGTGCCCAAATCTCTCTTCAAGTGCAGCAATAACAGCAGACAGCAAACACAGAATGATAATCAGCCTACTGCTTGCAGTCCCAGATTAGATTTCACAGACTTTGAAGGATGTTGCATTTCTGTATTTTTGTAATGATATCAATATATAAGGGAAAATAAATCATTTGGTTGTCTCATTTGACAACTAATTTTATTACTTTTTTATTATTATTTCTTTTAAGCAAATTCCCAAGCTTCAAATTTCTTAGATTTATGTGTCTTAATTTGAAATAATTACAAGTATTGTCCAATGTTTACATTTCAGATGTATATATTTTTAGCCCAACATCCCATTTAAATGGTAACTAATGTAGAAACTTTCTTGATTTTCAGAAAGTTCATTTATCATCGTTAGGCTGGTAAATGCAAAGGAGCATTTTTATACAAATCATTAAAGGTATGGAACTGTGTTTTCAGTAGAATCACTTTTTTATCAAAGTAGAGGTCCACAGCAATGTTGCATTGCCTGAGAAGAATAAAACAGCCAAGGTAAACTGCTTACAGAATCACACAATGTCTGAGTTTGGAAAGCCCCTTTGGAGGTTGTTAAGTCTAACCCTCCTGCTCAGAAGAAGGTCAGCTAGAGCAGGTTGCTCAGTACCATGTTCAGTCAGATTTTGAAGATCCAAAGACGGAGACTTGACAGCCTCTCTGGGCAACCTGTTCAACTGTTTGACTACTTTGCTGTGAAAGATTTTGAAATGGAATTGTTTGTATTTCAGTTTGTATCCATTGTTTCTTGTCCATTCACTGGACACCACTGAGAAGAGCCTGACTGCCTTCTTCACACCCTTCATCAGGTATTTATACACATTGATAAGATATCCCTCAGCCTTCTCTGCTCCAAGCTGAACAGTGCCATGTCTCTCAGCCACTTGTTATAAGTCACAGGCTTCAATCCCTTAATCATCTTCGTGGCTCTTTACTGCACTCTTTCCAGTATTTATATCTTCAGACTTAGCTTAGTCTGACTTTTGTCTCAACAGCTTTTTTTTTGTTTTAAATCTCAGACTGCTGTGGAAATGGAATGAGGATGTGTACAGCCTGCTCTTTCTCTTTAACAGGCTCTCATGATAGTCCTATTCAATTTTCCTTAGCGGTTTTCTCAAGGGATCTGGAAGGCCCTTCAGAGAGCCATTCTCATACCCACCATAGAGTCATCCACTTGTCACAACTCGGTGTCTAAGAAACTGAGGCCCACAGCAGCAATGAGACTTCAACTGTCACCATGATATTAGAGCTGTAGGATAAACTACCTGTGAAGGAGACATCATGCTTAGCTGAATTATCCCCAATGATGTCATAGCCTTATTTAAGAATTAGCTAACTATCTCTCTGAACCTGTCAATAGCTATGGTCATAGCTATTGAAGAAACCAACTATCAGTAATCTAGATTTATTATGAATCAATTTGAGTATAGAGCACAAAAAATATTCCAGTATCTTTTCTAGTTATATGGAGTATTTTATGAACCTTTTTCCATTACTGAGATTGTTCAGAGAGAAAATCTGACAGGTCCTTAATTTGTTAGGGTAACCTGGTTTAAAAGGTGTTTAGGTTTAACTAGCATGTGGTCTTTGAAGAAAAAAGTGGAAGATCTGCACCTTTAGGGACCATACATTTTTGAAAGAAAAAGCAAAGATTATGAATCTTGGTGGTCAGTATAAATAAAATTTAATGTTAGCTTTGGTAATTTGGCATGCACTGTCAAAGGCTGCAACTGGTTTCCAGTACATATGTGCAAATAAGTTAGGCCTATTCACTGGTGACAAACTTTTAATGTAGATTTTTGTCCTTACAGAATTTACTAACTGTCTAGACAAATAATTATGTTCATCTCATAACAAAATCATGTTTCTCCATAATTCTCAAAAATAGGCCTTTTTAGTTCAGGAAAGCTCAGGATGTCAATAACAAGCAGCAATTTTTATTGTCTAATCCTTCCTCTATTTTGTAGGTATGAAATTTCATAGAAATTCAGAAATTTGCTATAGTCATAAATTGCAACAATGCCACATTTTGTTAAGAATAATGAAAATACTAAGTATATAGTGACTGAATTGTTCTATGATCTTCAATAAAATCAAAGGTATTTTACATTAATACATCTGTTGCCAACCCTGTCCTATACATGGTATACACTCTGTTTCTAATATGGTTATGCTACAAAAATTCAAAGAGGAGATTCTCAAAGTTTCTAAAGGTGAGGATGATGCTGTTTCTTCAACGTGTAATAGCTCAGTGATTTAAATACCTACTTAGGATTCAGGACACCTGAGTGTTCATTCTTCCTTTACCTAAATAAGTCTGAATTTCTATTTTCAACCATCTAGAAAATCAGCTCAAAAGGATTTGGAGACCAGACAGTGTGGCCTTAATCTGTTCTCTTGAGTCTATATGAATTTGTAGTAACATAAATTGCACACTGGAGTGGGGAGAGGAATCCAAATATCTTATCTCCCAGGGAGATAATACTCTAAACTAGCAGCTGTGAGGTTGTTCTCCGATTATTTTTGGTCCTTGTTTGCATAAAATACCTAAAATGAAACACAGATCTCTTGTCCCTGGCACACGAGAACATGGGACAGAGGCTGCATATCTGTGCTGCTTGTATGATACATTCCCAGGGAGAAGAAACAGAAGGTCATAATTAGTTCTGTGAATCTCACAGTTCTGGGAATCTCATATTCAGGATATGAAGAATGGGATTTTTTCTTCTAGCTCTGCTATCAGAAAATAAATAGTAAGAATTGCCTTGCTGCTTCATTAAACTATAATAAAGATATTGGCAGGTCTGTGTTGTGCTATTAATGGCATTCATAACAATACCCTGTTGTCCTCATTTACCAAGCTGAGTATGTACTTAATTATACCCCCTAAAAATATTAGTGATTTAGATTTTTACATAATGAGTTTTTTATGTAAATGATATGTACAAAAGCAGCCCCTAGAGAGCACTGAGCAGCCAGGAACAGGGCAGCCAGGGCATGGCTCTGCAGTTTGCACAGCAGTTTGCGCAGGAGGGCAGCAGGCGAGCTGCTTTTCTCTATTCTTGGAGCAAGAAGAAGCAGCCTTCTACTGAAAGAAAAACAGTGTCCATCGCAACTGCTGGGCTGAGGCTGAAACCCAGGCAGAGGGGCCACAACCTCCCCAGGCAGACACCTATTCTCAAATAGACCTCCTGAGGACAAAAAAAAAAAAAAAAAAAAGCTGCCCAGATCCTCAGTTTCAGGAAACACCAGAATCTGGAAGTCCCCTTACGGCCTGCAGGCAGAGATGGGTATTGTGGGTACAAGAATGACCAGCTAGGCGAACTGTTAAACCAAGTTGCCTGTGGGAGGAGCTGACTAGGCAGTGTAGTGTCCAAGAATCTGAGCGAGAGATTGATGTATGATATTGATTGTGGACTGACCAGGCTGAGTGACAGCCCTGCCTTATGTCCTTGGAAGGGGAAGGTAAAATGGCTTCTAACCCTGACTCACAAGACAAGGAAGACTGGACCCTTGCCTCTGCTGGAGCAAAGTGCTGCACCTGGGTCAGGGCAAACCCAGACATGAGTACAGACTGGGAGAAGATAAGGCTGAGAGCAGCCCTGCGGAGAAGGATTTGGGGGTTCTAGTGGACAAAAAGATCAACATGAGCCAGCAGCTTGTGCTTGCAGTGAAGAAGCCCAACTGCATCCTGGGCTGCATCAACAGAGTGGCCAGCAGGTCAAGGGAGGTGATTGTCCCCCTCTGCTCTGCCCTTGTGACCTTTAATGAGGGGAAATACTGATAGGACAAGGGGGAACAGTTCTAAAGTAAAAGAGAGGAGATTTTGATTAGATGTTAAGAAGAAATTCTTCACTTAGTGGGTGGTGAGGCACCGAACTGCCCAGAGAAGCTGCGGATGTCCCTGGAGATATTTATGACCAGTCTGGATGAGGCCTTGGGCAACCTGATCTGGTATTCCAGATCAGGTTGTGGGTGGTATCCCTGCCCATGGGAGGGAGGTTGGAACTATATGGTCTTTAAGGTCACTTCCAGCCCAAGCCTTTCTGTGACACTTGGAGGTACATGAAAATCAGCTTGGCACTGACATCAGAAATGCTTATTAAGATATCCCATGTTTTAGAAAATTTGTATTTCAGAAGGATTTATTTTTCTTTAGTCACTTAAAAATACTATACTCGTAGATGTTTCATATCCTCATTCTGTTGATATGCTTGACATATTTGAAAGCACATACATCAGCTTGAAATTATTAGGTATCGCTTGTCTAGAGAACTTGTAGTTTGACAAGCAAGATCAAATCCAAATGTTGCCATAAAGTTAGTGTTGCTCCCTTCTTACCTGTGAGAGCACTTAAGAGAAAAATATCTTGCTACATTACCCCACTTTAAACAAACAAACAAACAGAAAACCTACTGCTTCTTACTATGAGTTCCCTATGTTTGGCTCTTAACTTCTTGAGACAACATGTAGTTAAAATCCTTTAGCAAAAACTTACCAACGCTCTTTGCTGTTGTAAGAAGAGCTTCCGTTTTCTATTTTCTTTCTTTCTTTTTTTTTTTTTTTTTCTTTCTCCGGTGGAGTAAATTCAAAATTAATTTTTTCTTTGTGCTCTTGAATTAAATGATATTCATTTCATGGACATCACTCTTCTACATGTTGGCAGTGTGTGCAACTAAGTTGTAGTATCTTTTTTGAGTGTTTGCTATGTCATGTTAATTGTAATTTGTCGAAGTATTTCTCCAGACATATCCAGACACCCAACTAAAAATTAGGAGTAGGGAAGAAGAAAACCATTTTTCTCTTCAAATTTCAGACAGTTTTAGAAATCATCTTCATAGGGAAAATGTGCTTTTTTTTTTTTTTTTTTTTTTTTTCTTTTTCTTTTTTAATAATCAGAGAAACCTCTTCTCATCCACAAGGGGAGGGGGGGAGGAGGGGGAAGATTTCTATATTAGTCTCCAATTAAAAAAAAAAATAAAAGCTTTATATAGAAATGTTCTTAATGAGACTGAAAATACTTAAGAACTAAATCTGAAATACACTGGAGGTTTTTTTGTTTGTTTGTTTGTGTGTTTGTTTGTTTTTGTCAAGCTTTTATTGTCTTTCAAAGTCAGAAATATAGCAGTAAGGGATACAAACAGTGAGGCTACAAACCTTACACTTATTCAAACAGTTTTCTTCATGGTTAGCACTGCTTCAACTCATTTTTATAGACAGTAAAAAATGGAAAATTACATTTACTTGGGAAGAATTTTATAGTTTTCAAATAAGTCAGGGTTTGAGAAGTCTGCTATGAAGTAGAAATTTCTGTCAGTTCATTTATGACATACCAAATTTTTTCTTCTGGCTTTACTCCCTCTACATCATCCTCACCCATTAGAGTCCATAATAGCACATTAGCCATCTCAAGCTATGGAGCTAAAAATGAAGATTTTTGCCATATGAGTGATTTGCATACTTTTCAAGTTCTAACCTTTTAGAGAGTATATAGCTACTTTGACACTTAATTTTACAATAAAAAAAAAAAAAAAAAAAAAAAAAAAAAAGCATATTTATACATACAGCTCTATACATATACATGGTTATTTTACGCGGAAAAAATATTGAAATATATAGGAAAATTCTGATTAATATTGATTTTATTTCTCTTGTTGGTTGTTAGGGGGCTGCTTTGCTAGAAATACAAAAAATGAGTTCTTCAACAACCAGCTGCATTTTAGACCTTGTCTCAGCTCAGACCAAAGTTGGAAAAGGCTTATGTCACTTTATTCTATCTTTGTCTGTCCACAAATATCTGTGTCAGAGACAAGATATTTGTTTTCACCTTGTTAAATACCCAACCCACATAAGCATCATTCTCTCTTAAGCAGCAACCAAGAGAAGTTTTTGAATGCCGCTTTTCTCTTTTGAATATATTTTTTTTCTCCCAATAGCAAGTGGACACATAAGGCTAATGTCTCTTTCACCTTGATACAAAAATACTAGTATGTTTGTGATGATTCCCATGACTACACTTTGAGGCAGCTTGAAAAATGAAGTGAATATATATAAACAAACTTCATTCTCTTCCTGACCTTTGGTAACATGAAAATGATATGAGCGCTCATGACAGGTCAAGGTGTGTGCACTGTGACTGGGCTGTTGTACCCCCATTTTTTAAAATTTTTATCATTATTTTGTTCTTTTTGTCCTAATTTTGAGCTGCATTTATAATACAATGTATTTATGTATACACGCAAATACACACTTTAGCCATGGTTAAGCAGGCTTTAGTGTCAGTTTTCTCCCTTTTAATGTCCAAATTAAGCCTCCATTCTAATCTGTGTTTACATATATTCATTTTTTTAATCATATGTGTAAGGCCTCTTATTTCAGTAGGACATAATAATGTACTTAAAAGCCATCCTGAATGGGATATATGCACCTGAGGGGAATAGAGTCTCTAAAAGATAACTCTTCAAGACAGCTGTTTTGACTGCTTTGTCATATACAATACTAGGCTTTTTTTTTTTGGCTCTTATTTTGCAAGCCCTATCTCGGTGTATGTGAATCACTAGGCAGTATGCAGCAAGATTAGAAGTGATTATATATATTTATTTAGGGAGCTGAATGTCAAAAGCTTATTGGCTCTTAATAGCTGATGATGTTACAAGTTAGACACTTTCCTTGCATTGTCACCCCAGTTTAGGTTTCATGGTGGATATCAGCTTTGCACTTCCAGTCTTCGTAGGTGAGCTGCATGCTCTTCTCCTCCTTGTCCTCCTCTTCCTTTGTAGAGATGTCTCCTTCATTCTGGGCTATGGAAGGGAGAGGGGCTGTGAGAGAGTTCTCATCCATGATGCAGTCAATACTGTTCTCTCTGGACATTGCCACTGCTTCTTCCTGCTCATTTTTCCATGCGTCCAGATGTTGATCCATAATGTACTGGCTGGTGTTGTGGGGCGCACACATCCCCGGCAGGCAGTACCCTGCCATGTTCATGGGGTAGAGGTACCTAGTCATCTCTTGCAGCAGCTCAGGAGGAATGTGGGACCTGTCTGACCCGCAGTGCTTCTTCACATTCCAGAGTGGGGGACTGCATGAGACTCTACCATCACTGCCCGCTGCTGGCTCACAGGGCTGCTGCAGTCCCAAGGAGAAACTGTGGTAACACTTGCGGGCAATATGGATGGTCTGAGGCTGTTGATTTCTTGGGGGAGGCCTGTGCTGCAAAGCCTCTCTGGGGCTGCTCTGCCCACCTGCCCTGGCTTCTTGGAGAGGCTTCATGCAGCGGTGGTGTCTCCTCCTCCTCCTGCTGTCATGCCACCAGTGTGCCCCCCCAGACCTCTTGTGCCACAGTCTCTGTGTGGGAGAATTGTGTGGTCCCTCCTGCACCCAGCTGCCATTTGAAGAAGACACAGAGTGGTCCTGTTCCCTGTGGTACTTCTCTTTCCTTGGATTCCTTATCTTTGTCTCTCGGTTAAAAAAATGTTTCCTTCTGTGCCTCTGCCGCCATCTTCTGCCTCTACCAGCCTTCCTGCACAGCCAGAACAAGCCCCACATGTCCATCTGCTCCCACATCTGCCCTCGCCTGTCACCACCACCCTTGCCTTGCTGGGCCTCATGGTGCTGCTGCCAGTTGGCTGTGGCCAGCAGCATGGTGCAGCTGGCCAAGAAGTGCCAGGGGCAGCCTCCTCTCCCACCAGGGCCCTGCCTTGTAATGAGGATGGCGTCCCAGTCCCTAGGGGTGGTCTTTGGTTGGCAGGCCCATGAGGGAGCCCTTTGCCTCTTCTGCCCCATCCTGGCAGCCTGCACTCCCACTGCACTGTGCCCAGAGGTTTTCATCTGGAGTGGCCTGGGGGAAAAATGACAGACCCTCCTGGTGGCACTGTTGGGGTGTGTCTGTGTCACTAGGTGACACCAATGACAGGAGCATCTCCCTCTGTGACCTCACATCTGGTCAGCTTGGCGAGGGCAGGGCGCATTTCCACAGCCCTCCCATGCATGCCCAGGCAGAAAACCAGGTCTAGCTTTAATGTTAGTCCTAATTTTTCCTTCCTTCAAAGCACCTCATAAAGTGAATGAACATTACTCTTGCCAAGTGGCAGAGAAAGACGCAGAAGGACTAAATAACTTTCACAAGTCTAACAGAAGTCCACCAAAACATCATTCTTGCTCTCCTGGCTGCAAATCCTTCATGCAGTCCTTCACAACACCTGTTGAAAGTATTTCCTGTCCTTTCATAGTGAAAGGAAGCAAGATACATAGCAGGCCTATCTCAAGATTCATTCCCTGTACATATTATATTTATAACACTCCAAGCACTCCGTGTAGTATTCCTTTTGTTGGCTTCACTGAGTGCAGAGGAAATAAACAAATAAAGGTCTCTGTTATGGTGCGAGACAAAGCCTTATAAAAGTTAGGTTGAAGACAGGTGTTAAACAATACATTTATTTCTGGGAAAACAAGTATTGTGTCCTTATTCTCACCACACAAAGATAAGGCTTTTTGTTTGCTCAGATTTTTTTTTATATATTTTTTTTTTCCTGTGTTTGTCTCTGTGAAAGTCCTAAAGGCTCATGCAGCTGGGAAGAAGTGGGTATGTATTGCTTTAGCCCCCTTCTCTACCCACTAATAGTGACAGGTCAGACTCATGTTTTTGTATTATGAGATGCAAATGCACATTTACATAAGGTTCTGTGTCCGTCTTTTGCTGAGAGATGTTGTCAAGGACTTGAAATGATTTTAATTTTAATACTTAATGACTGCAATATCTGTACAATATACCCTGAGACATAAATTGCTCTGATGACATTTATATTCTACTTATTTATATACAAAATAAAAAATAATAGCATATTTTTAATATGTAAAATATTTTTATGTAATATTCCAGAGAAAATGATTTTTTTCTTGCTTTTTTCCTAGTACGATTATAAAAAAAAAAAAAAGTACTTTTTTTTTTTTAATTATTTTCCTCTTGGAAGAACTTCCCCTTCCTTCAGCATTTATTAAAGATGTAAGGTAAAAAAGTGCATAGCATCAAGCTTAGGAAACATAAACAAAGAAGAGGTGAAGAGGTACACCTATCCTTAAGGTTAGGCTTTGGTATAATGTCCAGTGTTACCATTTATCAACGCATGATGGCAGTAGTAGTACATGAGATGATTAACTGATAATGTATGTTACTAAACAATCCCTCATGCATTTTTTCTACAGATAGCTACAACTTTTCTTTATGAATCTTGACCCTTACTGAGCTCAGCTCCATGGAAGACTGAAAAAGGAAATGAAGATTCATAGATTTTGTTTAATCAAAGTGTCTCTGTTACTCCAGATATAGCTTGTGATCTCAGTCTCACTGTATATAGTTGCAGTCTGATGATGTTATTAACCACAGTGACCTTTTTGAAATCTTTCTCTGTCTTACCGTCAGCTATAGAAGGTTCTGAATATTCTGTTATTCTTTATCTCTGGGTCTGATTTCAGCAGTTAGGGGGCCTTCTCAAATTAAAACGAAGATTACTTGGCAGCTAAGCCAGTTAATAGTGTCCCCTTATCTGTAATCAGTTTTGAGAAAGGGATCAAAGGTGCTAGGAGGGCAGATGTAGAGATGTCTTATATTGACTGAGCAAATACAACTTTTCCAAGCTCTGTTGTTGCTTCACCTTCAATATGTCAAGGAAAAGTCTTTTAGACATGCAAAAGTAATTTAATACTCACACTGATTGATTTAATTTGATTTGATGTCATTACTTATCTTCTTTGTGAACACTGATATCTTCAGCCTTTCTGAAGAATGTGTCTACATGGATTCCCTTTGGATGAGCTCTTAAGTAGAAACCAGACATTTAACACAAACTCCCTGTAACTTGAAGTGGTTGCACAGTGTTGAACAGTTGAGATTCCTATGGGTCTGCCAAACTGAGACAGATTGGTCCTGTGGCTTAAAGCACCTATGTTCTCATCAGTGGGTTGTTACTGAGACAAGTGCGTGTCATTGTAGTTCCAGAATTTAGCAGCAGAAATAGCTACATCACCGCAAAAAGCTCAAGTTAACAGGATTTACTGAGAAGGGCACAAGAGTAGCATAGCTACAGTTTCAGACATCTGAAATTCCCCCAGCACAGTTCCTTCCCCCAGGCAAAGGCAAGATTCACAAGTTATACATTCCTCTCACAGCAGTCCTTGCAGCAGATGTTCTGAGAAGATGTCAAACACACAACTGCTGCACTGAACAGTCTATAAAATGTAACAGCAATCTTTTTTTTCTTTTTTTCTTTTAAAGCCATCTCTCATTTTATTTTTTAATTATTTTATTTTATTTATTTATTTTCCTAAGAGCATGGACCTCCTAGCACTGAGGAACTTGTGGCAATTAGCCTTAAAAGAAATGATTCTATCCACTTGCAGGTGTGGTGGAAAACAGCAACAGAACAGACTGTGCACACAACTCAAACTCATAGCCTTGGCACTATTAGTGCTAATCTCTGAACTATTTTCTCAAGTGGGAATAATATCAACTCCTTTACCTCTGATAGTAAGGGTAGTGTAAGGCCTAGTCAGTTCAGGAATTCTGATGGAATACTGGCTTTCAGACTGTGAATGCAGAATGAGTGGAAATACCATCCTACAACCTGGAAAATAGGTTAAGGCAGGTCTGAAGGCTGGCTGCCATGCTCCTGGTCTCGTTAACTGTCTGTCAGGAGCTGCAGCTGTTTTACATTCCCTGGCACAAGGTCCTGCAGTGTGGAAGGAATGATACCTTGCTTGGTGTCTTTCCCTGCAGCCAGCAGCTCAGACACTTCAGGTGTTATCTGCAGGCACCCAAATTTTGTGTTTTTAGAGTAAAATTGTGCACAGAAGGCCAATGGAGATAGGTAAGAAACTGAATTCAGTGAAGCACAGCCGATTTCTTCAACTACAGGTTGCAGAATAGCTGGGAATCACTGTTTTTTTGGATTCGCTTCTTCATTCTTAATAGACTTTACAGGTTCTTGCCACAAGATTGAGTATTTGGCAAAGAGAACCTAGTATCTTCCATTCGATTCTCAAGTACTTAGGCTCTGCATACAAATAATGTATATGCTTTTCAGTCTGAGGTGGCAGAGAATTTAAATGTTATTGTTGTTTTGCTCAAAAAAAAAACAGTACACCTTTCTTCCCGTGTTGAAAATATACCCCTTTGTATTCCATGAATTCATTTTGAAGTAATTAGTTGATGCTAGGGTGGTCTAGGTCTGTGTCTGTTCCTAAAAACTTTGTCTGATTCAGATGCTGACAAGAATGTTTGAATTTTCAGCTTCAGAGAAATAAGATTCTTTCCTGTTATTCTGTCCCTCCTGCTTCCTTACTTTTTCAAATCCACCCTCTGTTCTCTATTCTCCTACACTGACTTGCTATGATCTTTTATTTTAAAGATTGCATACATTAACTGTTAAAACAATCATATGTATAGTTCAGGTGTAAGGATTATACTGCAGATTATACTGTGGATTAAAAAAAGAAATCTATTTCTGTAATACCTGCACGATTCTCAGGCCATATATTTAGTTCCCCATCCTGGTAATTAGTTTCAAAGGATGATTTATTCTTTTGTGTAAAACTGGGAAAAGCAATGAAAAAAGCCATTTTGGAGGAATAAGTTTTCTGACCTTTTCTGTGGTGACTCTGAAGTGAGGCTCAGATCTTGTTGGTTTGGACAATTCAACAAGTCTTAAAATCATACTTGAACTCAGTTTTCTATTTTTCTTCTTACACACCAAAAACTTTGTCAGAATCTGGGAGCTTTGGTTACTGAATGTTGGTGTCTCAACCCTTCCTCTGCTTAGGAGAGGATATCTCTTTGGAGAGAGAATTCACTGTGACACAGTATCGTATTGCCACCATTTTGGGGATCATTACAGGAGATTTTGCTATCTTGTAGAGCAAGACAAAAGGAAAGCTGTTTTCTACTATAACATTTTGTTTGTCAGACTTGAGCACCAGTGTATCTGCTGAGTATAAATTTTAATCTATTGGTTTATTCTATTTGTTACATTCATAGTTGAAAAAATATCCTAAATTAATATCTGAGACTTTTCTTTTTACCTGCTGTAAGTTTTCTATATTATTGCTTGAAATTTGGATTCACCCTCCCTTCTTTTTAATAAATCCCTAGATCTCATATATGTTGCTCTTGAAATAATTACAGAAATTCATACAAACATTGTTTTTAAATGCCACCAAATAAGAATATGGATAATGTTTTTGCAGGTGTCAATAAAATAAAAGGTGAAAGGATTCAGTGGCAGAAAGCAGAAAACATTACTATTTTTACATTAATGTATCCATTCACAACAATAAAGGAGATCACAAGAGGCGTTCTATATATGTAATGAATAAAATGTAGCTTTATTCACCCCCTAGAAGGCATGGCTTGATAGTATGAGCACAGCACTGAAAGCAGAAAATTTCTAAGGAGGAATACTTACTTTTCTTGGACTCAGCAGGCATTTTGCCATTAACATTTTTATAACTGGGATTTTATCCTCAGTGTCTAATGCTGAGTTTTACATTACACAGTTTTTTAAAGACTCTTAGTTCTTCTGTTTTTATCTATCTTTTGCTGAAATCAGTTAGATTCATGCACATTTGTTTTGTGAAGGCAGGGTGAAGATATCTCAAGTAGAAATTTTCTACAAACTTTTATCTTACAAAAGTCAGTGGAAAATAGTAGCTGTGGTGCTACTCACAGCTTTGATCATATTCCCTGTGAGTCTTCACAGTCATTGGGAAAATAAGTTGACATGAATAGAGTTGTCTACTTTCTGCATCTTCAGCATTATCTTTTTATTACTGGTGAATGCCAAGCATCACATTTCTAACCAAAGGACACATTGTAGAGTTTTGTCTGCTTTTCTTTTGGTGCAGTTCTGATACAAGTTCTCCTTTTGGTGAAAAATCACATTGACTTTTTGCCTGAATCACATATTCATGATTGCAAAAATCAGAACATTTCCCTGATGCAGGCATATGTATGGCATATATTTGAATGGAGAAGTTGCAAGACTGTTTGAAAGACGAGCACAGACTTTATGTTTGGCAATGCTGTTGTGGGATACTGAACTTCAGAGGAAGAGAAGCCAAGGTGGCACATGCCCTCTGCATGCTGAGCACTTCTGGACCTCTGAAGAATGAAACTTGGTAGTGAGCTTCAGAAGATCTGTTCACATGAAGTGGGTCTTAACCTGAGCGTCACAGTTGAGCTCCATTAGGCTCAGTCTAATTTATAAAGTGGGAAAAGTCTGATTTATAAAGTGGGAAAAAGTGGGAAAAAAGTTCAGAGAAACCACACAAAAAGAGAAATATATGCACAGAAACTGTGGACTCCCTGGCTAGATTTCTGCAACTGGTTAAGGTCTGCATTCGATTAGTATAGCTGACCACTATACAAAGGATAGGGCTCTTCTCTGTAGTTTTTGAGGTTTTTTCCAAGACAGAGTTTAAAGAGATTATGTTCTGTGTAGTATTTCTTGACTTCTGGAAGTACAATAGTTGATTTTTATCTACCATGGCAATTTCTGCTCTTATTTATTTATTTATGTATTTATTTATTTTTTCCTCAACATACATTTCCTTCTCTGTACTTGATTTGAGAACAGTTTGCAAAAACATCATCAAACTGCAGGTACAAGCTATAAAATATGTTTGGGAAAGGTAACTGAACACCCATATCCCCCATTATTTTCTATATATGGGGTGCATCACACTTGTCATGATTAGCAAGGGTTTTCCTCACCAACTGATATGTGTCTTGCTGTGATTAAGAAAGACTTGCTGTGATCAGTGGGTGTGGACAGAAAAGTGGGTGCAGGCAGCAAAGTGGGTGCTTGACCCCTGCTTGACCCCTCAGGGGACAGATGCAGCCTATTGCAGCAACTGTGAAAGGGGCTTTAGTACTGTCCTTCACTTCACCACCAGCCTTTGAATTTTCATCTTTTCCTGGAGCACATGCTCCACTGGGAATGTGAAGAGCTGCTGATGGCATGAGGATGGATGACCTATGTTTTGAATGACATGAATGGCTAGAATATCTTTAGCATAAAAATAGATGCAGCTAAGACTTCTGGGGGTTAGCTGTTCACCCTCCACCTTTCAGCAAGACAAGAAAGAACCAGAAGCAGAACTCTCTCTGCTCTCAACTCTGCTTTCTCCCCCTCTGGCTTCATCATGTCACTCCATATCCTGTCCTTGGCTTACCTCACCGCCTTCCTCCCAAATTCATCCCCTGCTCCATCCCTTATTTGTGTAGCTGATTTGTATTTGTGTCTAAGTCATCTCAGTTGATGTAAATTTAATATTTTATTTTATTAGAAAAATAAAACAGGAAGAAAATAAATTGCAAGATATGGTGGTGTGTTCAATGAGGAAAAAAAGGCAATGTCTCATGTTCTCAGGACTTCGTCCTGACTTCAGACTTCATGCTCTATTACTCAAAAATTTTTGCTTTTTTTCCACTATTCTACTGTTCTGCTGGACTCTGCTTTTTGGGCAGCAAAACACACATTTTCTTTCATAACTACAGTTAACAAGAATAACAGCATGTTACAGAGATTTTAAGCAAGAGTGTTACAAAACTTATTGTACCATTCCAGTGTAGCTTAATCTCTAACATTAAAGTATCACTCCCTGTAGTCAGTGTCCAATAGAACATACAATCTTTTTCCTCCTCTATTTTAGTTTTCACTTGATTCACAAAACAATCTAAAAGTGGTCTTTATTTACATACAGATTGACAAGAACGGGGAAGCTGAGTCCCAAAGGCAAGAAGAAATAGCTACAGAACAAACCAGTATAATTTCTGAATATTTAAAAAATGTATTCTATGTTGTCCTTTTGAACAATAAAAACGGGTCAGATATTAGACCTGAAGCAAAGTCTGTAGCTGAGATTTCAATTTATTTATTTATTTATTTATAATCATTCATTTTTCAGCTACTTTTAAAGAAGAGGACTGAGAGGTGGAAAAATAAATATTGCCTCAACTCTAAGAGCAAATATATAATAAAAACTCATGTCTTTGGATGGAAATACTAACATGAAGAGAGCTGTTCTACAATTTGTTCTGTGTCAGAAAACAAAGAAAAATTGCTTTAAACTGAAGTGAAGCATCCAGCTATTACCAGTTTTTTTGGTTGATTTGTTTGTTTGTTTGTTTGGTAGTTTTGCTGCCTATTGGATTTCAAATAAGACTGCCAATTTGTTTGTGTCATAGTCGTAAAGGCATAGTCATTGTAGCCTGCTGTATTTCTTCAACTCTGATTTTAGCTTGTCTAAATTTGTTGTACACATTCCCAAAACATAAGGGTGAGGGTGAAGAATGTGGTCCCTGTGCAAACTTTCTATTGCCTGGCCCAACAGAAATATAACATGTCATTTGCACTTGTGTTTTCACTTAGATGAAAGAAAAGTTTGATATTAAACAAATGCCAGCTTGCGTAAGTGGAAGGGTTTGTTTTGTTTTATTGAGATTTTTGGTCTGAAATCAAGCATTTATCATCAAAGATGTGCAGGTATTATTTGCTGCTCTTCACAGTAGAATGGAATGATCAAGCACTTACACTGTACCCTGTGAATCATTTCTGGGGACTTTTTCGCTAGAAAAATATGTTAAAGTTTTGTGTTGTTCCCTCCTACCCCCCCAACAGGAGAATAGTTGTTCAGACTATCCAAAGGAAGAGAATTTCCTAAACTTTAACTAGTAGTGCTTTCAAACAGCAAAGCAGAGAAGCTCAGTAATAATTGGAAACCAATCCATGGCTCTTCAAGTATATTTGCTTCCATTATGACTTGTGTTTCTGAATTCTGGTCCTTAATACATTCAGCTGCAATATTTTGTGTGACTGTAGGTCATCAAGGGCCTTTTATTTATTTATTTATTCCCCACTTTCCATGCAGAATAAAGCTCAGTATTTCTCAAATAAGCCATTTAATGTGAGATTTTTATTTGCTAGATAAACTGATAAGTCAGTTTATCAAAGATAAAGAAGACAGCATCAGACCTTATCAGCTTTATAAAGACAAATTATTTCTGCAGACAATAACTATTTAATATACTTTTTCTGTAACCTGACACAAACTAAATCTCTACATTTCATTACTAATGAAAAGAAAGATGTTTTCTAAAGAAAATATGCCTTTTGGAATACTGTTTTTACTCTTTCAAAATGAAGGGATGTTTCAGGTAAGAAAGCAGAAAAATATGGGTGTCTCTATTGCAGGACATTTATTCAAAGCTTTCTAGAATGTACGGTGTAATAAAGGAGAAAAATATGGGTGTCTCCATGGGAATAAATATTGCTTTAAATGAAATGGGGATAAATATTCAATTGTGTACGTATATTTTCTTTTTAATTCTTTGTTTTCTATGTTACAGGTTTAACATATAAAATTATTTAACTTTAAAACTTAGCATAAAATTTTGCATTTACATTGATCATTTATTGTTTTCAGCACACTTTTTACTAAAATACTCTTCTTGATATTACTATACAAATTGCAGTTAAGTAGATAATAGATTTGTCTTTTAACATTCCATATTATCCTTTGTACCTTATTAATCAATTTCATTATTATTAGAAATATTTCCAAAATTAATGAGGTTTGGAAAAAAAAAAAAAAAAAAAAAAAGTAAAAAAATTATCTTGCTTAGTGTAGCAGTGAGTTAATCACTTGTCTTAAAAAGTCTTGTAACATATGTAAGTATTACTTTCTGTCACAGTTTAGATGAGGTTACCAACAGGCAAACGGGGTAGGCACATATATGCATAAGGTGTTTTGCTCAGGTTAATGGGATTACCATCTAGTCTGATGTCTTCAAGAGCCCTACGTACATAAGTAAAATCTTTCATTTTGCAGAAAGTATCTTCATGCATCTCTTGAATGTTGTTGTTCTAAAAAAGAAAAGCCAAATATCTATCAGAATAGTTGCTTGAAAATACACTTTTAATCTTTGAATAAAAAGTTATAGATGTATTTGCAGTGCCCAGAGAGAGATTTGAATCCAGAATTGTGTCGGCAGCCGAGAAATGTCACAAGAGATGGTAAAATCCCTTGGCCAGTGCAAAGTTTCAAAACTCATAACTCAAATCATGTAGCAAAGACAGTTTTTTAATGGTAGAATAGAGCATTTTAATTTCAAGAATCATAATGAACCACCTTATTAATGCAACTTGGAAACAGCACAGGACAGTTCAAAAATCACAGAACCATAATTACCATCTTGATGTGCCTCTGCTTGTAAAGGCACAAATCTGGAGTTTGATCTGTGACAACTTACTTTCCCTCAGGCCCTCTCACATTAGCTTAACCCACATACAGGGAAAAATGAATCCTTTAGGTTTTATTCCTTTGTTGTGAGTTCGTCTTATATACCTTTTCTTCACTGAACATCATCTCTTTAAGTGAACCATTTTCAACAACAAATTGCTAGAATCCAAGATTTTCTGGAAATTGTGACTAAAAAAAGTCACCTTTAAAATGAGGACAAGCTGAAAATTCTTCCTTTCTATATTACTTTTCTAGTCAGAAACTGGTGTGAAAAGAATGCAGCTCACTAGCTTTGGACAGATAACTCAGATAACAGATAGCTCAGAATATTTAATTTACTGGCATGTGAAGGTGAAAACAATAGTCAGCTAACAGGCAGAATATTTCTTCAGATCTACTTATTGAAAGATAGAAGTCAAATTACTTATGGTAAAGCAGGACATGTATCCAAAGCTTTCTAGAATAAAAATAAATATATCTGATAAACAAAATTGGTCATTGGTACAAGAGGAAATAAAGAGAAAGAAGCAGAGATGAAAGTGTTAAAAGGAAGAAGGCAGAAACAAAGGTACAAATAATATCAAATACAAAAATTAAAAATACAGAAGGATGGTGAATGAGATATTCCAACATAGTCAAATGAAAGAGTTTGGAAAATGAAGGACTGAAATAATGATATAATCTGTGAATGACCTTTATTAAGAGAATGAAAAATACCATGTGTAGATACAAACAGTATGTAACTTTCTTTAGGAATAAAAAGCATTCCATTCTTACAAAAAAAGATTTCCAAGAGCAGTCTGAGGGATTTCTGTCTCTTTTACTAGTTTAGACCAATTTTTCTCTTGACTCCTTAAACCAAACTTTGATAAAGTTATTATTTTTATGTTTTCAAAAGTTTTTTTAGTTCAAGTACATATACTTTTGGGTAAATAGAATAAAAACCAAACAAACAAATAATAATAATAATAATAATAATAATAATAATAATAATAATAATAATAATAATAATAATAATAATAATAATAATAATAATACTTAAAACTCCAGTTTTACTTGCTAACATGATGCATGGAACCACTACATTTGACTTTTGTAGCCTACCTGAAGATGAAGTGCTTGGAGACTTTCAGGAAGTGGCAATGGAATATGATCCAAACTATTGTCAGTGATGTAAAGATGCTGCAGTTCATGCAGATCCTGGAAGATGAAGAATAAAGGCAGAGGAAAATGTTAGACACTTCTGAAAATCATTAGCATGTAATTTTTAAGTCTATCACCACAATTAGCACCATTAGATATGAACTCCTTTTGTTTCAGCGTGATATGGATGAAAAGAGATAAATTCGAAGACAGTCAAAGACTTCCTTTTGTACAGGCTGAGAGCTATTATTGTTAAAGATAAGCTGTTTGGATAAAATAAAGGAAAAATGTCTTTGAAATGTCTTTAATTAGAGACTTCATTTCAGTGATGTTGTTCTAGCGTCAAAATACCACTTCTCCCAGTCATTATGCAGAAAGGCTTCCTATTCTGTTTTCTTGCTTTTGTGATAAGCTTATTCAATTTTGCAGAAGCTTATTGGTGTTAAAGAAAAATATAAATGCGTAAAAAATGCTTAAGCTAAAAATAAAATTCTCATTCCACTTGATTTTTTTTTTTTTCTTCACACAGCTTAGTGGAAGAAGCAGCTTTATCTGGTAACTATAATAGTAAGTTATAAAGTTGTCTTGGTAGCCAATAAAGCTCAATAGAATGCTCTCATTTTGCCCCATTTTGCACATGAGTTACAGTACCTAATTACTTCTTTAAGTTCAGTATTGGAGTTTAATTCCTTTTGACACAGTTCTTTAAGATATCAGGGTAAAGGTGCTTGGTAAATGTGAAAGATAAATGCTAGGACCCCACATGCAGAGTGAGAAGAAAATCTGCTAGGCCACAGTCTCAATTCCAGGGACTAATATTTGCTCATCATTCCTATTCCCAATACTTTCCTTATGTTGGACTAGGAGAAAATATTTAATTCAGTAAGTGCTCTTGGTTGCTACATTTAGAAGCTGTCCTCCAAAGGAGGCATTGAGATGTCTGGTTAAAACTAGCTTCTTAGAGACAAATGAATATTCCACAAGTAGATTTCTGGCATGTGAAGCTAGTCTGTATTATATTTGGTATTTCCAACACAGACTAAAAACTTCAGATTTCACATGCAAGTAGGGGCACTACATCAGCCCACCAAAATTCTTGTCAAAGGATGATCATTCCAAGGTTCCAATTTCCCTTCTTTTCAAGGTGTGAAGAAAGTATGTACATGAAAGTAATAAATACTCTAATAAGTTAACATGTAGATACAAGATAGATAAGTAGATAGGTAAGTTTGGAGCAGTGGCATCCATAGCTTTGCCCTTCCCTCTTGCCTGCTTGCAAGAGGAGATAAAACAACATTCCAGTCTGTTCTCCCTAAGTATTAGTAATGTGGGTAGATGGTTGATAGATAACAAACATAGCATGCTGTCACATCTTGTGTGGATCTTTGTAAAACAATAAGAAATAAGGTTTTCATGTCCAGTTGATAAGGCTCATTCACCTTGTTCTATCTTTATTGCTTGCCTGACAACCAGCAAGGTCATGATGCCTATAATCTTAACAGATTTACCACTGTAAAAGGAACACTTTGGATGCTTTTTGGAATACATCCTATTTTAGTTTGGAGAAAGGAAGAAAAGATTTTCCCATAAAACCTAGACTTACTTTAAATGCCTCATTACGTATTCCATTGCGGCCAAGCCTGTTGTTACTAATGTCAATGAATGTCAGGGTAGCTGGTAACTCAGGAAGTTGCCTTATCCTATTGTCACGGAGCACCAGTTCCTCAAGTTGGGGAAGTCTCCGGAAGGCATCTTCATGGATCTCTGATATAAAGTTTGCAGTCAAATCAATCCTCTTTAAATTGTCTGGTAGAGAAAGAAGATGCAACAATAATTTCAAAATGTATTGCTTGAAAGTTTCGAAAAAGAAAAGGCAAACAGGTAATTTAAATTACAAGTGAAGAGTCTTGAATCAGACTAATTCCTGACTGACTATGTGATAACCTTTTCTCTTTATATATTGCAATGATAGACATTCAAATGGTTCTCTGAAGGAAGGGGATCAACATCTCCCTCATCTTGTTTAAAATTGTCTGTGTCATTGTACACAGTGTCTTTCAGTGAAGGATTTTGAAATCAATAATTTTAAAATATATGTGTGTTCTTGAAAACTTTTAAATGGTTATCCTTTGGGAAAAAAAAAAAAAAAAAAAAAAAAAAAAAAAAAAAAAAAAACATTTAAAGAGAAATGAACATATAGTTCTGCATGCTTTCTAGTTTCAATATTTTCCTACCAGAATGTAAAGTAAGAAGTTGTACACATTGACTGTTTTCTGAAATACACTCAAACTTTAAACTTTTTCCAATGGAAAAAATACAAGAAAATTAAGTTTACTTTTGGTAAAACAGAAAAACATATATATATATATATGTCATACATATATATATATATATATATATGTATATATATATGATTATATATATATATCAGTGCATTAATATACATTAGTTTTAAGACCATTAATCTATGGCTTAATTGTGATTTTCATCCAGAACATTTTTCATCATTTTTAATTATTATTTTTTTTCTCTATTTTGTTCTTTTTCCAGCTGTATATTTTGACTTAAATTACTTTTCTCTCTTAGTGTTTATTCCCCATGTTTTATTTATATATGGTAATTGTGTCCCTTCTTGTTATATAAACACATTATATAAGTTAGGTCAGAAACACAAAATAGACAAAATATTTTGATATTCAGACTGGTGAGGGTATAGCAGGTCCTGACTATATTAAGTCAGGATATTCTTAATATTTTCTGAAAAATAAATAAAAATAAATCAGGTATCTTTAAGATATCTCAAAAAAAGAAACATGAAAATAAAATATCACTAATTTTGGATAGTTTAGGCCACAAAAGATTTTCTATTAGCAAGTTTCATTTACTGAAGAATTTTCTAGATATTGATGGAGGGAACATATGAATATATATTTATTTAAAAATAAAATCCCTTTCACACAGATACTTTGATAATATTTGAATGTACATCTATCTGGGAGTACATATATCTATCTTATTTAGAAAAAAAAAAAAGTACTTTCTGATATAGTGCAAATATTCCATAAGGGTTGTTTTTTCTGCCCATCTGAAGTTAACAACTAATAGCAAAAACATTGATGAACTTTATTATTTCTACTAATTCAGAATTTTGACAGAGAACCTGTATTTGAAATACTGATCTCTAGGCAAAGCAAAGCACTTTTCCAAATGTTCATTTATGTGTGTAGTCTTAGTAGCATCAAACATAGTGTAAAATGAATCATTATGGTTTAGATCTGTATGAGCAAAAAATTATAGAAATTAAGGCTAATTGGAACATTACTGTTATCCATACTTAAGTTAGCAAAGTCATTTTTGTTGATCTTCTTGATTCGATTGTAGCGTGAGTAGAAATACATTGTTTTCTTAGGCAATGGTGGAACAGCATCAAGCTCGTGATCGTCACAATAGACTGTTGTCCCTAAACATGTACACAAAAGGCATGTGGGAAGGCCTATGAAAGAATTTAGAAGAAAACAGTTTGTTACAAGAAAATGTACAAAATGATATGTAAATTAATGCAATGAATCACAGAATCACAGAATCACAGAATCACAGAATCACAGAATCACAGAACTGTAGGGGTTGGAAGGGACCTCAAAAGATCATCAGGTCCAACCCCCTTGCCAAAGCAGGTTCCACAGAGCAGGCTGCCCATGAAATGTTCACCTAAGTACTTAAAGGATTTTATTGATGATAAATTCTTATTCTGTCCTGATCACCACAACATATAAATGCAACAAAGTGTTTAAATTCTCTCTTAAAAGTAATCACTTTTATTATTATTATTATTATTATTATTATTAATTGCCTATTAGAAGGTGTTTTAAGTCTTAGCTTTCTTCTTCTGATGCTGTGTTTCTCAGAGTATAATAATAGAATATTAGGTCACAGCAGCCAGCCAAAGTTCAATTTCCCCATAATACGGCAAGAATTTACTTCCATCTAGGTGGAGAAATAACAGGTATTGACTGAAATTGGTTCTGTAAATAGTACTTATAAGTAATTTGTATGGAAATTAATATTTTCCTACAGAATTATGGAGAAAAACTTCAGTTTCTTCTTCATGCTTTTTATTTATGTTTTCTGATTCAGAAAATTAACATCAGGAAGAAATATCTTTCTATCAGTCTGAGTTAAGGTAGCTTGAAGACTGTGTTAACGAAACATTTTGTTATCACCAGAAGTTCATAAAAATTAAAAAAGCAGGCCATTTCATCTTAATCATAGACCTGTATGAAGGCAGTGTAGTCAGAAGTTTTTCCTGATAATACTGTTCATATTTAGTGAGAATTTTAACATTGACTGGATTGTCTGAAAGCCATTATGAGTAGAAAAAGTTGCTAGTTGAAATAAGTGTTGCATTTTTAATATATATTTATTTTTTTTATGGTGTAAATTAGTGTATCTGTTTCTCATCTTTTACTGCCATAGAAATACTCCTGTTTAAAGTTTTTCCCCTCCTTGTAGCAGATGGATGTTTGTTCTGATTAGTTAAAAAATAGTAGCATAATTAATGAGTATGAAAATGTTTTTGTTTCAGAAGAGTTTTTTTTCTCCAGCTCAGTTGTGGCTACATAGAAGATTTGCTTTAATAATATGTGTCATTTAACAACAATAAGCAGTAACTAGCTGAAAGGCAGGCTATATATGTGGTGTCTTTTCAGGCAAGATTAAAGAATTTAAGACCAGAATACTCTTTTGTTTGAGAATCTTTACTTGGGCATCCAGGGAAAATATTTCTGGAAAGATGAGACTCTTTATGTACTTTCCCTTACTGCCTCCACAGGACAATGTAAATTGGCTACAGGAATAAACCTCACACAGGGAGAAAATAAATTCTCACACCTTGAACCATTCCAACAATGATAAATATAAAGTTTAGTATGGCTGAATTTTATTTATTTATTTTTTTTTTCAAATCATAACAGAGTACAGGAAGAAAATTCCTTCTTGTGTCCCCTTTTTTATCCTAAAGGGGTAATACTTGTCACTGGATGACATAAGCTGAAAAAGGACATGGATATGGGGAGGATTCAAAATTATGCCAAAAAGAAAAATTAAATTGTCTTGCTGTTCCTGAGCACTGTAGTCTTCTATCCAGTATGAAGCCAAGAACAGCAACAACATCTGGTAGGAAAATAGGTTGCTAAAAAAGTAAAAACACAAAATAATCTGATTTGATATGTTACAGCCTCTAGCCTCCCATGCATAGCTTCGGTTGATGCATTAGTTGGTTTGCATTCAGTGCTCAAAAAGGTTGACTCATAATATGCAATATTTACTTGAAATGTTGTGTAACATCCTACAGTTTTGAAATTTGAAGGAAATTGTGTGGGTTTTTCAGTACCCTCCTGGGAAATTCTCATTTCCATTTTTATTTGTTTTGACATCAGTATAATTTTGTTTGTCTGGTCAGTGCTCACTAGAAATACGTATAAAAAACAGACTTAGGAATGATTCATATTTCCTCATTGAACACACAATTATTTTGGAAGCATGAACTCCATTTTATTTTCAGTTATCTTCTATGGTACAAAGTTATACTTTAAGCATAGTAAAAGTGTTTAGGAATTATGTGTTATCTGTATTGTTTTTGTGTTGATCACCATGCAATACAGACTAATCACAGGAGTGAATAACTCTAGTACTCATCAACTACGAGTTTAGAGTAGCTGCTAACAAATCCCAATTATTAGCATCACAATGCAGGTGTGGGAGAGAGACAGATTGTTTTATAATTTAAATTCCTCAGTGAGATGTGTAAAGCTCTTCTTTGTCTAGACCTACTCAGAAGATCAGAAAATTAGCTTCACTGGAAATTTCTAAACTGTTCTCTTAAGTTTATAGTTTTCATGGTCAAAAATTCTTTAACTTTTTAATTATATTTTGTATAAAAACATATGCCACTAAATTTTGAGTAGCTGTTGACTCCCTGGAGAGTAGAGAAGCCTTGCAGGGAGATGTTGAGAAATTAGAGAGCTAGGCAATCAGCAACAATATGAAGTTTAACAAGAACAAGTGCCAGATTCTGCACCTGGGACAGAGCAACCCTGGCTGTATGTACAGACTAGGGGACAGAGAACAGCCCTGTGGAAAGGGATCTGGGAGTTTTGGTTGACAGCAAGTTGAATACGAGTCAACAGTGTATCCTGGAAGCCAAAAGGGACAACCATATCCTGTGGTATATCAATCGTGACATTGCTAGCCAGTTGAGGGAGGTGATTATCCTGCTCTGCTTTGTGTTGATGTGGCTTCACCTCGAGTGCTGTGTGCAGTTTTGGGTGCCACAATGTAAGAAATGCATAAAACTATTGTAATGTAAGAAATGTATAAAACTATTAGGGAGTGTCCAAAGGAGGGCTTCAAAAATGTTGAAGAGTCAAGACATATGAGGAGTGGCTGAAGTCACTTGGTTCATTAACCTATAGAGGAGGATGCTGAGGGTAGGCCTCATGGCGGCCTGCAGCTCCCTCATGAGGGGAGCGAAGGGGCAGGCGCTGAGCTCTGCTCTGTGGGGACAGCAACAAGACCCAAGGGAATGACATGGAACTGGGACAGGGGAGGGTCAGGCTGGGTGTTGGGGAAAGGTTCTGCACCTAGAGGGTGGTTGGGCACTGGGACAGGATCCCCAGGGAAGTGATCACAGCACTGAGCCTGCCAGAATTCAAGAAGTGACAATGCTCTCAGAGATGTGGTCTGATTTTTATGTGGTTCTGCGTGGAGCCAAGAGTTGGATTCAATGATCCTTGTGGGTCCCTTCCAACAGAAGATATTCTATGATTCTTCGATTTATCAAAAATGTGTAACAAGTCATCATAAAATGAACATAGTTGGTAATTATGTTGAAATTTGTCAATAAATAAATACTGGTAACGTTTGCCAATTCACTTTTTTTTTTTTTATGAAAAATATATTTAAAAAAAAAAATCTTAATCAATGCACAGCCATTTTAATAGTGAAATAGGGTGGTAACATTTTGACTAGGCATATATCTGACTTCAAGATAGGCCATAATATACCTCTGTTTAGTAACAGAGGTACAGAAATTATTTATCTCCCTTTCAATAAGAGAGGTAGACATCCATAAGCAGGTGAAGTGGGCACACTCAAAAGCAAAGCTGTGCATGCAATGTTTGTTTCTCTTTCTGACTAACCGTCTTGAATTTGGGGCCCAAGAACCCCAGACCCTTGTGCTGAAGACACATCAATTAATTTTGGCATTGATGCTTCTTCTTCAGGTTCTTCTGTCAATGGTGCAGAAGAATAACTCTCCTGATTTATAGAAGGTAATGCTGTACCAATCTCTGCCTGGGAAAAATTAAGAAAGAAATGTTACTGTTTATGTTCACTGACAGCTCTCTTCCAGTTATTCATAAACTGCCACTAGAGGTCACATAAATTCTGAAGTTTAGTACTCAAGCTGCATTTTATCCGTCAGCTACAGTGAATTCTGGTGTTGTGTAAACAGTACATGAAACTCTAACATGCTTATGATTTTTGTCATGATTTTTATCTCAATTGTTAAACGTTTTGTTGTATACACACATGAATGCAAACTGCATATAGTTCTTAAATAAGAACTTGTACTAAAATTTTTTCCCACTTTTATTTGAACAAATCATTTATAAATAAAACTGGATATGTCCTGTGTGATGACAAATGGAAATTTGCTGTACAGCATAAAAAAAAAAAAAAAAAAAAAAAAAAAAGACCTTTGGCCATAAAATTGTAAATTGTACCAGCATAAATCCAAATGCAATGTAGTTGTACGGGATTTGCACAACAAACAAGCAAACAAACAAACAAAAACAAACAAACAAAAAAAAACCACTAACATACTTTTAAAATATTATCCAAGAATTCACAAAGTGCCCACAGTAGTTGCTAGTATGTTGTTAGTACTTTGTCAGTATTCTGTCTTTTCTCAATCTGAATAACTGAAGTCTGTGGTTATCTTCATTCATCTGTTGATGCATTCGGTAGGAGGAAGAATTAAGCATATATGTAAAAATGTTGGATAAAATCTTGATTTGGAAAAAGTCTATAAATTTGGCAGATCCCCTCATGGGACAAGAAACAATTTTTTGTTTCAAATCGTTCATTCTATTAGTGTAATTAGTTATGTTTATTGTGTTAATTCTAATTTTGAAGCCACGTTCTGTTGATTTTGCTTTATGATGACTTCAGGATAAAAATGTAGCAATTTTCTTGTGTTATATCAACTAATAAAAAGAGCATTGCAGACTTGGCAGGCTTGTTGCAGAGGGGCCTACATTTGCAAAGAAGCAGAGCAGTTTCCTGTTAGGACCCGGCCACTGAAAATGCAGCACAGTTGTGCAACCTTTGCACATTACTGTACTGCTATATCTTGATTTCTCTAGGCTTTCCATTGAGAATTTTAAAATCTAGGACAATTAATTAATGTCCTTATAGTGCTTTGAACATCTGAGGTGTTGTTTAAAAGTTAGTTAATGCATCCACTCCTGTGAGTGTTGCACCCCTCTGCTGCAGTTATAGGATTTTTATCACAACATCTTTCTCTGATGTACAAAAGCATTGAAGCATAACATTAATTTTTATAAAAGATTTTTCTTCACTGCAGCTTTCTAGCACAATAGTGCCATAAAGCTATTGAAATCTAAGTTTTTCACCTGACCAAACCTCTCAGTTTTCTAGACCAGCCCCTGCTTACTGCTGGCTTTGCTGTCCAGTGGGGAACTGGTTGTTAAATCGCTCACACTAGTGCTCATAAATTCTAGTTGTAAAGACAGATGTAGATTGCTTCCAAACTGGGCAGCTCCTTAGGATTTTTTAAATTAGGCTGTACAAGCTAAAGGAACTAACACACATGAGACACTAGGTCTGGGTTACAAGCATGAACAAAGCTTTTGCTATATTATACCTGTATCAGTTAGATTTGGACTGAAAAAACATTAGTGTCTCTGTAAATTCTTTACTTATATTCCAATAAGCCAAATTTACGTATAAGTATGCCCTAATATAGATATTAGGATCATAATTTTGTAAAATGCATCGTCATCAAGTGAGCAAGATGAACTTCAACTGAACTATGACCTGTCAGTGTAAATAAGAGTAGGTTGTACCTTGTTGCTTTGCACAGACAGAATGTTCCAATCTGTATCACTGACAGTAAGACAGCTTAACCAGGAATGGACTTGGGGACAAATCAAAAGAAGACTTCGGGAACAAAGGAAATGGGGCAGATGGTCTCTGAATGGAGAAAGCCTAGAGGGAGAGATACATTCCAGACTTTTATTGACCCAGGCTCATACTGCAATAAAGTGCTTGCATATGCTCTCTACTTCTTCACCAGTTCTAGGGAAGTCGGTTAAGACTCTGCCCTGAACACAATCCATACATTTTCAGACCTACTAAACAGCTTTGTATATGTCTTTTGTGGCTGTTCAGCTGAAAACACCATTCTGGACAACAAGCTTTTCAAAAAAGAATTCACAAATAGCCTATAGATGTAAGAAAATGTTCCTTTCACTTGTCATGGGATTTGGGTCATCTACACTGACTGACACTTCTCTAAATATGTGAGGGTTTACTTTATGGAACATACTAGCTTAGAATTTGTAATTTACTTTATGCTTTCTCTGACTTTTGCTGCTTAGTAGGTTAGTCACTGTAGCTGTTGGATAGGCAGAGATATTAACTTCTAGTAATTCTGTTTCTGGATTGTTCTCTCACACTCTTTCCTTATAGGACATTATCTCATTTTGGAGATGCACAGATGAAAGTCTCACCACACTTCTAGATGTACTATTCTGAGCAGTTAAAAATTACATCTATTCAGTCTCCTGCATTTGTTGTGACTGTCATAAAAATACCAACTATTACAGGGAATTTAATGACGTTGCCATTTTTACACTGGTAACAGAACAGGAGTTTGCTAGTATATATGTGTTAACCAATCCAAGCACATGAGCAATATTTTCTTGGTCTATATAGGTTGAACTTGAACCAGTAACCTAGAGCTAAAAGTCTGTTTCCTATTATTGGTCATCTGATTCATGCAGTTTTCTATCTTTTACATATTTGATAAATCACGCAAGATTGTAACAAGACAAAGATGTTTCATCAACTATATATTGTACAGAATGGTCCTTTGTCTTCCAGATGTTTGTTTGTTTTTGGCAGCATACACTTTATGAAAAAAATTAGAAAGAGAAACATTTATAGAGCATTTAATGGAATTATTCTCCTTTTTTGCTGTTGTTGTTGTTGTTTTATTTTGTTTTGTTTTGTTTTGTCTTTCCTTTGCTACTCTAAATAATATATCTTCTGAAGAATCACAAAACAGGAAGAATATTCTAGAGAATTAAAGGATGTTTCTCTTTGTCAGTATGTGAAAGCCTTCAAATCATAATTATCCTTCTAAGATAGATATAACAAATGCCACAAGAAAACTGAAAACAATCACTTCACCTTCTTTTAGCCATCTAACTATGTGGTACATTTTTATCCTACCCTGCCTTTGGAATTCATCAAGAGATTTAGTGGATTTAGTGAATACCAGTACAGAATATTAGGTACAAAGTATGCTATCAGCAAAGTTATATCTTTACTAAGATATCAAAGTTATATCTTTACTAAGATATCACCTTTTCCTCCTATATTTATTGAATGTGGCTACATTTGCAAATGAAACTGCTTAAAGTAGATGGCCAACTTATAGGCACTTTCAGATCAGGAAATTATGAAAAATCAAAAGCAAAAAAGGATCTGAAAATACCAATGAGTAATAAAATACAATTGGTAAAAGTTAACTCATGTAACCAGTCATCCATGAGATAGATATCTTGTCTGAACTAGCTTCCTTTCACAGTCTGCAGAGAAAAAAACTTTGAAGAGGAGCTACAGCCACCAATCACAGATACTTATTTTGGGATAGGTTCTGTAGGTACGCCTTTGTGTAAGGACGAGGTGAGAAAAAATGTAAAGCTTTAAAGATTAGAAAAGGCTTAGAAGGCTGAATTATATGATAACATTTCAGGGCAGGGGTAATAGTCTGTGTAGTATTAGTCAGAAGGTTTGGAACAGAGTGGAAATGTAGATGAGTAAGCTATATGAGAACTGTGGATCCATATAATCCAAATCCACAATGTACCAAAATAAAGAAGATTATAGAGATTTAATGAGGCAGACAGCAAGGCTGTAAGCCATCAGTTACCACATTTTACTTCTGAAGTTTTGTCTATCGTTTTATGCCTATGAAAGATTTTGATAATTTTTTTTAAGATCAAAGTTGATGTATTGCATGTAATAAGCTTAAACCCACTGGAGAATCTGAAGTTTGTCCTGTTTCAGTGCTTTAGTTTTAACTGCAGAAAATATGCTTAAAAGCACAAATTGAAGTTCCTAGCTTAAAAAGGACATTATAGCCTTGAAGGGACTGTTGTACCACACATTGGTCCACCAAAAGGAACTAGTTCCCCCACTGAAACTACCAAATGCTTACAAGAAAATGCCTTAATTATGGAAGAGGTTATTGGTTTGTTTTTCTTTCCAAAAATAGCTCATAATTGTTTCTTTATGAATTTTCCATTTAAGGCCTTCTTTTCTTATGTTGTTCTATATTAAAGATAAATCTGTGAGATTTTGCTGTGATAACTATTTAGGTTGCAAATTCTGCAGCTCAGATAAATTATCATTTTCTCTTACAGAACTTCAGAGATAACAGTTAGGTTGGGGAAATTATTGTAACAGAAATCTGTGTGAGATCCAGGGAAGGGGACATTTGTTTACAAAATTTCTAAGTAAATGGATTTTACTTGCTCACATTCATTCCCTCAGATTTTAATCACTTGCATGGTTATATGGTTATGCTGAGTGGTCTGGCCAGGGTCACTTTGTTCCACACAGAAAACAAGGGACACAAGCTATTGATTCCTCATCATGCCAATGTTCTTCTTGACCAGCATTGAAAACTAACCTTTGTGACTCCTTTAAGAGTCAACTGTTATGGGGCAGTCTTTTACCTTATCATCTTGGATGTGAGACCACCAAAGAATCTTATGCCAGGTTGCTGCAGACTGCCTGTTTTCCTCATTTTTAATGTGTTTTCGTGATGGCTAACATGGAAAAGAATAGTATGTTATATTCTAAGACGTTATTTCCTGCCTACTGCTGGTCTTCACTGGGAGGTTGTCTGTACTGCAGTGTTATCAGAGTGCAGGACCTTCAGTCTCGCTATAAAAAACACATTCTCAGTTTTGCTGCTTGTAACAGGGTTCTGGAACTGGTATAGTCTGGTACAATATCTTTCATTATCAATGCAGGCCATTCTTTTAAACCCTTAACCTTTTCTTTTTTCCCTTTTATTTAAAAAAAAAAAAAAAAAAAAAAAGTATTTTTGTTGTCTAGTGAGGTTTACATGCACATATGCACATACACACATGCATTTCTATTCATACTTTGTTCAGAAAAGTCAATAACTAAGTTACAGAGCTCTGCACTTGTAACCCAGTTATATAGAAATTTATACCTATGGCTTTTGTCCTGGAAAATGTAGGTAGTCTCTCAGGCTCTTTTAATTAATCTTAGAAGGAAAAGTAACCTTATTATCATTTTAACCACAGAGTATCCTAAAACTTCTTGTATCAGTAGCCAGTGTAGCTATGCTATGTCTGATTTTAAGTGAGTAAAATATTCATGCTGCACAGCATTAGTACAGGGATTTTACTTACCAACTCTGTTGTCTGAGAAGGCAGAAATTTATAAATGGAAGTAATCTGGATTTCCATTAGTATGAATTGTCAAACTTTCTTTCCAACACTGTTTGAAATTAGATTTTATTTTACCTTTCTGGTTTGAAAGCTATGAGATTCCTAAGCTAACCTGCAGCAGACATTATTCTTTGGAACAGTGCTGAAATTTTGCAAGACAAATAAAAATGCAGGGAAATGTAATGCCTGTTTTAGAAATCAGAACAGGACTCATTGCACTATTAAAAGGCACAAAAGATCTGAAAACTAGTCCCAGCTGCTTAATGAAGTCTTCCATAGGAGATCCTGCTGACCCAAAACACATACAAATAAAGTAGGAGGTCTCTCAGACAGTCGAAGTTTCTACTAGGAATGTTGTCAACTCTTGGACCTGTGGTGAGAAGCTACCTCAGCCTGACTTCCAGAGCTGCCTGTCATGGAGAGGGTTCAGCATCTCAAGCCCATTGCCTCATGCATTTCAGGAAGATCAGGCACTGCTGGAGCTGAGCATGCTTTTGTTCAATTCACCAGCCTGGCTTTTCCTAAATGCACTGTGATTGCTTTTATTAACAAGGATTGTATTCTCTCCACTTCAGAAGTAGAATTAAAACGTCTGGTTTAGCTGATTTAGCTGTCTCCTTAAACTCCCTGTGTAAACAGTGAAAGGAGAATCACAACCAAAGTGTGGTTCAGCCCACATATATCATGGACCAACTTCCTGAAGTGCCTGTCCATCTTCCTTTGGCTGCACAGGAGACCTTATAGAGACAGTCACACTTTTTAGCAGATATCAGAGCCAAAGTCTGGTGTCAGATTTGTGCTTCCTCTCATTCCTACAGCTTACAATGCTAAGACATTTCATCTGAATATCTTCAAACTGGTACTTGCATGTAGCCCACCCACAGTGATACAGATGCAATGCTCACAAGCTGCTGCATCTTCAAATCTATAAAAGTTTCTAATTGTTCAAGTGCATCTATATAAGAATGTCCTGTTGTATGCAAAATCAGCTAACGATCATTTAGTGACATGTTTACAACAAGAATATGCTGTAAAGAATATGTAAAGAATATGTAAAGTGCTGAGGAGAAAGGCACAGCAGTTATGCATTCCCTGCCATTCAGAGGGACATTCTACATGATAGCAATAGTTATTGCTACATAACTCTAAAAATAAGGGACACCAATGTCAAAAAGAGAATAGAGAACTTTTTTTTTTCTTTCCCTTTTTTTTTTTTTCTTTTCTGCACAATTTTAAAAAATATATATTTCCTACTTCTGCTTGAACTTGTAGTCTGAGCTCTATATCCAGCATCAATTGCTGCCACTGTTTTACCCACAGCTACTATTTCCCCTTTTATTAATAAAAATTAATTTGGGACCGGAAGTTGAAAAGCAGAAACTGGAGGCTGGTTCAAGCTGTAGAGAAAGCCAGAAGCCATGAGGCTGGATGTCTGGGGGAAAATGTTTAAGTGATCAAAGATATCAAGGTAGCAAACATCTATTGTAAAAGGTATAATATCACTGTGATCTTTCAGCTGACACCTCTCACACAGAAATTTCAAATGTGGTGATAGTTATGTTTAAGTAATGACTCCAAGTTGGCCAAATTAGGTGTCTTCAGACCAGGACAACTACTTTGAGAATCTCACCCAGTCTGAGACAAGAGAAAGGATGCAGTTTCTCAGTTTAGCCATGTTAGTGATAACTATTAGCATGTCCGTTATTAAAATGTTAAGTACTTGATATTTTAGCTAGTATACCAGATATTTATATCTTTTCATGTAGCTAACCAGGTGAGACTAGCTCTTTGTGGGCTGTTGTGGTAGAACTTAGGAATTATTATAATATTTCAAATCCTTCCTTCTTGTCTTGTGTTATTTTTGCTCTTTGCTTTTGCTATATGGCAAAATACTTAGGTATTTCATAATAATTAATCCACAGAAAATTTTATCTGTTGTGGAAATATCTCCATAGACATGCATGTAATCAGTTATAAACAGCTGAGTAAAAGTAAGAGCTGTATTCAAAACTTTTCAGAAAGTAGACAATTTCCTATATTTGGATAAAGCTTCAAATTTAATTCCCTTACAAGCTTTGCTATTAGCTTATTATACCTTAATTTTACAAATTCATAATTATTTTAAAAGACTATATGATGTGTTCCTCAAAGATATAGCATATACTTTATAAAAGTGGATACTCTTAAGTCTCTTATTTAATCAGATACCTGGATCCAATCATGATATAAATATTCATTGATAATAATTTTAAAAAAATACTATGAAGGAAAGGGGCAAAACAGAAACTCATATTTATGCAGTTGTAACTGTCAATTTCAGAAGATAAATCCAACATAACGCTTGTACATAACCTTACAGTGATGATGTGCCTTTGCAGTCCCTTTCTCCTTCAGGACCTTGGTAATAGATCTATTTATTTATACAGATCTATTTATTTACTTATTATACTCTTTTTTTTTTTTTTTTTTTTTTTTTTTTAATTATCTGTGGTTGATATGGTTGATACTTTTCTCCTTAAAGTCTTTATAAAAATTTTCTTTCCAAGTGATGTGTTTCTAAGGTTTTCTTGGTAACAAATGCTCTTTGGCTGCAAAGTGTTGGCTAGGACTTCCATATCTCACTAAGCTAGAAACTTGGAAACCACAGATTTCGTAGCCTAAATTTGATGTATCTAATACATGATAATGATGTCAATGCATAACTTTGATTCAGGATTCAATACAAGTCTTCTAACTAATTCCCATCTGCAAGCACTTTCCCTTTGCAAACTCTTTGCACTAAAAATTGTGTTCCCTGTATATATATTGTATATAATGATAAGACTGAAAGAAATAGACATGCTGATGTTGACAAGCAGTGCTAGAGAACCTCTGATTTACATTGTTAAGTATAACTTTTCCAAACCCTAAAGCTGATGCAAAATTTATGAGCAAAAGAGACACAGGCAGATTTCATGTGGAAAAATGCAAACAACCATTATCTCAATAAAGTATGCTCAGATACCTGTTCACAAGCCAATGAAGTCTGTGTGTATATACATACACATAGACTTTAGTTTTGGCATATATATTTCATAAGAAAAAAACTTTCAGTGTGTCAGAAATATAAAAGAAGTCATGAACCCAAAATCACTCTCACCTAACTTTATTAATTTAAATTTTCAGAGCTCAACCTGAGACAGGTACCTAGGGTTCATCTAAAGTTAGATGACCAAGATAGATATCCTGAAAAAAATGATTTATCTGTATCTTGAAGGGTGGTGTTGGGTTGCAACACATAATTTTAACCACACAGAATGAGTGAGAGGAATCCTTTCCTAACTACCTCTTTCATTTTGCTGGTTGAACATCTTGTGTTGGATTACAGGACCCACCGGATAATATTCTGGAAAGGACGTAAATGACATCACTTTAGTTCAATTCTTTGAGATACATAGGCGTCTCACTTCTCTGAAATAAACAGAAGCTCATAGAACTCATTTGAAGTACAAACACTGGTATGTCTCCTATGAAACATACCAGTTGGACATGAGCTTGGTAAGTTTGCAATTCTGTTATGAGTTTAAAAATGTGTTAGGAAAAGTTTGCAGTTCTGTGAGTCTAAAAATCTGTTATACAGAATGATTTATGTTTGCATGTCTTCAATTTAAAATCTTAAAATTCAGTTAGCAATGACAGAAAATGTTATTTCAGCCTTTCTCCGTTATTTTGGCAAGCTAAAGACTTGATTCAGAGATCTCTAAAACAAAATGCAAATCAGATGCTAAAGAGTTACTACAGAGCAGTTGGAGCAAATGAAGGCTTGCTATTTTTCTGGGTCTCTGTGGTATTGCTCATCATTTAAACTATGCATAACAAAAATTAACTCTGACCTTGCATAAATACTGATTTTTTTTACATAGAGCTACACATAGGGACCAGACTTTTGTATCTTTATAGTAACAGGATCATAGGGAGGAAAGTTGTAACAATGATCGAGAAATCAAATATATTGTGTTTAAAATAAGTGAGAGCAATACTGTTTAGAGTGTCTGAAATATCACTTTAAACACTGGCATGAAAATTAATAAAAGCTGCATGATCTCTACAACACTGACCACTCTGAATTCTCCTTTGGGTTTTGGGAAATTATGAATGCTTAGGCTTCTTTTGGGTGGTACATACTAAAAGGAATGTAAGCAAAGAAAGATTTTGGCTAAAGATCTGGGAAAAAAAAAAAAAAAAAAAGCTCTCACAGGGAGGTCCATTCATCTGGAAAGTAACATTCCTTCCTACTGCTATGATGGATGACCTTCATTTGAAGAATTTTAAGAAGGCTGGCTAAAAAGCTCAGCAATGGGAGAAAATCCTCCTCAGGAAAAGAAATTTACAAGATAAATTAAATATTTATTTATTTATTAATCTTGTTCCATTTCTGTATTTTCCTAAATAAAGCAACCTTAGATAAGACCTGATGTATCTTTTTGGGTGTAATATTGATCATCTTGAATTTCCTTTCAACTGGAAGAGAACCACAGAAAACTTGCCTTATCTCTATCCTTCTCTAAGTAACTTAGGCCATACTGTCCCTCAAGAAACTCGGGCCATACCTTCCCTCAGTGTCAGAATCTCACAGAGAGAGCACAGGATAATAACACCTAATATTCAATATATTACTGAAAAATCCATAGGACAGGGTTCATTTTCAAATAGAAAGAAAAGCCTGGGAACTCTTACTTAATCACTGTCTCTAAAAAAATTAAAGCACAAGCATACATTGACAAAAGGTGACAGTTTCAGTGAGGAAAGCCCAGATGTATTAATGTGTTTGATTCTGCATGTCACTGGGAAGCAGACCAAAGGCACAATCATTCCTCTGGTCTGGAGTTCTTCATAGTCTTTCTAAGATTAGAAAATATATTTCCCCTGAAGAGTGAAGTTCTGATCTTAATGCAGCCTTTGAGATGATTTTTATTTTTCCAGTTCTTTTGGGACATGTTCACTCTTAAATGCCCTCTTAATACTTTGATTTCAAGGCTACTGCACAATGTTGAGCTCACATTGATGAAACACTCACCTTGATGAATCACTCAGAGGAGCACATTTTCACAATTTATGTACTGTTACGTGAGTGACTACAAAAATACTATTTGTAAAAACAAAAACAAAACAACCCCCCCCCCCCCCCCCTTATTTTTATTATTAAAATGAAATATTTTTCACTCTATTATGAACATCCTCTTCCCACTCAGTCCAGAACCACACAGTGCATAAATCATTTTCTCGGACGTTTTACGCATGTTTAAGAAGCAGAGTGAGATTGGCATTTATTGAGCTTTTTAGTAATGTAGAGAAATACAAGAATCTGGGAGGGGAAAAGAGCATTAAACTCAATAAATTGAGTCATTTCCTTTTAGAGGCTCCACTGTCTTAGAGTACAACAAAATTTCAATAGTTTTTCTTCAGTAATCTCTCTTCTATTCTTGTTTTTCAATTCAAGTTCCTTCCCTTTTCCTTTCCTACTTTCTTTTGCCCACTTTCCTAATAGAAATAGAAATCACTGGTGTTTATAGACTGAAATAAATATGCATTTAACATATTTATTATTATGAGAAATAGCCTCAGGAAACAGCATTTCATGGGAATTCCTGGATGTCGTAAGTCAGCTGCCTCAGTCCTTCATCCAGACAAATAAATCACAGGGACAGTCTCTAACACAATTTGTGGCAAAGCAAGGAGATCAGAGGGAAGCTTTTTCTGCTCTCTTAAAGGTTACCACACACACAAACCAGAAAATAATTTGTTCACATTTGTAGGCTGGAGAAACTATGAATGGGCTAAAGTGTGTTATTTGTACTGTTAAAAGTATGTTATAAAAGTATGTAAAGTACTGCTAAAGTGTGTTATTTGTTAACTGTTGATTAACAAATGGCAATAGTAACTTCATGAGTAGGTTTGTCTGATAAATGTTTTTAAGGACAACAAAAGTCATCAGTAGCCACTGCATTTATGCACTTTGGAAGAATAGAAAAAAAAATATATATATATATATGATTACCTCTGATTGGTCAGACTGCTCATTTTCAACATAGACAAATGGGTGAGGCAGCTCTCCAAGTGACACATCATAGAACTCAGAATCATAAATTACAGTGTCCGTGATAGGCACAGCTCCAACAGTCTCAAAGATAAAAAATCCCATAAAAATATTTATGAAGGTTTTCATTCTGCTTTCTTTCCTGAATGAGAAGAAAATGGACAAAACGTGGGTAAAGTGGTAATTGCAAGGAATCTATGAAAATTTATTCTTACAATTGCAATGCTTGCAACATGATTTTGTATGCATGTATGCATTCAACAATGATTTTGATGTTCATATTTATTCATGATAACTCAAATGATTATTCTTGTTTGTTTCATGAAGAGTCCCTGGATAAGAGAATTTCTGCAGATGAATTTTGTCATACTACCATTTAGAAAACTGAGGAAGGACCTATAGAATTTTGCTATATCAGAACAGTATAAAAATAAACTGGCCTCAGTGAGAAAGGATATGAAAAGGTAAAAGGTATATTGATCTTTTTCCACTTTCCCCTTTCCTCTTCAACTATTTCATATGCATGATGAGAAAAGACCTTTTGAGAACCTAGCCAAAGTTTAGCTAGACATATTTTCTTCTCTCTATCACAATAAACCATCCTTTGAAATGTCCAGTATAATTTTGTCTTTCTCCTCTACCAAAATGTTAGAAGACATCAGTACCTCTTTCCTTGCTGCCTCTGGATGAGCATAATCAAAGTATGTTTTCACCCAATAGCTGTTCTGCCAGAATATCACTTTATGTGCTGAGAAGATGTGACATATTTGGAACATGACCTCTGCAAAGGTTTGGGAAAGAAAATCAAAAGTAGTCACTTTTCTTGCCATCCCTATAATTGAGAGTAGCCTTCCTTCTTTCATTGAATCAACATAATTTTTAAAGTAGTGAGTAATGGCAGCATAGTACAGTCACCTGTTCTCCTTGGAGGCCAGAACTACAAAAATGAATTGTCACCCATTAAGATGCTCCGTAGTTTAGTAAAATAGCAAAAAAATAAAATAAAAAAATCACACTAATCACACATATTATTGTTCATGCACTCTTTTCCATATAAGTGATGTATATCATATAAGCTGCCTGACACAAGGGTCTATTCAACATTCTTTACTTACACCTTGATTTATCCTAATTTCACCAAAAGTGCAGACAATGAAAATAAGCAGTGCATGTCTCATAAACTGTAGTCCTGTTGTGATGCCATTATACACATACATAAATATTTCATTTTAAAACTTAAAAGAGATTAAGAAATGCGTGAGACATTTTTTTGAAATGTGTGCTGAGCAAGAGCCTGAATTTTAGCTTTGTGAAAAGAGGTCTTTATGAATCTGGTTTAGGCATGAGGATATGAAATTCCTCTGGGGATGGTCAGCAACACAAGACGTTCATTTTTCCCTCGTTTGCTTTATTCAAAAAGACTTTTCAGTTGCTGCTGGGAGTAGTTTGAATCACATTGGCTTGTCTTTGAGCAGACTTAGCTGAATTGCACCTTTCAGTATTAGCTTCCAAGATTATTAAAGGTTTTCTGTTTCCTTACAATAAAATAAAATAAAATACATCCAATCTCTGAAACATACTGATATATATATACATATATATATACACATACATTTATCTATATTTTCTTCTGCCTATTTTTGACAGGAATGTTTTTAGTCTTGTTTCCTTTTTACATGTCATTTAACTCAAACGATCATATAAATATCATATAAATGATATTAATTCCAAAATATAACAATAACGTATTCAGTGTAATTTTTCTCTGAACAAACCCTGAATATAAAATTATCCATTATTCAAAATTGTTTACATTTTACATTTCCTTGGAATAAAAGATTTTAAAGGGCACATGGCTTTATAAGTATATAATTTTATAAATATAGACAAAATCAGCAAACTTAATATTAATCTCTGTAAAAAATATTGCTATGTATGTACACCTGTAGTATCTGCATTAACTTGAGCAATTTTAGTGTCTCTCTCTACTTCCCTTATGTGTAATATATTGGAACATGCTGTAATGATATTGGCATCTGCAGTAGCTGTAAGATCAAATATTTTGAGGAAGATTGTGTTCCATCCTCACAGGAAGGAACATATCCAGAGAAAAACAAATAGTCTCCTCAGTCTGCAGCATTTGAATCTGTATTTTACATGATAAATTCAAACAAATACTATAAAATTATTTCCAAACTTAAAAATCCAATTAACTGTTCTAAGAAAGAAGTACCAAAACTTACCTTTTCCTTCCAATCTCTCAAATGACATGGAGTTACGCAGAATGCAGAGCCAGAGATATTAGACCCTGACCAATGACAGTGGCATTCTGGGGTTGTGGGAGGTGGTACAGCTTCTACCCTCAACTGGGGACCTCAGCCCAGATAGTTTCTCAGGCTTTAAACACCTTTCTATTTAATTCTGCCGAACTGAATTTTAGTGAGATCAAACAAAGATCTATTGTATGCAAATAACATTTGTTTCACATCACAGATTTTTACCTCTTCCACTAAAATTTCTCACTGCTCCTACCAGTATCTTCAAAAACCTGACTAAAAAGAAGAAATATTTTTGTTTGTTTGTTTGTTTTTAATTCATCCATTTTCATCCATTATAGATTCTGTAATAACAGGAAGGATGAAGAACATATGTGCAATGTATGATCAACGCTCAGAATAGATGGGATGTTTTAATACATTAAAAAGTTTGCAATAAAATGCTTAGACAAAGAAGAACTGTATATATTTACGGTTAGTTTCTTTATTGCAGTCTCAGTATGCAGATGTAAACAATAAGCACAGGATAAAACTGGCAGTATAAAGGAATGTAACCAATTGGTAAGAAAATCAATACAGAACTTTGAGACTTTGAGACAATTCCCAATTTAACTTTCATGAATTTATGGTAGTTTCATCAAGGCTGACCTTTAGCCTTTTGTTAGCTAGAAAAACACACTGTTACTTAAAATATTAAAAATAACACTCTTAATTGCATTCCAGAAACAATCTTCCGGGTGTCCTGATCATCTAAAAATATACATTTTCCAACTTCCAAAATTAAGATTTGAACAAACTGAATCAAATATGAAATATATATATTTTTATGGCATTTTTTGAATATGATAGTTTAATGTATTTCCATATGCTGTTGGTAATATGTATTTAGAGGTACTTTTTTTTTTTTTACTTTTTTTTTCTTCCTTTTCTAAGTACTTCTGAGGCAATACTTACATGATCTACACTTTCCAGTATGTTTTTTATTTTGAAGGGAAAATAACACTTCCTTAATTGGTACAAACAGCTATAATATACTGTAAATAATAAGTATGTATTGTAGTAGCATGCACTTTATTACACCAGGGTAGGCTTTACAATCTTAGCAGAAGTTAAGTTATCTACCTCTTTTCTATATTGCTTGTGTTTTATATATTATCGCTTACTGCTTGATGCTGTGCTTACTTTTGTATTACTGTTAATTTGTACAACATACTCATCTGAAGTTTTTCATCATTCTTCCATGTCTTCTTTTAAATGTACCTTCTAATGTTATCAATATCCTAGATATATACTAGCATTAGCATATAGATATACATTATAACATTATCCTATAACACATATATAGATATATATATATCTATATACATATATAGATAAATTAACATATATCTATATATGTATATATAGATATACATATAACATTAGCATATAGATATATACTATATATACTAGAAGTTCAGAAAAGCTAGAAAACATTGCTTATCTATGGAGGAATGTAATGGTAATGTAGAAGATTTCAATGTACTAAGGAAACCTGATTGCCTTTGCTTTCACCACATATATTCTTCAACTTCCACCACATATACATATATACATGCATATTTCAAATAAGACTAACCTGAAAACCCAAATTTGTATGAGACACGGAAAACATGATTAAAATTTTAAGCAATCTCTCAATAATTTGAATGTCCAACATCAAACTTCTGATGCTAGTCTAGGCAATCTGAGACATTTGAAGTGTTTAGCAGATAGGTCAAAGAATCTGTAGAAGAGTAACACCTCTGTCAGCAGATAATTATAGATGTTGTGATATTTTAGGCCATGTGAGTATATAGTGAGGCACTAAGTATTATTTGTTGTTTTGTCAATTGAGCCAAGTCTGCAGTACCTTATAATACTATGACTACTCCTGGATGACAGATTCATTATGACATGATTCAATAAAAAGTTGGGCCTCAAATCATTAAATCAGATATCTTTCATTTCCTTCTTCACATTCTTTCCTCCAATAAGTACAGCAGGAATATCACAGTACTGTTTCCTGTTGCTATTTTTCTTCATGTCAATACCTTTGAGGTAGCTCTTGAGGTAGCTACTAAAGGTACTGTACTTTACTCCTGAAGTTAATGACCAAGTTGTTTTCAGAGCTGATGTATATTCCTTCCTCGCAACAAAATAAATAGTTATACCTTCTGCAGTAAAATGCATCATTTCATCTTCTTATTACTACTGGTAATTTTTATGCTTCTGCACATAGACAGGATATATTTTGTAAATGAAAAAGACATTGAGAGCCAGCATTTAGAAAGTAAATCTTTTAAATGATGAAGTACAGCAACAAATAAGATGCTAAAAGTATAAAAAAGATTTACTTTTTAAATACTCCTTTTCAATTTGTCTTTTTAATTTGCAAAATATATTGACTGTATAGGCTGAGTGTGCATTGATTACTCTTGTACAAAAGACTCCAATCTTATATTTTTGCTGAAGAAAAATTATCTTACCTGAAGCAACTTCAGGTCTATATTAATGTTTTTTGTTTGTTTGGTTGTTTTTTTTTCTCAATCCCTTACATAACTAAGTTGATTTAGACATATTATAATCTAGGGCCTGAAACTTTTGCATCTTTTGGTTTGTAGTTTTACTTATTTATTTATTTATTATTTAAACCAATAAAGTTCACACCACTTGGACTTAACAGATCTTAACTTAATCTGATTATTTATGTCTTCCTGTATTCCTATCAGACTACAATATGCTTTGCTGGTTGTTTTTTCTAGAAAAAAAAAGGATTCAAATAAGCAAATAAAATGAATTTGAAGGCAAATGCTAATTTATAAATATTGTTATTGCTATTGCTATTTTTTTTTTGTTAGAGTAATAGAAGCTTACTTGAAGATGGTGACATTTCATACAAACCATACAGCAAAGTTCTGAACAAATGTTGCAAATTAATCCTTTGCAAATTTTTGCTTCTTTTTTTTTTTTTTTCAAGTTTGGTAAATTAAAATAAAAGGATCAAAAATAAAAATTAAAAAAAAAAAAAAAAAAAAAAGCTTGGGTTTGTTTTTCAGGAGGAACACAATTTATGATTTAAAGAACCAATATTTGGAGACTGAGTGGCATATCTATTGATTCAGATCACTGCCTGGTGATTTCTGATTTCTGTTATCACAGAAGATATTGAAATTCCTGAGTCTGACTGAAGAACATTTGGGAGTGATCTTCACATGTCCTTTCATTAGTTGCTTCACAGACATTTGTTTTTTCTCCAGATCCTCTGGCCTCATTGTGCAGTTTAAGTTACTGTCTTGCAAACTTATCCGATTGTCTCTAAATCTTTCTGTCTGACTTAGTAAATTGGGCTTAATTAAAAGCTCACTAAAGTTAATGAAGAGTTCCATTGCATTCAGTAGTTTTTGAAGCATGACTTGAGCTAGAAGCATATCCAGCTGCAGTCATTGCCTAACACATTCCCAGCTAAAATGCATTCCCATTGAATAATTGCTGGCAATGCTAAATGAATTAATTTATTCCCTTGGTTTTTTGAGACTGCTTTGTTTCCATTTCAGTTCTCCCAGCTCTTGGAGGTGCAATGACTCCTAACTGTGTTCTTGAACTCAGTGCCAAAGCCTCAGGGTTGTCCTACTCTTGTTTTTCCAAAACCTTGATTATAAAGCCTTTGATTCAGACAGTCAGCATCCATTTACTATAAATGTATTTTTTTTTTCTTTGCTTTGCTTTGGGCCTCACAGATTCATCCCCAGAAACTTGTGATAATGAAGAATGTGTGGGAGAAAAATAGTAGCTTCTCCATGGAATGAAAAATCCTAACTTTTCCTCAGAAACAGAGTTTATCTATAGTACTAAGATTCTCTATCATCATGTTTTCAGTCTGCCAGCCTAGACAGAAGTACAGATCTTTAGTCTGTTACTTCAATTCTGGTAAAATCTTTTGTTGATTTTAAACAAGGAGGGAAGGATGTCCAGCTTTGGAAGGAGTGACACAAGAGTCCCAAAATGAGTCATTCATTTGATTGCTTCTACTTAGTTCCTGACTAAAAGATACTCCCAGTATGAAACAATAGAGTAAGAACAGTCAATGAAGATGTTTATGTACCTTCATAAAAAACAATCGTACTAAATTGAAAGGCCACCTTCTTTTGGGTCAGGGACTAGTCTACATACAGGAGAGGAATTACGTGAGTGTTTATATACTGTTAACAGTAACTTCAACAGCTCAGGGTACACAGTCTCTCAAAAAGACATACTGGTTTTCCCTCAGCTCTTCCATGTGATCATTTTTTGTGATCAGAAGTGCATCAGCCACATGAATAAATCCGGGTCACTTGCATTATGTGGTAAGCACATGCTTATTTATGTCAAGGGAGACACTTGTGTTTTACTCATGTGTGGAAGGTCCATAGACATTAATTTCACAGGATATGCTATGTTAAGTGATCAAAATGCAGGTAACATTAGCATGTTAACATTAGCACTAGATTGCTAACATTAACATTAGTATAAGGAAGGGACTGTATGGCCCTTACAAAAGAAAGCAGAAAAAATAACAAATAAATAAAAAATCAGGTTGAATGATGTTGAGCACTAGGTCTAAGACAAAGGCTATAGGGTAGCCAAGCAAAGGCAAGAGACATCTTTTCTAAATAAAGTTACAAGTATGTCACCTCAGTGGATATGGAAAACATTGGTCTTAAACTTTAAAATTGATCTCTTTGGCAGATTCTTTATATATTTGAACCTATGCTTTTTTTCTTTTTTTCTTTTCCTAAAACAAACAACAAAACAAACAAACAAACAAACAACAACAAAAAAAAACACAATAAACAACAACAACAACAAAAACACAAGTTTACATTAGTTCCCTAAAAGTTCTGTCTAATATGTAGCTTACTTTTCATGTACTAAAAGAGAAGTAATGATTGAAGTAATAAAATATTACACAGTGTATCACTTTAATTACTGATTTATATATTAAGCTTTATGTTTGAACTTCTCAGTCTGTTTTAAAATAACTGTAAACTGTTACATATTTATGTCAGGTTTCAGATTATTTGGTAGCACATGTACCCTTTATAATAAAATGCCCCCAGTGATTGCTTGTTCTCTTTAATTTCTGTATAGAGAAGAGACCATAAATTGGTGTAATTCCTTCTACATGCACTCCAGATTATTTGGAAAGACAGCTGTTATTGTGAACTTTAAAAATATATATTTTAAAATTCATAATATGATTTCTCAACCAATGCCCTCTAACCTGCTTATATATACCTCAACAAAATCCAATTAGACAGGTTTTAATTTTCTAAATGAAAGTAGTATTTGGCACTACATTTTGTTTCCACTGAACGTTCATGAAGAACTTTACTAAGGTGCATACTGTACTAGACAGTCTGCTTCATGTCCAAACAAATGTTTTCCTCTTCTTGTTCTTGTATATGACATTTTTATTTCCTGAATATTTGTTTGTTGTTTATTTTCAAATTCTAAATATGTGGTCAGAATTATATAGATCAAAGGAAGACCACAGCATGAAATCCTGGAATCATTGAAGCTAGCTGCAGTCAAAGGCAGAGCTAAAATTCAGCCCATTTTTCTTTTTAGAGTGTTCATTCCTGACGTTTTGAATGCCCTGGCTGTCCTTTTTGTTTGTTTGTTCCAAAGGCATAGGGGGAGGATGGAGAGGTAGGAAGCTGTTTTGACACATCCTTTGCCTGTCTCAGTATCACTTGAATTTCATGAATTGCTGTACTGTGGAACCTCATTCACCCTAGGACCCTGGGAAAAAGAGTGCATCGTATGAACCTCACTGGGACTAGAGAACAAAGGCTGGAGCACAGAAAAACAAATGTCTAAGAGAGAAGGAGAAAGGAAGGAAATCATGTGTCTGCAGAAGGGATTAGCATTTCCATTTTGCTCATCAAAGTTAAACAGAGTACAAAAGAAGGATTTAGAGTGCTCCAAATATTTCATCCTTTGTGGAAATCACGATAAACATGAGGGAAAATAGAGTTATACATAAAATGTAAGATAGCTACAATTGTTTTTGCTAGTAAAGTCCTGTTTAGTTTTAATTATTTCTGCATAAACAGTCCATGCAGGAAAGGAAATAACTTTTTAATGAGTCATAGATACAACTAAATACCCATTATATATGTATTAATGTAAATGTATTATTTCTCACTTCATCATTCCTCATTTTTGGTCAAAATTTGATTCAAATTTTCTTTCAAGTTACATGCTCTATGACAGTTGCTAGTCTCTTCCTTTGAAGTTACTTTTATTGTCATCTCTTAATTCTGTGCTTGATGTAGGCAGATTAAAGTGTCACATCATGTAGCTTCTTCCTGTCATTCAAATCTTAATTTTCACTATTTTGTACAGCCTGTCCTGTTGTTGTTGTTGTTGTTGTTTTCCTTTTCATATAACTTCCATAAAAATAAAAATATCACGTCTATTTGAAAGTTGTCACTTGTATACCAAATATGGGTAGCATTGATTGTTACTAGTTAGATCTCTGAACATTTTCATGCAGTCTGGTCTGCCAAACTATGATGCTTGTCTAAATGAGAACCCAGAATATGGTTTTATTGCACATGTAAATATCATATCTATTTAGACCTAGAATTTCCTAGTTATAAACTGGCTTTAACAGGGACTATGCACATTTACTGTAAAATTAAACACTAAATCCATAATTATAATGAATGGTTCACACTTTTCTATTGGAAAGGATGATTTAGAACCTGCAATATCTAATTCTGAAATCATTAAATGTTCTTGAAAACTATAAGCATGGTCCAAAACCTATTAGTTTTAATCATCTTTAAGCTGGCTTGTTTGCATGACTCTCCTGTAAAATTCAAAGTTTGTCCATTAATTCCATTTCCAATTTTACCTTTTTGACATTTGTTCGTACAATCAGCCCATAAGTTAAATCCATCACAATATGCTATTCCATCTTTCTGTATGCTATAATTTTTCAAGGAGATGAAAAGCTTGTCAGATTATTACTGTATATTATATGTGAATAAACCATATGGTTAACTTAGAAAAGCACTTAGAAATGAGAAAGCTCTGATTATTCAAACTCAGCTAAAACAGGTCTGAAATAAGCTTTATGATAAATTTTGTATTTTGCATTTCTTCCCCTTATTAGACTCACAAGTCTCAAGAGAATATATATTTTTCAGGATATTTAATAATTTCAGTTTGGACACAACTGGCAAGTAATGCTGAAACGTAATCTATCTTGAGATTGGTGCCTAAGATAACTGCACCATGGAAACTTTAAGAGAGGTGGAGAGATGCATTTTCTGAAGACTTTGCTGGATAAATCATAATGGTTTAGGGTTTTTTAACCTGTTACTAATCTCTTTGTGCTTTTAAAATTAATTAGGTGATGACAACAGTGCTTGTTGTGCTTAGTTTCTCTATCAGTTACATGTAAGCATACAGTCAAATGAAGAGTATAATGCAGTTCACTAACGAAAACAGTCTCAGAAAATCCTGCCGAGCCCAAAGGCTGGAGTCAGAGCTTCAGACTGACATACTTGGGTTATATTCTATTCACATTAGATGGCTGCCTTTCTTCTAAAACCAAACTTACAGTTTGCTCTTTAAGAGGTATAATTTTCATCAGTTTTGAGGAGGGGTTGGGAAAGAAATCTCTGTTCTTTCTTTAATCATAGTTGAACATAAGATAGCACTGCTGAGTATGCAAGCATGTGGTGTAGCAGAATGTTTTTTATTAACATCCAAGCTATTGTCTGCTGTTCCAACCCAGCCTGTGGACTGGTGGTGTTAGACCCTTTCAGGAAAAGTCTGTTCCTGGCCACAGAGATGGAAAACTTTAGAATGTTTTTGCTTGGCTAAACAAGTACAGTTCAGAGTTGGGTTATCATATTTATCACTAAAAGATGCATAATGTTTTGCTTGGGATGGAAAAATAAACCAGAAACAAGGCTCAATAAGAGAAAGATTTGGATTTCAGTAGAGCAGAGGCTTTGTATTATGTATTTGTATTATGTATTAAATGTTGATTTACCCATTTATTCAAAAGAAATGACAAAAACTATCATACTGTACTTAAGTCATGTATAAAAATAGTAAAAGATTTTATATAGCAGAATGGGTGTCATATTGTCCTCAATATCCTGAGCAAATTTGAAATTGAGAACATTTCGTACGAGGAACGGCTGAGGTCACTGGGCCTGTTCAGCCTGGAGAAGAGGAGGCTGAGGGGAGACCTCATCACAGTCTACAACTTCCTCGTAAGGGGGTGTCGAGAGGCAGGAGACCTTTTCTCCATTAACACCAGTGACAGGACCCGCGGGAACGGGGTTAAGCTGAGGCAGGGGAAATTTAGGCTGGACGTCAGGAGGGGGTTCTTCACAGAGAGGGTGGTCGCACACTGGAACAGGCTCCCCAGGGAAGTGGTCACTGCACCGAGCCTGTCTGAATTTAAGAAGAGATTGGACTGTGAACTTAGGCACATGGTCTGAACTTTTGGGTAGACCTGTGCGGTGTCAAGAGTTGGACTTGATGATCCTTAAGGGTCCCTTCCAACTCAGGATATTCTATGATTCTATGATCCTATGATTTAAGTTTTTTCCCCTGATTAGCATAAATTTAACCCCTTTTCCTATGATATTTGGATATGAAATTGTAAATATGCTTCTAAAATATGCTTGAAAGTAGAATAGAATAATTGTTTGATTATTTGCATTTGAATGTTGTTATGTAACTCTGCTTGTAACATGAAAACAATCTCTGCTTTCACTGAATTTGCAGGAAAATGCATGAGTATTAATTACTTGCAGTATCTCAAATTTTACATCAGAACAATTCACTGGCAGGTCCCGTCTATAGTCATATAATAAAATAGCACTAGGAGTTTTAGGCAGTCTGTAGAGAAAGGTAACAGCTTCTCCTCCATGGTCCCTGGGATGACCAACAGCACCAGGAAAAGGGAACAGGGTAAGCAAGGGGATACACCAGCTTTAGTAGCCCTCCTTACAGCTCTCCCTAGCAAAAGACAGTATTCACAGGTTGGTTTGTGGACAGAGACAAGACCATGCTGCTTGACAGATGCGTGCAGGTGGCTTGAGTGACACAATGCATATATCAACACCTTCATTAGGTCATCTGATGAGGGACTGACCAGGCTATAACCAAAGATTTATTTCCTCATAGAGCTTCAGAAAGACCATGGGTCCTGTTTGATGATCCACTCGGACTATAACAAACAGTTGCAGGTTCTCATCTGCTTCTGGGTGCCTGGTCCCAGCTGACAGCTGCCAGGCAGCTGGGTTGAGAGGTACAGGAGGAGGCATGGCAGTGTTCAGTGGGGAGCATGGGCTCCCCATGGGTGCTGTGGCTGGGAGTGCAGGTCAGAAGCAACTGAGCCAACTGTGCAAAATGAGACAGACATAGCCAGGCTGTGATGCGGCTAGCCACAGCCTGACTCCAGGACCTCTGGCACTGCAAATGAGAGACGCACCACCCGTCAGCCAATATTTCTGTTTATTTGTTTTTTAATTTCTCTTTTAAACTGTTTGTTTTCTGAGCAGACTTGGGAACATGTCCTGTGAGACACTAATGCACAAAGAATGTGAGAATTTAGTGTATCACACAAGATTTTTCTCATAGACTCTAAGGGAAATATTAATTTTCTTTAGCTGTTATAATTAGCATGGTGATTTATAAATTATCTGCAAAATAATGTAGCTGTAAACAAGAAGAAATATGTTAGTCAGACCTCTGTTTCTATTAATGAAATATTTGGAAAACATCTTAAAAAAAATTAGTTTTCAGAAATATCATCCCAGATAACAGTTCAGCAAAAGTGCAGATTGCTATTAGCATGGCAGTAAAAGAAACTAATATTGGTTGAAGAGTGACTTTTGAATTTCTCTACCATTTTAAAGGTCAGGTATTAGTCATATGCTTAAAGGGGAATATTCCTTTCACCCTCTCCCCCCCAAAAAAAAAATAATAAAGAAAGAAAAACAAACACTACATTAATATTTTTGGTTATTTTTTGGTTGAACAGATGTATGAAAACATTGCTTTTCACTTTCTATTTGAAACGTATGTGGCATTTTCCAAAAGTCTATTTTATGCGCCACACCGAGACTCTTGCAGACTTAGACATGCACATATGGGATCCCAGTAGCTTGACAGAATTTCAAGTTTGTGCAATCAGAAGTCTTTTAGAAGTTTGATTTACAGGATAGTCTTTTGAGGGGCTTTTGTTTGTTTGTTTTCCTTCATTGCCTGCATAACGTGTCAGTGACTCTCACCGCTTAAAATTAAACCTCAGTCAGTAGTTGCTCAGCCCACCATCTGCAACAAGTTACCATGTGGTCTTAGCTGCATGAGCTCTGTCATCTCTGTGTTACCATTAACAGAAGCAGGATCTGGATTAACTGATAAATGACCTTTTATCTAGCATAACCAACACAGCTAAAATTCAGGTAATGTTCTTCATTGAACGGAATTTTAGTACTGTCTTTTGTCCAAAAGAGACAAACCTGAACTTAAACAACACATCTAAGCAAGTGTGCCAAGTGTTGGGTAAGTGCACAAACTGTAGATTAGACATGGAAGGGAAAAGGAATAATTCAGTGTTCAAAGTAACTGCAGAGGTAGTGTGACTCAGTGCTGTTTCAAGATCAGTAATGTTCTGTTTTCACAAAAAGCTGTGCTGATGAATGTGTAAAGGAATCATTCATGGGGAAGTTTCAGCTTGTGCAAGTTTCCTGAAGTCAGGAAACCCAGATTAATCCAGATTCATCCAGCTTTAAACTGAGGGAATTATTCCATCTCTGGTGCAGAGGAAAATTCTCCATGCAAGCACAAGGGAAACAGTGTCAAATTGCATTGTACAAATTGTGTGCTTTCTTTCTGTTTCTGTCCTTTGATGAGCAATGTGGTGATTACAGTGCTGTTTGCCCAGATGCCCACAGCTATTTTGCTGATTCTTTTTGGTAGTCAGAGGATTCACTGTAAATAACTAGGGGGAAAAAAAAAAAAAAAAAAGAAAAAAAAAAAAAAGCTAGCACCATAGCAAATGAGCCTAAATAGGCCATGTTTAAATTCAGGTGGAAACGTCAAAGTTTTCTAACTGTAAGAGAAATAGATTATGAAGGAACTGTCCAGTGAAACATGAGATAAAAATCTTTCCTAGTTTTTAGCACAAAATCACAGAAATATATGAATTTGATCATGTAGCTGTGGCTTTTGGTTCAAATAAATTAGCCCTACCTGAAGATCAGAATCTTGAATTCTATCAACTAGGGAAAGGGAGTCAGTAAAAACAATCAAATACAGTGTGATGTGTTCAAAATAATAGGCAAGGAAGATGATTTGAAACTCTAAATTTTTAGTGCATGAGGACATGCAAATGATCATGTGTGTCAAGAGATAGAAGGGAGAAAAAACAAAACAAAACAAAACAAAAAACCATGGAATTTCTGTCAAGGAGATCAGAAGGAAGATATTCTAATAATGAGCTTTACAAAGATCCTTACACAACTTATGCATAAGAGTAATAGTTCAAGAAACATAGGAAATAATATGGCATGCCAGAGTTCAAGAAACATTTGGACAACGTTCTCAGACACAAGATTTGATTTTGTGGGCGGTCCTTTGGGGACCCAGGAGCTGGACTCGATGATCCTCATGGGTCCGTTCCAATTTGGATATTCCATGATATGGTGACAAAATTCAGATCACAGCAGGAGAAAGGAGGGGCCCTAAAACAGAACTGGGGAGAAGTGAACAGCAGGAAGGAACAAGTATATATAGCACAGTGGAGAATTACAAAAGGAAAAGTTCCATATTTTTCCATTTCAAAGTGAGGTTTCTTTAATGCAGCCTTCAGTAGAAGGTTGGGGAATCCTCACCACAGAGGTTAAAAACCTCTGTGTGAACAAATTGATTTATTTAATGAAAAAGAGCAATGGGAGATTAGCAGGACATAGAAGAGACTGAGAGAAGCACTAAAACCTGCTGAAGAAGGACATGAGATGTAAGAGGAGTCCCATGAATGAATGGAGTTGCTAAGACCAGAAATGAGATTTTCTGTGAGCAACTAGAATTTTAAGTTACTATCTGTTATGTGGATATATACATCTCATCTGTAATCTATAGCATTCATAGTTTATGGTTTCTCCTTAGTAAAAGCTGAAGGACACAGCCTTAGCTGGTGAAAGTCAACATGTTATCACATCAGAGTACAGATTAAATGAGATTTGGGAGTTGAACATTTTATGGGAGTTCAATGATAATAGCTAATATACAAGAATCTTATACCAAAACTAAATATAAATTAAAACACAGTGTCATGAGGCTTGTAACACTCCAGCACTGAACCAAAGGCAGCTCTGAGGTAAATCATTTAAAGACAGTGGTGAGTTTGGTCTGTTGGAGAAAGTCTTTTCATTTACACCTCTGAAACACCATTAACAAAGGCAGATTTTGACCCACATGCTACTTTAAACAGACCTTGAGAGTAGTAAAAACTCTAGACATTTCTGTCATTAAAAAGAGTCCTGCTGAGGGGGCCATTCTGTTTAGATTGCTACTGTGCAATGCCAGTGACTGTCACTGTATCAGCTGCTTGTGAGAAAAGTTTGTTCCTATAGGACTTTCTGTGACAGAGTTTGAACTATTTTAATTTAAATAAATTTGGGTACTATGTTTGTAACTTTGAATAAAGATAATAAAAGGGAACAAAAGAGAAATCCATAATATATTATCTGAAAAGAAAAATAACCAAAAGCAACAAAAACCCCTTTCCCTTTGGCAGTTTTTTTTTTTTTTTACTCCATGAAACATGAGAACTTTTATTATATAAAACTGCTTTCTTGTGCTTTTTCCTTTAGGCTTGCCAACAAGGGATGATGATTTAATTCTTTCCAGATATTCAGTTGATTTAATATAATTTATTTCATGTGGAACAGAACAGGGTAAATGGGCATTGGTCCTAGAATATTTATTCTTTTTCACAAATCTGTAAGGGTACATTTAATAGAATCACAGCATATTTTTGGCAGTCAATTATTGAACTAATTACATGGTGTTTGATTATAAGACTGTCTAGTGAAGATCATATAGTGTTTGTACTGTGTGCATAACCCTGGATTTTTTCTTTGTTTTAATGGAGAATGATGTATGCTTGAATTGAAAATGCTATTTAAAACAGACGTACTTGAATAACAAACTCCTTTGCCCAGGTTCTTGAGACACAGCTGTTACTATTGCAAACCCAGAAGCTTTCATGTACCTCATTTTCATTTCATTTCTCTTGGATTATTCCAGGAATAGCTTGAAGCATTTATTATAGTTAAAAGCTTTTTTTTTTTTTTTTTTCTCTAAGTAAAACCAGTTTGATGAAAACCTCCATTTCATACTTATTGTTGTTCTTTTTCCTCTACCATTTGTCTTATATGTATGCAGTTTGTGTACTAGACATATAGATAATTAGATAACATACTAAAATGAGCATATGCATATCTCTATTATGTGCTATCAACACAAAGAACAACCTTACCACTGTAGGATTCTGGCAATCAGATTTGTAGATATGAAGAGAGAATGCATGATCCAGAACATTTTTTCCCCTTAACTAGATTAAGTATTGAAATAAAAATGCTGTTGCATTAAGGCAGAGCCAAAAAGTAATACCATGGGTAGAGAGAGGTTTGATATGAGATCTGATGAGTCCATTCTTCTCAATTTTTCACTCCTGTTTGACACTGAAATTCAGTAAAGTTTTTTATTGCTAAAGGAGAAAGGGACCTAGGGAAATTCACATGATTTTCCTTTTACCCGTTTATTTTCCCTTCATGCTTTAACAGGACCCCATAAGGTCATGCTCACTATCTGGGAATGACTCCTTCACTGACTTCATAGTCCCGGGTGACAGAACAGATATTTTGTTGCTATTGCTGTTCTGGCCATTTCACAGCACTGCTGTGAAAACTCCACCTATCCATGCAACAAGCAATTCACTTTTAGATTCCTGAAACCCTCAAAGATGTAAGAACATAGGTTTATTGACTGATAATAAATAAATAAATAAATAAAGCCTGAAAAATATTTATCTGAAAAGCTAACCAGTCCTCTAGTGAAAATAAATAAACATATAAATAAATAAATAAATATTCAAGAGGAATTTCTGATATTCTGCAATCTAAATTTCATTTTGAATTTGATCCATATTAGTCAAGCTTAACTACCCAATTATTTGCCTTTCATGATTAAGATAAATTTACAAATCTATCCTATTTACAAGAGTAGAGATGCCCAAAATTTTGTGATTAACTAATGTTGCGTCTGTACCTAGAACTTCTTTACACATTTCTTGTGTAGCTATCCAACGTTGACTTTTCCCATTCAACATGAAACTTTTTTTTCCCTCTGATATTCCTAGAAAAAAAAAATGAGGAGTTTTCCACTGCGTGTTGTTAAGCAGAGACCAGCAAGAAGCAAAATGTTTCTTTACAGCTTGTAGTACATCTCAGCCTTGATTCAGCACCTGAAAGCATTTAAAGGGCCAAAGCACTCCTGTAAAAAACGTTAGAGGGCCACTGAAAATTAGTAGACTGTGAATCTTGTATCAGCCAGTGTCTGAAACATTAGCTGATAAAACGAAGCACATGGAGAAGCATATGGTTTACAGAATAAGGGCTAAGCCAGAGAGCACTGCGGAGTTGATTTGCCAGCTGACATTGCTTCCTCCCGTGGTTTCCAACAAGTCTTTAGCAAAATTCATAGTTGTGGCATATTACCATATTCCTTCTGGAATTCATTCTAAAAGACAATTCCACATCAGCATGAAACAATACACAGAATATAGTAATGCATGATCTGAAGAAAGCTCAGGGGTGTCATTTTCAAATCGGCACAGTTTCTTTGTGTTTGTACAGGGCTCAAATGTTGGATTACATATTAATCACAGAATTTTAGACATTATTGCAAATATGAGACACTGTTACTGAAAGCTATTGCTCTTGCCTTACTTCTCAAAGAAGTAAAGATAGACTACACTGAGACATTGTGAGTCTTAGGTTTTAGGAAAGACCACAGAACCACTACAGAAGTCCTTGCGGAGCAGGAGCTTCCAAGCTTCCAGGCTCTTGGTTGTCATTCCAGAAAGCATCTGAGCTCTTTGTGCCTTCTTCCCTCCTGCTTTTTTTTTTTATTATTATTATTATTATTATTTTTATTTTTATGCAAAGTGGATGCCCAAGTAGGCATCTCTCAAGCTTTTTTTCTGTTCCAAATAATCTTATTTTCCTTCTCACTCTATTGCTCTCCTTCTCTTAAACACCTTCTCTTCTTTTTCTTCCTTAGTCTTCTTTTTCATTTCTCTCATCTAGTATTTGACATCTTTTCTTTCCTTTCCTTTCAAGCTGTGGTTATATTCATACATACATAACAAATACAGTCAGCCATAACAAAAGCCTTTTCATATAATTGGGAGTACTGGTTATACTGCTACCAACTATGCCTGAAATAACTGCACAGATTTTAGAGATCTCTAAGAATTATCCATAAACAGACAGCTTTTTTTTCCACTACAATTTTTTTCTTCTGCCAAAAATTGTCTTTTTGTCATCTTCTGCCATAAAGCCATCAAAAATAACTCACTTAAAATACTTGGTTTTAGTTCTTACTTTAGAGGAAGGCTTCCTGTACCTTAACTTATTTCAGTAATATACTAAATTCTGAGTTACCTTCACTTTCTTTTTTTTGGGGAACTTTCCAAAATCAATGTAGGAATTCTCTAGAGTAAATGTATGCATTAGAAAATCATTTGAATGAGCTTCATTGTCCAACATCACATACATTTCTACTGTCAGTTTATGAACTTTTGGGGAAAGTGATATGTCACTTTGTATTTCCTCTTTAACTTATTTTCATTTCTGAAAATAGTTTCAGCTTGGAAAACTCTTTGCTCTGTTCTTACCACTGAAAGAGGATAGACAGAACTTTTCTTATAAGACATTTTGTTCAAAGGGCTTACTCTCTTGAAAGGCTAGGAATTTCCATTCCCAGCAAACAAATAGACTGAGGTCACTAGCTCAGGTGATTCCCAGTTCATCATACATTTTGTTGAATTTCAAACCAATCTTAAAATTAAAATATGTCTCTCTACACATACATGGATCAGGGATATAAATTTTACGTGTTTTCCTTTCAATGGGATGAAAATATTGAATGTGAAATGTTGCTACTAATATATTCACAGACAAGATTAATCTAAAACATTTTAAATTGTTAATGATAAGACAGACTTGCTCAAAGTTTATTTTCTTTTAAATAAGGCAAATGAATTAATCAAAACTATTTTGGAAATTCTTTCTGAAATGATTAAAAAAGATAATTAAAAACTGTAAATCTGTAAGAGCATTTGACATATTTCCCTTGAAAAGAGTAACAGCTTTCAAAGAAGAGATTTATTTTATTTTACTTATTATTATTATTATTTTTAACAACAGATGCTTACTTGAGCTTTCAGTGAGACTTAATTGCTGGTCTGTGTCTGAGCTATTATGTTTAAACAATTTCTGTAGATTTGGAAGAGTTGATTGATGATTATTTAGTCCTGATCATAATGGTCAGTATGAAAAAAAAATGCCACAAACTCACCCCTGGTCAATGACACTTCATGCCATCATGGAACAGATGCAACATACAGATGGGCATATAAATGCATCATTGAGGCGTGGGCTTGACCGTGGACACTATTGAACAGGTTATCCATGATTGTGAAACATGTTGCAATCAAGCAAGACAAGCAGTTAAAGCCTTTCTGGTTTGGAGTAGAATGGCTGAAATACCAATATGGTGAGGTCTGGCAGATTGATTATATCACACCCGCACAAACATGCTAAAGCGAGTGCCTTGTGCTTACAATGGCAGAAGCAACTGCCAGATGGCTGGAAACATACCCTATGCCACTACCCAAAACACTATCTGGGTCTTAAAAGACAAATTTATAAGACAAAATAGTGACATGGCACCCCATAAAGAACTGAGTCAGGCAAGGGGACTCATTTCCAAAACAACCTCATAGACATTTGGACCAAAGATCATAGCATCGAGTAGGTATATCACATCCCCCATCATACATCAACCTCTGTGAAAAACAAACAATACAATGAGCTGTTAAAGACTACACTGAGAGCAATGGGTTCTGGGACATTCTAGCATTGGGATACACTTTTGGCAAAGGCCACCTGGTTAGTCAACACTAGGGAATCTGCCATTTGAGCTAGCCCCAACAAATCAAAAACCCTACATACTGTAAAAGGTGGTAAGTCTGCATAGTGCACAAAAAGAACATTCTAGGAGAGACAGACTGGGTTATTCCTGTCTTGGAATCTGTGGGATTGCTTTTGCTCAAGGATCTGGATGCACTTGCTGAGTAATGTGGAAGGATGGGGAATTGTGATGTGTACCTCTAGAGGATTTGATTTACTGGGTTAAACTACAATTTGGTTCAATCTGTGTGGGCAGCTCCTTGAAGGAAATATGAAAAGGTGTGAGGCACTTACCTTAGAAGTATATTTGCTCTCCAAAATGTATACAGCTTCCACCTAAATGTGACTATTTGCTGATATTTATATAGATGAGGCAGTGGAGTTGTCTACTAATTTCCTCTTCTTAGCACATTAAGATCTATTGTAAAAGATAATGTATTTCCGGGAATAGTTCTGTATAACTGCTAACAGAAAGCAGTACAGATATACCAGGCTTTCTTTTATTTTTATTTATTTATTTATTTATTTTATTAGATAAAGTAGTTATAGAGGTGTAACGTGCCAAGCAGAATGTATCAGGTTGGCTTGTTAACTTTAGTATTAGGATCCTCCAAGCTCCTAGAGCTTGAAATAAATTTTAAAACTTTTTTTTTTTTTTTTTAATCAGTGTTGATTCTATGCTAGACAGACCTAATTGTTGTCTGTTTTTCACTTATACAAGTAATTACATGTATTTTTGTCTGACAGTTTGACTCAATTACATCTTTGTCTCAACCTGTTTTGCACTAGATTATTTTCTGCTCTGAGTGTGATAAAAGAGACTTCATTTAACAGCAGAACTAATTTCTTGCCTTGATTCCTACCACTTGATTCAACTTATTTATAACCCTGAGCTGCTAGTCACCTTGGGCTCCTCAGACACAAGGCTCACGGGCTGATATTACTCCATAAGCCCAGTTTGCCCATGTTAGACACTGCCCAGTAGCAACGGGACTTATTGTGCTCCATCCTTCATAATACCAACACTGAGAAAAATCCCAGTATAGAGATAATATTAAACTTGGAATAAGGGGCTACCAAGGCTTCAGGAAGTAGGTGGAGGATCTCTGATAAAGACAGTTATTATTCTTATCCATCACCTATTACAAGAGCACAAGTTGTAAAAGAGATCTGCTTGGAGGAGGTAGCGGGCAACTAACTTGTATGCCTGAAGAACAGAAGCCCTTCTTGTGGGTACAACAACATTGTGACAGCTTGAGTAAGAAAGGTATCAAGTAATGTTAGGAAAACAAGGTCTCTTCACATTATTCTTTGTAATGTTTATAATGTACAGTCCACAGCAAGGAAGAGAGTGTATTTAACAGAACAAAGAAGTAAAATATGGATATGGAAAAAACAGGCACCACAGGCAGCCTTGAATCCTGGAAATACTCAGTTTCCAATGCAGACATCTTGCACAAACATTGACACCAATGACAGTTGAAACAGCACACAAAGGGGGATATGTATGCAGAGCTCATAAAAGTAGGAAAATACGGGCATAATTCATATTAGTGCCTTGAGAAGAATAAGAAGCATGCATAATATTGCTGCTAGAAATCATTCTCAATGTTCTTCAACACCTGAAAAGTCTGTTATGGGATCTCAGACAAAAAGAAAATGTTAAAAATAACAATGAAAGAAAAAAAAAAGAAAAAGAAAGCACAGAAATCCTGTGTAGGGAACAGTTTTTGTTGTTGCTTGTTTTTTTTTTTTTTTCTTTCAGTTGATTTATTTGATGGTCAGACCAATAAAAAAAAATTATTTGACTAAGAATTAAACATTTTCATCTTTTTTTTTTTTTTTCTTTTTCTTTGTTGAACCAGAAAATAAACCTCACACCATGTTTTTATGTTGCACTTTTAATCAGTGTTTAGGAACTTGTATCGAGTCAGTTCAAACACAAAAATTACTAGCTTTTTAAAGGATCCAAAACACTTTCATTCTCAGATAAAAGCTTCACCAACAGCTTTTTCTTTTGTCCAGTAAGTCAGAGACAGGGGTTGTAGGGGTCCTGTGCCTGGCCACTTTCTCAGACAAGGAATTTTAGGTGTATTCGAGCAGAGTAGCTCCTGCTTTTCATGCTGCTGGGCTGTATCTAGAAGGACTGCTATCATTCCTTTTCAATTGGTGCAGTTCCATCTGTTAAAAGAAGCAAATGCTCAGATTCATAAAATAGTGAACCTCCTGTCTGGTGATCAAAACAGCCTCCTCAGAGAAAAAAAAAAATCTACACTCCAGTTCACTCTCTGATGGATTTGAGCCTAGATCCTATAATACCATGAAGGCTATCCTCATTGCCAGTGTAGAGTTTCAGTGGATTATTTCAAGTCCTGAAACAATGCAGAGAATCACAAGGAGATCACCCTTCTTGAAAATAAGCTTCCTAGTAGTAGGAGGAAAATTTAAGGCAAATTCCAGGGTTTTATTACCTAGAGAAGGGCACTAGCATGCTATTTTAGTGTCTCATTAGAGGATTATTGAGAAGCATGAAAGCTGTTATATTTTTTCCCTGTGGCTATTTGTGTATTTTTTATGAATTCACTAATAATTCAGAAAAACTGATATTTTCATGAGTAAATGCTTTATTGGAAAAGCCTGGTTTCACTGAGCATTGCTGATTCCATGTATGACTTTTATTGCCCCAGTCCCTAATTAGGAACAGATCTGTTTGTGGAAGATGTGATTCCAGTTTCTTCACAATTTTTCCTATAAAAGAAAAAGACTGGGGGGAACAAAAGCCTTGGAAATGACATTTCCAGATATACTCTCTCTGCATGACAGCATCAGCATAGGTTCGTGCATGTGTGTAGGAGGAGGTGTGAGTACTGTGAGCAGTAGGGCATGTTGCTGTGCAGTGAAACATGAGCAGCAGTCAAAAAAGTGCTTCCCCTAGAGAAAAACAGATATGACTGAGCTGCCAGGAACCAGGCAAAATCAGAACAGCCACTACTGCAGCATGCATAAACATGTTTAACCTAAAAAACACGGAGGAAACGATACTGTATCTAGCTGATCAAGAGGCAGGTAGGCTGGTCAAACGTATATGCTGCAGAAAGCAAGACAAAAACAGCAAGAATACCCATGCTATTTGTAACAGTGCAAGGATGTGAGAAACAACTGTATTGATAAACTCTTAAAATTCATTGCAGTATAGATTTGTTTGAACTAGCACTGACAGAGCAAGCATAGAGTATGCTTGCTTAGGATAATAATGCTAACTGTACTAATGAGGAAGAAAGTAAATTAGCTAAGGCAGAATATTATGCAGATGGGATTATATTGCTTCAGATGCTTGACGTGAAATGGCTAGCAATGCTTCTGTGTATCATTATTCACACAGGGTTTTGGCATGTAGACTTACCCTTCCTTACTCCCCAAAGTGATTCTGGGGAAAGCAAAACAAAAACAAAAACAAACAAAAACAAACAAACAAACAAAAACTTATGGAGGAGACTTTCAGAGAAGAGGAAGATATTTACTCGCTGACTTCAACAACGCCAAAGATTCTTTGTCACACATTGCAGAAATAGGATATTAGTTGTTCAACACCCAACATAGCAATTTATATGTTAGAGTAATAGAATTCCAGATAGATAATGTAACTAACTACAGCATAATATTAGGAAATATATTTTCTAGGCTGAAAAAAGAGAGCAAGTATATGTGACAAAAATTGGAAACCATTTGAGTGCAGCAAGGCACACTGAATGCAGGCATAACACTGGATATGTCTTGGAATTTGTAATCACAAACATGCAAATTGGCTTGCTAGTCATCTTCAAAAAATTTACCTCTTATTGTTTGTATTTTTTCCTTCTAGCTTCATACAAGCTTCTGTGGTCACTGGAATCTCTGCAGATGATTGTTGTTGTGGTGTTTTTCATTAAAAATGAAGAAGAAGAAAGTGGTAACAAACTGCTTGGAATAGTGAGAAAGAAACAGAAAATGCTAGAGAAGTTTATGAAGCTGGTCAACTCTTCGTTTTTTGTTTTTTGTTTTTTGTTTTTTTTTTTTAAATTATGCTGGCAGCGTCTATAAAGGATTTTTATTTCTGCAGAGCCAGATACATTAAAAAACACTTACAGGCTTTTGATGAAGTCATAATGCAAACTTCAATCAAGTTGGCAGATATGTCAGAAATGTCTGGGTACTTCTCATTTCTTGAGCCTCACTTTTTTTAATGCTTTTCTTTACAGTGCAACCATCCATACGCTGAGCTGAGGTGTTAACACATCTGTGTTAACTGTCATCATTTCAAAATTAACTCATACCTAATATGCATTTCTGGCAAAGCACTAGGTATTTGTGGCTTGGTTAGCTATTGACCATAGTTGCAGTGTTATTAAGGTGACTTGACTTATTCTGTTTTACATACTTCTTCTAGACATAGTTGCTTCTATACATGATAATCCGTTCAAATCAGTTTGTAATGCACTTTGGTAATTAAGTGAAACACATGTCAACTTTATGATGGTAGTTGTGCATTCAGACTGGACAGATGAGTGGTCTGCTCCTCCCTCCTTGCAGTGGAAGAGGCTGCACTTTTTCTGAACCATAAAATATCAGTGGTGAGAGTTAAAGGAACCATGGGTTAGGAAAAATTAACATCAGACTTTCAAGCACAATGATGCTTTTTACATTGTTTTAGAGATCCTCTTCATAGGGAAAAAGGCAGTGTGTTTTACTGTTTCATTTATAGTCTTCTGGCATGACAAATGAATAAGGTGAGATGTGGCTGAAAGCCTACATCATTTAGTTTCCCATTTCCTTTATATTGTTTGATTCATCTGTGGTAGCAGAAAGATTTGAGCATGAATATAGTCATGTGATTCAAAAATGATGTGATTTAGGCCTGTTATTGGAATCTGAGAGGGAATTTCACCAACTTTCCCAGAATATTTAGAACATCAAGACCATTGCAAATAGAGTTATGAATGCAATAAAACTGCTCAACCCTCAACTAAGGTTGATTTATCTTGTGAAGATCAGTGCAGTAACAAACCTATTTTTCATTTTACATTGAATTATTTAATTCTATAGATATTTTTCATTCTACTATGCAATCAAGATGGGACAAATTAGCCTAAATGGGGATACTTGGGGTTTTCTTTTTGTTAAACTGTTTCCAGATATGAAGTCAGCTGGTTGTATCAAAGGTGTAAGACATAAAGCAGTTGGTAAGAACAGCTCTTCAACTTAATAAATTTGTCCAAGGAAGTATCGTGAACTTTTGTCTTCATTGAGACTAACTGGGATTTGCCAATTAAAAGTCCTTAGGATCAATCCGCATATGTACAAAGATTGTTCCAAAGACAGACAAAGACCTTTGAAGAATTCATAAGGCTATCCATCCTACAGTCATATGTCATCAATTGGAAAAAAATCTGTTGATATCAACCCAGCTGAGGGAAAGCAACCATTAACAACAATTTTATTATAGAAAACATAATGTCCCTACCAAGAAAACTCAGTACATTCACATTCCATTGTCCCTGAATGTTTTTAGTTCTAATAGATTAAATTATCTAATAGATAATTTTGAAATCTCTTTGGAGAAGGGTTAGTCTTTTTTGTTTGTTGGTTGGTTTTAAAACCAGATAGTGTCTAAAGTGTCATAATCTTTGGCTGGAACTTTAGGATGCTTTCCGATATTGCCCATTAGGACTTATAACAATGTGCATATATACCTCTAAATACCCACACTGTAATATGTATATTTTTTATTTGTTGTAAGTAGAAATTAATTTCCAAGTACAAGCAGATGATCGTTATAATTTAATTAGTAACACTGTCACACAAAATTTTCTTTTCAAAAAATAAATTACTATGTTATTACTAAATTAAAGAACATAGGTAAACATGCATATATACTGTAGAGAATTTTTAAATCTTCTGTATTTTTTCATATAGATTGAACATAGAGGAACAGAAAATATTTTGCTAAAATGGCAGAAGTTTCCCAGAAATCACATAAAATGAACCGCAATAATAAAGGTTTTCATAACAGGATTTCAGAAAAAGAGATTATTTCTATGTTGGGTTTCTATACTGGATTATATACAGAAGTGCACTGGAGGAGAACAAGGCCTGAGGCCTCTGAAAGGCCTTTGGGGGAAAAAAAAAAAAAAAGACTCTGAAAGTTGCAATTCTCAGCACTTTTAAGGACCTACTTTTAAGTAAATGTTTTATCTTCAAAGAAAAAGTATACCACATGCATAGTTTAAAATGTTTGTTATAAAGGCCAGTCTTGAAATGTTAAAAATATACGCAAGATGTTGAAGAGCAACTAATTGTTCCTATCTACAAATGCAAGAAGACTGAAATAATATGACTGATGGATAGTCTATTATGCTGGCTATCAGAAATAACAAAAATGTCATATTGTCCCAGTGAACAGTTGAGTCAAATATTTGAGATATGTATTAAAATATGTATTAAAATCCCAGTATATAATCCCAGTATATCTTAGAAAACAAAACAAAATAATAATAATAAAAAAAAACACAAAACAAACAAACAAAAAACCATAAACCTAACAGAGAAGAAAATTAATAATAATAATAATAATAATAATTAATAATAATAATAAAGGTGTCTGCTTATATCTCTCTTGTTAGTGAGTTGTGAATTTGCTGTGATAAATACCTCTCCAAAATTCTGCTGTGATAAATACTTCTCCAAAATCCAGTGTTATGTACATATATATGATAATTAAATACTGCTCTGAGTTTGTTGTATTTGCTTAAACTGACACTCTTCCTATACAAATATTTGGTTAGTTCAGAAAGTAAGTTGTGAGTAGCTGGGGAAGGGAATGTTTTCTCTTAATTTCCTAATTTTATATTTATTACTGTTATATTAACTTGACATTTTAATTTCTGTGAAGAACCTACTCTGTGATAGGGAATCATTACTTTACTTGGTTTTATCTCTAGGGAAACAAAATATAAACCAAATACTCAATGACAGTCCTAAAACTGAAGAAAGAAATTATGTCAACGTTAGAAATGGAATACCGAAGAAAGAAACAGCACAAAATTGTCACTTTGATAGAGTAAGATTTCATGTCATATTCCCTTGTAAGGATTTGAGCTGGATAAGTGTATTTCAATTTTGAAATCACACACTGAATAAGTCATATATCAATATATATTTGGTATATTGTTTTGGGGCCTACATCTCACACATTTCATGTCTTAAAATACCAATATCAGTCTTCCCATCTTCAAGGGATGACAACAATTTATGAATTATTTACATGATAAGTAGCTGTTCATTGTTAGACAGTGACTATCCTAAAGACTGACAGTTTTGATAGATAGTGTTCATGTAAAACATGATTATTCTATCAAATATTTAGCCAAGTGTATCCACATTCTTCATGCTAGTTACTAGGTAACAACTACATGGAGATATAATGATGTTAATAGGTTAGATATCACAGGTTTTGACAAGAGAGATAGAGTAGGTAAGAATTCTTTTTGGAATATTTTGAATAGTACTACAGATGTTTTTCAACATATTTGCATTAGGAATTCTTAGGTAAAGTATTAAGCATGTCTTATGTAGATCCAAAATCTCTTCTAAAAGAAGAACAATCTTTTCAGCTGTAGAAAAGATGCAAGCAAAGAACAAATTAAAGTCAAAATAAAACTGTTACTTCTTGATTTATGAGTTGGAACAAGTTTCATTCCAGCAAAACTTGTATCTTAGAGATCTCACAGCACAAGACTGACACTGAAATATGTTTATATGACAACAGCCTGCAGTAGTCGGAAACATATCATGATGTCCAATGGAATTGGAGGCTGAATTTCATTTCCATCCAAGCGTAGATAGCGGAGGCGAGGAATGTTACCATAAAAACCATAGTCTTCTGCTACAGTAATTGAGACTGGGCATATCTGAGTACCATTGACACCTGAAAATACAGATTAAACATGTTAGGTAATTTCCACGGGAAGGATTCATGAAGATAAAATGTGTTTAGAAGACAAATATGACAGCCTTTCACCAGTATTTTTATGGGAGTCACTTGTTGTCAGAGTTGGAAAAACACAGAATTAACAATTAACTACTTTGTTGTTAATGTAATAAAACATGTTAAATAACGTAATCCAGAACAGTGAATTGTATATTTAATGTTCTGTAATTATGACTAAAAGGTACTAGATACATAATTTTTTCTTGGACAGAGATTTTTCTTTGACAGAGACTAGCTTAGACAACTGTCTGTATTTATTGAGACATAGCTCTTTGACCTCAGAGGGACCAAAACAAGGCTAATGCTGAGGAATTTCAAACCTCTTACTGCAATTATACTGCACAATTTTTAGCAGATATACTTCACTGAAGATGTCATATTCAAACTGATAACAATATTGAATCAGAGGACCTGTTCATATGTCTGTATTTTCCTGTTCTTTCAAATTCCTCAGTACAGTTCTCTTTAATTGCAGTAATAAAATGTGCAACGGAATATACTTTTTCCTAATTTAAAAGCCAAGACATGCTTAAAATTCTTTATGAATCACACATATATTAACATTCATAAAATAATAATAAAACAATAATTTGAATTTGCTTATATTCATATGGGTTAAATAGATTGGATTCTTTACATTGTCTCTCCTAAATTACTTCCATCACTTAACAAAAATGTTTTTCACATCTTGTCTTCAGTTATTGTATAGCACAGCTGACCTATTTCAGCCTTATTCTAGAAAATACTGGCGGTGTTTGCTTATTAAAGATGTCAAATTCCTTGGACCAAATTACAGTCTTTAGTGATTAATCTGACTGCATGAAGATCTTGTTGGCGCCAGACCACCTGCAAAAACTACTTGAATAGAGAATGTAACAGATTTTTATTTTTTTTTCTGAGTACCCTAGAAATAGAAAAAGAAAAGCTTTTTGCATTTTTTCTCCCTTATACATGTATTTAGCAATAATAATATCCACATATTATATCAATAATAGTATATCCACAATATCTGATTACAAACCCCAAAATTCATTTAAAATAAAACATGATTTGATTTGATTTGATTTGATCAAAAGAAAAATAATATTTCTGAATAACATAGTACAGATGTTTGCAACATCTTGGAAACAAACATTATCTTTGTCATGGAAACTAGATAAATACATCTATTCAGGCAAGGACTGAATATTTTATCAGAAACATTATATCAAATCCTCTTTGCCTATGTTGTGAAATTTTATTAATTCATCAGATATTTTGGGAAGGCATTTGATATTCTTGGAAGAAACAAGGTACAACTTTTTTTTCATGTGTGAAAATGAAGCAGGAAGCTTGAGACTATCATTATGGAAATGATATTTACATGGTATTTCCAAGTTTTACAAATGAATCAACATTATGTAGCAGAAAATACATCTTCTCAAGTCAAAATGCTGTCCCTAGGAAACAAGATGGCTTCAAATGAACTCTAAACCTCTGTGTTCTCTGATCTAGAGAATATCTCAGTATAATAGTCTTCACTGGGTTAATTACTCCAACCTTAATGTGAGCAAGAAATTATGTAACAAGCAACCTGTGAAATGATTTCTTGATGGTGTGTGGTATGAAGAGGTTTGGTCTTTTACTGTTTTCCTCCTGTAAGTAACAAATCCTGCCAAATTATCAGAAGAGTAAAAGTCTCTCTTTCTTCTCGTTCAAACTTGGGGTTCATAGGTATATTGATAAATTTTACCAGCAGACGCAAGAGGGACAGGGCAATCCAGTTGTATGGAATGCATCCACCTAAACTGATCTATGCAGACAATAGTGTCAGCCTAAGCAAATCATTCGACTCTGTTTATAAACTTTGGAAAGATGGATACATTCAAAAGGTGATTCAGATCTCCCTAAGATGGATTGAATTTCCCTCTGGAATTGTGTATCACTTTCCATTTCCTAAGTTGGAAGACTGTATGACTAATTCAAAATAGATACTATAATCTGGGATGATTTATTCAAATAACATGAATCCATACGTGGTCAACAGTATTGATAAGTAGAATATTTAAAAATGAGGTTCTGGAGCTGCTATAGAAGAAAGCTTCCTCATTACTTACCAACACTGTGTATCTGCTGAAGAACCAGAAAGAATCTTATTTTTTTTTTTTTATCAATAAAACTCATAGCCTCTCAACATTTAGAAAATGAGTTTATATAGAAGATTAATCTGTTATGACATATATGATCAGGAAGATGCTTCTGGTTTAGTCTTGTAACCTACAGCTGCACCCATTGTGATCTAGCTCAAATAGTTGGACTTCCTTTTTCCTTCTTATATATTAACTACAGCAGCCAAGGACAAACATGGCAAATTGTATGTTTCTGGGTTCTTTCAGCAAAGAAGCTAGTAGCAGTTATAGCTCAGGGGTCTGACAATAGGTCAGAATCTAGAACTTGAACCATTTTATCATTTTCTTCCAAGTACTATATAATGGATTCTGATAGAAAAGTATTGCTGCTTGGCCCAAAGACTTCTTTTTTAAAAAAGTTTATTTGACCATTTTATACACAGCTACTTAGAGTAAATCCTCATTGGAAAAAAAAAAAAAAAAAGAGCAACCTTTCAAAGTGATTAAACAGTTAATGAATGTCCCATTTTGAAAAGTGGTAAACACATTTAGTAATGTAAATCTTGTAGAAAATTATTATGACAGACTAATTGGAAAATTAGTCTCAATGGGTGACTTTTCCTGGTTTTAACCTATTTTTTATCTTATTAAAGAAAATAAAATAATTTGGTAGGTTTTTCAGAGGGTCTGTGTTACCTGGACACAAAACACATCTTAATTGGGCAAGTTATATTCCATTGATCTTAATTTAGTATCCATTTAAAGAGACAGGAGATAAAGTCTACTCCTGAGGCCATTCAGTGAAACAATTAAGCTAAATCTCTTTGCTGCCAAGGCGGCAATGAAACATGTTCAGTGACAATGCATGTCATGAGCCCTAACTTTAATTAACTGTTAGGCTTTTTGCAGGCCAGTTAAATATGTTTGGGTTGTACAAAATTTATTTGTCTTTATGAGGTTTCATACATTTGATTTGCTGCATTCAATTAAATTATTATTAGTTATCTTCTGGTATGTTTTTCTTTGATAGAGCAGCCAAATTGTTATTTTTAGTATCTTTGTGAACTAAGGTAATACAACAGAGAAGTAAGGAACCATTTATTCAATTAAATCAGTGTAACAAGATGAAAAATGTGGAGAGGTGAATATATTCTGTGAAGTGATAATTAGAAAGTGATTACTTTGATTTTGACATGAAACAGCTTACTGTACTGCCTAGCAAAAGGCAACCACAGATAAGTAAACTAAGGGATTTAAGAACTTGGATCTTATAAGGATCTGCAGAACTTGTGAGCAGATGCTCTCTCTACCCTATATACCTAACTACCATGTTCTTGCTGTACAAGGATGAATGCCTGAAACATTGCTAGAAGCAAAATTATGTCATGACGGGCTTCTATTGCCTTGAGAATAAAGTCTTGTGTCATTTATACAAAGAAGACATTTGAGGAGATAAGCATTAGTAGAATGAAGTTTCTGTAAAGTTAGTTAAAAGAATTTTCAGGAAGAAAGGTTAATGATAAATACCAGCATTTCATACATAAAAAAAATAAAACATGGGTAGGATATTCAAGCTTGAAATATTCAATAGCCACAATGTTCTATTAGAAAAAGACCATTTTGACTGCAGATAACATTTTATTCTGCTTTAAGGGTCTCTCACATTAGGTTCCTTTTTTTTTTGTTTAGGTAACAGGTAAAAGAGAGATGTTCAAATCAGCTGATATTTGATTCTGTTAGCTTAGTGAAGCTTCTAAGATGCTCATGAGCTTTGGAAAACTAGCAGTCTATATGTATATATATATGTATGTATATATATGTATATATATATATATGTATGTATATATCAAAATGTGAAGGGAAAAAATTTCCTTAAGCCACCTGTATTTCTGACCTTCTGATCTGCTTGTATTTTATTTTATTTATTTATTTATTTTCAGTATTAGAATTAGCAAATCAAATGTGGTATTACTTACATAAATATATTTGGTTGTCATATTTAAAACTGACTTGAAAATTAGCCCATGGGAGGTTTTTTGCTCATCTCCCTATAGCCTGTGGCACATTTTTACTCTTTGTTTTCAAATAGTAATTTTTGTAGTTAAACAGTCATTTTCAAAGAATTAATGTTAATGACAATACACACTTACTTTTGATTCTGTTGTGATCAAGGTGAAGGTGCTCAAGACGAGCATTGATAGGTGGAATTTTAGTGAGCTGGTTATGAGACAGCTGTAAGTCTAGAATAGATGAAACATTAAACCCATTTGGGGGAATACCATCATCAGATAACTTATTGTAGTTCAGCCTAAGGAACGTCACTTTGGGTATTGCACTGAAGTAGTTTTCTGGTATCACTTCAATGGAGTTGTTGTCTAAAAACAGCTGCAGTGTGTTAGCTGGAATGCTTAAAGGCATCTTTTTAAGGGAATTTTTTGCTATGTTGAGTTGCATAAGACTGTTGAGTCCTTGGAAGGTGTCACTTTGAAGAGCGCTGTCCAACAAATTGTTCTGGTGCAGATCTAACATAGTAAGGTTTTCCAAGTTGCTGAAGACTCCTTCTGGGATTCTGGAGATTTTGTTTCTAGCCAGCCTTAGCTGTTCCAAGCCCACTGGTAATGGAGCAGGCACCTCTTCCAATTCATTATCTTCAAGGAACAAGTAAAGCAGCCTTTTCAGCTTGCTCAGCACACCACTCTCAATTCCACTGTTGGTAATTTTATTCTTGTTCAGATTTATCCACCTCAGATGAGTGGCATTCACAAAAGGCTTATCTGAAATTGTTTCAATTAGGTTGTTTTGAAGATAGAGGTACCAAATTCTTGCTGGGATTGCAGGTATTTCTTTAAGACCTTTGTTATCACAGTATAATGCATTGGGGAAACTAGGAGGACAAAAACATTCTTGTGGACACTCAAAAGTGTAGTGAGACCAATGTTCAGGATCCAGGTCATCATAAACTTGTCTCACAGTTCGAGTCCACACAGAATGAGCTAAGAATAAGAGCAAAAGGCTTGGACAGACTTTTAGAGTCATCTTTTGCCTTGGAAGGGGAGAAAAACAATTAGTTGTTTTAACACAATTCTCTAACCATATACCAGATTAACAAAACTGTATTACATTGCAAATAATATTTCCTTTATGAACAGCCAAATTCAGTTACCTATGGAATTAGTATAGCATGTTCAGGACAAATTTAACAGTAATACAAGTGTTAAATGTTAAACATTTTCCTGATTCAACTTAGTTTTTACATTTACTACCAATTTAACAGATGTTCTTTCAGATATAATTTCAAAGAATCTGGAAACACAGATCATTTCTCTGACAATAAATCATTACTTCTTATAAATTTATTTAAGTTTTCCTATACAGAGCTGTTTTGCATAAGCTAGTTAAGGAACTGTATTATTTTCAATAATGCTATCAATACTATGATGATCTTTATGCCTTTGTAGTAAGTGTTACTCCATTTAAAATTAATCATGAAATCTTTTTCTGTTTTTCCTCTGTCCTAAATTATAATGGCATCTGGATCAGATTTTCCAGGTCTTTTGTCATCACAGAAAAGTGAAAGATCAAAGAGTGTTTTAACAGCTGTTTGTTGGGCATGTTCTTAAACAGCTTGGACGGAATATGGAGTAATCCCTTCCCCTCCCTCCCTCTTTCAAATCCAAAGGTTTTTTTTTGTTGTTGTTGTTGTTTTTTTTTCTTTTTTTTTTTTTTCTCTAAAGCAAACAGCCAAAATAAATGCCTGATCTAAATTACAGAAAAAGTAAGTCCTAAAGAAAGTATATCATATACATTCATGCTTCTTGTATCAGTTTTACCTACTTAATTACTTGCTTTGTTTATACTCTTCTATCATTAAAAAATGAGCAACATTTTCAATGATAATTTACTACAACAGGACATATCTATGCAGCACAAAGGCTTCACAAACTCTGTTGTTTGTTGTTTTTTTTTTTTTTCTTTTTTTGCAATGAAGAGGTAAGAGAGAGCTGAGATTTCTGGTCAAATAAAGAGATTAGTTTTAGCAAAAATAATATTTAAATACAGAAGGAATTCTCTCATATGGTTAATGAAAAAGTAAGGTTAATAGCTCAGTTAATCTCTGCATACCATATGTAGTCATTTAATAGTTTTCATTTTTGTTATTACCAGTAACAAGTGCAGTATCCTACAGATCTTCCAGCCCTACATTCTGCTATCTGGAAATATTCCAAGTATTTGAAGAATAGCATATTTAAGTTACACAGTGAAATAGTACTTTAATAACATTTTAAAAAAGAAATATAAAGTAATTTACCTTGTTAGTCAAGTTCTTGGAGCTATCTGAAGCCAGTTAAAAATCAGTGTTTGGCTCCCTTTGGCTGCTAATCACTGTGTTTTGCTTCCTGTTCTTCTAAGAATTAATAGCATATAAAACTTGAAATGAATGCTAACATTCCCAGCTGCATTACCATACACACCTTATTAGCTATTGTTTCTAATTTGACATTGCTTCAGAATTTGGGCTTACCTCAGCTTTCTTGGATCTTCTTTTCTTTCTATTGGTCACTGTTGTTAGACCGTAATAGCCTGACTCAGGCTACAAGCTGTGTTCTATGAATACAGCCTAATATATACGCATCAGTGACTACAGCTTTTAACCCCTAAAATAGCTAAGGCACCTCAGCACCTAAGCAAGAAAAGACAGGAAATACTGGTTTTAATGTCAAACAGCCACAGAGCTGAAGTAGTTTGATTTTTATAGTTTAGCAGATGAGAGGAACTGGTCTAGATGAAACAGGTAACACAAAATGTACCTTTATTCAACATTTTTGTCAAATGATACTTTACATGCAAAGCTTGCTTGCATCATAATTCATTCTCATGATACCTGAACTGGCCACAATGAATGAAAAACAGTGCCATCTGCTCCTACGGAAATCTTTTATTTGATTTTGATCAAATGCAGATGCTGCCATGCCATTTAAAGACATAATTCTTGATTAAGAGAAGAAGATAGCAAAAGCATTTGCTAAGAATTTTTTAATAACATCTATTTCTATTTCTCTAAGGATTAAAACATGCTTTTTTTTTTTTTTTTTATATTTTTGCATATATTTCTTCAAAGACTTCATGCTCTCCAGTGCCTCCTGCAGTGATCTCTGTTTTTAATTATCAAGGCACATATTAATTATCTTGTTTTATCATCGATCTGAAGTAAACACTTTCCAGCCAACTTGCTTTCCAAAGCATAGACACATATTTCTGATGTTAAGTACTTTATTTTCTTTTCTGGTACAAACTTAAAGTAACAGATGAATATAAGAAAAACTAGACATTCAAAGACAGAGCCTAAGTATTTTAAGGAAAAAGCTAATGAAAATACTCTAAAAACAAAATATATCCTCATAACTTTGATGTTTATATTAGTTATAAAATTCATATAATGTATTAGAGTTTAGTCTAATTCATTTTAATAATAAAATCTCTAACAAATTATATCATAATGTTTAATACTTTGATTCCTGAGAATGTCTAAAAAAACAACATTTAAGAATAGAAAGAAATATCTAGTAATATAATCTTCATTTTAATCCTCACTCTTCTGTGTTATCTTGCAAAAACAAAACAAAACAAAAAGGTGTAAATCAACTCTTAAGTATGTGTTCAGCTTCCAGTGACTTCAGTAAGGTTAATGTTAAACACATAACAAAAATTTGTTCATGAGTAAATATTTGTGCTACTTTGTATAGGAATAAAATACATCCTCATTACCTGTTATTTTTACATAGTTTACATGTAAGTATGTGCTTAAAAACGAAACAAGTGTTTATGTGTTCCACCCTGTTAGAAGTCCAGACTCATCCAGCATACAAATTATTAGGGCTTTCTTGTAAGTAAGGGATAAAACTGATTCCTTCATGAGTGCTATGCTGAACATTTCAAAATCTTAAATTATATGAAAACAATCTACACCTATACCTCAAAATTAAAGTTTCTATCTTTGAGTAGATGCAATGCCTGTAAACAAAAAATTATATGTACAACATTCCATTTTTCATTATGTGTGCCATTTTAAACACCTAGGCCTTAAAATGTTACCTTTGACATCCTGCAGCAGTCATGGTGCTGCATATTAATTACAAGAAAGATGGTCAGCTAGACTCCACAGAAGAGAGGTGGGTAAAAGCAGAAAGTGCTACTGTATTAATGTTACAATAGCTGTGAGTTCAGTAACAAATGATTTAAGGAGGCTTCAACATGAAAAGTGTATCTATGATTCTTGTCAAAGCCAGACAGTACAATGCAAATCTGGTTTGTATTTGTGCTAAATCTTCATGGAGTGCATAGTGAAGATATGGACTTTCTGCGATCTGTTCACCATTAAGGAACAATCCAAGACCTTCACAAATGTTATACTGAAAGGTTTTAAACAGTGAGTACTGGTGGCAGATATCTTCTGTGACACACTTAAATACAAGTTCCAAGATGTTGCACATTTAAAAAGAAAGAATTTATCTTATACTTCAGGAGGGTCTGAATTTACCCTTTAACCTGCTAATCATGTACAGATGTTCATTATGTTATCACAGAAGTCATGGACAAGGGACTTTTGCCTTACCTTGTGACAGGTGGTGGTATTATTTGAGTGAACTACTGTTTAGCAAAGGAGAAGCAGGTCACAATGAGACCTTTGTGGATCTGGAGACCATAAATTTGATCCTTATCAAACACATATGTTGCCATCCCTTTTAAAGATGCAGTTCCTCACTAGGAGAAGAAAAGAACAAAAGCATTTGCTAAGAGATTCTTTATAAGGTGTATTTTTTTTACTGATGCAAACTGTAGGAATAAATAAATAAATAAATAAATAAATAAATAGAGACAAAAGTCCTCAAGATCAATAATATTTTCAAGAATATATCAAGAATGTGATGGCTGCAATATGTATTCTCACATGCACTCCCAAGTTTTGGAAAGAGCTCTTCAGGAACATGTGACTGTTTGGGTGCCCAAGCAGATGTTGCAGAAAAGCCTACTTTCCATGAAGCCATTAAGATTACCCACAAATTCTCCTTCATGCATTTGTTTTGTATGGCTCTCCATCATCTTTATTATTTAAAGGGTGAAATATATGGTGATAAAGTTTTACAGACTAATAAAAGGCCATAGCCAAGATTTCCAAAAATGACTAATGGTTTAGGAGGCTTTTCAATGTGAGTATCCAACCTGAGAGACTTTCCAGAGCCTTATTTTCAGTAAGAGGGGACTGAAAGTTTTGTGTTAACAAGGTCACTTTTAAGTTGCAAAGCTGAGCAATCAAAGACAAATATCACAAAATGTTTCTGACATCGTGAACTATCTCTAAAACTGTATTTCAGCATCACAGAATTGTAGGGTTTGGAAGGGACCTCAAGAGATCGTCGGGTCCAACCCCCTGTGCTTGCAATGTTATTGCATGACAATAAAAGGAAGTGCAAATATGAATATAATAAAAATCCTGAAAATACCTATTCCATGGATCCTAGACGTCTTTTAAAAAATATGGCTGAAATTATCCTAGTTTAAGAAGAATGTCTGAAACTATTACAGAATTTTTGTTCCATATTTCTCCCACTGGTCCACATTGCTAATCAATGTCATAAGAGTCACTGTCAAAAAAAAATCAGAGATTGAGGGACACCAATAACCACAGAGGGCAATAAAATCTCCTTGAACAGAGTGGTGTACTTGTTTGGGAATTGAATAGCCCATATGATTAAGAAAGACTGGAATGGCTAAAAGGTCAAAGACTAGAAAGACCCACAAATAAGAGACATGGACAACTGAGACTGCTGTAAGAACAGTTGCTCTGTTTCAGTATCAACATTGCTGACAGGGAAGAAATGCGTTGCTTTCTTTCAATAATGGCTGCCATATGATTCAGATTTAGTATGAAGCAAGGTCTGTTAAACATCAAGCATGTGTATAGTTCATTACCAGCAAACCCAGGAGTACACTGCAAGCAGAGCTAATTCACCAGCCCTGTGGACTGCTCCATTTAACAAAGACTGCAATCCCGTGTGCCTAATTTGAGTACTACTTTACTAAAATTTTAGGTTTCTTGTCTAAAAGGAAAATCAGTTTGCCTTCCCCAAAATTCTCTTAAACTCTCTTCAGGGTGACTGGAGAAATGGTGATGATTCAAAATCTGCCGAAACAAAGTCTGTGCACAGTTTAAGCACCTTTCATCATATATTCTGCAGTTCCAGACAGCCGTGTGATCCATTTAATCCAGGTGTTTATATTTATTCAGGGTTCACTCTGCCTCTTTCACTTCTGCAGATTGGCACTTAGTGGTGATATATTTCTCTTTTTGCATTGTTGCTTAAAACATAGAGAAGAAGCTTTCATTTTCAGGCTGTTCTCAGAGTCAGAAGGACAAAAGATTACCCTGCATGATATATTGCAATTAATAATAGCTTCTACTTATCTTAAAAGATATGCAGTCAGGTTGGCAAGACCAAGCAGTATAAAATAAAGAAGATGGGTGAGGGCATCAGTATAGCACAAAGGACAATGCAGTTAGCCCAAGCGGCCAGACCCAGCACCTATAGACATGGTACTTCACATCATTCACATCATTCCTGGTGAAAAAAAAAACACAACAACAAACAACAAAAAAACAACCAAAACCAAACATATATCAAAAACAGATTTAGGAGCAGGAACTCTGACCCTATCCTTCTCTTAAAGTAATTTCAAGACTTCGTAATTTTCCTCTCCGCAACAGTCCTTCAAACAGCCTTCTTGAACAGTACAGAGGTTCAAGAGAAGGCTGGGGCACTGGTGCCTACATTCCTAGCTACAGAGAAGGTAGGATCAAACTCCAAAGGCTAAATAGAACCTAGAACTGCCTGCCTAGACCTCTCAGTTAGGAGATATGTCTCTTGTTTAAACAGGCATTCTGTGCATATATGTTCAGATGAATTACACCAAGTTTACCTGGTGAGCTCTCAGGTTCAAATAGGAGGCACTGGTTAAGGGAATCCTGGAAAACTGTTGAGCTGGCTTATGTTGTGAAATGCAAATATCACCTGACTCTTGGTTTATATGGGATTTAGGAAGATCTGGTTTTATCCTAAAAGTTTGGAAAAATATTTTGATGGTTTACTTTCTGCACACCCTCACTTCCTTATGAAATGAATATTTCAGTTTAAAGAGATCCTTGCAGAGCAGCAAAATTCAGAACACAGTAGCTCAGCTTTTATTGAAAATATCAAGCTCTCCTGAATATGCTTCATTAAGGAATGATTTGTCTCTCTGTTGCTTTTCTCTCTATATTTTAAGCTCTTTACCACAGTCACACAACAAAAGTTCCACAACACAATGCCAAGATCTGGTATTTACCTTGGCTAGGTAAATTTAGATTACCTACCAGGTAAAAGTACTTGTTAATCTCTTACCTTAGTTTGTTTTCAAGTTTTCATCAATTTCAATACTGAGACAAATCTATCCTACATTAATAACAGGAACCTGATTTTTAAAATGTTAGATGTACAACACTATGGTAAGTGTATCTTAAATTGAGTACCCAAATTATACATTTATTAGTTAAACACATACACTGAGTTCTTGGCCCTCCATATGACTTTTTAAATGATTAATAGGAAAATAATGATAAAATAAAACATGAATTAGTCACTCAATGACTATTTTGTATATCTCCAGTTTTGAAAAGTAAGCTATCATTGATTAAATACTTGAAGGTATCACAAAGATAGTGAAAATAGATAGTGAAAACAGATAGAGAATCTTTGTAGTAGTGTTTCTTTCATTTCCTTATTTAATTCTATTGTTTAAGAAGTGCAAATTGTTTGAATTCTTCTACGTTTAGCTTCCCACAAGAGGGAACCTAATTCTGAGAAGCTTAGACCTATAGAAAGATTTGTCTTCTGAAAAGAATAACAAGAGTTTCAAAGAAAGAAAAATCTTTCTTTGAGAAAGCTTATTGAAATGTATATATATATATGTATATATATAGTAGTCCTCTTATAATAAAACCATACTCTACTTATTTTGCCAAATTAGAAATTCAAGGATCAGGTGATTTTTTAACATTTAAAAAGAAAATCCAGATGGTATAAGCTGTATGAAAATCTAGCCCAAATTTTATATTCCATTAATTGTAACATATTTTGGTCTAATTTTTAATGTAGATACTCCCTGGAAAATATTGAAATTAACTGTCATGATGATTGTAATTTTCCAGAACTGGCATTTCCAAAGGCATTCATGCTATCTTCCAGAGTCCTAACTTGAAGTTAGAATCTCACTCACCATGACCACTCCAGTTGTTAATCATCCTTCCAGACAAGATATGTTGAAACTATATACTGTAGATGAAATTCCTCAATAAGTACTTTGGTGCCAATTAACAACATCTTCTTCTCTGAAGAAAGATGCACAGCCCAGCTCCATGCCAGAATTAATGCATCCTTCACTATCCAAGCACGCTGCAGCATTCCAGAGATCATAAAGGAGCATGGTCATGTTCCATCATTGCCTACTCTTTATCTTAGCTGATTTCCCACTCATCACACAGTTTCTGTGAAGTCCAGAGCTAACTGACTAGTTTCTTTCTGTACTATACAGGTATACGCAACTCATGCCATGGTTTTGGATACCTGTCATCCTGAATCTAGAGTGGGACTGAAAAATCCTGCAGGGGATGAATTTTCTTTCCCACATTTAGGAACCTGCATTAAATAAATAAATAAATAAATAAATAAATAAATCGATCAATCAATCAATCAATCTTATTTTTATACACAAAATCACAATTCCTTTTCAGAATAAACACAGAGTTGCATATAATTTTGGCATTCTTTTGAGAACTTATTAGTTTTGATGTTTATTTCTTTGGCAGTAAAATGGTCCTCATGGTGAAAACTAAATGTGAAGTTCACGAAACATTTTTTTTTATTCCATTTGGAAACCAGTCTATAAAGTAAGATGTACAACAGATTCACGTGGCGAGGTACTGGAAAGTTCATGAAAAAAAAAATAAAAATTAAAAGACATTGCTCAGCCTTGTTTATCTTCTAGATATCTTAATCTTACTAATAAATTGTTTTACAGGGTATGAAATTTATAAAAACTTCCAGTGCTTCTGTCTGTAATCTCATATATGTTTCAATAGAAATATATTTTTACAGATATTATACAGTACATTCCAAAGTGTCTTTATAATTTTTTTGGAATGTATTCTCTAGTCAGGCTGATCAGATAACACTGCTCTCTTGCACAACTTATCCCATGCTAGGAGACACCAAAAATGTTCTTTTGCACAGCATAACTGTCCATACAGTTAAATCTAACAGCCCATTTTCTTTGCATATCCAAAGGCTACCTGACAACTGTGCCAATCTCTGTGGCTGTGCTACTAAGTGATACAAGAACTGTTAGAGCTACAGTGGAAATGATACAAGGAGCTGCAACTTCCATACTAGCCGCTCCTGAAACAGAAGCTGTCTAGGTCAGTAATGTTGTAGTATAGTAGTGTCTTTCTCTGATGAGTGCTGGCAGAACAACTGCTGCAAGGAGCCCGTCTATCTATTAAGAAAATATATGATTAAAGGAAGGTTGTGCTACCTTGCAGGCAATGAGACTGTCCTCAGAGATGCAGCTAGCAAGCAGCTCCTCAAGGGATATTCTTAAGAGATATAAGATATGTGAGTTTTTGCACATCTAATGAATGATAGAAACCTAAAGTTAGCCAATGTCATATCATTTTAAGGAGGTGGTTATGTTTTCTGGAAAAAAAAAAAAAAGTAATAAAAAAAATAGTGCTGCCATTCTCATTGTTTTCCTAGACATTACTGCTTTCCCTCATAAAAATTCGTGCCTGTCTCTTGGGAACAAAAAAGACTAACAGAGTCTGAGTATGAAAAAATATTTGATTTTTCCAACCTCCATTGCAGAGATTCTATAGTAGGTAGTTTTCTGCAACAATAAAAACATGGCCTATATGATAACCAGAATAATCTATGTTTGCTTAAGCTCTTATGACTAAATATGACAGAAGGCACAGGCAACATTCATAAACCATTTTAAATCATGTGTATTTTTTTTTTTATTAACAGCTAAAAGTATTATTAGTATTGTCTTAGTGATGAATTTAGACACTCGTTAAAAACATTGTTGATGATTGTTTTCTTGGAGAAAATAAAAAACTCTGTGATATGTATAATTTTCCTTGTGCAATGAGTATGATTTGCCTTCTTTTGCCAGAAGAACAGTATAACTTTTCTTTAAATAAAGCTTTTAAATAAAGCTTCCTCTCTTGTTTATATATCTACATCTGTCTGGACATTTAGACAAAGGCATGTAAATACCAGCCAAACAAAAAAAAAATAATAATATATATATATATATATGTTTAAAAAACAAAACAAAACAAACAAACAAAAAAAACAACCAACCAACCAAACAAACAAACAAACAAAAAAAAACAGTTTGAACCTTAGGGTTCCACAAAAGCTATCAAAGTAAGATTAAAGTAAGATTAAATGAAAGAATTTAAAGAATGCAAACTGAAGTATTCATGGCAAAGTATTTACGTGATTCAGGGAAAAAAACAACCTTGAACTTGCTCAAGTTGGGCAATTTTGGAAGGTCCTTTTGCCTCAGAGAGAAATCTTTCTTTTGGTTGCAGCATGTAGACATATGGGCAAAATTGTTTCCTGTCACAGCCCATAACAGCAAACTGTTTTCCTTTCCATAATAAAATGCCCCAGGCATCCAATCTGACATTCCTTCATTCAAGGTGAATGCCCTGAAGCACAGATTTAGCTCATCTTTTTTTCCCTTGTGTCAGCTAGTATTCAACTATTCACATTAAGTAGAAAAGCTTTAAGAAAGATTTATCCATGAAATTCATATAGTTTCTTGATTAAGTTATTTTCTTACAATAGAGAGTCTTTTTATCCAAAATCTAAATCTGCAAAAAAAGTGAGAACCAAAATGTCACAGAATCGCGGAATGATTGAGGTTGGAAGGGACCTCTGGAGATCATCTAGTCCAACCTCCCTTCTCAAAGGGGGTTCCCTAGAGTACATTGCCTAGGATTTTGTCTAGATAACTTTTGAGTATTTCCAGAGAAGGAGACTCCACATCCTCTCTGGGCAACTTGTGCCACTGCTCTGTCACCCTCACAGTAAAGAGGTTTTTCCTTTTGTTCAGTTGGAATGTCTCCCATGAGCACTTTGCCCATTGGGGCAGTAGCTCTTAAGACTCACAACATTATTTTGTATATACATCTAAGCATTTTTGACAGTGCTGTCCCACATGTAAGAGTTAGATAGCCTGGATCCCTGACTTCACTGCTAGTGCTCAGTAGTTCACAAGTGTCAGAATGGGAACAGATTTGTACAAGCCAAATGTAGGCATCTGGCTATCAAATGAAAGTTTCCACAGTTCTTACCTATGGAATATATATCCAAATGTTAGCTGAGTTATGATTTTGCAAGTATCAGGGGAGTTTGAATTATAGACTGGAATATGAAATGATAAATTTTCCACGTGAATTTAAAACAAAACTCTTCAACTGTAGTGATGATTCTTAAAATTGATATTTTTTCTCTATTATTTACCATCATTCTTGGAATCACATATTCTTATACAATATGAATATGTTTGAAGGAAATTCTGGAGGTCATTTAGTTCCACCTCATCTTCAAAGCTCAGGGCAATGCCAACACAGGTTATGAAAACCTCCAAGGACAGAGAGTCCACAGCCTCCCTGGGCAATCCATGTCAGTGTTTATACGCTCATTTTGAAGCATTTGTTCATCTGTCCAGCCTGAATTTCTCTTTTTGAAATTTTTCCTTTGCATTCTTGTCCTTTGTGCACCCCTGAATCTGGTCCATTGTTCTACAGTGTTCTTTTGCCAGTGGAAGACTGAAATAGATTCTTGGTCTGAGGTATATAGTATATTCATGGATACAAAGGGAAGTGAACTCACATTGCTTAGAAAAAAAAAGTAGACTGAGGGACATTCTTACAGGCACTTTCTGTCTTAGTGGCTCTCTACTGGAATTTTATTTATTTATTTATTTATTTTTACAACCTCACAGCTCCTAGCCTCTTCACTGGATGTTTATTGCAGTTATAGGTACAAAAATTCAAGCTGCCTTTCTTAAAGATGTTTTACTTTCTTGTCCCCATTTTTTCAAAATAATTTAGTTTATGCTGAACAGACATTTATTCCCCTTTTGTTAAAACCGAGGGTTTTCTGGTAGATCGTACATACCTGTAGAAATGTACACAAAGTTATAACACCTTGAGAGAACGTAAAGAAGTCACAATAACCACAAGCAGTCAGATAGATTTGATTCCTTCTGCCAAGTGTATTGGGATATTTCCAAATAAATCACAGAATCACAGAATTTCTAGGTTGGAAGAGACCTCAAGATCATCGAGTCCAACCTCTGACCTAACACTAACAGTCCCCACTAAACCATATCCCTAAGCTCTACATCTAAACGTCTTTTGAAGACTTCCAGGGATGGTGACTCCACCACTTCCCTGGGCAGCCTCTTCCAATGCCTCACAACCCTTTCAGTGAAGAAGTTCTTCCTAATATCTAACCTAAAACTCCCCTGGCTCAACTTAAGCCCATTCCCCCTCGTCCTGTCACCAGGCATGTGGGAGAACAGACCAACCCCCACCTCGCTACAGCCTCCCTTGAGGTACCTATAGAGAGCGATAAGGTCGCCCCTGAGCCTCCTCTTCTCCAGGCTGAACAAGCCCAGCTCCCTCAGCCACTCCTCGTAGGATTTGTTCTCCAGGCCCCTCAGCAGCTTCGTTGCCCTTCTCTGCACCTGCTCAAGCACCTCGATGTCCTTCTTGTAGCGAGGGGCCCAAAACTGAACACAGTACTCGAGGTGCGGCCTCACCAGAGCTGAGTACAGGGGGACGATCACCTCCCTAGCCCTGCTGGTCACACTGTTCCTGATACAAGCCAGGATGCCGTTGGCCTTCTTGGCCACCTGAGCACACTGCTGGCTCATATTCAGCCAACTATCCACCATCACTCCCAGGTCCTTCTCTGCCTGGCAGCTCTCCAACCATTCCTCTCCCAGCCTGTAGCTCTGCTTGGGGTTATTGCGCCCCAGGTGCAGGACCCGGCACTTGGCCTTGTTGAACTTCATGCAGTTGACCTCAGCCCATCGGTGCAGCCTATCCAGATCCTCCTGCAGAGCTTTCCTACCCTCAAGCAGATCGACACACGCGCATAGCTTGGTGTCATCTGCAAACTTACTGAGGGTGCACTCAATGCCCTCGTCCAGATCATCGATGAAGATATTAAAGAGGACCGGCCCCAGCACCGAGCCCTGGGGGACGCCACTAGTGACTGGCCTCCAACTGGACTTGGCTCCATTCACCACGACTCTTTGGGCCCAGCTATCCAGCCAGTTTCTAACCCAACGAAGCGTGTGCCAGTCCAAGCCTAGGGCAGCCAGTTTCTTGAGGAGAATGCTGTGGGCGACGGTGTCAAAAGCCTTGCTGAAGTCAAGGTAGACCACATCCACGGCCTTTCCCTCATCCACCCAGCGCGTCACTTTGTCATAGAAGGAGATCAGGTTCATCAAGCAGGACCTGCCTTTCATAAACCCATGCTGACTGGGCCTGATCACCTGCTTGCCCTGCAAGTGCTGCGTGATGACTCTCAAGAGAATCTGCTCCATGAGCTTCCCTGGCACTGAGGTCAAACTGACAGGCCTGTAGTTTCCCGGGTCAGTCCTCCGGCCCTTCTTGTAGATGGGCATCACATTTGCTAGCTGCCAGTCAACTGGGACCTCCCCCGATAGCCAGGACTGCTGATAAATGATGGATAGTGGCTTGGCCAGCTCCTCTGCCAGTTCTCTCAGTACCCTTGGGTGGATCCCATCCGGCCCCATCGACTTGTGCACATCTAAGTGCCGTAGCAGGTCACCAACCAGTTCTTCATGGAGAGTGAGGGCCACATTCTGCGCTCCATCCCCTTCCACCAGCTCAGGGTACTGAGTATCCAGAGAACAACCGGTATTGCCGCTAAAGACTGAGGCAAAGAAGGCATTGAGCACCTCCACCTTTTCCTCATCTCTTGTAACTAAGTTTCCCCCCGCATCCAGTAAAGGATGGAGATTCTCCTTAGTCCTCCTTTTTGTGTTGATGTATTTATAGAAACGTTTTTTGTTATCTTTAACGGCAGTAGTCAGATTGAGCTCCAGATGAGCTTTAGCCTTCCTAATTTTGTCCCTGCACAGCCTTGCTACATCCTTAAAGTCCTCCCTAGTGGCCTGCCCACTTTTCCAAAGATTATAAACCCTCTTTTTTTCTCCTAAGATCAAGCCACAATTCTCTGTTGAGCCAGGCCGGTCTTCTTCCCCGCCAGCTCATCTTTGGGCACTTGGGGACAGACCGTTCCTGCGCCATTAAGATTTCCCTCTTGAAGAGCGCCCAGCCTTCCTGGACCCCTCTGCCCTTCAGAACTGCCTCCCAAGGGACTCCACCAACTAGTGTCCTGAGCAGCTCAAAGTCAGCCCTCCGAAAGTCCAAAACAACGGTTTTACTGGTCCCCTTCCTGGCCTCGCCAAGAATAGTGAACTCCACCATTGCGTGGTCATTCTGCCCAAGACAGCTCCCAACAATCACATCCTCCACCAGTCCTTCTCTGTTTGTGAAGAGAAGGTCTAGCGGGGCACCACCCCTGGTAGGCTCACTAACCAGCTGTGTCAGGAAGCTATCTTCCACGCTCTCCAGAAACCTCCTAGACTGCTTTCTCAGGGCTGTGTTGTGCTTCCAGGATATGTCAGGGAAGTTGAAGTCCCCCACGAGTACAAGAGCTGACGATTTTGCAACTTCTGTCAGCTGCCTGTAGAGTTCCTCATCCGTCTCCTCATCCTGGTTCGGCGGTCTATAGCAGACCCCGACCAGGACACTAGCCTTGTTGTCCCTGCCGATCCTAACCCAAAGGGACTCGACCTTGTCGTTCCCAGCCTCGAGTTCTACAACATCAAAAGACTCTCTAACATAGAGAGCCACACCACCACCCCTTCTGTGCTGCCTGTCCCTTCTAAAGAGCTTATAGCCAGGCATTGCAGCACTCCAGTCATGAGACTGGTCCCACCACGTCTCCGTGATGGCAACCAAGTTGTAGCCTGCCTGCCGCACAATGGCTTCCAGCTCCTCCTGTTTGTTACCCATGCTGCGTGCATTGGTGTAGATGCACTTCAGCTGGGCCATTGCCTTATCCTTCGGCCTTGCCATCGTTCCCCCTGGCACAGCTCCAACAATCCTAGCTTCAGCCCCATCCCCCTTCCTACCTAGTTTAAAGCCCTCTCAATGAGCCCTGCCAGCTCCTGGCCCAGGATCCTTTTTCCCCTAAAAGATAGGGACCCATCTGCGGCCATCAGGCCAGGTGCTGAGTAAAGTGCCCCATGATCAAAAAACCCAAGATTTCTGTGTTGGCACCAGCCCCGGAGCCACGTGTTTAACAGGTGGGCTTTCCGTGTCCTCTCTGAACCCCTCCCTGCCACCGTAGGGATGGATGAAAACACCACCTGCACTCCCGCTCCATCCACTAACCGACCCAGTCCCCTAAAGTCTCTTTTGATAGCCTTCAGGCTTCTCTCTTCGATGTTGTCACTGCCCGCCTGGACTATCAAAAGATGGTAATAGTCAGAGGGGCGTACCAGGTTGGGAAGCTTCCTGGCAATGTCCCTGACCCTGGCCCCAGGGAGACAGCAGACTTCCCTACGGGTAGGTCAGGCCGACAAATAGGGCCCTCTGTTCCCCTAAGAAGAGAGTCTCCAACAACAATAACCCTCCTGTCTTTCCTGGTGGAGTCAGTCCTGAGGCGTGGAGTCGACCTCCTCGCCCTAGGCATCCTGCTGGGAACACTTGCTACCTCTTCCTCACGCACCGGCCTCTCAATCTCTAGGGCCTCAAACCTGTTGTGTAAGGGCACCTGGGAAGGTGGGGCCAGAAGGGGAGGGCGTCGCCTGCGATGTCAAGCAGGGACCTGTTTCCATTCCTCCTCAGCTCCCAGATCCCCTCCCTCTGCCCGACGGGGACAGGGCAGGGGGTCTACCCCTATTTGAGGAGTCTCACCTTGGTACCTCACCTTGAGGCCCTGCAGGGAGTTACTCCAGAAGTCTATCTCTCGCTCACACTCCCTGATGGCCCTCAACCTCTCCACCTCCTCCTTGAGCTCCGCCACCATGCGGACCAGGTCATCCACCTGCTCGCACCTCACGCACGCAGTTTCTCTGCCTCCCGCCGACGGCAGCAACAGGCTGACACTCCTTGCATCCGGTGACCTGAACTGCGGCATTTTTTAACGGGTAGTCGGTCTGGGTGTGTACCGACTTTCTGGAGAGCGCGCCGTGCCTGGTGGCGACCATTATCACCTAGCTAGCAGCTGTTGTTAAGGAGGTGTTGTTTGTGTGTAGGGGGAGCGCTCTGCCCTTTCTGCGCGCCCTGCCTGCACGAACTGCTGCGCTAACTGCCGCGTCACTCCCTTCTGACACACCACGCCCTGTTTGCCCGCCCTGTTCGCCGCGCTCCTGGTCGCTCGCGCTCCCTAAATGTAATAAAATTACATTTATTGTCAAACTACTGTGCTACCTAGAATAAATGATTCCAATATACATTTTGTTCCCTAGCCTAAAATTTGTTCCTTCACTCTGTCTCTTTTTGACGGAGACAACTCTCACCTCTCCCGGATTCAACATGGGAACCAAATTCACAGCCTAGGTCTAAAGACAACTTTTGCACTTGGACGCCTTTTTTTTCTGACCTATGATTCTTCTTTTTAGATTGCCTTTTTTTTTTTTTTAATAAAGGCAAAAAAAAAAAAAAAAAAAAGAAAGAAAATGTTAGTATCATTTTTATGAGTTTCTCAGTCTCTAAATTCATACTTATACTAGGAATTGAGTTGAGTCCAGCAATAGTAAAATTCAATTACAAAAATGTTATTATGTCATAACTATAAAACTGTAAAAGTAACAATTTATAATGGAAATATTACCACCATCTCAGTTATTGCCATTATTGGTATTATAAATAATGTTATTTATTTTTCTTTTATTTATTTATTTATTTTCTGCAAAACAACTTTTATCTGCTCTTTCTAATTTAGAAATACCTGGATAGCTACAGGAATTCATGTGCACTGTGGTCATTAAGGTAGTTATTTTCAGGAAGCATGATAGGCCCTTTAGGCTAATTTTCATATAGAAGGTCTGTACAATTATGAAGTTTCTGATCTTCTTATATTGAAGATAACATGGAGGCTTCACTGGTTTTCATGATTTCATAGAATCATAAAATATCCCAAATTGGAAGAGATCCACAAGGATCATTGAGTCCAACTCCTGGCTCCACAAAGGGCCACCTAAAAATTAAACCGTATATCTGAGAACATTTCCCAATGCCTATTTGTAGTCCTAAAAAGAGTTTAGTTTAGGCTAATTTACAGACTCCATTATCTCCATACTACTGCAGCTGTGTTATTATCCATTAATGTCTGCTTACTTTTAAGTTATATTTGCTCCTGTACGTACATGTATTTCATAATATGACCAAGGTTAGGAGAGAAAAAGGGTGTATGCAACACGTTTTTCTGTATCCAGGGTGCTGAAGCCTGTATAACCAAGCTCCATCAACTTACTTTCCAGAAAGAGCAGAAATTGCAAGTTATAGTGACTCAGTTTCCAAGGCTCTAGCTCTGTTAAGGATTACTGAACACCTATATTTCTGTCCAGTGCCTACAAAACTATTTAATTTTCATAAAATGAGAACTAAGATACACTGATGCACCTTAGTATAAGGTACATAATATATATCATTGTATATCTGCTTCTCCTAGACATAGGGACTGGGAATTTAAACAATCTTTATAGTGATTAAAATGACCACTTAATGCAAAAGTATGCTATTGTGGTTTACAATATAAGAGCAAAGAGATACAGGATATAATGTCCTCTTTCTCCTTTAGTGGAGGGACATCATGTTCTGTATTTTTATTATTTTTTTAGGGAATTTCCAAATCATAGGAAAGAGCTATTCAACACAAAACAGTGCTGCCAAATACTATTTTCTCTTAATTGTCCAAGTGCTTATTGCAAGATAAAGGTTTCCCAGTTTCTGAGGGAGCTCACTAGTATCATTTGATAATTTGATATTTTGTCAGTGAGCTTCATTTTCTTGTGTCCCTTGAATAAAAGACCTCGTGAACATCAGTGGATGCTTTATATGTAACAACTGGCTATGCAGAAAGTACCCTCAGCAACAGGTTTTAATCTGTCTTGAGGTGAACTGTTTTCAGCCTCACTGTTCACACTGTTTCATTTTGCACAAAGAAAAATTACTCACTGAAAAAAACTGAAAAGATTTTTTTCTGTCCTGTTTGCTAGATCACAGCTGAGTGGCAATATATTTCAGTATTGGTTTGTGCTGCAGAAGTCCTAGTGTTCAGTGTTTTCTGTGAAAAAGACATCTGGGTTAAAAAATCTATGGAAGTGGTTGAATAATTGTCTCATAACTTTCTCTACTTGTTAATTCTTTAATATTTTTTTGGCACTCCGTTCTCTTCTCATTTTACAATTCCTAGGTTCTGTTCCATAATGATCCCCATTCTTATGTTTTACAAAACTCACAGATTTAGAATTAATTCTTCATTCAGCTTTAGACTTTTATGGAAATTCTAGCTTACTTGTAGCAAAGGTTATTTTCAATCCTTCCTGTATGTGCACATAAAAGTAATAACACTTATGAATTCCAAATGACAAAAATAAGTAGGGAAATGTCTCCTGCACCTCATTTTTTTTATTAATTTTAGTATTTTTTTTTTTTTTATTAATTTTATTAATTTTAGTTCCTTGGGATTACATATTGATTCTGAACACTTGCAACCGGTAAGGTGCTGACTAAGGTGTCTTGTTTGAGATTTTTTGTGTTATTTTCTTTATTTTATTTGATTGCATTTTTTCCATAGGTGATATTTTCTCTTTTTGCTATGGAAACTGTAAGTTTCTGTTTGAGTGCTTAATAGCCTAATAGTTGGAGGGGAAGGAGTACCTCTGGGATTATCTGTGTTTGCAAACAACCTATTTATAATTCTCATCTGCATTTATTTTAACGTGTGTTCCAGAATGCTGACAATATTTGGACTATTCATTCCCAGGTAGAATATACTACTGTTTATTGTGAATAGCTATGTTTACCTTTTACTTATTTTCTGCAGTTTCTGAAAGATTTTATTGTTCTTTTGACAATGTTGATGAATTAATTCACACTGTTGCATGGTTCTGTGACTCCCATACTGCAAACTCCATAAGACATTGACTTAATGACCAACACAAGTACAGTGTTAAACTATATCTTTACAAACATATTGAAACTTGAAAGTAGAGAAAACAGTTTATTTAATCTTACAATAAATTTTGCAAAATAGAATAGCTTAGATTATCATACTTTAACCTTTTTTTTTTTTTTCAATTTATAAAAGACTGAAACACAGTTGACAATGATATGGACACAGAAATACTATTTGCTATGTTTTATTTTCTACAATTTTGGATAATATTAGCATGCAAGTAATTGAATAAAAATACTTGTATATATGACTTATTTTGAAATAAGAATTTTACCAGCAATAGATTAAAATCTTGCCATGAAAACTTAGATGAAACATGACAAAAAAAAAAAATAATAAAATAAAATAAAAAATTTTTAACCTGAAAAAATATTCATCCTGTTATCTTTTACATATTCCATTAATAGTATATTGTAATGGTCTCTGAAAGATATTTTAATATATTTTAAACTGTTTTTATATTGTTAAATCATTTGTTTTCCCTTGAGATTGGTAATATGAGCAAGGCATGAATAATTAAGAATGCTGGATTGCTTGCAGGAGAATCTTCTATTTACACAGGCTAGCCCATACTGCTCAACGCTCTGATGAAACCCATCTGACTATGTAGTTATGTCTGATACCACATGGCACATACTGCATGCATGGATGTAGATTTCTATGAGGCCAAAAGTTTTCCTTCAATTTAACTAACCAGATGAATGCATATTTTACACCACATCTGGTCAGTCTTGTGCTTCCTAAATACAAGCATTTGTAAAAGTATGCACACATTTCTTTACTGTTATCTTAGTGTTGCATGCTAAATATTAACAAAGAGAATGGTTAATATGCAGACTGATATTTTTTAAGGCATATTTTAATTTTAAAGAGCTATCTGGATGTAATTCATGTAATAATGACCACCTAGAAGGGAATCTAAGTTTCTGAGGCATCTCACTCCAGTGAGATCTCGGCAGCCACCCGAAGGCAGTTGTACATCTCCTGTGGCAGGTCAGCCCGAGTGAGATTGTTTCCATCCAGGCGCAAATGTGTGATCTTGGAATAGGTCAATGGTCCAACAACCTTACAGAAACTGCTCAGTGGGAACTCTGAAACAAAGGGGACACAAGTAAGAGAAAGCACAAATAATTAAGACAAATGAGATAAAAATATTATTTTTCTGCCTTTTCTTTTTAACTTAGAAATTGTGAGTTCTATTTTTTATTTTTATTTATTTTATTTTATTTTATTTCAATATTTTGTGTGTCTCTGCTGATACCATTCTACTTGAGCTTACTGGGACTTCAGGGGGTTTTGTCAGAGAGCTTCTTCACATTAATCGAGAAGTTCAGAATTTAAAGATTGGGTATTACAAGTGCTGTGTGCTTGCAGCATCTATTTAATTTTTAAGTCTTCAGATTTTATTTAGAGGCTCAATTTGGCATTTAAAAAGGAAAGAAAGAAAGAAAGAAAGAAAGAAAGAAAGAAAGAAAGAAAGAAAGAAAGAAAGGAAGGAAGGAAGGAAGGAAGGAAGGAAGGAAGGAAGGAAGGAAGGAAGGAAGGAAGGAAGGAAGGAAGGAAGGAAGGAAGGAAGGAAGGAAGGAAGGAAGGAAGGAAAGAAGGAAGGAAGGAAGGAAGGAAGGAAGGAAGGAAGGAAGGAAGGAAGGAAGGAAGGAAGGAAGGAAGAGAAAGAAAGAAAGAAAGAAAGAAAGAAAGAAAGAAAGAAAGAAAGAAAGAAAGAAAGAAAGAAAGAAAGAAAGAAAGAAAGAAAAAGAAAGAAGGAAAGAAAAAGAAAGAAGGAAAGAAAGAAGGAAAGAAGGAAAGAAGGAAAGAAAGAAGGAAAGAAAGAAGGAAAGAAAGAAAGAAAGAAAGAAAGAAAGAAAGAAAGAAAGAAAGAAAGAAAGAAAGAAAGAAAGAAAGAAAGAAAGGAAGGAAGGAAGGAAGGAAGGAAGGAAGGAAGGAAGGAAGGAAGGAAGGAAGGAAGGAAGGAAGGAAGGAAGGAAGGAAGGAAGGAAAGAAGGAAGGAAGGAAGGAAGGAAGGAAGAGAAAGAAAGAAAGAAAGAAAGAAAGAAAGAAAGAAAGAAAGAAAGAAAGAAAGAAAGAAAGAAAGAAAGAAAGAAAGAAAGAAAGAAGGAAAGAAAAAGAAAGAAGGAAAGAAAGAAGGAAAGAAGGAAAGAAGGAAAGAAGGAAAGAAGGAAAGAAGGAAAGAAGGAAAGAAAGAAGGAAAGAAAGAAGGAAAGAAGGAAAGAAAGAAGGAAAGAAAGAAAGAAAGAAAGAAAGAAAGAAAGAAAGAAAGAAAGAAAGAAAGAAAGAAAGAAAGAAAGAAAGAAAGAAAGAAAGAAAGAAAGAAAGAAAGAAAGAAAGAAAGAAAGAAAGAAAAGGAAAGAAAAGGAAAGAAGGGATAAGTTTCTGGAAAAGTTGTACATAATATAATCTTATTCGTATGAAGAGGCAGTCCCCTGAGTATGTTTGTAAAATATTATTTTTGGAATGTTTCATTTTGATTTACTAGTTTTAAAATGAAATTTGGGCTGGGGACATTTAAATTGTATAACTGAACCTTTCCAGAAAAGCAGGACTGCAAGGTAAATATAAAAGTAAAAAAAAAAAAAAGTAAAAAAAAGTAAAAATATTTATATTTATTGCAGTTCACATATCATGCTATGTATAGCTTCCATCCAACTGAAATATGGCAGGCTTTGAGTGGAAATTGTATGTTATGAGCAGTATTAACTGTAAGCAGAAAAAAAATGCATGAAACAGAAATTCTGTGCTCGGTATACATAAATTCATATGCATGAATTGTATACCTCAGTCATTCAGAAAAGATTTGTCCTCAGGAGAGAATCTCCTGATTAACCTAATGTCCACTGTACACAGTGTCCATTGTGTAACTCTGCAAAGATAGTTTTTCATTCTTCTCCCAGTTCCCTTTGATTCAGACACTGTCACCACTCAAGAACCAATCTGAGAGACTTGATCTTCTTAAGTTTTTTGTCAGTGATTAAACGTTATTAAATGCTTTTGTGGCACAGAGGATCAGCTCTCATAATTTCTGAGAAATCAAGGTAGGATTCTCAAAATCAAAAACGCTTTTGACTACAGGTCATAGGTCATTCATGGGTTTTTGAAAATACCACGATATATCCTTTCTGCATGACTATTTATCTCATTTAAGAAAACAAGATGACCTACATTCAGTTGTAGTAATAATGGAAGAGGAAGTGGATATCTTTCATATCTCTACTTTAAACTCAATTGGATTTTTCCAGAACTGACATTACAATAATCTTCTATAATTGATGAAATATTTATTGTGTAAACTAGGTATAAGTGTACACCCATCTCTAAAGGCAGATCTTTAAAGAATGACAGTGTAGTTAATTTGTTACAGACAGGGAGATGATGTCAAAGAAAGGGTAAATATTTGCATATCTTTCACAAAGTAAGGAATATTATGTGGAGATTGAGGAAATGTATTTCAAGTGTTAGATCTTGATCACCAAGATTTTTTAGACTAAACAAAAACAACAAAAACAAAAATCCTTTAATTTTGAATATTTTACAATCTTGTTCTGAAAGGGTGAAATAAAAAAGGCATCCTTAATGGAACAAGTATCGGGCAGTCCAAATTGGAATATTGTACAATATTAAACTTGTAGACCAATTCTAATACTTTACCAGTTAATGTACCCACTGAAGTGAACTGATGATTCTCATGGGATAGGGTCACGCAATCTAAGAAAAAGTTACAGGATTGGATCTGTATGGATTTTGTTGTATGAAAACAAGTTTGCTTGGCCTACAGCCTCAACCATTTATTATCTAGGCCAAGGTCTCTGGAGATTGTTTGGGTAAAATTTGTAAAGTGGTAAAAAAACATGAATTTTAATATATATGTTTTTCGTTTTCTAGTCTTTAATGGAAAATAAAATGACACAGTAAGTATAATTTTATTGAAGACCATATATATATATAAGTTTTCAAAATTTACTTTGTTTACCATATTGTTACTTTTGAGCACAAGTTCATATGTAAATGTTGTGCACGTAAGCAAGTTTATTAATGTTATCAAAATACCCAGCTGTGAAGATTGTTTATGAGATTGAGACAACTTTGCAAGTAGATTCAGATTTAGTCTTCACAGAAGTCAAAGGAACTCTGTCATGGACTTCAGTGGTATTTGGTTCCATTTCTTGGTGTAAAGTGCATGTATTTGGGAATTAATTTATTATGCAGTTCATATAATTGTCATTTGTAAGAAGCATATTAAAAATATCTGTTTTCTAATTGTATCTGTATTAGCAGAAAATTAGATAAGTGTTTCTTGGAAGTGCACCCAATGTGTTCTATATGTTCTGTATGGAAACTGCAATCTGTGAAGCTGAAGCAGGTAAGACATTACTAGTTTACTTCCTCCTTTATTGAAGTGATTCATGTTTCAGATGTTCCTGTTCAAATATCTTTCTGAATAAATAGTATTAAGGTTTAGAGGTAAAGAACATTAAATTCTGCTATTAGTATGATATTCATATTTTCCCTACTCAGAATTTCTGCATGAGTCAGACAAAGAGATAGTTACAAGGATTGGGTAAAAATTGGATTTTCACCTGAACAGTTATTTTCTCACTAAATGTGTCTGTTCCCAGAAGAAATTCTGTTGTTTTAACAATATTTAAATAAGAAATATCTAGAGAGAGAAAAAAATATAAAAAAGTCAGGAGAAGGTTTTGCCCTCTGCTCTCGTATACCCATAGAGAAAAATAGGACCATAGAAATATTTAAGATTTTTAGACAGAATTTATTTTGACTATATGCTAGGCAAGAGTATATCCCTTGCACATCAGGACTACAAGCAGCCTTAAGCTGAGGAAGATTAATAGTGTTAAGATTTTTTGTTCAGGTGTGCAATACAGCAAAGATTAATGGGATCAGCAGTCCTAGTCACCTTTGCTGGTCTGTGGTCCCATAGTAACTGTATCTGAGTCATTACTGTACAAGCCACTATAAAAAAAAAAAAAAAAAAAAAAAAAAACATTTTGGGATTGCTAAAGTATTTCAGATAAAATACCACGAAGTATCTCTACAACTAACTGTGTTTAGAGTAATTAAAATTATGGTACAGCTACTGATCCAGCAGAATATTTTGTCTCCTGACTGTCCCTTTGAACATTTTCAAGTTTCCCCTTGTAATACTCTATTCATATGATATCTTCTTGCTAGGAATTTATGTGGAAGCCACTGTTTCCTTAATCCTTCATAAGTGAAATATGGAGAAGTCCATCTGTGGACCCTCTTCACTGATCCTCATTGATTTCTATAACTACAAAGTGTATTTTCGCCTTGAGCAATCTACATGTATAATAATAAATATTACAAATATGTATTTAATCCCAATGCAATCCTAAGGCATGGGAGTAAACCAATGTTGTCATTAATCAGGAAACTCCACCCTGAAATTATTTAAAAAGACATACTAAAAAAGAAGATTCAATCTTATCCATTCTGGGTTTGAGGTATGAAGAGAGCAAAGACACTGGTCTTATGTTCGCTTGGAGATCCAACTAGCACATAACATCATTACATCATTACACTTAAACTGAAAAGCTGAGCAAAACCTAGCACATAAATAGTATCTCCTTAAAAAGAAATGATTATTGCTTGTCCCACGTTGATTATTAGCATATTAGGGAACACAATGTCGTTTCTGTGAAATTAGATAGTCAAGGAAATCTATTATGAAAATCTACTACATTTCTTTTTCAGGCAAAAGAGTAAATCAGAGCTCTCTTGCATTAGTCCATATGGTAGCAATGAAAGTGCAGCAGTAGCCTGTCCTACTCCTTACACTGTCACCCTCTCCTGCTGACTAGCATTTTGGAAATACAGCTCTCATTGAAAAGTATATTGCTGTCACAGTTGTTTAGAAGTCCTTGGAAACATGAATGGAAAACGAAGTTGGTACCTGGGTATCTTGCAGAAGGCTCAGAAAAGCCATTCTAATCAGTTAAAAATGCCTCATTTATCTTAGGATAAATTAAATATCAACAGCTTTTTTAGGAAAGAGTATCTGACAGAGTTCTACAGGTTGCTGTATGTAGTACCTCATGTGGGAAGCATTAATTCATTTTTTTTTCCCTCTTCAAAACAAGGAAATGAAAGAAAATGAGATATAGGGAAAAAAAAAAATCATAATATTGGGGAACATGTGAAACAGTAAATAACAAACAAAAGGTCTTGCCTTCTCCCCGGTAAGATCTCCATTAAAATATTTTGCTGCAAAGGCTAAGTCTGTATTGAGTAAGGAAAAAAATGTTTCTTAGCTAACTGGTATCCTAGACCCCTGATGGATACAGATAAGAAGATGAGGATTTTATGGTTTATAGTTTATGCTAGCTAGCAGGATGATGTAAGTCTTCCAGCAGAAATGCTGTATTTGACCTTACTACCTCTACATGAGAGGACACTGCTGACAGAGATCCAGCTGGAGAGCTTCTAACATGAAGGTGGGGTTGGCCCAGCTTTATAGTATCTCCTTCCCATCCTAGGATTAGGACAACCTTCTAAAAGCTCTGTCTCAGTAGAAATCTCCATGATCTCGTACAAGGTGTGGCTGTTATTGATTTTAGAAGGAACTGTTTTAAAATCATGCTTGAATGGAGACAAACTTGACACCTAATCATATGATGTGGAAAATGAGAATTAAAAACAGAAAGCAACAGGATCAGGATCTGCTAGGTGGAAGGGCAGGAAATGGGAGAAAAAAAAAAAAAATAATATATATATATGTATGTATGTATGTATATATATAAGCTGTTTCATTGTCTTTTTCATTATGCCTTGTGCCTAGTATCACAAGTGTTTATACTAGTATTTATTGTACTCTTGTTCTCTCCTCTCCTCCAGCACTTTCACTGACACTCTTCTGAAAGGTTGCACATACTGTAGTTTGATTCTCAGCTTTTTTTTTTTTTTGACTTACTAATTATGACTATCCTCCACACTGATTAAATTTTTCCCAGAGTTTTGTTTGTTTGTTTATTTTCTAAATTGTATATGTGCACTCCATTGACTTTGATAGAGGTGCTTCAGTGTACCTGAGATGAGTATTTGGCAAATAATAACCATATATGTATGAAAATAGAATATTGTATCTTTAAGATTAATTTGCATAGCTAAATGTCTGTCTTGTAATATCAATGCAAGCAACAGTAAGAAAAATGATAGCCAGTACCATTTATTTAAACTGGTTGAACTACACTTCCAGATACTTGCATCAACCATTAGTGTCTAGATAGTGGTAAACAGAAATGAAAATATGCAAATTTAACTCACTGTTAATTTTGTTGACTTGGAGGTAGAAGTTTTCAAGATTCTCACTGACAGTTGGAATGCTCTTCAGCTGATTGAAGGAGAGATCCAACTCAACCAGTGATGTGATATTGAAGACGTTGCCTGGTATTCCAGAATCTGTTAATTTATTGTGGGATAAACGTAAATATTGCAGGGTTTTAAAACCTTGGAAATACTCATCAGGAATGTTGGAGATCTGGTTATTGTCAAAATACAGCATAAGCAAGGAGTGAGGCAGTCCTGTTGGTAGCTTTGTGAGTCGATTGAAGCTTAAGTCAAGATACAAAAGAGAATTCAGGCCTTTAAATGCCCCAGAAATAGAATCTGCTTTCAGCTGGTTGTTCTGGAGGTGAATGACAGTCAGATTTGCCAGCCCCTCAAGTGCACCGGGATTAACTTTTGTGATCTTGTTGTGACTTAATTGCAGGTCATCCAGAGTTTTTGGGAGTGGTCCAACAGCTTCAGTCAAATTGTTGTAATTAATGTGAAGTTTCTTCAGATGCTTTAGTTTAGAGAAGACTCTTCCCTTAATTTTTGAATTTTCCAAATGGTTGTGATCTAGGATAAGCCATTGTAGGTCTGTTACATTATCAAATGTATTTTCTTCAATGCCCTCAATCATATTGTTTCGAAGATAAAGGTATTTTATTCCACTTGGTACAATTGGAATGGTTTTCAGTTTAAGATTGTCACAATACATTGCAGTAGGGTAGCTTAAAGGACAATTACATTCTGGGGCACAGACTGCTGAGGATGGCCCAAAAGGATCATAACCATAATCATCTGCAGGACCATAGTCATACTGGCAAAAAATGCCACTAATCAATACCAGAAAAATGTGCAGTGAGTTTAAAGTCATCTTTTCAATGTGTCTTGTCCCTGTATAGTGAAGGGGGATAAAAAAGTTACAATTCTGTTTTTTTTTTTTTGTTTGTTTGTTTGTTTTTTAATCAATATTTTGAAATTTTAGCACACAAAGACTATGATTCAAAGCTAATCAATTCAGGCTTCCCATATAAAGCTATTAAATAATAAAAATATATTCCTTTGTTAGTAATGCACAGTTGCTATTACAAATTTACAGTCCCTGTTTTGTTACAAACTGCTTTGTAGTGTGAAACTGCAGGTTATTCTGCTGTTGCAAATAACACATTTTTAAAGTCATACTGCAGCCATTCATCAAGTTACAATAAGGATGATAATGTCCAAGTTTTCTAAACTTGGCACAGAAGAGTTTCCAATTTTGCTGAAGGCCATGTTCAGAGATAGTTTTTCCATGTAAATTCTATCAAGCTTTCATTGCTATTACTAATATGTTAGAATTCCTCATTTTTAAATAACATGATGTTTTCAATTAAGTTCAAAAAGGTCAGAAAAGTTACAAACTGAGAGGGATGGTCTACTATATAATTTGTTGTTAAATTCCAGTAGCTTGAAATATTTTATTCTCCCATTTCCTCTAAAGAAAGGTAGGAAGTTCCACCAAGTTTCATATTCAGATAAACAAACTCATGGAAACATAGTGCATGTTCTCCTGGACCTGTCAACCAGTACTACATATAGTACTACATATGGTGCATGAGTATAATCTCTCTGTCTAACAGGGGTCTACAGTGGATCTGAAATGACTGCACTTCAGATAGTGCAAGTGTCCTTGCAAAGTTGATATATAACAATGAATGTGATAATTACATTGCGTTACCATTCTAAATAAATCAATTAATAAAGTACTTGCTTTGCACAGTTGGCCTTCTAGATCACATATAGCTAAAGGATGTTTTAGTGTCTTTGGGTATGTTTTATTGTGATACAATATACATGATCTCACCTTACATTTTAAAGGCATACTTCATAAGATATTAATTTATTATTATATCACAATCTTCATAGATTAATATCTTGATAATATTTCTTACTACCTACATGGATTCTGTGTTGTAAAGTCAGTGAACTAATTTTGATTTTCACTGGTGAAAGTGTACTCAACTACACTAAAGAGTGAGACAATTAAGAAAATCCTTAGAAAAATCATGCTCTCAAGTAATTTGAGACAGCACGTACAGCCTTTAAACTGACCGCTATGCATTGATCTCAGATCTAGGCAGTCTTCCAGAAAAGTCAGCCTTGCTATTGGCACTGTTTCATGTAACACAGAATACCTAAAGTTGAAATGCAGGGTCATTGCTAGAAAGTCTTTAATAAATTGGCTTGCTTTTATTAACTTGATAAAATCCACATAATTGCTCAACTAAAGTAACTCTAAGCAGGGCCTATTGATCTGGTGCAGAAAAAGGATTTATTTATTTTTTTTAAATTTAGTCAACCATCCCAAAAGCCCCTCTGCTGGATATTAAGCTGGATATTAAGTCTTCTGGATGAATAGGAGTATTGCATATCTTTTTCCATGGTGTTGGTTTCATCACATTTACCTAATTACAAAGTATTGCATAGAGAATCAATCAAATGTGAATTGTCAGTGTAATTTTCTTTGTTCTTTATTACTGCATGGGAACATGAAAACTTGATCTTCAGTCCCCTGCTGGTATAAGTAAGTACAGCTCCTCTGAAAGAAAAGTTACATTGACAAAATTCACCTCAAAATCTGGTCATATTTAGGTACTAAACATTAAGGACAGGAGACTAACTGCTTCTGTTCTCAAAATATAAAATACTGTAGAGAACTTCTTGGACTACGTTCTTTGGCTTTACAATGACATTTTTATACGTCCTCATTATTTTATAGTCTTACTGATAAAGTAGGGTAAACTTCCTATTTTAAATTCAAATTCTATTGCTCCTGTATTTATAAATTATACTCATAATTCTTGATTTATTACTGAGGCTGACACAGTATTATATGTAGTCATTATATAGGCTGACATAGTTATTTTAAAGAGTATACAATGTTTAACTGCTTCACAAAACCCTGGAAGTAATTTGGAGTTAGACAGCAATTTTTTTTTTTTTTGAATGATTTTATCAAAAAAATTAAAATTAGATGCCAATTCCTTATTGCAAAGCCATAAGTGTATGTGTCTGACATAAAATAGCACAGTAAAGTAAATATTTAGTGTAGTTAATTTATTTTATTTATTTATTTATTTTAATTCATGGTTCTAAATGTTTCTCTGTCAGAAATGTAAGATGTAAATGGATCATGTACACATACTTGGTTGTTACACTGAACTATATGAATTCAAAAGATAACATCAGAATATGTTCTTAGATGTTTATCTTATAAATATAAGCATTCTTGAATGGATTGCTTGTGTTTGTTCTACTCAGTTATGTTATAAAATACCTGTGAAAACATTTATGAAGTTGCTCAGGTGACATGCCAAAACATACTAAATGACAAATCCACAAATTTGGAAAAATGCTTACTACAGTAGAGTAGACAAACTATTTAAATTATTTTGGAACCTATACTGCCTTATTTCTAAAGTTGTTGTGAAATAAAATAAATATAAATTTATGATCCCACTATAATTAATATACCTTAATTCTGCAGCATAATGTTTTACACAATTTGCATAAGAGGTATCATTAATAAGCTTCAATAGGATATTTCAAATATGTCTTAAAATTAACTAAATTATTCAAAGTATCTATGATTTTCCTCTTGTTGTTTACTTGATTAAATATTTCACTGTCTGGATGCCTTGTCTTTTTGTGAAATGAAGCAAAATGATTTAACAAACGGAGTGCTATGGAGCTATTACTAATAGACTATGAATGAATAAGTAAGGAATGAATAGTCTTTAAAAATATATTTCTACTGTACATCAATTCTTCTTTTGAAGTAAAACAAAACAGACTTGAAATGAGAGCAAGATTTATGCACAAAACATGTGAGGTCGTTTTAGGGAAACTAAAAAAGTAAATGTACTAAACAACTGTTGATTTGTGTTCAATTTACAAATTGGCAAACTTATCCTGACATGTTTTCACATTCATATTACAACTACATTTAAATAGCTGAACATTACAGTTAAAACATGCAGAAACACTTACCTTACTGCCTTGAAGCTGCTTTCGTTAATTCCCAGAGCAGATGCAATAAGGGACTGTATCAACCAATATATGCTGTAAACAGTGTCAGGAGGTAAAAGTCTGCCAGATCCTCTGTGTTACAGGAGGAGAAAAAAAAAAAAAAAAAAAAAAAAAAAAAGCCCTAGTCACGCTGTTCTCTGAAGCTGCTATGTCATCATGGTGATCTTGTGGTGTGGCATGTACAAAAATGCAGCTCTCTAATGAAGTGCAGGTGGATACCATATTTTGTACAAGGACAACCCATCTGCTCTTCCTGTGGGATGAGAGAATGATAAGTGTTCAGAAATCTGAAAAAGTTTAGACCACTAGCCACAGCCTTATACAAAGATTTTTATTTTTTTTTGAAGGAAAATATTTTCCTTTATAAAACAAATTTTAAACAGACTTTTGTTTCCCAACTTATTTTATGCTGCTAGACATGAGTTAACAAATAGCTCTAAGACCTCTGTGCTGCTGTATTTCTTTAGCCAAGTGACTCATTCCTTTGTTTTTATTTTATTTTGTTTTATTTTTGTAATATGTGTACAATAAAACATCCTTAATACAACTTTTAGCTTAAGGACTAGATTAAAAGATGTAAAAATTATCTTTAAATTACAACCTTTTGCTCAGCATTAAATAATGAGTTCAAAGTTTGTTCTACAAAGCTTAGGAATTTACATGGTCTCTAACTTTTCTTTGGTGTCTAAATGCATGTCTGTTTAGTACAAACACATCCGAGGAATATTTTTTTTCAGCAGTTACTGTAAACTTTATACATTTGTTCATTTTTACACTTACGACTTTCTTCTGCTTTTCAGAATCTGGAACTACTCAGCTTTACATTGTCTGTTTCTTATTCCGTGGATGTAGTTCAAGAATGCATCTTACAGCTTGGAGGAGAATGTTATTTTCACTGGGAAATGCCAAGAAAATAATGCACTAAGACAGTAACTGTTTAAAATGGATCCTAATATTTCTGTGAGAACTTTCCCTTATCTCTAATTGGTGGATATCTTCTCTTTTTATGGGATGCAAGCTCTGTTCTAAAGTTGGATGGAAACAAATGTGCATATAGAACGCACATACATTTTAAAGAACCTTGGGTGTTTAATTACATATAGCTGTAATTATCAATTTTGTTGGTGGTAGTGGTTTGTTTGTTTTTTTTTTTGCTATCTGTTATCACCTGTATGGAGTAAATTACTTTTCCATAACTTTTTGTAATCCATTCCTTTTACTAAATTTAGTTTTGTCTTAAGTCACATGATAATGCAGTGAATGAAACCAGTTACTTCTGTAGAAAGTCATGGTACGGTATTTATCTAGGCTGGAGAACCCTAGCAGTGTCTTGCAGCAGAGAAGCCTGGATGGGGCTTCCACTGCGATCTGATGATGATGTATCTAGGCCACCATGCTTGTGGGGGTCACTGGTAGCAGGGAAAGATTGGCCATAATTCAGTGTCCTTCACAGAGAATGGGAAAAAACACCACATAGTTACAGCCCCCTGGGCTACAATTCCTGTTTCTGCCATAACAAAATTGGCATACAAACTTACGCAAGACAGTGTAGTAAGTACCAGTTCAGTTCTGAGGGAGTAAATTTTACTCTTTTGATGTTCTGATGTCATGCTGGTCACTGTGGCATGGGAGATCCATTTATATATTAAGAAACAGAGGCTGAAGACAGATCATAGCTACCCTGAATGATGTAAATCACCTAAATGGTTAATAGAATGTGAAAACTCCTCCCATTTAAAGCCATGGGATTGCCATAGTAAACTAAGCTAAGTAGGTGAAATGTGCATGGGATCAGGACTGGAAATGTAAAAGTGGACAAAGCTGTTGTTGTCCTGTGCATGGACAAATGGAGACCAGATGGAGTTTCTCATACACGGTATGATACTTATCTGAAAATAACTTCGTTAGTTTCAGTTGACCAGAGAAAACCTAAACTGTAGCCTTGACTGCAAATGGAACAATAAACAGGAGTATTGAGAAAATGATCTATCTGGAATAAAGAAAACATTCTGAGTACAGAAAGGGATGCATTGGAGTGTCTGGGGAATTGCTCTGGGGAAGAAGGTACAACAAACTGAGCAATGGTGAATAACATTTGTAAAGACAATTTAAAAATACACAGGAAAGGTACTGGATGTATTTTCTTTGATCAAAAACATATTTTGGAAGAAAAGCTCATTATAAAAAGTTAACAGATATTTTGATCTTTCAGTAATAGATATGGTTTTACTTCTGCAGTACAAACAGAATTGTACATTGGGTAGATATGTCGTTGTATGTTACATGTTAGTGTGGGCTCAACATGTTTTTGGCAAAGTTATATTTACGTACCAGTAGTTTATTACACTGATTTATGTAGGTCCAGTCTAAATCATTGGTGTCATACTATAAACAGAAACACAAAACATGCATATCTTTCATATCTGGTAGAAAAATCTTATTAAACAAACGTGATGATATTTTACAGTTAACATATGGTAAGATCTTAGGTCACATAAAGTTCAGATGAGATTTTTTTCATTCATATAATTCCCTTCTTGCTGACTGATTTAAATTAGCTATATAAATTGCACAGTCAAAATGAATCACATGCCAAGAATAAGGTATAAAATAATAGAATTTTCCTTTTATTCAATAAGATTTTTGCCTTCTCTCTATTCTGTGATTGAATGCTGTTCCTTCAACATCATTTTATATGCTTTCTTAATCCTTCTGCTCTAACTCAGGAAGCACACACCTCATAAACTTATGCTTAGGGGAGCAGGTAGGGACTAAAGTACAGCTGGTAGAGGTATGGTTTCTTCTGCAACAAAGGATGGGAAAATGGGTGGGTCATTTCTTCTTTCTGGGCCTTTGTTTTGTTTTTTTTTTTCCCTACAGCTTTCAGAAGTTGTTAAACTGAATGTGAGTATAGTCTAGCTAATTTCCAATTAATTCACAAAATAACATGTAAATTCACCTATGACATATAATTTAAAAAACAATGATGAATATGCTTTATGCCTGATGATGTCAGGACATGCAGATATTTCATCTTACAGTAGCTGTACTTCTAATTAATCTTTTTTTTTTTTTTTTTTTTTTTTTATTCCCCTTTCCACGTTTGTCTGCTTTATTTCCTATTTATTTCCATTAATGGAAAATGTGATCAGAACATACTGTCATCTGTTTCTCTTCAGCTTGTGATACATTAACAGAAATGTTCTTTTTACTAGATTCAGGGCTTCTTCTCCAGACATGTACAGGGCTGGAGAGGGCCAAGAAGTCTGGTAGATCTTAGTAAAAGTATCTGAAAGCAAACCTCACGGTAAGCATATCACTTTGCTGTAAGTCAGATCTAGCTTTCAAGAATTGTGAGTTACAATACCACTATTTTCTCCCTTCAGTCATTAGTGATATCCCTTCTGCCCTTCCTCTCTTGTGAAAAATACCTTCTTAATAACTCCTCCTAATCTGTGTTTTTTTGTTTGTTTGTTTATTTTTGTCCTACTTTTCTAAAAATATTCTAGTTGCTGAAACTTAATAGATATTACGTATGACAACTGCTTCTTTCTAGTCTTAAAACTGTACATATCTGGTACTGAGTAGAGTACATCAGTGCTTAATTGTGACTAAACTTCAACTCTATGAGTACTTATTCAGAAGCAAGTACCATTTCCATAAAAGCCAAGAGATTTGAGTGATTTAAGAATATGAAATCTGGGTTCTAGGACCATATAGCCCCAGATAAAGTGTTTGTGGAACTTTTCAAATTGCCACGTAAATGGAGTTGTAATTTTGTTCACTGCTCTCTTTTAATTTAAATATTTCTCTCAAAACAAAATGCAGGCCAGTTCATTTTAATTGGATATTTTTACTGCAGCAGAAGGTAAAGAAATATCCATTAAGGAAAAAGATTATGCCATGGGCCACATAACATAAGCCACAAATTATAAATAGATGGTACGGTGTTTGTTGTGAGTTATTGCAAATGTGTGATGTTTTCCACATCTCTATATAGTAATTGCATATAGGCCTGTGAGCCTATATGCAGATAATAAGCAAAAAATATTATATTGGCTCAAACCTCCAGTAATAATTAGTTAAATGTTTTTGTGAAGTTCTGCAGCACTTTGAAAATATTGCTTAAGGCTGACTCATATCATATGAGTTCCACTAAAAACAATTCAGCTCCAGATTCTGAAGGCTGTAGGTGCTTATTATTTCTTCATCTGAAAGCTTGCTTTCTTCCAAATTGAAATTTTATTTATTCAGCCTCTACAGTGCACTTACATGTTAAATGGAAATTTTTAGAGCACATACTATAAGCATTACAAAATTTGTAGTGATCCAAATCCTTTTTTCCCTTTCTCCTAAAAAGGAAATAACAGCTTTGGAAATTTACAAAAATGGTAGTAGTGGTACAACCTATTAGCAGACCACAACAGATATTTTAGTTGAATATGGATATTTGTTTTTGTGGTTCTGAGGAATTACTGTTTTACTTCAGACTTGACAGTGTCTATATTTGAGTACTCTCCATTGCTTCTCAGACTGTTTTTGGTACTAATCTGCACTTAATTCGACTCAAATCGTCAATGACAAAATTCCTTTTGGTTAATTCAAAACTTGACCTGACTTGTATGTTAAGAGAGACTAAGGTTATGTTAGTCTCTGTGTTAGTAGAGACTAAGGTTGGTAACTGTTTTATAAACATATAGAAAATCATGTATCCGTGGAACAAGAACCAACTCAGATAATACTAAAATATAGAGTATGAGAAGATAGAAGATATCTAGGAATTTTGGTGAATTTCTGGGAAAGTTGTGGTTACAGTTAAAAGTTACAAAGTATTAAACAGCACAGATAACTTATAGGGAAAGAAAGATCTAGACATGGCAAACTTGGTTAGCTCACTGACTAGCATTCAAATATAACAATGCTCTACCTTCATAGACCTCCATTAAAAGTCATTAGCTTCTTACATCTTCTTTTAATTTAGACATTAGCAATGTCTTTCTTCATTCAGATCACTACTGTTTAAGGCCAGGAGGGTTGTTGCATCGCAATTTGTAATATATCACAAAACGTTAAACTTTATCCTGTCTTTGCTGTATTAAAACCAATTAAAAAATAAAAATGAAAATAAAAATAAAATCATCTTTGGCTCTGGTAACTCTTTTTCCTAACAGATGAAAGAAGTTGTAAGGCTTGCCACCATTAAAGAATACCCTCTACCACATGGTCATTTCTTAATCTTCCATTAGATCATCAAGAAAATAAACTAAAACAAACAAACAAAAACAGATTAAGCTCTTGATCTTCTGCCTTCCATTTTAGCTATCCTCTCCATGAAGTGTTTTGTTTTTTTTTTTCCTTTTGCTACAGCTATATGTGTCACTATTTTACACAAAGATGAAAACACCTTTAATTCCTCATTATTCTTTGTTATACAGCCAACATTTGCACAACATAAGTGGTTTTTTGTGACATAACAGTTTTAGTAGTTCATTTCTGAGCCTTTTTTTCCATTATGATTTCCCTACTGGAAACTGAAAATTTCCTTACTGAAAAATAAGAGTTCCTTACTGGAATTGGTTTCACAAGCTGGCACGTTATGATGGGATACTCAGCACTGTCCCATCTGTGGGCAGAGAGTTGCTTTCTGAGGTAAAGTTGGACAATGAGACTGCCAGTTACATAAGTAAGTTTTGTTTATCAGAGATTTCACAGTTTTCATCCTTGTGTCTGGTAGCATGTACTTTCAGGTATCACTCAGCCTCATTCGCAGGCTGGTAGAAAAGAGGACCTGCTCAACTTGTGCAGACCCAAGACATCCCCAGTTTAAATATCAGTGTTACTCTGTTTCTCCTTCACGCATAAACATCAAGCAACTTTAGCTTTATGAACTTAACAGAGTTGACATGTTATCCAGGAACAGAAGCTCCCAGCTCATAAGGCATACAGGGTGGTCCCGGGAATCTATCTACTTATGTTTGTGCATGTAGCTGCAGCACTCAGCACTTGCTGGCACATCCTTTTCTACAAGACCTCAGTGGGAGTGGGAACTGCTTCCTCCTGCAAAGCTGGCTAACTGTATCATGCTTCTCCATGACACACTGTCTACAACTAAGTTCCAACAGGGATTTGACAGAGACAGTCGAATCTGGTGAATAAAAAATAAATAAAAAATGCAGGGCTGGTGTTGCAGTCAGGAATTTGGCTACTTGGACCATTGGACTTGCTTTGAGAAACCTTGTCTATTGGGATTAGATGGGGTCCATCTGTATGAGGAGAGAAAGTACATCTTTAGTTACAGACTTGCCAATCTGGTGAAGAAAGCTTTAAACTAAAGCTACCAGGGTAGGAGAATGTTGATGCTGACATTAACTATTGTTGCCCATAAATGCAGCACAAAGAAATGCCAACCAGTAAGTCAGTTTCATTAGGAGCCCAACTCAAATGCCTCTATGCACACTCACATAGCATAGGAAATAAGCAGGGTAAACTGTAATTTTTATTCCAGTCTCAGGGCTATGATGTCACATTCCTCAGTGGGATGTGGTGGGATGGCTCACATGACTGGAGTGCTTAAATGGATGGCTACAGGCTATTCGGGAGAGATAGGAAGGGAAAAAGAGGAGATGGGGGTATTCCTCTACATAAGGGGAGGTCTGGAGTGTATGGAGCTTATTTATGGTGATGAAAGGGTTTAATGTCTCTGCATAATGTCCATAAGAAAGGCCAAAAAGGAAGATATTAAGGTAGAAGCATGTTATAGACCCAACCGAGCTGAAGAAGCAGGCAGAATATTCTGTAAGCATCTAGAAGTGTAAATCACTAGCACTCATTCTCATGGGAGAATTCAACTTCCCAGGTGTCTGCTGGAAATAGAGGAGAAGGAGCAAACTAGATTCCTGGAATTTGTGGAGGATTACTTCCTGACACAGGTGATGAGGGAACTGACTAGGGAAGGTGCTCCACTGGACCTCGTGCTTATTAACAGAGAAGGTCTCAAGGCTGATGTAATGTTTGGAGACTGTTTCAAGCACAGTGACCATGAGATGATAGAGTTCTCAGTCCTTGGGGAAGCATGGATGGCAGTCAGCAGAACTGCTGCTATGAATTTTCATAGGGTTGATTTTATCCTAATTAAGGATAAATTAACAGGTCCCTTGGAAGAGAGCTTTAAAGAGTGAAAGAGTCCAGGAAGGCTTAATATTTATTCCTCAGGAAATAAATCCTGAAGGCACAAGAGCAGGCTGGCAGGCTGTCCCTATGTGCTGAAAGATGATCTCGTAGGGTAGAAGACTAGCCTAGCTAAATAGAGAACTTATTTTGGAACTTGGAAAAAAATAAATAATAATAATAATAAAAAAAAGACCTTTGGAAGAATGGAAGAAGGGGCCATTATCTGAAGAGGACTCCAAAGGTGTTGTGAGGTTATGCAGGGAAGAAGTTAGAAGTTCCAGAGCCCAGATAGAGCTTAACTTTGCAAAAATGTTTTTATAAGCGCACAAACAAGAAATGGAAGATTGAGGAGAATCCCCATTCTTAACTGGTTGAAGGGGGAAAACATAATGATGAGATGAGGAAAAGGCTGAGGTACTTACTGCATTTTTTGCCTCTGTTTTTATTAGTAAGACTAATTCTACTCAAGGTACCCATATCATTAAGCTAGAAGACAGAGACAGGGAGCAAAATGAAGCACTTTCAATCCAAGATGAAATGGTTAGCAACCTATTATACCACTCAAATACCCACAAACCTATAGGATCAAATGATATCCACCATAGGGTACTGAAGGAGTGACTTTCCAAGGTTCCAGTTGACCGGGTGTTGGTGAATGTGACACCCACCTGCAAGAAGGTCAAGAAGGAGGATCCAGGGAATTAAAGGCCTGTCAGTCTGACCTCAGTAAAAGGGAAGGTCACAGATGGCATCATGAGTGCCAACACACACCATGTACAGGAGAACGCAGTCAGCATGTGTTTATGAAAAGATGGTCCTGCCTGACTAGCTTGATCTCTTTCTATGACAAGATGACCCCCTTAGTGGACAAGGGAAGGGCTGGGGATGTTTATTACTTGGACAGTAGCAAAGCATTTGATACTATTTCCAATAGTCTTCTGCTGGAACAACTGGCTGCTCATGGCTTGGATGGATGTACAGTTTGCTTGGTGAAGAACTGTCTGGTTGGCCATGCTCAAAGAGTCACAGTGAATGGAGTTAAATTTATTTGGCAGCCAGTCACAATTCTCATTCCTCATGGCTCAGTTCTTGAGTCAGTTTTGTTTTACATTTTTATCTTTGATCTGGATAAGGGGATTGAGTGCACCCTCAGTAAGTTTTCAGATCACACTAAGTTTAGTGGAAGTGTTGATCTGCTTGAGGGCAGGATGGCTTTTCAGAGGTATCTGAGTATCTGGATAGGCTGGATTTATGCCCTGAGTCCAATCCCATGACTTTCAACAAGGCTAAGTGCTGAGTGCTGCACTTGGGTCATAACAACCCCATGCAGCAAAATAGGCTTGGAGAAGAGTATCTGGAAGGTTGCCTGGCAGGAAAGAACCTTGGGCTGCTGGTTAACAGCCAGCTGAGCATAAGCCAACAGTGTGCCTAGGCGGCCAAGAAGGCTAATGGCATCCTGGCTTTTATCAGAAATAGTGTGGCCAGCAGGACGAGGGAAGTGATCCTCCCTCTGTGCTTCTGTACTGGTGAAACAACACCCTGAATACTGTGTTCAATTATAAGCCCCTCACTACAAAAAGTATTCTGAGTTGCTTGAGAGTGTGCAGAGAAGAGCAACAAGACTGATTAAGGGACTAGAAAACAAGACTTATGAGAAGCAGCTGACAGAACTGGGGCTGTTTAGTATAGAGGAGATTGAGAGGAGATCTCACTTAACACTCTCTATAACTACCTGAAAGAAGGTTGCACTGAGGTGGGTGTTGGTCTCTTCTCAGATAACAAGTGACAGGATGCAAGGCAATGACCTCAAGCTGCACCAGGGAATATTTAGATCAGATATTAGGAAGAATTTCTGCATGGGAAGAGTGGTTAGGCATTGGAATGGGCAGCCCAGGGAGGTGTTGGAGTCGCCATCCATGGAGATATTTAAGAGACGTGTCTCTGGCTTTTAGGGACATGGTTTAGTGATAGACTTGTAGTGTTAGGCAGGTTTTTAGGCTTGATCTTAAAGGTTTTCTCCAACTTAAATGATTCTGTGATCCTAAGATTACTTATTTATTTGTACCTATTATAACATTAGTTGTTACTTTATTCATTAATTCATTCATTTTTACATTATTTTTACTGGGACTGATGGCAGATTAGCAAACTTGTAGCTATGGTATTTACCTATCTATAATCCTCAAATACTGCACTGATGTTCTGTTAGTCCCAGGCTGATGAAAATGGGCTTTGAATGAGCCAAAGATCTCTTACATAGCTTCATAAAACATTTAGGTACAAATTACTGTCACATCCCAATTTAAAAATGTTTATCACTAACAAATATTATTTATTTATTTATTTCCCCTTAAGAGTTCATTCTCATATGATGAAAGTACTTCAGCCTAATGAAAGTATGTCAGTCTACTCTTCTCCAAATGCAGAGGAACAATTTATACTGACTTTATTTGCATATTTAATTACTATGAATATTTTTGTGTCTGTCTAGCTGTGGCTTTATAAAATTAGTAGAATTTTTCTTGTCATAAACATCAGCGTCTTCTAACTATCTTTAGCCTTGCTATCCATGGATCTTGCACTGATATCTTCAATGCAACTCAGATTTATTTCTGTCTTATTGCTGGTATGAGCAAAAACACTATTGTATGTGTACAACATGTGTTTCCAGCTCAGAAAGCCAGACATATCCTGGGCTTTATTAAAAGGGGTGTATCTGACAGGTTGAGTGAGGTGACTCTGCTCCTTTCTCATAAGACCCCCACCTGGAGAGCTGCATTCATCTCTGTGGCCCCCAGCAAAAGAAGGACATGGACCTGTTAGAGGAGGGCCAGAGGAGGGCCATGAGGATGATGAATCAGCTGGAGAACCTTTCCTTTGAAGGAAGACTGAGGGAGTTGTGCTTGCTTAACCTAGAGAAGTCTATGGGGAGATCCTTTCAGTAGCCTTTCAGTACCTAAAAGGGGCCTACAGGAAAGATGGGGAAGGATGCTATTGTACTGACAGGTCAAGGGGCAATGGCTTTAAACTATGAGTGTAGATTTAGATCAGATATAAACAAGACATTCATCACTATGAGAGTGGTGAGGCATTGGAACAGGTTGCCCAGAGAAATTGTGGATGCCCTCTCCCTGGAAGTGTTGAAGACCAGGCTGGAGGGGGTGTTGGGACTCCTGACCTAGTGGAAGGTGTCCCTGCCCATATCAGTGTCATTGAAACTAGGTGATCCTTAAAGGTACCTTCTAACCCAAAATATTCTATGATTTTATTATTCTCAATATACTTTATAGTTCCTAATTTTTCATGTCTCATACTTTTTTATATTCTTTCGCTTCCAATTGCATTTCACTTTTCTACTGAAACAAATATGCTTATGGCTAAAATTGGCCTTTTTTGGTTGCAAAATCATGGGAGTATTTAAGGACAATCTCTTAAATTCTTTTTAAGTATAGGTATTCCTATTTTTCTTCTAATTTTTTCCTTCCATACAAATTTGTTAATCCTTTTCCTCTTCAGGGACGTTTAGCTCTTCTGAAGTACTGGCTAGAAACATGCTTTTGACCATATTAAATGGTCAACTTTGGCAACCACCAGATTCCAATCCAGTGATTAACTTGTCTTTATTCATCATAAGGAAGTTCAAAATGGATTTACCTCATGTTGTATGCAATACTTTGTGTCTTAGAAATTGTACAGTGTTGAGAAGCTCTACTAATGCTTTATTATGACAACAGTTCAGAAAATAAAATTTCCTATTAGAAAAGATATTTATTTTAAAAGTTTCTTCATCTTGTACCTCATCAAGATTACCTCCATCTGTCTGTAAGATGTGGACTTTCTCTTTTATAAATTGTCTCACATGCTGTATCTCACACTTTAGCTTCTGAGAGACAGCTGATGTAGGTGTCTACATGTATGCTAAGATTGCAAGCATTCTTTATAGTCAATGAGAATCTAGAAAATAGAGTTATGAAGCCTAGGGAGTGACTTAGCTCTCCTTAACACAAACACCATGACAGGATTTAGTTACATAAATTCTAGTATTATTTGAGATACTCTAAGATATCAAGGTCATCTGTATAAGTTATGAGAAATGGCTTAAAGATCTGTTCTATTTTCAAATGGCAACTGATGACAAATCATAGTAATTCATATTACATAATAAAAAAAATACCTGTGTTCAGGCAATTGCCAATTATCAAGGTGCTTCATTTAGCTGGTGATATGAAGACATCTACTGCTGTCAGATATGTCCAAGACTGTCCAGCATATCCACATCTCCACATCACTGACAGTTATGACTTAAGATCATGAATTTTTTTGTTATTTGGAAACAGTGGCAGGAAATCGGGTATGTCTAAGTAATCTAAAATTACTTTAAAAATGTTTGGGGACCTGATACTTCACTTGGAGCTCCAGTCCAGGAGACAGCCAATCTCTTAAAATGAGGTAATATGCCCACTTTGTGGAAATTGTCTGAATGATATTCTCTCCAACAGTTTTCATTGCCAATTTATATTAGCTGAGTGTTCAGAACAATATCTGCATTCAAATATGATAGAAATAGTGTCAGGCAAAATGAGATGTACAAGGTACAAACCTGGAAACAGTAAGGATCTGTTCTGTTGTCCCAAAGGTATCTTTTTTTTTTTAAAAAAAAAAAAAAAAAAAAAAAAGTATAGTTTTTAAAAGGGGTGGAAGGGGTCAAAGGTAAAACAAAAATTTAGAAGACAATCTAATATTTCTATTAAGTCATTACTTGATTCCTCAGTGAGCTGTTTTCTTTTATTTTATTAAAGTCTTTTAAATGGATTTCTTATATAGTTGTATAAGTTAGAAAAGAAAGAAACAGTTTACAGCTTTTGAGATTTGCATCATAGGTTTTCACGGGCTTATTGTGAATTTATAGAAGACTGCTTAAGGTCTAATTTGCTCTTCATCCAACTCAGGAAGGGACAAGCTATACCAACATTTCCTTCATCCCATGTTGACGGAGGAAAATATATCACTTTCTAGGTATAGGTTTCTTCCTCACCTCCCATAGATCTTAGAGCTCTCTCTACTCAGTCTGACATATTTTTCTTTACCTCTTCATGTATTTCAAATTTCAGGAAACACTTCACAATCATTTTGGTATAATTATGCATCTGTATATTTCTATACATGTATGCCTGTTTGCTAAATGGTAAACAGATTTGGCCTCACAAATGGACATAATAGAAATCTCTTTGACTTCCTGGTGGATTCTTTCATGATTTCTTGCATATATAAATATATATTATGGAAAAAATTGAATTACATTTTCAAACACACTTCATGTTTTCAGAATAGCGGTATGTATTTAACCTAGAGGGAGTTTCTTTTTTCTCTCTTCAAAAGCTGGATTGCAATTTCTCTTGCATTTCTTCTCATAATTATGGAAAGTAAAATATTACATTCAAATATTGTAACTCCTCCAAGCTTTCAGTCAGATCAGAACTCCATGTTATTAGCTGTTGGTCAAAGACAAACAAAGACAGATGTAAACTTTGTCGTGAAGGGCTGAAGAAGGCATTACAAATGACTGAGAAAAAAATAATGATAAAGGAAAGCCTTCACAGAGCAAGTAGGTAACAAATTTGTCAATTGGCCAATGTAAAATATGAATAGAACCCCATTTAATATTATTGACTATGAGCATGACACATTTCCCATTTACTCTCTACTTACAATAGTAAATCAGATAGTTCCTCTGGCATTGACAAATAATTTATTACAGTAAATTTATTAATTTATTTAATTTTATAATTTATCTAGCCTGAATTGAACAACTCATAGCCATGGTCTGAGACTTACTACTCTCAGCATGTTAAAAGGAAGCCATATAGTTTTGTGGAGTGAGATAGCCTTAGAACAGAGACCAGGCTAAGCTATAGTAGCTAGTAGTTTCCAGAGCTGGGAAATGGAATGATTTCACTTAATAGTAAAGACACATCTTTAAACTCTGAGCTATAATCTGGTCTTTAAATATAAAAATTAACATTTGGATCCTAAAGTCTGTTGACATTAGCCAAGCCACAATTTGACTTTTATCAAATTATTATTTCATTATTTTCATCATTTGCTCAAAATGTCTATGTGTTTTCACACGTGTGTGTGCATATGTCACTCTTGCTTTACACTGAAATTCTGAAGACACGTGGATTATTTGAAAAAAAAAAAAAAAAAAAAAAAAGGAATAAATTCTACAGAAATAAGATCTGATTCCAAGTCTCAAGTCTTAACAGAGTAATGATTTTTAAATGGAAAAGCTGGTTTCACAGAGGATTGTAGACACAGACTTATAGACAGCAGTACTAATAAGACACACTATAATTTAGGTTATATTCATATCACATATATTACTTCAGTAATGGCTAGCCAGTTGTGGTATAGCAAAATCCATTGCTTCTATTCCAGTATCCTGAAAACAGAACGAGATCTTGTTACAATAATCATACATATTCATAATAGTTTTTTCTGGTAAACAAAAGTGTTCTACATGTGTTAAAGTGGTTAAATCTTTGCAATTGCTATGGAATTTTGATCACAACTGTAATGGAATAACCCTGAGAGTAGCCAGTAGCATAAAAGAGTATAAACACGGCAATATATTAGAAAGTCCCACACCATATTTAAAATAATACTTGATAAGTTCTTCCTCCATTTTTGTTTTGTTTTGTTTTTTATCCCACTGAGGTTTAGTTTGCCCTCTTTCTGTGTCTTAGTAAAGAAGTTTCTTGAAGCATGCAAGTGATGAAGAATGACTAAGACTAGTATTGAGCACAAGTGTGTGAGACTGCATCATGTCCTATATATCCACGCCCATCAGAGAAGACTTGTGTTGTCTCAAATTGTTAACTTTCCTAGGGAACTCAGAGAAGGAGCATTCTTTACAGCCAATGAGGAATAGATGGTAGGTAATGGCCTGTGACATTCTGACTCAGGACATGGTGATGTAAAAAAGGTGTTTGCTTTACCAATAACAGTAAAAGCTCCTTGAAAGCTCCCAATAATGTTTTGTCTCACATACACATCCCAAAACATTTTCAGAAAAGTATGTGCTTTTCTGAGTCTTGGAAAACAGGGTTTGGGCTACTAATTCTCTCAGGTGATGTTGAAAGCTTGAATCTCTGCCTATGTGCCTCTAAGCCAAATAAAGATTATCTTGTCTATGTCTTAACTTCCTGCTAAACTTGGAGCTAAGAATGTCCTTAGAGAAGATCTCATTGATTTCCCATATTTCAAGACTGCAAAACACGCTGTTGGGAGTGACTGGGGGCTTTCCCAGGGTCTTATATGCCAACATATATGGTTGGTCACAGATGCCAAGTGTCTAGGCCCTCAGCACACCAGCTGGCTCTGATAACGCTGACAATCCCAATTCACATTCTCTGGCCATGTTGTCTCTATCTATTGACCCAGCAGCTGTATTTAAACTCAATCTCAAAACCCAGCTGTGGACATGCTTTAGATGGTTATCTACCTTGCCAGTCATCATATTGACTTGACATTTGAGTGTAATCATGGATATGCCTCCTATTTGCAGATCTGTCTCTGGACAGTTGTCCTGCCCTCTTTACAGTCACTGAAACACTTTTCTTGATCAGGTACAATGGGACTGCGTACCTTGCTGATGAGGATGTTGTCCTGCCTTGTGCGACCACTGGCTCCCAGCTTACCTTCCCCTGCACAGCTGCCATCTCTTGTTGCTCTTCAACAGTTATCTCAGGTAAAGCACAAAGAGCTGAGTTGAAAAAGCTTCTGGATGAATTGGTAGAAGATGTCTAGGTAGGTGGAGGCCCTGGAGGGAACTGGCCAAAACAATTAGACTCTTGTGGTATACTCACTGCCCTGGTACCACATAGGTTTGTGTACTACTGCACATGCTCTCATACCAGACCAAAAGTTTTCTCTAGCTGAAAGGCGAGAAAGTATGGGAGGTTGTGGTGGTTTTACCATGCTGGGCAGCTAAACACCACAACCGCTTTCTCACTCCCCCTCTTTAGATGAGGAGGGGGAGAAGTGAAGCAAAGAACAACTCACAGGTTGAGATAAGGATAATTTAATTAAAGGAAACAATAATAATAATTAAAGAAAGGTTATTATGAACTAAACAATTTAACTAAAGGAGAATAAAAAGGGAAAGGGGAAAAAGGAGGGGGAAAGGGAAAATAAAAAAAAAAAAAAAAAAAAAAGGAGGAAAACAAACAAATAAAACAAATGAAGGGTATGTGGAAGTGCAGAGGAAAGAAATTACTCTCTACTTCCCACAAATGAGCAACGATTGACCACGTCTTTGAAGCAGGGCCTCAATGCATGTAGCCAGTGTTCGGGAGGAGAACCAACGTTTTCACAATGAGCGCCCACCCCTCCCCTCTTCTTCCTGTTTCCCCCTTTTATTGCTGAGTGTGACATCACATGGTATGGAATATCCCTTTGGTTGGTTTAGGTCAGCTACCCTGGTGATGTTTCTCTTCTCACTTTTTGCCCAGCCCCTAATAGGGTTAGAGAGAGGCCCAATGCTGTGCCAGCACTGCTCAGCAGCAGACACAACACTGGTGTGCTAACACTGCTGTTCCAACTACAAGTGCAGAGGACAGCACTGTATGGGCTGCTGCCGGGAAAGTTAACATCCCAGCCAGACCCAGTACAGAGGTTTCTTCATTTTTTTTTTTTCCTCTGTAGGGCAGGGCTTTGGTAAGGTGGCATGTGTCTTCTCCTTTTTCTGTTCTTTCTCTCAGCTCTGTAGAGTAGCCAAAGTCATTGAGCAGTTCCCTGTTTTTTTATAGTGTTCGCACATTCCCACTGCCCAAAATGTAGGGAATGCAACAATCCTATGAGTCAGAAATCTGCCAGTGAAATTAAAAGGAAATATTACCATTTCACAGTAATTAGTCCTGTGGCTGCTGTGAGGAGCCTACCTACTTAAGTTTTTCTAAAACATAATCCAATTATCTGTATTTGTTGTACAGAAATTCATACAACCTTTTGTATCTCTCTCTACCTAATGCATGCAGTGGTTCCAACAATATATTAAAATGACATGACTTCAAGAGCTTGGTGCTGGAAACATGTAATGCAGGGTAGAAGAAAAACAAAGCAAACAAACAATAAAACAACAACATCAAAAACACATTAGTTTTTGTTGTTTTTTTATATATATATATAATTTTGGTGATGGCAATATGAAATATTAAATTGCCTGAGGTTTATGATCTCTCAATCACTCTTGATTAGTCAACACTTCAGTGATGCTGTTTTGTCTCAAGAGTTCATTGTAACATATCCACTTTCTCCTTCCACATTAAAATGATGTGTATGAACAAACCTCTAAAAGATTATTCTCAGAAGTGGATAAGCCTTATGAAGAAATTCAGTTGTCTAGTTTTTCTAACAAAGCCAAACTTTTTTTTTTTTTTTTCTGGCATTTTAGAATTTGGTTTATTCTTTGAAATCTTTTGATTACTGCAAAGATCCAATACCTTTAAATCAAAAGATGAAAGGATTCATCAGCAGAATACTGTACAATTAGTTTAATTGGCTCTGAGTTTTCCCATTGAGAGGGTCAACAGGTTATTCCTAACATGTATTTAGCTCTTTCAAAAAGTTGGTGTGTGAAGAGTCACTAGCCTAATTCATCTTAATTAAAGTCTTCAGCTGGAAACAATAATACAATAATGAAGTTTGCAAAAAATATTAGTCAAATCATTAAAGCTTTTTCATTAAAATATAATTACATTAAATTATAATAATCAACATTTTATAATTATTGACTTAAAATATAGTTATTTAATTTATTATAATTATCATAATTATAATATAATATTATATTATGTTATTATTTATATTATATAATATTGTATATATATGTATTACTATAATATATTATTATAAATATAAGGAGAATCTCCATCTGGAGATTCACTGGATGCAGGGGGGGGACATGACTAATAAACAAAAGCCTAAGGAAAAGGCTGAGGTTCTTAATGCTTTCTTTACATCAGTCTTTAATACTCAGACTAGTTATTTATCCTCAGGATCCTCAGCCTCCCAACCTGTAAGACTGAGGTGGGGAGTAGAAGAAACCCCCACAGTTCAGGTGGAAACAGTTAAAGATCTGCTGCTCCACCTGGACTGTCACAAGTCCATGGGGCCGGATGGGATCTGCCTGAGGGTGTAAGGGACTTGGTGGATGTGATTGCTAGGCTGCTTTCCATCATCTATCAGCAGTCATTGTCATCCAGAGAGATCCCGGATGACTGGAGACTTGCTAATGTGACACCCATTTATAAGAAGGGTTGTAAGGAGGACCTGAGGAACTACAGACCTGTCAGGCTGACCTCGGTGCCAGGTAAGGTGATGGAACAGGTCATCTTGAATGCAATCACACAGCATATGTTGGATGACTGGGGGATCAGGCCCAGTCAGCATGGGTTCATGAAAGGCAAGTCCTGCCTGACCAACTTCATCTCCTTCTGTGACTGGGTAACCCATCTGGTGGATGAGAGAAAGGTTGTTGATGTAATCTGCCTAGAATTCAACAAGGCCTTTTACATGGTGTCCCACAGTATTCTCCTGGAGAAGCTGGCAGCCCATGGCTTGGACAGGTACACTCTTTGCTGGGTTAAAAACAGGCTGTGTGGCCAGGACCAGAGAGTGGTGAATGGAGCAAAATCCAGGTGGTGACTGGTCACCAGTGGTCTCCAGAGGTCAGTGTTGGGGCCCATCCTCTTTAATATCTTTATTGATGATTTGAATGAGGGAATTGAGTGCACCTTCAGTAAATTTGCAAATGACACCAACTGGGGGGAGGAGGGGCAGTGTTGATCTGCCGAGAGGGTAGGAAGGCCCTGCAGAAGGACCTGGACAGTTTAGATTGATGGGCAGAGGCCAATGGGATGAGGTTCAACATGGCTAAGTGCCGGGTCTTGTACTTTGGCCACAACAACCCCACGCAACATTACAGGCTTAGAGCAGAGTGGCTGGAAAGCTGTGCAGAAGAAAAGGATCTGGGGGTGTTGGCTGACACTCGCCTGAACATGAGCTGGCAGTGTGCCCAGGTGGTGAAGAAGGCCAATGGCATCCTGGTTAGTATCAGGAATAGTGCAGCAGGACCAGGGAGGTGATTGTCCCCCTGTACTCAGCTCTGGTGAGGCTGTGCCTTGAGTGCTGTGTTCAGTTTTGGGCCCCTCACTACAAGAAGGACATCAAGGCCTTGGAGCATATCCAGAGAAGGGCTACAAAGCTGGTGAAGGGTCTGGAACACAAGTCTTATGAGAAGCCACTGAGAGAATGGTGTTTTTTTAGTCTGGAGAAGAGGAGGCTCAGGGGAGACCTTATTGCTCTCTACACGTACCTGAAAGGAAGTTGTGGGGAGCTGGTGGTCAGCCTCTTCTTGCAGATAACTATTGATAGGAGAAGAGAAAATGGTCTCAAGTTGAACCAGGGGAGGTTCAGGTTGGAAATTAGGAGAAATTTCCTCTCAAAAAGACTAGTTAAGCATGGGAATGGGTTGCTTAGGGAGACGGTGGAGTCACTGTTCCTGGGAGTGTTGAAAGAAAGGTTGGATGTGGTGCTTAGGGGCACAGTTTAGTGGGTGACTTTGGTGGTAGGGGAGGAGTTGGACCAGATGATCTTGGAGGTCATTTCCATTCTTAATGATTCTATGATTATATTTATTTGAGTATTGTAACTGAAAATGAATAATAGGTTCAAGTATGGTACACCTTATATGATACACTTTAATACTATTGAATCGATAACAAAAAAAGAGCGTGGAAAAATACTGAACATTTTCTTGCTTCAATGTTGAATATGAAAATATAAAGTTTTCTGAATTGTAGCCATTTATGCAGAGAAAGCCATATATCTTCTCTTGTCCATTTTGCCAAATGCTAGAAGCAACAAAACACACTAATTCCAAAATATATTTGTGGATATAAGGACAACATCTTATCATGTATCAGAAATTACAATTTGCAAGTCCTTTCATCCAAGATTGGGCCAAATACACTACTTGGGACAAACCTTTGTGTCAGATTATTCTGAAGTGTTCTGGAGGTCATTTAGGTAGTTTTTTGTTTGTTTGATATTTTAAAAGCAGCTAAGGCCGTGCATGGCTTCCTTCCTTCCTTCCTTCCTTCCTTCCTTCCTTCCTTCCTGTTCTTTCTTCTCCTTTTTTCCTATAAACGTGAATTCCCATCTGTAGCTTTCTGGTCTTCTAACTGAAAACATTGGAAATGTTTTCATGTCAGTAAATATTTGTAGACTCAAGGCCCACATTGCTTGCTATTTCCCAAAAACTTCTTCACTGTGTTGCTTGCTGTTGTCCTACATGTGGATACAGAAACATGGCATCATTGCTTTTCTTTATACTGTAGATATTCTGATTTTGTGATTAGTTCCCTTTATTTCTTAATCTTATTTTTCAATATTCTGTTATAATCCAAAATAGTATGTCTATATATATATATGTAAAAAATATGATTAAAACAATAGCAGTTTACATAGTTTTGTCCAATTCCATTCTTTGTTCCAGAGATTTAAATAAGTTCCAGTTTAAGGAGGCAGTAACAGAGCATTAACGTTCTTTTTTTATGCTGGTTTAAGACACCCACGTAGAGGCAATCCGCAGAATTTTAAGTGCCACAATGTATACACCAAGTAAGGGAAATTCCTGACAAAACAGCTTTGAAGGAAATCATACCACATCTTCCAAGTATCTGAAAAAGGAAAGTGTGGTGTTTAACAGGCAGGGTCATCAGCCTTCTGTAGTGCCTGTGTCCAGACTGATCATCAGGCTCTTAGGGTACGTTAACAGTGCTTAACAACCAGAGCAGGAAGCTGGGCAGGAGACTAAAGGCTCCTTATGTCACCTTAAATGTATCCATTGGTGAGTCTGGCTGTTAGAGTGTTTGTGTTGAGTTTAATTCAAACACTTAAGCAGTTTCCATGCCTTTTCAGGGAGCGCACAGAAACTTTATTCTAATTCAACTGGAACTGCTGGAGCATTAGGATCTGCTGCCTCTGCACAACAAGGGTGATATTTTATTTTAAAATTTATCAACTACTTTTAGTTTTTCTATTACGTTTTGACAATGATATACTTAGTATTCGATATACAGTCCGTGTTTTTCCTTTCACAATGTTTCCTGAAGTTGTCACAAGTACATTCCCCAATTATTTTTCTCATTATTGAATAAATTACTTCTAAGTAAAACAATACCAACTACAACACGTTGGTGTTTAAAATTTGTGAAGAAAAAAAAAAATAAGCAAACAACAACAAAACACCAACACTTTGAAATAGTTTGATGATGATGGTGGAAAGTAAGATTCCTTTTTAAAAAAATACACAGGGATGTAAGCCAAGCCCTGCAGCAAAACTGATTTCAGAGCAATGCATACTTTAAGAGAGGATGAGAAAAAATACATCCACAAGCAAAACAAAAAGAATATTTGACTGTGGACTTGCAGAAAAGTTATTGCTTCCACAGCTAAACACTCTGATTTGCATGCTCTCCCCCTGCTCCCCAACAACAAATGTACCAAAGAAAACATCAGCAAAACAAAACAAGCAAACAAATAAAACCATCACCAAGAACAGCAAAACTCAGCAGTGAATTTTCATAAATCCTCAAGAATCTCTTTCCTCCTGGTTTCCACAATTCATGAACACCAACTTTGTTACTGTGCCTCAGTGACGCTAGGTGGCACTTCAGAGTAGTGCTAGGGTCAGAAAGACTTTTGTAATCTTTTCTGGGTATTATGCGTATGAAATTAAAGATGAATAAAAGTAATGCTAGACTCAAACAGAAATTTATTAAATAGGCTTTTTGGTTATTTTTCATATAAGACTAAGAAATAACCAATGCTATATTTATTAAAAAAAAAAAAAAAAAAAAAAAAAAAAAAGGATTTTAACAGATTTATTCACTGTTTTAGGTCAAAAAATCTATTGCCAGATACTGTATTTAGAGGATTTGAGAAGCAAACCAGGGAGGGAACTGAAGAAAAACTATAGGCCTGGAAATCAGAGCAATGTGGTCTGTGAAGTATTTGATTTGATACTAAGGATTTAAAAGTTAATCCTTTCCTGGAAATTAAATTAGATTTAATGTCATCAGTAATCAAGTATGTGGTCACTGTCCATAACCAGGTGGATGTTAGAAGAGACAAATCAGCTTTCTTGTGTCCTATAAACCAAGCATTTATGAAGGGTTTAATTTGGATGTTTTCTTGTTAAGTTTTGAAAAATAAAATTCTTTACTATTATTTGGTTTTGCTAACATAAAAATGTATATATATCTTTGGAAAATCTTAAACTTTTGGGATATCATTAATTATAATGATAATAATAAAAAAGGGGGGAGGGTGACAAAGGGAAGGTTTCTTCAAAAGCAAAATAAGAACTTCAAACATTATTATCAAGATAAAGTAAGGCATTAAAAAGGTTGCTTCTTTAAGAATGTCTTTGTTTACATCTTAGTTAGTCAATTCAGTGAGAAATTAGAAAGAGATTTTTTTTTTTTTTCAGTTAAAAACCTCCTGCAAGGATTTTAATGAACATTCTAATAAGATTAATGAATGAGGGAAAAAATTATTCATTTAAATACCATAAAACAGTAGAAAATAATGTCCATAATTGAAAAGTCCTTTGAATGGGAGGAGTTGAAATTGAAACTATTTTGCAGGTTTGTTCCTAAGTGCTGTAACAAATTATAGGCATCATTAATTAAAGATGACAAAAATGCATTGTTGTCTAATTTGATTACTCTGTCTTCTTCATTGTAAAAATACAGTTATGACAAAATATGTCTTAAAAAGCAAAAACAGGCAAGGTGCTGTTTTGTGTGTGTGTGTGTGTATTTTTTTATTATTTTGTATTCAGTGGAAGCAATAAAAAGTTGTACTTTTTTAAAAGTTGCTGTATTTTTTAATGCTGTTAAATCCTTACATCATTCTTGTAGCTGACCATCTGTCACGACACCTTCTCATATCTCTTGTTTTCACCAGCTTGAATTTTCAGATTATTAGGATATGTTTTTTGGATAGGCTTCCTAGAAGAATCTATCTAAAATCTGAGAGGTGGTCATCTGTTTTGCCTGTAGTGATCCTTCTGTGGTCCAGGGTTGCAGGAGGGGCTAGGATACCTCAGCACATCCCCAGAAAACAAGCATTTTATTCCTTTATGAGAACATTATGAGAGTAATTCCATGGTTGATGTGGTTGATTACTATCTTCATTATTTATGAAGGGACCAGAGATGGACTGTTTAGACTAAAGTTTTTCTATTTTATATGTCATTTTTTTCTACCTGACACTTTATACCCTATTGTAAGCCTTCCCCTCCCCTCCCCTCATTTGTTCTGTATTTAAAAAAAAAAAAAAAAAAAAAAACAAGTTTTAAAAGTATTGGGCTTCCCACTTCTTTGAAGTCTTTGCAGATGTTGCATGTAGTTTGGACCCAGTATAGGATAGTTATATCTGTCAGTTAGATATCGCAGAGTTGGCTGCGTTATGTCTGGAAAATGAAGAGCGTGTTTGCATTCAGAATTGATCACCTACAATGATCTTGCTGGAGTCTCATGCTACAGGAATTACTTATTGTCTTTTATTATGGAGGACTGGGAATAACAAAAATCCTATTATATTTCCAGTCCTTTATTGATGGCAGAGAATGAACTATACAAGGAATACCTAGTGCTTAAGAACAGAAGGCAAGTTTGGTGAGTTGGTATTGTATAGCTATTACACAGGCAGAGGAGGACCAATTTCAGATATTTTCCTTTGGACTTAAAGTCGCTTCTAGTTTGAAAGAAAACCTCTGTAGAGGTTTTTAAAACTATGGAGAGAAAAAGGGTAAGTTGTATATACGTTCACATGAAGCTTTATGTAATAGGTTATTTGTATTATTTTTAAATACATTTCTTCTTGTAAGTTGTATCTGTTAATTTGAATCATGTGCATATTAACTGTGAAATTCAAGCTAAAAAAGGCCTATATCCTTTATTGAAATGCCAATGTTTAGCTGTCTACATAAAGTCTCTTTTCAGTAACATCTAAGAACCAAACATACAACTAAGAACCAAAGAGTAAAACCAACCCCCCTCCCCCCCACCCAAAAAAAAAAAATCTGCTGATTTTCTGGAGGGTTTTCCCTCCAGTTTTATAGATAACACTCAGAAAATGTGAAACCCAGAAGAAAATCAGATGCAAATGTTGGAACTCATTAGTTTCCTCTTTAAAACAAAGGTGCTAACATGCTGACACATAGTTTCAGAGAATAAAAAAATAAAATAAAAAAAAAAAGAGAGAGAGAAGAAAAGAGCTTTCACATAACCTGTTCTTACTATAGCTATCACTACATCAAAGAGGTTTATTTTTCTGGACTTAATCATAATTAAAGTTATGATACATTATGTCATGCTGTCAAAACAAAAAAAAAAATAAAGACAAACACTTTGGAGTTTGCCTGTATTACATTATTCTTTAATATAAATGACATATATGTTTTACAAATTAGAGAGATTGACTTTGGAGAATTAAGAGGCTGCAGAAGATTCTTTTAAGGTGATATTTTGATTGAGTATATGTTTAGCTTTGTAGATTGACAGTAGAAATGTGCAGCCTACCTTTGATGTGTTTGCTACCCATTACAATGTTTTGAAGAATCTCAATTTGCACAGCTTCAAATCATTCTCAGAAGATACTTCTACAAATGGTGTCCCAGCAAAGTCCAGATAGGCCTTGCAATTTTTATTTTATTTTTATTCTTATTATTTTTGCTATTCTTCTGTTTTTGCTCATAATTTAAATTCCACAAATTCATCAGATAGGGAGCCTGCATATCTCTGCTCAACAGTTAAAAACAGTGTTGAAGAACCCAAATCAGTAAACAATGATGACAAATGTACAATGTAGAACAAGTTAACAGGGAATTGTTACTATTTTTGTTTTAGATATATACATGGATTTATACCAATGGACAAACCCTAATACCTTTGTCTGCAAAGCAACCTCACTGAAGTCAGTGAAACTACTCTTGTGACTAAGTTAAGAGAGATTATCCCTAAGGAAATGTAGTAATTGAGCTCCAGACATAGGTTATAGGTTTTGTACCGCAGACCACTTATTTTGTTCACTAGGATTATGTTAGACTAATCCTGAATAGCAATGCTCTAAAAGAATGTCAAACTTAAAAAAACTATGTGTACAATTTGAATTTATTTTTATTTTTTTCCAAAATAATGACATTAGCAACAATTTTATTTGCCTTTGCTAAATAGATACATTCAGAATTAGCTTAGTATTATAGTGATATTTTAAAACCTCCAGGGCTTGAAATAAATTTAAAGGAGGTAACTCTCACCTTCTCAAGTCTCAAAATGACTTGAGAGTCCTTTTTTCCTCTATTTGTCTTGTGTGGCTATAAAAATATGCTCAATCACTATCTTTTTTTTTTCTTTTTTATATATCATAACTTGACAAATATTTACTCCGAATCTCATATACAGTGGAATCTGAAGAACTGTAGCATTCAGCAAACCAAAAATTACCACAGAAAGCATGCTGGAAAAGAAGGCTGAAATAAGTCAGTTTAAAGCACAGTCAGTAATTCTTTTTTGATGGCATGTTTTATCTTGTAGATCTGCAATGATTAATTTATTTTACATCAATGGATCATCTCCACTTTGAAGTAAACTTTCTGGTATTTGGCAATAATTGTTAGCAACAATTTTTTGAACAGGCCTATTACCTAAATAGGTACTTTAGCTGAAATACAACTGAACCCCATCTTTAGAAATCTATTTGTAATTTCCAATCTGTATTGCAGAGCGTTCATGGATACACCGGAAAGCAGAGGGCTGGATTTCCCAGTATTGCACAGGGTTGCTGAAGAGACTCACACCGGAATACGTTGCCTTTTTGGTGTTGTATCCAAGAGGGCAAAAGTCGTTGATACCAACGGAAGCAATTTTGTTGTTATGAAGATAGACCACCTGAAAAGTATTGAAATGCAGAAGTGAGAAATAAAGCTTCTGTGGCAAATAACATAAATCATTTAATGTCAAATACTTGGTTAGCATTGTGCAATACTATACAGACTGACAAAACACCCACTTTTCCAAACAAACATTTGATTCTTCTTACTTTTTGAAATACCTAGATTATACCAAATTAGAAATAATTTCTAGAGAAAAAACAGAAATCCTGCAAGGGAGTCCAGTAGTAATACTATCATTTGATTACACTGTAACTGAAAGGGAAGTCAAATGTTATATTATTAATATAGTGCTGTGGTTCAGAAGCATGTGCTGTATATAAAAAATGTATTTGGTGTTGATTGGTTTCTCTCCAACTTTCTCTCATGACTCCAAAATTAATTGCTAATAATAATTAAAAGAGCGGATGGTTAATTTGCTCCATAGAAACTATTTCTGATGAGTTTTCCCAAGGTAAACTCAGGCAGCAATTTCCATTTGGGAGTCTTCATTCTTGCGGAGTTTTCTTTACTGTAAAACCTCAGTTTAAGTGAAGACAGATTTCAGCTGGTTCTTGCAGATCAGTTACACAGAGCTTAAGAATATTACTGGTTTGAAATATATATTTCTTATCTTTGCCTTCCCAAAGGCATGGTTTTGTAGGGTACCAAAGGGATGGTTCTTGGGAAAAAATAAAAAATGACACTGAGTCAAATCAAACAAAACAAACAAACAAAAACAATGGAAGAAATGTTCTCAGTAAGCAGGTTTTCTGAGCAAAGAAGAAATAAGAATACACGAATAATTCCGTATTTGTTTTTTACCCTTAGAGATACAAATTAATGCCTACAGGTCTACACACCTCCATAGCTACACCCACACAAAAACCAGAATGAGTACCCCCGTATTTTGCAATTTTTCTATAACAATTCAATGGTTTACAAAACTTGAATCAAGTTACCTCTTGCACAAATACTTTTCTGTTCAAAACTGAATAACCATATATACATATCACACAGAGTCTTCCAAATATTGCTCTCTGAGGCAGTATAATAAACCATACCTGTATATATTTGTGTTCACCCAGCCCACTAGGTACTCTGACAAGTTCATTGTTATTCAGATGAAGCTCTCTCAGATGAGGTACGTTGTTAAGAGAGCCGTTTTCAACTGAAGAAATACTGTTGAAGCTGAGACCCAATCTGCAGAAAATAAATAAAAATACAAATAAAAAATGATGTCAAACTTGCCCACTTTATCATATTTCTTCGAGTGTTTACATCTATATACTACTGCAGTAGGAATGACCAGGCTAATTATGCATGAAGTTTAGACTCACCAAAAGAACTAGTTTAGAAAAGTACATTTAAATGTCTGACATCTGATAAGATCTATCATAATTATCACTAGTTCATTCAACCTTTGTCCATGGTACTGCATACTTTCATAACTTATATTACTGATGCCATTGTATGGCATCTTTCTGTGGCATCAGTAATATACATAGTAATGTATAACCCCATAACCATTGGCCTTTCTTTAAAAGCTGAATAAAAGTTTCTTGCAGGACTTTAGGAGCACTGGCTTTAACTTTCTTGTCAAAATACATAACCCATGGTGACCAGAACTGTTAATTTTAAATCTTCACCACATCCCAAAATACGCATGAGTTAAGAGCCATGTGGCAAACTGGAAACTGGAGCTGAGTCATATGTGATGATCTGCTCATCAGGACACAGAAGTGGGACATTACACATTTTCCTCATGTTCCAAACCAGACCTTTAAACACTGAATCATCCCTCCCAATTTATACTTCATGTTCTTGGTTTATTAACACAATTTATGTCCAGTTTGGAAAACCTAGTTCTATCTGCACGTCTCTGTGTTAACACAATTTAAATTTGCAATCATCAGACTGTGTATTTATTGATTTGTGTTTTTTTTTTCAAGACACTCATAAGTTACAATGTTCTGTGTTGCAGTAAGGAATTCAGTGGTAATTCTGCAGTTGTTGTCAGTAAGCGTGCTGTCCTTTGAGAAAATTACCTCTGTAAAAGCTAGATATACATCATCTAGTTTGGGTTATTTATTTATTATTTTTATTTAGGCAATCCTTTTATAATTTTGAGAAAAAAGTATGTGGCCTACTAATAGCTGAAACAATTAAATAATTTAATATAGGTGATCAGAATCCCTATGATAAAATAATTTGCTATGGACGAATTTAAAGAAAGTCTGATTCACAGCAATCTACCGTAATTCTTTGTAGCTTGTGCCTGTTTCAGAAGGCAGAATCTGGATCTAGTACAAAATCACAGAACTAAAAATTCTTTCTTGATATTTATAGCAGAGATGTTTCTAGAAATAGGAATGTACAAGAACAGAAACACATTTCAGAAATTTTCTTTTAGGGATAAACAGTCAAAGAAAGATCTTGCTAGCTAATGTTATGCATAAACAGTAATAATTTTAAATATTTAAATATTTTAAATATTTAAATATTTTTTATTATTTAAATATTGAAAAGTTATCATATTATTAAAAGACAAAGGAAAGCTTAATGAGATCTCCCATTCACATCAATGAGGATTTCATTTACTCGGAGATCAATTCACAGCACCCTTTATTTTTACTAGATTTTGGTAGGGAAAATTTTTTATTAATCTAATTTTAAAGTTATTAGAACAAAATTCCTGTAGAGAAGAGTAGCTTAAGTTTTAATAAAACTTGGGAGATTTGTTTCTACAGAGCAGTTTGCAATTTGGCCTGGAGATCCACAGAATTACAAAGGCTTTCGGGAGCAGATATAAAGAGTAAAAAAAAGAAAAACAAACAAACAAAAACAGAAAAAAAAAAAAAAAAAAAACAAAGACAAAATTTAGGCAGAAGACTATAAGTTCTTAGTGAACACGTATCTGAATTCTCACTTTATATGCAGGTCTATAAGCAGATGTCTCATAACTAGGGAGAACAGCATGAGAAAAGCAGGACTGACTCTCATATTTGTCTGTTGAAGAAAAAGTAACCCATTTAGAGATATTAAATATGGAAAAGATCCAGCTCTGGATTAGCTCATGCAGGGAAAAGCTTTTGAGGAAGAGTAAAACTGGAGGAGTCTATACTAAATATAGACTCCTATTATTATAAATAAATAAATAAATCTAACTCATAAGCAGTGAAATTACGTGTAATTTCATCTCATCTAAATGTGAATGAACTATCAGTCACTTGGGGCTTTGTTTACAAATGAAATAAGACAAGATTCCTATGTAAAGCACAGGTTGACTAAGAGTAAATAATTAATAGGAAATAATATGATCTTCATTCCTCCTCTCCCCCTACCATTTTTTACCCACATGGTAAAAATGGGAGGACATTGGAAAGTGACTCTTGCTTACTACATTGACAAATTTTATTTCCTTTAATGAATTGTTAACATAGTGTTTCAGCTCATTTAATTACAGCATTCCACATCAACAAAGCCACATCTAAAAATGGAAGAAATTCTCAGATCTTTTTCATATTCTTTTTTCTCCAACAGTCAACTTTTTGTTATATGCACTTTAAGAAACTGCATTATTCAAAGCTTGAAATGTATGCAGCTAGATCTTTTCAGTAGATTTAATAGGATCTAGATTTTAATAACAATATTTGTATAATGTGTGTACTCCCCTGTGGAGCTCCTTCCTCAATGAAACCAGGAAAGTCTTTGTTCAGTCTACATTCTTGAGATATATATATATATATATACATATATATATATATGTATATATTCCACTCCAGCATTATATGAAAACTTTTGAAAGACATAAGAGTATTTTTACAAGGAAAACAAACAAACAAAAGGAGAATTATTGGCGGTCTGTTAGAATGCAAGAATTCAAGAGAAAATAAATGGTAGATCTACACCAAGTTCATGCATGGAATAGTTTATGATTTAAAACACACACACGCATGAAAAATAAAATAAAATAAAAATGTTTCTCATAGGCTGACTGTATTTTAGGGCAACTATTAGACTCTTGAGCACTGTTGATACAATCCAGGAGAGTGGTCTCACGCATGTTTCTGAAGTCTTAAACACATAAATAAAAATAATTTTTGGGTAACTTATTTTTGTTGAACTGGAAGAAGAATCATATTTTCCTTTAGATTTATCCCCAATGCTGTTCTGTAGCTCTCTCTTTGCTCCCTTCTTTCTACATGTCTGCTGTGTTATGTCCAATGCCCTCCTTTTTCACCAGGTCTGTATTTTGCCTTACTTTACAGCTTTGCAAAAGATTTCTGACAATGCTTAGATTTCTTGCTTGACTGCAGGCCAGAGAACAATTTAAAAACTGGTGCCAACTCAGAACAGCTCCACATTTCCACACCACAATCAGCAGAGTATCTTGTTTCTCAGTACAGCACAACCACAATGGCAGCAGCACAGGGACAGATATTTTTAGCAGTCCATTAGCACTTCTACATGCTGCTTTATGTCTAAGGAAGGAATTCCAACAATATTACCCATGATTTCCAAAGATTAATGTCAAAAAGCAGAAAAACTGCATCATCTGAAGGACAGCACACCTCCCCACAGTAAAATAAATTACCGTCTACCTAAGAAATTAAGATGGTTTGTTAAGGTGGTTTGTTTATTTATTTATTCAAAGTTAATCATTTGTCTGATGGATTGGATCCAATAATTTGAGTAATAGTCTTGTAGATCAAGTACACCTCCATTTTCATAGAAGTGTTTTAAAGTATCATGGTATTAAAAGACCATGTATTACAGGCTCATTTTCATATTTTAGCACGTTATTTAATGTGAACGAATTCACAAATAATTCAGTATGTCTACAACTGTTCTTCAGGAATTCTCCTTATACTTTTCAACAACTAGAGAAATTTATTCAACAACAGATTCACATATTGCCAAGGTATAATCACCACGAAATATGGTGAACCTTTTTCATTTGCATTGTATGTTTTTTGTTTTGTTTTGTTTTATCATATTATTGGATTCATTACAAACTTGTCTTTTTTGAGAAACAGAGGAAACATTGGCAAAAGGTCTGTTAATTCTCCTGTAGTTTTTCCTCAGTTTCCAGAAGAATTTGCATAAGCTATGTCCCACATAAACTGCCTAAATTACCAATGGAAATACAATGAAGGAAGTATGACATAACAAACAACTTTAATTGCTTTCTTTATTTTTATTTTGTCGTTGTTGTTGTTTGGTTTTTTTTGTTTGTTTTTAAATCAAAGAAATAGTTGTCCCTGGCATACATCATTCATAACTGAAAATAATTGTGAAGTGTAGTTAGAAAAAGTGTTTTGATCTGTTATTTCAGTGCACAAGTCCTTAGGAGATTTTTGTGCTAAGCTATTTACTGCTCCAGTGATAATAATGCTGATGAAGCCCATAATTATGTTTTCTAAATGTATCTGTGATGGTTATAATTTCAACTAACATTTATATGTAAAAAGACAAAATGAATTATTACTTAGCCAAGTTGGTGAGTCCAGACAGGCCTTCAGCATCAATTTTGCTGATTTTGTTGCCATCAAGATGAAGTTCAGTAAGGGATGGAGGAAGTCCTGAGATAGGGAACATCATAAAATTACTTTTGATAAAACTGGATTTTATTTATCTATTCATTTTAATGGACTTGTTTTATGCTGAGGCTCCTTTTACAGTTACAAAAATGATTTTTAGCAGACTTGGCAAGAACAATGAATAGAACAAAGCACTTTCACAATCAGGGGATCTGGATGCTGCTAGTAACAATTTATTTGGCATGAAATAAGTCCAAGCTCCTAAGGTCATCAAAGTGCATTTAATTCTTAAGAAGCAGTTAAACAAAGTTTTTCATAGATATGAATTCTAGCCTTTCTGATTATATAAATAAGGCATATACAATAGTGTAAGAGAGTCTTCATTTTAGCCAGACTATGCATGTATAAAAATATATAAACACTTCGTGCCTAGATATTTAATAAATAATAACAGCAGAAAATGAGATTACATAGATGAGGAAAAGCAATGTTAATGTTATTTTTAGTGGGGTACATATTAGTGTGCAAATTTTGTTTTTCAGGGAAAAAAAAAAAATGCTACCACATATTTTAACTATCGGAGTTTCCCCAAAGGAAGGGCCAAAACAGGAAATGTGGCAAGAAAGAAACAACTAGTATTAACTTTCAAAAAAGTAGAGCTACTTCAAAACATTCTGCTGGCTGAAGAATGAATAAATTGAATATAATGTCCTCTGTATTGGAACCAACCTTCCTTCCTTCCTTCCTTCCTTCCTTCCTTCCTTCCTTCCTTCCTTCCTTCCTTCCTTCCTTCCCTCCCTCCCTCCTTCCTTCCTTCCTTCCTTCCTTCTTTCCCTCCCTCCCTCCTTCTTTCCCTCCCTCCCTCCCTCCCTCCCTCCCTCCTTCCTTCCTTCCTTCCTTCCTTCCTTCCTTCCTTCCTAATTTACAATGAAATGCTTTTAAAAATTGAAAACGTTTCTGTTTTACATTTGTTTCTGTTTTGTATGTCTTTTGGCTTCAGCTCCACAGACTCATGGAAGGATGATTTTATGCTTGTAGAGCTTCAGTTAATTCTGGGGGGGTTTACATCTGTATAATGTTGATCAGGTTTACAAACCAAAGTTGGAGGGTGAAAACATTCTTCCACTTTATTTTAAGCATGAGACAAGGAAAACAAAAGAAAATAAAATGGCTTACTTTTGACAGTATACCTCTTGTGGAGCTTCTCATAAGGGTAAAACAATATTTTTTTTTCAAGCAAATAAAAGCCAACTGACCAAAAAATGAGCTGTTTTATATTTTATTTTATTTTATTAATTTTATTTTATAGCAGTCAAGTAGTGTATACTCTAAAGACTTCCATAATTTATTGATGTTAAAGTTTCATGAGCTGACTAAAAGTCACCATCTTACACCTATGTAGATCTCTCAAATATTCACTGAAGTCCTTACCTTTTGGGATGCTAGTAATGTTGGTGTCTGCGATACGGATATAGGAAAGCCTCTTCATCCCCTGAAAAGCTCCATTTTCAATGCCAGAGCTCTTGAGTGGATTTGTGCCTAGTTCTGCCAATAAAAGATGTTATTGAGCTGTGCTTCAGTTTATGTATCAACGTCCATTAAACTTCAGATCTCTAATAGATCAAAGCTAATTTGGAGGTACAATTCATTACTTTTCTTGGCTTTCTATATGTATATAGATTTTATGTATAAAATTACTGAGTGAACTAAGAACAACATCTTAATACACTGTGTTGATTTTGTTACAATTTATTATGCTCTTACCTAAGACAATCACTTGATTCAGTCCATTAAAGACTGCTTTCCTCAACTTGGAGATCTCATTTTCGTGAGCCCGTATCTCTTGAAGAGACTTTGGCATGTTTTCTGGAAGTTCCTTCAGGTTATTTTTGGACAGGTAAAGTCTTTCCAGTTTCTTCAGCGGAGCAAAAGCTGCTGGGCTTATTTTGCTGATTTTGTTGTTAACAAGGATTAATGCCTGTGGAATAATAATGAAGGAGATCTTACATGGTTACTGGAAAATTATCTTAAGAATGAAATATTAAAAACAAATACTTATTGTTTTCTGGTGTCTTTTGATCATTTTTTAGCCAGTCTAGTGAACTGAAGAAAATACAATGCAGTACTAAAATAAATAGATTAAGGACTACTGGAACAGTAAAAGATAAACAAGGCTTAAAAATAACTACAAAAGGTACTTCATTGCTGAGGTATATGCATCTTCTGTTAACACCCAGAAGAATCATAATTTATATCCACATTCATATAAAATTAAAATGTTCTATTTGTCTTAACACCTCACCCACCCCCCACCCCCTCCCTCACCCCTCCAGGCAGATAAGTGGGGAAGCAGTGTTGTTTTTTTCTTCTGTGTAGGAATCTAATTTATTTTCCCCCTAACTGTGATATATAGACTCTGGGTAACTGTAAGAAAATTAGATCCCTGTACAGTCAGGGAAGGGAGGCCTCCATGAAAACTCTGTTAACTGTAATAGGTGGTCTCCATTTTAAAATAGGTGATCTCCATTTTTTGAAATTTTACTTTACCGCTGACTTATATTGATTAATCAACTATGACATAAAAGAGGCAAAGTCCCATTACTGCCAGAAATGTAATTAAGGCTAATGGAAAAGATTTCAGGTATAACAAATATGAGAATGAATCTTATAACATCTGTTTACTATCTACTTATAAGACGTACAGCTTTACATATTTGTGCAGTGAATTAGGTATAATGGACTATATAGATATGGATAGCATTATCTGTTTACACTTATTACTGGAAAAAAACTATAGAGCATTTTTGTTAACTAACTCCATCATGCCATTTTTCAGAAACAGAAGACAATAGTTGTTCATACACTCCCCCAAAATGATATTGCATATATTATAGTTAACATTCAGTGTATCTTAATACTTTTTTAATGTTTTCAGAATTAAACTTTTATTGGTATCTGTGTCAGCACCTACCTATCAAGAAAATTGAAAGAGGGGTAAGAAAATAGTATAAAATTGTATTTGATGCTTGTTTCTCCCCTAATGGACTTCTCTTGCAGTTCATCCTGAGCAAAGCAAGCTGTGTGTTCTGTACATGGTTTCTCTGAGTATGCATAGAGTTGAGCAGATCTGTTTTTAATTTTGAATGTTAGCTAGCAATGCCACATTTTCAAGAGGAGGTAGAAAAGGTCATTCACAGTTCAGCAGAGTATTTCACTAACAATAAACCTCTCCCAAAATAAATAGATTGGTCAGAGGAAGCTACAGCCACAGCTCTCTTGTATTTCAGACTGTTATTAGAACTTCCATAAGAACACATCAATTTTGGTTTCCTAAGAGAAAATTGTAAGAATTTGGAGACGGATGTAGCTTCTCCCCTTAGTGTACTAAAACTAACTGCAGGTATTAGGACACAGGAAACATATAGTTATTGTGAAGAGTACAACTTGAATTATACAGATTAATCTCTCTCGTTGTTCTTATTATAATAATGGAATAAATGAATGAGCTACTGCTAAATACATTCTTTTGCTGTTGTTGTTGATTTTACCATAGTTTTATTTTCCATAAATATTTAAACCAATATTCAATGAGTTTAGGCTTGTGAGCACTTGTAATTTTTATCCTATATCCTGCTTTGTAATGTTTATTTATTTCAGCTAAATATTTCCTTAACTTATTATTATTATTATTTCTTATCTGTTTTAACGTGTTTTCTTTTTAGATAAAAATCCTTTTGGTTTGATTATCACAGCTGATGTTCTGATACAAAATACTTCTCACTGGAAACAGGCGGGTATATATTCAGATAGGCACTGTAATGTAAATATTCTGTTCAGAGAATAGCTAAAGCTCTTCCAAGAACAACTGTTAGTCCTGACCAAAACCAGAAACTGTCCATGTATTTAGGATTATTCTGTTCTGCTTTGCCAATGCTTTCCTGAATATGATCATGTTATCTTGCAGAAACACACAAAACATTTTTTTATTCAAACATTCAGAAAACCTATCTCATTTAGAAAAGATGATATTTCTCAAAGGTATACTTAAAAATACTTTCACTGTGGTAACATATCTATGGTGATATAAGCTGGAAAAGTATTGGAAAAGTATCACAAGCCTGTAGTTTTCAATTTCTTTGTACCAGAACATCAGTTCTCTCTTGCATCATGCTGCCTAAGACCCTGTTCCTCCTATTTTAAACCTACATTATTTTTCACACCACTGTGCTGATTTAAAGAAAAAACAAGCCCACACATCAGAATTTGCAAGAGAAGTTTTACTGTCTCCCGGAGCAACAGCAAATGATAACACACCAGCAGAGCACCTGGCCAGCCATACCCATGGGTTTCTTTCCTACTTCACAATAACTCTATTATATGCAAGGCTTAAAGAAAGAAGTTATTAGCTTTGGAGTGCTGCTGTTTATTTTCCTCAGAATGTGTCCCGTATGGTTTGCATGTAACAAAAGTTAAAACAAAACACAATAAAATTAAATGAAAAACTCAGGGGAATTTAGAGGTCAGTGAAAACAGGAACTAGAGAAGAAAATCTGAGGGAAAACATCTGCAGGCAATGTTATTGAGGAAGGGATGTTAGACAAAAATAAAAAAAAAAAAAAAAATGCACATGGACTAAGTTTCCTGAATATAGCCCAGATGGCATGGTGGGACGTTATTATATTCATTTTGCTATAGGACAGCTCCATATACTAATTTTGTGCAGGGCAAGCAATTCTCAGAGGTTAAAATGAGAGTCAATCTGAAAGTGCTGAAAGTGCTTGAACCGTAGCTAGCACTTGCAATGCTGCTAGTATGGAATAATTTGGCAAACCTAAGAAATGGAAATGTGACAGCTTAGGGTAATACTGAAATGGAGTCACAGGAACTGATTATTATTATTTTTTTAATCTATCTTCTTCCATGCTTCCTTTTCTTGGTGGAAGGAATAAAGATGATTCTTTTAAAAATAAATAAATAAAGGGGGGGGGGGGGGGGGGGAGGGGAGGGATGACACCAGCTCACACTCTTATCCTATGGATAGGAAAACGCATATATAGCATGATATGTATAGCATAGCTTTTGCAGCTCTTATTCAGCTCTTACAGTATAAATATTGACTTTGTTATATTTATTACTATATATTGCAATGTAGTAATACCTATAGACTAGTTCATCATGATCTGCAATTTACACAGTGCTCAGAGAAGTAAAAAAGCTTTGTTCCAAAGATACTTTAATTTTTACTGAACTACCTCAGCAGTAACTATTGTAGCAACAATAACAACTACAACAAAATTGAAAAAAAATAGTAAATAAAAAAAAAAAATAAAAAAAAAGGAAAAAAAGACTGCATGAATGCTGCGCAATTAAAGTCCATGGGAGTCTGGCCATTTATCTCCCTTTGGTCTGGTTTCTGCCTCAAATATTTATTCCCTAAACAAAAAGGAGAGCTCACAGTTCATGAAGATTTTGGAACACTTGCTAGCATGCTCTTGTCAAAATATACCCTGACAAACTGCAGAGTGTGCATGTGGCAGTCATGTAGGAACTAGCATGGCATTGTTCTTCTTGGTGTTATCAAAATCTGCAATTTTTGCTCTGGCTGGGGGTGGGAAGAGGGATACTGTATCTTTTGGTACAACTTTATTATGTGAGAATCTCAGGGAACTGTTCTGTGGCTTTTGCATCCTTACATCTGTCCTTCTTGGTTTAGAACAGTTTGAAGTGAAAGCCTTGCCAAAAGCTAAAATGAACTGTAAAACAATCAGCAAATTATTATCAAGCATAATTCATGCTGATACATCTGTTTTGCCAGCTGGAGATGGTACTCTTACCTAACATCAAATCTTTAATGATGCATGTGGCCTTCAGGGTTTAAACTGAAAACTCAATCTGCTGACCCAATGGAATTTTTTTAATTTCCTGGGTTATGTACTATATTATTACCTGTTATTTTATTATAGTGCTGCTATGTACAGTAATGCCTTAAGAATTGTAAGCTGAGGAATCAGGTGTCCAAATAAAAATAATATTTATTTTTTTTCCTTATGGTTTCAGTTATTAAGACATATTCATATCCTGGACATATAGTCAAGTTTTGCCAAATTATTAGGAATGAATGTGCACATGTAGGGGAAACAAAAATAAGCAAACAAAAAACAACCAACCAACCAAACCAAACCAAATCAAACAGACTAAAATAAAATACAACAACCCCAAAAGAACTTTACTTCCTTCTCTAATTATGTTTTACCAGAAGATAGAATTTTACAAAATAAGCATTTATTTTTAAAGTCATTTTAACAATAGTAAAGACCGGTAAACTTGAAATAGCCAAGAGGCCCTGAATGCAAGAAGGTCTCTGAATTGAATTCCAGATGTTTTAGCTTCTGAATGGCCCAAGATATAGAGAGTTAAGACAGAAAAAGGCTAAAGGTAATAAATAAATAAATAAATAAATAAATAAATAAATAAATAAATAAATAAATAAATAATGGTGCAAGGATTCTTTTTATGTTGTGTCTTAAGATAGGTTTTAGTAAAGTGGATCCAGTAGACATAACTAAGAAAGGCAAGGAAAAATGGATGACATAGGAAGGAGATGGAAGAAATGGATGGAAGAAGGAGATGGCATTGAAACAAGCCTGCCACTTGAGGAAAGAAGGCTGTGGAAAACAGTTTGATCGCATCCACAGAAGCTTGTTGAGTAATCTCAGCAAGCTGAGGAGCCTGGTGTAGATCTAGTTTGCACTGAGTTTGAGCCATCACTAGTAAGTGTTGTGTAACATGACTTGCACAGATGACCAGAGAACTGCTGGCTCTACATTTTACTGCTCCAATAAAAATAATCCTTATGCTCTGGCATTCTAGAGCCACTTGCCCTTTCTTCAAGGGCACAACACTGCCCTTGTCAACTGGGGCAAATATTTATGTCATTTATTTTATCATAAATTACTTGTTTATTTTACTGCTTTATTCTATTTTTTTCCTTTAGTTTAACATTCTGAATCTCTCTAAAATTTTGAGGATGTCAAACTATTTTCTCCTGCTATTTTGCTCACACAAAAAGTTCTTTGTCTTCTGCAGATTAAAAAAAAAATAAAAAATAATGCTTTACATGCATGTTATGTGTTGCATATTGCTGCTTTAGTGGAAAATCTCATAGTGTGTTAAGCATAATGTAAAGGAGGAAATAGGATCTCTCTAAGGGAGTGTTGCATTTCAGAAAGATCAACACCTTTTTATAAATATATATATATATATTATTATTATTATTATTATTATTATTATTTTCCTCAGAATAATTGTCAGACACCTACAGATTATCCAAGCTGGAAAGAGAAGTGTCTCCCTCTCAGTTCTATTAAAAATATCTGCTATAGATGATAGTGGGAATCAAGTTCACAGGAAGAACCTGGGCAGACATTTCCATCTTTTTTACAGTAAGCTTGTGGCTACTGATTCTTCATTCTGTGATTCGTAGATCAGTAAGTTCACTTAACTTCTCATTTGATTATGATTGGGAAATAGGTACTAAAGCTGTAATGAAACATTAGAAAACTGTGTTTCATTAATATTTTTTGATCTATTAGGAGTTTTTTTCTGTGTTTCTGGAAGATGTTCTTAGGCTTTTCCTCAGTTAATCTAGATGGTTGTCCTTCCATAGGGAGTCTTCTTTTGGTTAAAAACAGAGCAAAGCAAAACAAAACAACAACAACAAATAATAATGAGGATATGAAACATTTTGTCCACTTTTTTTTTTTTTTTTTACTAGATATTGTTACAAATATTGTTTCAGTTTATTTGCCCACACACTTAATATGATAAATGCTTATTTTTTGTATGGTTATAACTTTAAGTCCCAACCTGAAATCTTTATTTATAAAAAAGATTTGTGCAAATCTTTTCTTTAAGTATAAATACAAATAGGTTGAACTCTGTTGCACATGCAACTGTGGCTTTGCATATCTCTAACATCTTAAGCAACATTCTATTTGATTTCAGGCCAATAGTGCATTCGTCTCCTTCTGCTGTACTAACACTATAGCATTGAAAAATTCCTGCTGGGAAAGTATACAGTCACTATTTTGTTGTTTGTGTTGTTCTTATAGTGATCCAATACATTATCTCTTACCTCTTTTTCCAAGTGCCAGGTATCTTACTGGTTTGTTCTAGCTTTGCCACATAACATGTTCTGTTATGTGCTGTTTTTGTAAACTTTTCTTTCAATGTGCACAAAAGCTTACTCACATAGTATTTTGGATTCTTTAATATGTCTATGGGGTCAAAGTATTGTATTTTATTCAGAAGGCTTAGTTTGGCTGGAAAATTCTGACAGTTGTAAAAAAAAAAAAAAAAAAAAAGATATCTTCTGCCTTTTTACAATAGCATCATCTCTGTAACTGTTTTGCCACAAGTCTAAATAAGCAAACCTTTTACACAGTATCAGACAATTTTCTTAAACTGTAAAACCCTGTCCTTAGCTCTAAAATGGTCTGTCTTCTATTTTTCACTTTTCTCCTGAGTCCTCTGAGTAAAAGTATATTTCATGTTTCATTTTTTAATAGTATGAAGTCTCATTCAGTTTTTGTAGTACAACTCTAATAGTTTAGTCACATTTTCATAGATTAATTGAAAGCTACAAAAATATCAGGTACATCACAACTATTGACTAATGATTTCTGGTTATCTTCCTTTGCAGGCATTTATTGCTTGCAGTTAAATATTCCCTTATTGCATACTTTTGTACCTGTTTGCCATATTCAATAGCTGCAAATTTTAACTGCTCTTTGAATTTTTAAAAAATTTTATTATTGACACAGAATATCTTTGTAGGTGTTAAGTCCTCTTGTTCTTCCATTTATGAACATAATCAGATAATTTTGTATTGAAAGAAAAGCCACAGACAAGGTATAGGTAGATCCTTTCTGCTAACTTCAGCTTTTAGTACAAATTGAACTTCAGGTTCAAACTAACTTGTTCATGAAAAACTTTTTAAAAAACTATTAGTCCTATGGTGAGTGATGTCTGCAGGATTATTTATTTATTTATTTATTTATTTATTTATTTTTTATTTCCAATACCAGTATGAGTTGGGATTTAGGGAATTGTTCCCTACTACAAGTAGTCACTTTATGCAAAAGACTGACTACAGTTTCTGACTATTTCAGATTTTGGATCAAAAATAGCTATAATATATGTAAATCTTTCTGCTTTAGTAGAGCTTAAGAAGATTTCATAATTTAGGAGTCTAGAAAATTTTTAACATTACACTGTCAAACACAAGCCATGTGTATTTGGGAATACGATTTTTAAAAGTATATATATGTGATATATGTACATTTACATCACACACATATCCTTAAAACAAAAAATGACAATGGACCTCTATCAACAGTAAACTTTCTCAAATTTATTTATTATATTGATTAAAAGCAATATTCGCCTTTCACTATGGCTCTGAATAATATAAGGGAGGAAAATGGGAATTATTCCCAGATCTTACACCAGGAGAATGATGCCTGCCTAGAATAAAGATGGTGCCCACTTACATAAATGTACTCTATGGGTAAATTATTATGTTGTGGAGGAGACAAGAGGATTCTTTTTCTGTCTTTAGTATATCCAAGAAAACCACATTGGTTTGAAGGTCATTTGTTGAAATTTACATTACTATTGTAAAAATTTCCACTGGTGCCTAAATATGCCCTAGTTAGTTTGGGGATTAAGATGAAGAAATGACTGCCCTGAAGTTACCTATTTAATTCAGTATTAAATTATATCTGTTGTAATTAGGAAAAGAACATCCATAGAATTACTCAATGAATTATTATTTGCAAGTGCTCAACTCACAGCACAAGGTATAATAAAAACCAGAGCTAAGTGACAAGTAGGCAGAAGTTATTGGTGCCAGTACTTTTCATCCTCAATACTATGTTCTGATTCATTTAATGCAGTGACATGAGGAAGGATTTCAAAATAAGTCAGGTGAAATAGGGTATAGAAACATCTGTTTCTCTTTGCTGACTCTATAGGCTACACAACTAGATCAGATGTAGATATCTATACAGTAGTTGCTAAAATTATGTGATGAACCTCATTGTGATTTGCTCATGCAGCTCCCTCCATTTTGGACAGACTGTCATTGCATCCCTAGTAATTGCTCAAATCTTTTCTTTCTGATGTTGAATTAAAACAAAAATTTAACAGAGCATTTGGAAGAAATTAAAGAGATAAATGCTTATAGGACTTTTTCTCCAAGTAGAAAGGGATAAATGTAACTTCTTGGTTGAAAAAGTACTTGCTTGGGTGATGGCATCAGAAATATGAACAGTTGAAGTGGGAGTTGGCTTCTTGGTAGCAAATGGGAACAATAGAATTGAAAGAGGTTGTGAAGTGCCAAGAAAGTGAAGTCAAGTGATTCATAACGCTTATAATCAAAAAGGATCAAATGAAACTATGCACAGAACAAAGAGACTTGGTGACAGGCTAGAAAAATAATTTCTGCTGCAGCATTTTGAAATATATCTGAGTTAGGGTATTACTTTCCAAGGCAGAAAAGTATTATTATTATTAATTATTATTATTATTTCTTAAGTCTGGAAAGAAAGATATTTTGACACAATTAAAACAGGTCTATGAGGTATGAAATTTTAAGATGTTGATAATAAGCAAAGAAATAAAAGAGGAGGAGCTTTGATAGAAGAACACAAATTTGGAAGCAGAGGAAGGTTTCTGATGGAAACTTGGAAAATAGGAGAACCAGAAAAAAAAATGGGTATATAGAAAAGAGGGGAGGAAAATATTTTTAGCAAAGAGAAAGAAGTCAGTAGTGTTGGAAGAGACTGGAAGGTAAAGAAGGATGAGGATGGAATTTTGGTAAGAGAAGATATTTGGCAAAAACATAATTTTATTGTAGTGAAGTGGGCAGGAGGTTGGTTTGAAAGGGGAGTTGAGATAAAATTATTAAAGAAAGCTGAATATAATGAAGAATATATACAGCACTAAATATTTATATTCATAAACAGAATATATACAGCACTCCTTGAGCTCCAAGGTGGAACAGGAAGGCATACAGTAATGAATGACTGAGGCAGCAAGATTGGGAACGATTTTCTTTTTTACTAGAAATAACCAAACCACCGTGCCAAAGGGAGTGAAAACATAAGTAAATAGGTGAGAAAAGTTACAGTGGGGATCAAGAGACTGAAAGGGAGGCAGCTACAAAGAGATTAAATCAGACGAGGAACTTCCATGACAGGAGAAGAAAGTTTACAAGAGAGGAATAGGAAAGAAAATTAATAGGCAGGGCTGGTGGAGGAAGATCACAGAGCATTTCATCAGTTTTCCTTTTCTTTTTTTTTTTTTATTTTTTTTTTTTTATTTTTCCCAAGTAATAGTTCAGCTATACACTTACATGAAGATTCTTCAAGTTTTTGAAATCTCCTTCTTTAATTTCAGTTATTTTGTTGTTCTGTAAGTCCAGCAGAGTTGTATCAGGGGGAAGGTCTTTTGGCACTCTTTCCAGTCCTAGGAACAGTGAAAAGAATAAACAATCGACTTTGAAAGAAACTTCAAATAGGGGTCAGTACTTTCCTTAGTATTTACCTTTCAGTAAACATTTCTAGAACTCATTTCCTGAAGTATGTTATGAAGACTTATTTGACAACATTTCTGTCTCCAAAGTGTCAAAGAGAGTTTTATTTTGCTATGTCAAATTAAAATGTATTTATTCACATTTCCATTCTTCCTTTTTCCAAGTTACAGAAAAGACTGAGTTTGTCAAAATTATTTCTAACACATTTAACTCTGATGAATTGTGTGAATAAAAATTGCTTTCAGAAGGAGGTATGGCATTTATTAATTTCACTGTGTGCTAAATTTTTTGGACAGAGAGCATTTCCTGCTATTTAAATCAATAAACTTTTCTTCAAAGAAGTACGATGGCTAATTATATTCATTTCCAGAAAAATATTATTTACTTGACAATAACTGAATAACTTGCAGTGAAGTCCACCTTAAAGAAAAAAAAAAAAAAAAAAAAAAAAAAAAAAAAAAAAAGACACAAAATCCCCACTTTTCTTTCAGTTGAAACTATGTGAAACTATGTCCAAGTTTTCTGGAGAACAAATCTCTTGGTTTCACTACAACTGCCAAAAGAACATCAGACAGTTTAAATTAAAGACTCTCTTTGGGACTATTTTCTGAATAGCTGATATGTAAGTCCAATGAAGTCATGGAAATGAAATTATTTAGTGTTAAATAACACTCACTTTACCCAGCTTTGCTTTCGTACTGTGACTTGGAATAGAGCAAATCTTTTATAGTCATTCTGATTTACCACAAAATTAAAATGTTCTTTCCTAACTAGTCTTCTTTTTTTACAGAATACAAAATTCTAAATGAATGGCTAGTAGGAATAATTTATAGCCATTAATAAAGTCTCAATATGGTCATCTAACAGACGTGGTTTTTTTTAGGAAGAATGGGCTTTTTAACAATAAAGGCTTAAATATTTCTGAAGGTATACTCAAACTCTCTTAAAAAGATCTATCCGTAAGTATCACCAGTGTCTCCCCAACAAATCCTGGAATTGAGACTTCTTAAGTTATCTTAATATGGGTGTAGCAGACCTAAACTTTTGAAAAGTGCTTCTTTTACACTTAGCTTTAACTGATGATAGTACTCTGTGTAGAACACATTCTGTTGTCCTGACATTGTAAGAAGTTGGTTTCTGAATTTAAAAACATCCTAGCCACTCTTCCAAATTTATCTCCCTCCCCCAAGTTCTCAAACATTAGCTTTTATGCTAATATAAATTTATTAAAACAGAGTACGATATAGGTTAACCTTGCTAATCTTTAATCCCATCAGAATCCAAAAGTTTTAAAATGCAGAATCTTCCAGCTCCAGATGAATAAGTAAAAGGATGTACTGTACATAAAATGACAAGAGTATATCTCATATCTCATCCTATTTACTTTACTGATTTTCAGAGCATGAATAGATAGTACAGATTAAGGTTCTTCATATTACTAAAATATTTTTTTTTTCTCATTTAGGCATGAAGTTCATTTTCACTAAAGGCAGTTGCAAAACCCTAATTATTTTCAGAAATGTGGGACTAGAGCTCCACATAAACAAAAAAAAAATAATAATACCATATAATTTGCATGTTGTGTTTGGAAAATTTCTGTACTCTGCAGACAGCAGTGATGTCAGCAACTAAAAATTCTCTCCCCAAAGCAGTTTTTTTAAGATCATAATTTTGTTATGAGAAGTTTTCAGTCTAGCAAATTTTAATGGTATTTTTCACATATAAATGCAAAAATTGATTGAATTATTTGGATACAAATTAATATTACTATGTTGTGCTTGTCAGTGCTTGCATTTATATTAAAAAGACTAGTATTAGTAATTTAAGTGCTTGTGACAGAAACCAGTGTACATGAGAGCTATATAGCTGTAGGTTACAGAATGCCCTTGAAACATGCTTTGTAAGAATACTTGGATTGCCATTGAAGGGATAATTTGCTAGAGACTAAACTTCAAATTAAATTTCCAGCTGTACTCTTCAAGCTTCACACGTCAGATTATACAAGCTCAAGCATTTTCTGTGAATGAGGTAGAACTGATAATTTCACAGAGTAATGAAGTGGTGGTTCATATTATAGTAAGACAACTATAATCAGATAACCCTTTGTGAACAGCGATTTATAAAAGATTATTGTACTAAAATCTAGGAGGTACAATGCAATTACTAGCTCTGCATACAAGGAATAAAACTGTCATCCCTAAAAATATTGAACTTGTTTTATTACCTACCTCATGTATATTCTGTTATGTGTTTCCTGAAGCCATTTCTAAAAATGGTTTAGTAAACAGCTGAATTGAAACCATGGTATATGATTTTTCCTTGGCTTGTCTGAGTTTTGAACATATGGAGAGCAAAGTATCATGCATTGTGTATAGGAGTACAGGATACACCTCACGTGCCATAGAGATGTTACATTAATATTAAGCAGTACAGTACACCCACCAACTGACAGCTATATCAAATAGAGCTCTCCAGTGACACAACAGTTTGTAAATGGGTGGATCTGGACACTGTCTTATAAAATTATCAACTAATAATTCAGGATTAAACTGTGTTTAACTTGTGGACTGGACCCAAGTGTTTCACCACTTGTCCGACCTACATCGATTTGCACTACAACAGCACTTCTACTTGTATTCTACATCTATCCTGGACCTGCAAGCTCATGAAGCCAGTCTCTTCTCTGGAGTTTTGTTGCCTGAGGAGCAATCCTTCAAGTCTTTCTAGTCATAACAGGTCAGTACATAAGCAGTGCACATGAATGGGGGAGTCTAACATGACAGCGTGACAGAATTTGAAATGAATCTAGAAAACTGCAATCCCACTAGAAGCTAAAATGGCTCTTGAATCTTAAATTAGAATTTCCAATACCCAGGATGATTCTTGGATTCTTCTGGCTGGAAGACAGAAGAATTTAGAGGGGAATTGTGGGCTATACATATTACTTATTTCCCACGACTTAATGCCCATATACTTCTGAAAACCTGTTGTAGTGTGACTCTATGTCCACTTACTAATGCCTTTCTGCGAAATTATATAATGTCAACTGACAGAGGAGCTGGTACAGGAAAATACCAATTGAGTCACTTCTTAATCGTTTTTAAAACATTTTACACAACTATTTCAGCTTTCTTTTCTTTTCTTTTTTTTTTTTTTTTTTTTTTTTAAATATATATACATTTAAGCTTGTGAATATAAAAAAGAAAGCTATATGGCAATTTTTCATAGCAGTCTGACTTTTTATGTGAATACTCAGTGATACAGAGTTTGGTATTCAGTTCTCTGGAAATATTTCAGGCCTCTGGTTTCCAAGATTAACATAAAACCGACTAAAGATTTTGATATTTCTGCCTTTCTATCTGTTAATTTGAAAGTGCATATTGTTTTATTAATTTTGATTGAATAAAATGAGATCAGTTATTATTTAAGTTGTTAAATGCATTAAAAAAAAATCATGAATGAGCAGAAAAGGTATAGCCCCACCCTTACAAAATGCTTGCTTACACTGAAATTAAAAGCCTAAATATTCTGGAAACATAATTTTTATCTTTAGTCAGAAAATTATTGCCATTTGCACTAAAATAGTTCTCAAGAGAAATTGTGTCTTCCTTACAGAAGCTAAACAAGTATCCATTCCTGCAATATGTGCCAGATCATTCTCTGCAGATTACAACAAATGGAAATCTTCTTCTATCCTACATCATCAACCCCTAGCACTTAGCAATTCCCACCAGCACACATGTATGTGTGTAAACATGCATGGATATGACAATACATAAAGAGTAGAATATACCAGAGAACATTAATAAAAAACAAGTAAATGAGCTTGAAACACTTCCCCTTGTTGCTCAGGATCAACTGTACTTTTATTTTCCCAGCAGAAGGCTTCCTATTCTTAACTTATTCTTACACTAGTAAATACATCACAGATTTATGGAATAACTAATATAACAATATGATCAAATGTATTAGAGGGATGCCTAGCAAAGCTGGATCATCAATGGTTTTCTTTCACATAGACAACAAGAACCCACACTCACTTTTGGAAGTACTGTGAAGGAAAGGCTCATCTAGAGTCAATTAGAAGATGTTCAGTAGAGAGAGGTTACCAGGACCAGGAATCTCTCCATAGCAGGAGGATGGAGATGAAGGTAACATTTCAGAAATCAGGCTTGTCTCAGTGGGATCCTACCTATGTGATGTGTAGTATTGTCTCATTATTTCTTAAATAAATTAGATTAACACAATTGCAATGTCTGGCTACTTATCTGTGATTACCTCTCCATTTGGAAAGGACTGATGGGTCTGGAGGTTTCATGAGACCAGAAACTAAGCACAAATGAGCCAAACTAATAATACAGTGAGGCTGGTATAATTCAGCCCTTATTGAATCCCTGAGAGAGCAGCAATCTGTGGCTAGTCATCTCCTGTGTAGTAACAGACCAGCCCAACTCACACATGCTGCCATTTAGCCAGCCAAACAGGTGTAGGAGATGTAGCAAGGATTTGGGAATATTGTGAGGACTAAAGAGGATTAGGGATTTTGATATACAAAGCAAGCTTCATTACTTTTGCAGCTCAGGGAATTACCTGATCAGCTGCGGGAGCTGTGATCAAGTGGCTGTTGAATTGTTTAACCCCCAAAATGTGAAGGGTGGAATTTGAAACCTCCCCACTATGAAGGGGCTTCAGTTCACTGCTCCAGTTTCTCAGAACTGAGAATCTGAAATGTGGCATGAAGCCACATTTCTGCTGAAGCCATACAATTATGCAGAAAAGGAATGCAAGATTTATGGGGCTAGTGTGAGAGATGAAGCAAAAAGGAGTCTGAGTCTGTAGTCCAGAGATGAGGACACTTCCCTGGGAACTGTATCCTTGCAATGCTGAGACCACATAGTCAAAATAAGAAATATGTGACTGGTGCCAATTGCAAACAACTTAAAGCAGCAGAGCCTGGTTTATTAAATAAATAAATATATACATACATACATATACATATATATATTTTCCCACCTCCTATCCAGTTTACAACAGACAGGAATGGGGCTTTTTCCCCTGAATAAACATTCCCTTTCCCAGCTTAGGAGAAAGGGTCAAAAGGCAGAGGGAGATCTGACTGCTGTAGCTCAGATACATGTGTTATTGCATTGCAACACTCACGATTATTATCATAGGGGCCATAAAATGGGGCTCTTTTCAAGTCTCCTTTAGTTTCCACTAACAGCTGCTGCCAGCTGAAGAATTTGGACTGAGTTACATGTAATTCCCAGACGTGGTCATCAGCGGCTGCTCTCCCGGTGGGGGCAGTCTCTCCAGCAGCTGTCTGTTCTTCCTCTGCTATGTGTTCTTCCCTGCTCAAAGCCCAGCTCTGCCTCATCTCAACAGTGGGCTGTGTGGATTCTGGGATGAATGGGGTGAATGGCAAACTCATGGGTTCAGGAGACTTAGTCAGGGAAAATACAGGACTCAAGGACAGCTTTCTGGAAGGATGGCAGGGAACTTAGCATAGTGTTGAATGCTTTGGAATAGAAGAGTTCACTGAAACTTTCCCAGTCCGTGTTCTTCAGTATTTACTGGAATTTGTTCTCTATTGTGTGGGATTTGAAAATAGGAGTGGTTTCACAATTTGCATCCTGCCAACCACAAAAGTAAGAAACAATTTTTTTTCTTTAGAGGAGTATCCACAACCTCCTTCTCCCTCCCACTTTCAAATGAAAAGTCTGTTCTTTACCTTTCCTTTTCTTATTATGAAATCATCAGTACTAATGGGAACATTAGAAGAATTGGAGAATTATTTTTTCTCAGGTGATTATTCTTAAAGATTTAAGAAACAACAACAACAACAAAAAGAGCAACACAGTTTCCACTGGAATCCATGAAACTCTTAAAATGCAACCATGACAACCATTTTTCAGATATTCTTCCTGCTCTTCAGTCTATAAGATGTTCCATTAAGATCTTTTTGGGACTTTTAATAATTTTCTTCACATATTATTATTTTTGTATACCTCTGACCCTTTCCATTGGAAAGAATGAGAAAATAAACTCCATTCCCTGCTGAGATGGCCTTTCACAAAAGTAGACCAACTGGTATACTATTACACTGTTTATTTGTTTGTTTATCTTCCCAAATTTTACAACATTGTTTTCCAGAACAGAGTGAGGAACACAGGAAAAAAAAAAAAAAATAAAATAAAGACACATTATGATCAACTGTGCAATTCCATTATGATAGTGTTAAGAATTGTAAAAACCCAAGGAAGAGTTTTAAAATGAATGCATAACTTATCTGCTCACTTCCATTTCCACTCACTCCTTGTAGTGACCACATATTTCAAAATATAACAAATATTGTAAACTACAGATTTTATGAATTATTTTTCTGTGATAGTCACATTTCCGATACAAATAGATTCAGCCTCCTGTCTCAAAATAATAATAATAATAATAATACCAATGAGTAATGATACATTCTTAAATCTTATAATCAAGCAAATACCATTTCTGTGTTCTTTCTGACTGACTTAATGTCAACGGTCTGGAAGATACATACCTTATCAAGAAGGACAGAATTCTTTTAGAAAGGAAGAAAAATATTTTTGAAACAATCATTAGTCTTCAGGGATGAAGACATTATGTAAAAAATCAAATATCGTGAGATTTCTGAGGTAACTGCTAGAATTGCCAACATTACAATTCCCACTGTCATGGTTACTGACATAAAACATTCTATCAGAGAACAGCAACAGTCCTGTGTGATTCATGCAATCTGCCAGCATGGTATGCGTCATGGCTTTAATCAATGTGGATGCAATGCAGATGTACTATGTATGACTATTCGTGCATTGAGGTGAAACATATATTTCTTATGAATATTCACAGTATTCAGAAGACAGTATTTCAATGTCTGGGGAAATTTCTAACATTAAATTATGAATGAACCTTTGGATATTTGATATTTGCCTGGTTCACAGTTTAAGCAGCAGGCAATAGATACAAGTCCACCACTCTAAATCTTTACTTTGTGATTTACCAGAATTAGCACTAACTCAAAGGGGTAGCCATAAAGAGTGGTTTGGTGGGATCTCCTGTACTTTCCAGTAAACTTACACTTTCCTGTTCTCACCACATAGTCATTGCACAGCTCTAGTTTTATTATGATCTGAGGGCAGAGGTTTGTTCCTGGTATTTTAGGGACATGAGCATTTTTCATAAATATTTTAGGATTGCTTTCAACTTCCTTTCATGCAAAGAAAGGAAGAGAGCCACTGTGAATATATCTGAACACAGTGAGTAACATTTAAATAAATGTTAAGATAATTTCATGAAAGAATTAGAAAGTCTGCAGAGCTGTTATCTCCCTCTTTCTAACAGATTATTTTAGCCCCTGACCCTGAAAGCTGCAAGATTTTCATTAGATTCCTATCTTAAGTTCCTTTCTCATTTTTCCTCACCTGTATCTGAAACTTACTATAGATCTCCTTTTTTAAACATTTCTTTCATGGCTTCCCTTGAAAAAGTGAGATTTTCCCTTTTGTGTTCATACCCTCCTTCTTAAATCTTTCCTATTTTATCTATCTTCCTGTTTTTCTAAAGTTACCATGAAATCAGATGGGCTTCGAGTTTTCACTTCTTTTATATTATTTCATATTTATTACATTATTTTTCATATTAAAATAAAAACTGCCAACATCCTCTCCTTAACAGATTTTTGTAGCACTCTAAATAGTTACCAGGAAATGAACACCAGGCTAGTATGGGATATCTTCCTAGGTGTCTTCTCACCTAAGAGCATGCACAGAGTACACACATTATCTTTAAATGTTGATTTTCACTTTTTTTATTCTTTATAGAATGCCTGAGAAGTCTACCATAAGATTGCATGTATAGCAAATGTAACCCTGTTGACAATGTTGTACAGACCTGTTCAAACCATCAATCCCATGAGCTGAAAACTACTACACAAAAAACAAACAAACAAACAAACAAAAACCCTACAACAACAAAAAAAGCCACCCAGAAAACAAGCCATCCAACCAAACACATACAAAACAAAAGAACAAAACCCACAACACCTCCCCCATGCACACACATTTGTGGGCATGGGCCTTGGTTTTAAAGCTCCCTGTGTGACTGTGTTCACTGTTTCCATCACTTTCCTTGCTGAGATGCCAAGGAGAAATTTCTGCTCTACCTATTTTCTTTTCCTAGTGTTTTCCTTTCCTTTTCTAGACAAAAATGCTCTGCATGAATGAACTTTTAAACATAATACAACAGAATTCTAGCATTATCTATTACTGTTAGTCAGGACAAGTATGTAAAACAGGAGAAGTAAGTTTCAAAAGAATGTACAATGCCTTGTAAAGCACATATTATTTGACCTGAACTTTATGAACAGACGAAAATATATTCAGAAAAAAATATATTTTTTTCCCCTGTAACCATATGGTAGATCCAGGACATGGATAAAGTGAAACATAGACCAGTGAATCCAAAGTTGATAAAGAAAGGTTAGATATTATACTCTCAAACCTGGGTTAGAAAGATGTTTTAAAGATACACTTAAAAATATAAACTTTTTTAAATACCATGGAAAACTGAACCATGTAAAAGTATTTTTCTTGAGTGGCTGGAGGCTGGTATTGGTAGTTTCTTGCTATTATCATTGGTGGCTTCAGGTAGGACTCAAATTCCTAGGCCACATCCCTACTGGTTGAGGGTTCTCTTTGAACTCTGGGAAGGAGCCTTTGGACTCCCTAGCTCTTTCTAACACTTGGCAAGGAGTTTTTAGCAGGCGAATAGCACAGGATTTGTGTCTTGAAAATATCAATAGTTTCTAAACAATTATATCTGTTACCAAATACTACAACATTTAAAGATGTTGAGAATTTAATACAAATATATAAATGTCCATAACATCAGTAGATGTCAGTAGTGATCATTTAGTATGATTGAAGTGCTTCAGTTACCTGCTATGTTCTGTAATGACTTAACAGTTGACTCTTTTTTTTTTTTTTTTTTTTTTTTTTTTTTTTTTTAGCTATCTATTAGTTACTTATTTGTACTGTGGGATATTTTAGAAATGAAACCTTGTTCTATCATGAACCAGAAAACAGTCACTTCTTGTACCACCTGCATTTGGCACTCAAGATTTTCATTCCTGCCACTACATGTATGCTTTCTTAAATTGTATTTTCTAGTGTAAAACAAGTGAATAAATCTAGAAACAAAACAAAAACAACAAACAAACACACACAGGTGGTAACAGTTACCTTGGAGCAGGCAACAAATAAAGAGAGGATGTATTTGGAATGAACTAATTTTCACCGAGAATCACATCTATCAATGGGAACTGGAACATCAAGAGTTCAGGTAGTAAAACTAGTGGTTTATAACAAGGCTTGTCTTTTGTTCTTACAGTGGAGAAAGCTAATATTTCATAAGTATAGATCAGTCTACATCTAGCCAATATTTTTCTTCTTAACAACTTTTCAAGAGTGTTTTCTAATTATTTTCTTCTTAATTATTTTCTTCTTAATTATTTTTTTTTTATTCTTCTTAAAATTATTTTCTTCTTAAACCTTATCGCTCTTTTTAGGTACCTCAAGGGAGGCTGTAGCGAGGTGGGGGTTGGCCTGTTCTCCCACGTGCCTGGTGACAGGACGAGGGGGAATGGGTTTAAGTGAGCCAGGGGAGTTTTAGGTTAGATGTTAGGAAGAACTTCTTCACTGAAAGGGTTGTGAGGCACTGGAACAGGCTGCCCAGGGAAGTGGTGGAGTCACCATCCCTGGAAGTCTTCAAAAGACATTTAGATGTAGAGCTTAGGGATATGGTTTAGTGGAGGGCTGTTAGCGTTAGGTTGGAGGTTGGACTCGATGACCTTGAGGTCTCTTCCAACCTAGGAAATTCTGTGATTCTGTGATTCTGTGATTAATTTAATAATTGTTTCAAGATTTACTGAGCATAGGACTTTCTTTCATGGTTTCTTTAACTTCCAAGATAGACCCAAAATAGTATGCAAACTGAATAGATAGTAAAATTTTTATAATCATGGTAAATTTATTGAAAAACAACGTTGCTATCCTCATTTGGCTTTTTCATCCTTTAATTTTATCACACATAGCTTAATAACTTAACCTAAAAGCTCAACAAGTAAAATGTAAGTTAACAAAAACATTTATTTTAAAATTATATTTATTAATATCTGGTCATTTAAGATAATGGTCATTCCTGTTTTTTGTTGTTGGTGGTTGTTTGTTTCTTTTTTTTTCTAATTGCACTTTTAGAAACGTATCAGATTTTGAACTAAACATTTAGCTATAAAAACTATGGTTTAGAGAGGATAGTAATGGTAGAGATTTAAAAGCTGAAGTACTCAGCAGTTTCTGCTTTTCCATCTATTTTCTTGGACTCATAAAATGACTGAGACTGATCACCAATAATGTAAGTATTATTTTTCTTTAAGAATATTTTATGTTGACAATGGAAATTCAAATCAAGGTATGTCCCAAAGGAGCTAATTTCCCTTAAAAGGAGAGAACAGGTTCCCAATCACAGATATGATCAGAAAGTGGATGTTTAGTTATTTTTGGAAGATTTTATACAAGGTAAATTGTCTTTTGTCAGCAAATAAATTAGATGTTTTCATGTTAGCATTATCCAGGTGTTGAAGGGCTATTAGTTAACATAACTTAGACGTTTTATACACACAGATAAACTGTCTCATGTTACTGGATCCCTGGAATAATGTTTTACACATCTGTGAGCTTTTCACCTGCTGATCTCAAAGTATTTTTCAAATACACACTCTAGCATCCATGCTGAGCTTCCATACATGCTTCTTTACAGCTGGAGAAACCCTGCAATTCTGAGCTGTGAGCAAAGCTCCAATTTAAGATGTAATACAGCTTGAACTTTAATTACTGACATTCATCTCTCCTGCACTTTTTGGAGACGGAAAAGCCCCCATGGATGCTCATGGCAAGATGGCTGAAGGAACCTTCACCTTCTGTGAAGTCTCTAAGGAAGGCGATTTCACCGCATACCACAGAACACAAACACTACTCAATGCATAACAGGCTGCTAGACTCGCCTGAAGGTAAAATAAAGTTCTATCCACCACCACTAAACGTACTTAGGGAGCATTCTGCATCTGCCACAGGGCTAAATAATTACGTTCTTTCTCTTGTCTACCAGGGTACTCTGAGAGGAACCTTTCCTTGAGACTCCCTTTGGGAGGCTGAGACTTTAAATTGAACTGTCAAATCTTCCTAGGGCTTTCACAGAGCATGTTTGCCTGGGCAGCTGACTTCATGTCTTTCCTATATTTGATATTTTGATACATGAAGAGCTGCCTCTGACCAGCTATATCAGCCACTCTGTAGTGCATGCTAATAAGGAAGACTACTATCTTTACAGAAAGCACAGCTATATTGTAGTAATGCCTATATTGAAGCATGATCAAAAAGTGAACCTATGGTTCTCTTTTGGCAACAGGAGCAAAATTCAGAAAAGGTAGAGCTTTCATGAAAATGCTACAGTGGTCTTCTTTGATGAGATCCTTGAGCCTGTTGCACAAAGGCAATAAATCTCATATGAGGTAGGCACACTGGGTCTTGTTCTTGATACGTCAGTAACTGCACCTCTGAGAGAATCTTCTTTGGGGTGGTGAGAAGACAGTATTCTCTTCCTGCTAGTTCAGCTTTTGGCTCAGAGGCAAAATAAATTAATTTGAAGGTACATGTTTAGGAAGATGTGACTAAAGCTTTAAAAGTAAAGAATGCAAAATTCAGCTGACACTAGTGTAACTAGACCACCAAGCATTTTTTTTCACTGTTTTTATAAAATTTAGATTTTTTTTTAAATATATATATTCTCATCGAGTACTCTTGAGATATGGAAACTAGCCCCTCCCTCCCCCCACCCAAAAAAAAAAAAAGGGGGGGGGGGGGGCAAACCTCATCTCCAGACCCTCCTGAATGTTATAGTTCTCCTGTTGTGTTTTCTTTTCCACATAAGTCTGTATCAGGTAGTAGGCTCCTCCTTACACAGCAAGAGTTTACAAATTGTAAATGCCCCTTCAGGCACAAAATGAAGCATGCAGAGTAAGAGAAATCTCCATATGTAGCCCAAGTTAGGTCCCCCAGCTTCCTTGCTATCGCCTGCTCCCTGCACCCAGCTGAAAGGAGGCTTCCTTCCATGCCACAGAAAGAGAGTGGAAGACAGGATCTAGATTACAGCTTTCCTTTGTGGACAAAGATTTAATTTATTAAGTTCTTAATATATCCTTGGGAGGAGCCTTGTTATTGCCTGAAGCTTTTCTTCAATTAGTGCTCATGGGACTACATGAATCAATTTGATAATTCTGGGGCAGGGAGGTAGCTAATTAGATTGGGTAGGAAACGCCTGGAACTGCAAGGGAAAGGCACATCAGGAGCAGTGGTCTGCAGAGAGTTACAACACTCATTGCTGGTGTTACAGCTCCAGCATACACCTTGTCTCCCTGATCACTGTGCCCTGTGCCCTTCATCTGACAGCCAAGGAGCATGCTTGGTAAACTTGGCAGAACTGCTCCCAAAGAAATTTTGAGCTCTTAGAGTCAGCTTCTGGCTTTCCTCAAGTCTTTGGTTAAATCTGTCCTCAATGGAGTCTGAGTCGCACAGAAACAGACTTAAAGCAGGAGGAGTGTAGAACAGAGGCACACTGAGTTGTCCTGTCCCCACTCTCTGAGGTGTCCATTGGACCAGTGTCCTGGTGAGCTTCCCATCTGGGCCAGGCCCAGAAGTGGCTGTCATAGCTACACGTGACAGGGATAGACAAAACTTCGTGCCAAGGCTGAATAATGCTGAATGGTTATAACTTCCCTGAGCTCTGCCAGGGAAATATTACTTATTTTGCTGGACTGCATTTCTGAACTCAGGGAGATCTCACTTCCTTTATGCCCAGAGACTGGATGTTATCAGCCCAGCTGCTTCAAAAGCACTGGCTTTCTCATTTCCAGTATCTTCACTTAAACCAAGCTGAAAATGTATTTCTTATCATCCTTCTCAAAATTCTCTGGAAAACATAGACCTGGGGCTTTAATCATTCTACTTCTGAGACTCCTTGACATTATGGGACTTTATTAACCCAGAAGCAATTGCAGGCAGTGGATTGTAGTGAACCTCCTTGGAAACCACATGAATGTGAAGGGGAACTGAATGAATGTGGGAGCAAATATAGCAACAATGGGTTCCTGTGTGTGTATCTCTACTTTTTAACTGAGTGAAAAGTTCCTTACATTCTGCAGAATTGAAACAGACTGGGGAAAAGTTCCTAAAATAACTTAAATTCCAACAGCATTATCCAGTGTAACAACGATAAAACCTGAGGTCTTCATAGTATGCAGGGCAACCTCCTCCCCACTCCATGTTTGCTACTATCTGGTGTCTAAAGAGTGAAAAAGAAAAATCTTGCAACAGAGCCAATACTGTGAAAGTTTTATGAATGCATGGGTAGGTTAGTCTGTGCTCATTTGTGCAACTTGGCTTGCATTGTTCACTGGATCCTTGCCAAACATATCTGTTGCATAATTATGTGGCTTGCTTTTTTTTTTTTTTTTTTTTTTTTTTAATTTCTAGGGATGTAACTAATGTTTTCCCCTCATTTCTGTACTTATACAACACCCACCACAGTGAGACCCAAGCCTTTTTTGTTAGAGTTGTGGAATGACCTATAGTAATTATAAAAGGTAATGTTATAACATAGGAAAATAGAAACACCAGAAATACATTCAAACATCTGAGAGAAGACTCAAAAAAAAAAAAAAAAGTCTATAAAATTATGTCAAGATATGTGTCTATCCACTGAATAAACTGTCTAATTTCCTTGTGAGGAAATACAAAAACAAACAGGAAAAAAATACTCTTTTTTTTTTTTTTCACTGACTGAATAAAGCTGCATAAACCAAAAGCAGTTACACTGAAGTCAACTTCATTACTTGTGATTTCTGCATGGTAAAGTCAGAACGCAGTGACGGCAGGCATGGCTTCATATCCTGCTGGTCTGACGATATAGACAAACCCTTGTACTTGTGGGAGTATGGGGATTTTGTAAGAAAAGTTCTCATGGTTTCAGCTTGAACAGTGTCTAGGACAGATATTTAATTAGGAACTCCAATATGTGTTCATTGTTTTGGAGTGTTTCCAAGTTATTTCCTCCAAAGATCTGGTTCTATGGTTGATTGTTCCATGATTCAGTGTTGGTTATTCCATGCTCATGTAATCCTATGGAAATAGGATGATTTTTATGTTGAGGTATTTGTCAGTATGATTAAGGGTGTTGGAGTCTGGACTGTGCAATTTAAGACTTTTTAAAATGTTTCCATACCCACATCTAACCTCATTGAATTTATTTAATACGGTTTTGAAGGAATAGCCTTGAAAAGTGATTTTCCCTGAAACAGAAAACTGTAGTGTTTCAAAGAACAAATGAAATGTGCATACATAAAATATACATAAAAGATCAAACATATTTTGTGGTCATGACTGGACCCTTTGGACACACTCCAGGGCTTACCTAGGTCAGAGCACTGCACCACGCGGAGATGGCACTGGCAGCGGAAGGGGCACACTGGCCCAAATCCAGATATGACAGGATCATCTGTTGGAGCCATATCAGCTGACCCCTCATCTTCCAGCATAAAGTCAAAGAGGCCCATCTGGTGGAATGGCTTGGCCAAGCATACTGGCAGTAGTAGGATGAAGAGGAGAGCCAGCCTCATGGCTTAGTTCATCGACTCCAGGCAGAACCTAGGATCCAAAGCAGGGAATTTAAAACAGAAGTAGCAATTTTTCCATAGCTGCACAGTTCCTGCTGAAGGAGGTCCAATACATCCACCAGTTGCATAACTGTTCCTTTCAATAAATGAAATCTAAATTTGAAAATAGGACAGTTATGCGATAGGAGTCCGGTAACTACTTGCCAATAGCCTTTTTTTTTTTTTTTTTCAGAGAGATTTAAAGGCAACTCTAAACACATCTGCTTGCACATTTAGAGTAATATTTATTAGGAACAGGCAGCATTGTCAACTTTGTTATGCAAAACAGTCAACACAATAAGCCATATTTTCCATGTGTCTGTTTTCTGCCAACATAACAGTCTATTTGATTTCATTAGCGTTTGTTTCATAGCAATGGTTTTGTTCCCTGGGGATGAACCTCAGGTTCCCAAACTCACTGTAATGCAGTCATGTGTCGAGAAACCTTTTTTTGTTGTTGTTGTTTTTAAAGTGCCAGCATGCTGTGTGTTTTAGATTATAGTAAAGCTGACTGAGAAAAAGTAAGATCTAGTGATGGGGTGGAGAGAGAGGGGGTAAGATCTTTAGCTATTTAAGTAAGCTATACTTCATTCTCAGTTAAACCAACACAATAAAATGGAATACAATGTTGTGTTATATTAGATATTCTTGGCTTTCTTTCCAGACTTTTGGAGATCAGCTAATCTTCTGAAAATTACTTTCTTTTATTTTTTACTTTACATAAGGAAGCTTATATTTTGTAACTTTTCATAAGTCTAAAAACAACACAAATACACACAAAAAGAAAATTGCCTTCAAGTCATCAAATGGTAGAAAGGCAAACTTGTATTTTATTTAGGAAACTTAACATATTCCTGAGTACAGATACTGATCTATGTAAGGAAAGCAAAAATATTCAATGGCTTCAAGTCAATAACTAGCATCACGAAATTTTGCTGCTGAAATGCCTTGTCCTGTATGCTAGTTTGGATTTATATTATCTAGAAGTTATCCAACAGTTAGGGGTGGTGTGCTATGTCATTTCCTGGCTCCATATTGACTAATGAAGACTGGAAAAAAAACAAAAAAGTGAGGGAGGAAAGGAGAATTAATGTCTCCCTCTCTCTATTGACATAAGGAACCTACAAGGTAGGACTAGATGACAAACATGGACAGCTGATATAGGTGAGCATTGCATACTGAGGCCTCTCTAGAATACCACATCAGGTACTCTAACAGAAATAGTCAGTATGAATCAATAAATAAATATATATAAAAATCACAGGCCTGGAATAGATACAATCTGTATTGTGCCTGAGTTCAATTTTCTTTACAATTTTTACTACAGATGCCAAAATGCAGGTCCTGCTGAAAGCTAGTGAGTTCATTCTTAAGAGGATGATAAGGTTACCTTATCAACTATGATAATATTTTAAAATCAGTTTACAGTTCTGTCATCTACCTGACAGGAAAACAAGTATCTAACATCTTCAGATGTCCAAAGACTTCAAGTGAGTTTCATGCGGAGAAAAACACTGTTTCTGTTATCTCTATAAGAAACATAGTTGGTTTCTTAGTTAGATCTGAAAGTATTTTCTATTCCTGGAGTAGACCATCATATTACCCACTATATGCACTGAGGAACTTGGCAGACCCTAACATCAGCTAGAGAGTCAAAGCCTTTTAGCCCATCTTGGTAGCAAAGCCCCATGCCATACAAACTCTTGTCATGTAGCTGGGACAGGCCTAGGTGGAGCATCCACCTCCACTCCCTCCTACTCTGGCCCCTGATGACTTCAGGGCGGTGTCCCATGCCCAGCCTATACCCCTATAGTGCAGTATTGATGGGCAAGCAAGGATGTCACAGCAATGTCATGTTACCACATTGTGGTAAGTTATGGTTTAACTTAATGCAAGATTTGGCATACTTATTATTATATACAGATGATTATAGAATAACAATGCAACTTATTAATAGTTTGAAATGGGAACGCAAACCTGCTAAATCATCACTATTCATTTTAATAAGCTGCTTTGTGCAAATTATCAATTTAATGCTACCTGAGTACAGAGTATTTTTCAAAATGCTTATTAACATCAACAGACATTGGGAAAGCTGTTCACCATCCCTGGCATGGCACTGTCAGTCAGTAATTAAAAAAAAAAAAAAAGTTGTCTCAGCTCTTTCTTACATATTATTATATTTTTAAAAAACTGTTACTCTTTCCCCCCAGTGTCACTGCCTAAGCACCATCCTCCCCCAACCCCCACCCCTTTCCCAAGAATGCACAATCAGGATCTTACCCTGGAGTTAAATTACTAACACCCTCCCCTCACAAGGAGGAGGAGGAGGAGAAGGGGGGGGGGAGGGAGAAAAAAAAAAAAAAAAAAAAAAAAGGCACTCTGGAAGTCTCTTCACACTTTAGTACTTGATCATATTAATACTGATGAACTTCTCTTATCTCAGTGAAAGCCTGTAGCAGGCCTTTTCCTTTGGTCCCTGTTTTGCCAAAACTATAAGAAATTCAGAAAGAATTGTGTATAAAGGAGGACTGTATGGCAACAAAGGATATCAAGGATATAATCTGATTCCAGCAGAGAAAATAGCAAACACAATTACATATTAATCAAGAAATAAAAATAGGTATGTGTATGCATATATTTATTTATGTATTTTCCTACTGCAGGCACACGTCTGTTCATATTGTTTGCGCATGTAAATGAACATAAACAGATACAAAATATATACAACAATGTACTAGTAATAAACGTTTACATTTCACATAAAAAAAATAAGGAAGGAAAATAAACTGAATTCTTAAAGGTCTGTGACACAATATTTATGTCTGCAGGACAGAACTGTTTAAATTTGCTTTAATTATGTGTTTACAATGAGTAAGACTTTTCCACAAACAGAGGAAACTATAGCATAGACTTGGCCACATTTCAGTTCAAAATAGCACTTGAAATATGCTTCATCAGTTCACGTCACCACAGTATTGGTGGTCTTCTTGTCAATTTGCCTTAATATTACCTTTTAAATATTAATTCACCCACCATCATACATCTCTCAAAATGCCACAAATGGCAAGTTAAACAATACATGCAATTTCAAAGAAATCTCCTTCATTATGTGTTTTAATGTATCTATTTATTTATTTATTAAGTAAAGTCTAGATGTGGGAAAAAAAATGTTGGGAGTCTAAAAGAGACTAAAATTCTTTTAACAGGAATTTCAACTCCAAGAATTTTCTTTTATACTATTTCATTCACAGGCAGCTTCTTTAAATATTAAGTCCTTCATTTGTAAACTGTAATATAACACTTTCTAACATTACAGAGACATACGCCGATCCTGTTTAACTATCTACTACACATCTTTTTCTCTCAAATCAAAAATTACACACATTAAAGTTTGGAATATAAATGAAGAAATCTGAATAAAAAATGTATATCTCAGAGTGCCGTTTAAACAAGAAATACAAGAACTCAACACTTTTTTTTACACTCGCTACATCACAGATTCTAAACACTGAATTGCAAACAGAGAATATACTGCTGAAAAAGTTTACAGTACGGAAAAATAAAGGACTATAGTAGTGCTTATACAAATCAAAACAAGAGACAGAACAGTCAAATAAACAGTAGGAAATGTGCACAGTCCTTAAGAATGCATTTTCATGTTTTCAAGAAACAAAAGTGCTGGATACAACATTTAACATTGCTAAACATTTAGTAGGATTTTTCCTTGCTTCTGTTAAAATTCAACTACTTGCCGTAGACTTGCCTGAAGTTTTATTAGTGCAACATAGTTCAGCAGAATTACTGAAAACCATACCTTTTAATCCAGGGATTTGCAACAGGAGCTCTCAAAGCTGAGATGTAATTAAACTAAATATTCAACCCAGGCAAAAGGCTTTGCAGGTGTGGAAAGGAGGAGGGGGTAAGTTCAGCTCAGTGACTGTCACTTGGTGGAAAACCCTCCTGCTTCTATTCCATAGCACAGTTAAAAAATAAGGTTTCTCTCAATGAACACAATCCAGGCTGACACCCACATTAGATCATATGGTAATGATATGTCTCCTGTATTGTAGCCAGAAACTTTATCAGCTCTTTTGCTTTCTTTTCCTCTTTCTTTTTTTTTCCCCTTTTGCTTTATTCCTTTTTCATCTGTTTAGATTCCCGAACCGCCTGAACACTGTAAGACAGATGTGTAGCTGTAAATCATCTCACTTATTTTATTTCAGTCTCTAAAACATATATTTAGTGAAGTTTTCTTGGTTTTAACTTTTTTCTTTTTTTTTTTTTTTTTTTTTTTTTTTCCTGACTCATGGCTGAGAAAGTTTGGCTGTTCCTCTTGTTTATAATACTTGTAATTCAAGGAAAGGATATAAAATTAATCCCAGAGCTAGCCAAAGTGGAGATTAATATCAGAAAAAAAGGGTAGCTTTAGGTAAAACTATTTATACAGATATCAACCTGCCTCTGCTTATGCAGAGTGTAATAGTGTAATATACTACTATTATCCTGTATAATAATAGGCTTTTACGTATTTCTTCATTCTACAGCATGTTTTTGATATATATGAAAATCATGTTTTCATTAGTTGAATTATTGAAGCATTTGTGGTTAAAACTGTTTTATATGAACTTATATAAACTTTGAAACTTTGCTTTTTTTTTTTTTTTTTTTTTTTTTTTTTTTTTTTTTTTAAACCAGGGCAGCAAAGCAAAGGGGAAATTAGATTCTTTTTTTTTTTTTTTTTTTGTAATATAGCGTAGCTGTTTTTTTTTAAACATGAATGAAGCAATCTTTTACTCATTGTTCAGATTTATATTTTAATTAAGTAATCTCTCTTTTGATGCAAATTTCAATAGAATCTAAAATGCAATTTCTCTGTTCCTGCACAATTAAAAAAATCTAGAAACCAGAAAGGACAATAAATACAACAATTATTATTTAGTTAGTTATCCAAACACATTGTGAACATGTGTAGCTTCCTTGTGCTGTTAACTGTCCTGTCTAAATACTGGAGGCTTATGTCTCTGTGTTTTGACTTGTATCCTTTTATTTCTACCCCTAGGCTAGGACCAGGTGCAAATCTGAAATTAAAGCTTGTAAAATGTGAAAGTATGTTTAAAATAAGTCTGATTTTTTAGAAACACAATAAAATCTTGAAATTTTAGCTATTCTTTTAATTTGATTTTAAGATGAGCCAAGAAAACAGCTCTTAAAATTTTTCTTTGGTGGAAGAAAACATGGTGGAATAATTGACTGTTAGTTTTGGTCAGTGTAGCACAAAGATGTAATCAGCGATCTTATATTACAGCTTCTTTATATACTTCATTCTAAAAGTAAGGATCATTTATTCCTTCCCAGTCCTCAAGCCTTCCTCTGCCTTCTTTCTCTGCCTCACCAATGGATTCAATACTGCTAATGATTTTTGTTGCAACTTTTTTTTCTACATATGATTAGTAGTGTTCCAAGCTTTCATGCTTACAACAAAGCCTTATCTATGTCCAGAAGTATCTCCATGAGGCTTGCTGAAATCTTGGCTGCATCTTAGTAATGTCAGTTATTTGAACCTTGGTCACCAGCTGCAGATGGTTGTTTAAAAAGACATTTCAAAGCAAGACTTTGATGAGGAACAGGTCAGGATAAACTTGTTGTCAATTTGCTTCATAAAATCCATTCATATTTCCCAGTGAAACTGTAATATATTTGTTCTGATATCTGTTATAGGGTTGAAAGGTGTTACAAATTAATAACTTAGTCATCTCTTTGAAGGCATGGGAGAAGATGGAGAGCCACCTCTCTTTCTTTTCTGTCTTTGGCAGGAGGGATAGTTGAACAAAAATATTAAGATCAAGGTGAGAACAGGTGGAGCACATCTTCTTCAACTGGGGGATTTTCTTTCTTTTTCTGTAATGAAGTCCATCCCAAGAACCTCAGAAGGGTACAGATGTCACATCCTTTAGGAACTATGAAAAACCCTAATTCTGACTGTTGATACCCAGAGGTAGAGCAGGTATGTTTTATGTGTCCAACCCATCCTGAAATGCAAAGTGGAGAACCTGGGGGACTGAGGAACTGAGATGGTGGGGACTTAAAAGACCAAATATCAGCACAGTATCCTATCAAGTGTTAATGCACACTATTTTCTAGGTATTTTGTGTGCTTATAAGGGGATGTGGGATCCTTTCTGACACAATTAGTTAATTCCCTTTCTTTGCATTCTGCTACATCATTCAGAAAAAAATATATATATATGACATTGAAACAAAGAAGCACAATAAATAACATATTGATTTAATATTGTTTTGTAAAGGAACACGACTATATACAGGGCGTAGCACCTATAAACTCTCCTTTTCAGTTTGACCTATTTTGACAACAGCTTAGTCAATATTAAAAAAAAAAAAAAAAAAAAAAAAAAAAAAAAAAAAAAACAATTAGAAAAATTGGTTTCTATAAGATCTTATTCTGAATTAACCAACCTACATGCTGTTCCAAATACCTATTTCCAGAAAGTTACAGGCATCTGCATATCAATGATATTTACATAACAGTATTTTTATTAAATTTTGATGGATAGCATCTGCTTTGTTTGCTCATGGCTTATTTTGTGGACCTTTCATAGGTCAGTGACAGGAGAGCAAGCCAGACTGTCTGCTGTTGATGACTATGCCCAGGTTCAGTGGAAGTCTCTGCAGGAAGGGGATGAGCAGCTGCCCAGCAAGGAGCAGAAGTACCCTGGGGGAAGAGCTCCTGGAGTGTGGGGCTGGCCTGGAAGAAAGATATGTCCTGCAAGTATCAGGAGCTGTCAGTACAAGTTGTACACCTCCTCAGAAGAAGAGGGAGCTGACACAATCAGCTCTCAAAGGAGTGGAAAGAAAAACTGATTTTAGGGAGCCTGGGAAAGAAGAGTAGCATTTATTGCAATCCAGAAAGTTACTGGAATGAAAGCAAAGAAAGAGGACAGGATCTGCCCTTCAGGGACATGGTAGTTCAGAGATTCAGGTTCTTCCTCATTCTGAGTTTCCTCTCCTGAAAAAGGTATTTTCCTTGGGCTTCCTTCTAATAGACACAAGCTTTGATGATCAGCACCTGGTTAGAGTTGTTGTGGTTGCTGTTGTAAGGAAAAGGGGCAGGCAAATCTGCTTCAAAGTCCTCATGAAACAGCTAGTCAAGTGCCTGTCCCCAGCAGGGGATGGGATGAAACAGGATCTCTTGTTTGACTGCCTCTTAGGGGCTCTTGCCACCTCTCCTGTGTCTCATGCCTGGGCTTTACTAGCTCCCTAGTATATCATCCAGTGTTCTCTCTAATGTCCTGCTGGCTGTCTCTTCTCTTTTCTGTTCAGTGCATAATTTCTTCCAAGTACCATAGAAAGATGTTCTTTACCATAGCAGTGTAGTTCTTCTACTAAAAATGCAAGTAAATATTGACTCAAGTTAAATAAACATTGATCCAGGTAAATATTGACCAAGGCACAGCCTAAGAAAGCAGTTAGAGAGACAGAACTGCCATTTCTGCGTATTTTGAATATCAATTTTCCTTCAGTGTTCTCTGACCTCATAAATGATACTTATGTACTTCTTGATATTTCTACAGATCAAAAAGACCAAAATATCAGACTTTGGTCAAGTACTACCCCGGTACAAAAAAAGACAGGGGGCTCCTGGAAAGAGTCCGGCGTAGGGCCACAAAGATGATACGGGGCCTAGAGCATCTCCTCTATGAGGAAAGGCTGAGGGACCTGGGTCTGTTCAGCCTTGAGAAAAGAAGACTGCAAGGGGATCTTATTAATGTTTATAAATACCTGAAGTGTGGGAGACAGAGGGATTTGGCCAACCTCTCTTCAGTGGTTTGCGGGGACAGGGCAAGGGGCAATGGCCAAAAAATGGATCACAGGAAGTTCCACACCAACATGCAAAAAAACTTCTTCATGGTGAGGGTGATGGAGCACTGGAACAGGCTGCCCAGGGAGGCTGTGGAGGTACCTCCTTCTCTGGAGGTATTGAAGACCTGTCTGGATGCCTACCTGTGGACCTTCTTTAGGGAACCTGCTTTGGCAGGGAGGTTGGACCAGATGATCTCTTGAGGTCCCTTCCAACCCCTACAATTTTGTGATTCTGTGATACTATCAGTAACATTATTTTTTCTGTACCTGTGAAAATACCTCCTGTACAACTGTTTGAACAAAAAGCAATTAAACTTCAAAAGAGAGATCTCTCTTTTTGGAGGAAGTCTCTTCTGTCAGTCTGTTTTCTCTCCCTTTCCCACTCACAAGATCATGTACTGTGTAAACCACCTCTCTGTCATCTCTCTGGTCTTCTTAACGGAGACTATGGGATTTGCATCTCACTTAATGAAACAAACTCAAATTGTCTGCAATTGAAGTATTCAACATGTGACCATGTCCTTTACCTCAGTCTCTTTTCTATGGAAATGGTAATCTGTTCCTGTTTTTCCTGACACCGTTTTTCCTTTTCTCTGGTCTTTCTATTCTCTCTTGAATCAAATTGTTCTGTTTAAGTACATCCAGAAAATGCAGCAGCTAACTCATACCAATATAGCTTTACTACTTACTGTGATTTCCAATGTTCTTTAATCCTTTAATCCTTGAGGACAAAGCCTGTCCTAACTCTTCCTCAAAATTCCGTGGTGTAGATGCACATTTTGTGATCACTCTTAACCTGTTTTCCTCAAAAATACAGTGAACATATAAAATCAGATTTGTACCTGTAGTCCCAGATGCTATCCATTCTAGTAGCAAGAAATGAGAGGAAAGTAAAAGTGATGGCACCAAAGACCCTAGAATCTCTAATTAGTGTGACTAATTAATAATATAGAAAACATATGCAAAACCTTTTCTTATCATACACACCAACATGCTTTTGTAATGGTATTGAGGTACCCCATTTACTTCTTTTCAGTGATAGACAACATCACATTTTTTCCTGCCTGACTTCTGTGTGAGTGCTAAGTCTTCTGCCCTGCAGAAAATCCCTCACATGAAGAAAATAAAGTGCAAGTGTATCCCCCTCACCAAAGGGCCCAGGAAGATACAACTCCCTATGGGAATAAACCTGTAGGAGTGAAGGCCACAAATGACTAGAGAAGAGAGATAACTAGCTTAGGTAAGAGAAGAAAAAAATTATAGTGAACTGTTTGATCAGACTTTGGCTTTTCTTTTTATTTTTCAGTATCCTGAGTTGAAGTCCAGAATTTTCAAGGTTCTAATGAAAAATCCAAACCTTTATTCTCATTTCAATGGATCATGCTCTGGACAGCTTTCATCATCCCAGCTGGATTACACAATGCCCTAGAAAAGGATGACAATAATTCATGCAATTGTTGGAACTATATGCCTTGCGTGTCCTTTGTTAGTCAGGGGTTATGAACCAGCATTCAAAATGAGACACATCCTGTGCAGCTCTGAACAGCCTATTCCCAGATTATGAAAAACATATGAATGGCCAGGTCATCCTTGTTTTCCAATTTAGTCATCACAGAGAGCAAACTGTTTCAGAGGAAGCTAGTGACTGTATTACTGAGGAAAGTCCTGAAACAAGGAGTGTAATAACAAAAGGAGGACATTTATAGTAGCATTCGTGTTTGTGTCTCTCTATATTAAAATGATATATTTTTTTTAATGTTGGCAATCTGCTGAGGAAGTAATTTATAACTTCAACTAAACATATAAAATAATGACTTTGAAGATATAAGCAATGACATCATAAGTTACTGTTTTTGTTTGGATTGTATTACCACACTACAGATAACTGTTAAGAATCTCAAGGTGGATGGTGATGAGTTAGTTATGAAGGAGCCAACCCTGTCTAAACAGAGTATGCCACATGGGGTTCTAATGAAAAGGATGTGTACTTGATAATTATTGAAGCTTTCAAGTAATTGACTGCATCTGAGAATATTTGAAAATATAATAAGGAAAAATAATGACATGGGAGCAGAGTTCAAATAACACAGTTGATATCTAGCATTCAAGGGGAAGAAGTGATTGTGAGAATATTCAATGTTTTACTCAAATTTTATCTGGTTTTAAGACACAGAAAGTAAGAATACAAGTATCCTCAAGAAAAGCAAAATGGAAATTGATACTAAAGGAAAATTTTAATTGTAGCATGTCTCAGAATTTAATAATTAGAAGTCATTAAAAACTTCTAAATCTTTTTTTTAATAATCAATGCAGAATTAGATTTCTTCCAATTCCAAGATCACTTGAAATTAAGATCATCAAGAATTAAATAATTCATTTTTAAATCCAGAGAGTTATACAATATGTATAGCATAGTGTATATAGTAAATAGGTATACTACAGGTAATAGTCTTCAAAATATCCATTGCATTTCATTAAGTATTTGAAGAATCAGTCTATTTATCTTGCCGTTAACTAGTGCCTTGAACACATGAATGGATTGACCAAGTATGTTTTTTGTTTGTTTGGCAGATTTTAAGCAGGTTCTACTTTTATTCTTATAAATAAACCCTTGTTTATATAAATAAGCTCTAACTATATACAAAAAAGATTACTCAGAGCAATTGCACTGATATTCCTCAACAGCAATTTTCCACAGTGAAGCTGGAAAAAAAAAAAAAAAAAAGTAATAGGAGTAATAGGGAAACATTGTTTTTTGTTGTTGTTTTGGCTTGGTTTGTTGTTGTTTCTTTTCTTGTTTATGAATATGCTTGGTTCGTATTTATTTAGCTTGCTGTTTATTATTATTACTATTATTATTATTATTATTACTATTATTATTATTGTTGTTATTAGGTCTGCATGTGTAATAGATGAATTTATTAACATGATGTGATAGACCCTTAGTGGACATGAATCATAATTGTACGATTGCACATCTTGTGATTTACCCCCTTTCAAAATAAGGCCACTGAATCTTTTGACTCATCTTGATCTCTCGTAATATACCGGGAACCCTGTCCCTTAGAGATCTAGGTTTGGAAAAGTGACAAACAGTTTTCCTCAATACATCTAATAGTTTTGATTTTCAGAGATACATTCAAAGAGCAGTTTTTGAAAACCAAGTATTTTATAAGGCACTGGAAAGAAGAAAAAAAAAAAAAAAAAAAAAAAAAACAGGACCCAGAGAAAAACAAAACAAAACAAAGAAACAAACTACAACAACAACAAAACCCCAGGCACCTAAACTAACTTATCACCTTTGAAAACCACAGTGTATTGAATTAGTTTGGATCTACCAACTACATTAAAGATGGAGTTGTTTTGCCTTACATGTAAAAATGAAACAGGATGTTTCAAAATAAATGTGTCACATTTTTATAACAAGATGGAAAGCTTACATCTGAAGAAGCCACACATATCTGTAAGCAAAAATCTGTTCAGAGCCTGCCCTTCATTTATAAAACCAAAACCACTGTAAGTTGGATCTTGAGACTTGGACAGGTTGGAACAGTTGTCTTGTCTTGTTGTTAAAGGTCTTCCACCAAAGGTCTTCTTGTGCATCCTGTCTATCCTCCAAATTGTTTGAATCACCTCTGTAGGAGGACGTACTTTTCTTTCAGTCACAGGTAGAAAATTCAGCTCTCTGAGGAGGAGTTCACACTGTATGCAACCCATTCACAGCCTGCAATGCAGTTACAGCCATTTTTCTGTCAGTTTAAAATGACATATTTGGCAAAAAAAATGATATGGAATGGAGTCACAAAAATAAATAACTTTTTGGTTTTAAATTGTAGGATATAAGATAGAAAAAATAGACTTTATAAGTACATTCAAGTAAATTTTAATATTTAGAGGATTTTGTAGGATCTTTCAAGGACCACAAATGCTTTAAATTTGTGGCTTTATTATTTTTTAGTTTATACAGTTATGGCTATAGCTTATATTGTACTTCATCCTAAAGGATAGTTATTGTTTAGCCTGAAGTGCCTAGTTAATATTCATAATCAAGTGTACTTCAAGTCAATCAAGTCAAGTGCACTTCCAAAATGAAAAATTGTGTGGTTTACAAAGAGTCCATTTTACAAATTTACTTCTCATTCCAGGTAGCAAAGTCATTGCATTCTCTTAGCTCTGACTTAATAAACCTCTGGATTATAGCATCCATGTGGGCCAAATTCCAATTTATGGTTAAAATTACATTAATATAGATTTATTTTCTTCTGTGGCCCTTGGAATACTAAACATGAAGTTACCTGAAGCCTCTAGGATTAACTATAGCCTTCCTTATAAGCTTTACCAAGACCTGAAGGAGCGAGCACTGCATCAAGCTGAGAGGCTTGAGGGTCTGATCTGTCTGACTATATTCAACTATAATGATAAGAAGTGCTGCTCTGTTTGTAGATATGTATTTCATCCCTTGCCACCACTTTACTTATACTCGTTTCTCAAGTGTTTACTGACTCTTCTCCACAAACTTCACATTATATATTTTCTCTTAATTTAATAAAGAGTTATGGTGCTCTACTGAAATTCACCTTCCTTTTCTGTAATTCTCCCCATGACCTCTCAGATTTTCTGTTCATTGAGATAATTTGGTTGTATTTTCTTCAGTAAGCAGCTGCTTTGTATAGTTTCTTTTCCAAATAGTAAATTGAAAATTCCTTATTGTATGTTTCAGATCAAAGGATGAAAAAATCAGCAGAACTAGAAAAGTACAGAATGTATGAAATGTTATTGTCATTTACACTGGAGACAGAAAAATATTTTTTGTAGTTTTTACAAATATTCTTTAAACCTCAAAAGAAAGTTCAGCCTGTCTGAGTTTGTTATTTTTATATGGCTTCTCTTATGAGATTACATCTCAGGATATTTTATTAAAAGAAAAAAAAATAACATGACCTTCTGTTTATAATAAAAGGTTGGGGGTTGTAAAAGATGAAAATTCACATTCTTGTATTTCATGTCTGAATCTTTTAAAAATAATGTCAGATATCTTTCATCAAGGAAAAACAGTATCAAATTACTGCTTTATAATAAAATTTGTACAATATTTATGACAGCTTGAATTTAGTTGCCTTACCAGCCTTAGAATTAATCAACCTATTCTGAAAAAAAAAAAAGGTTGTGAATTTTTCCTTTTAAATATTCTTTTTTTTTTTTTTTCACCAAAAAAAGCATGTATTTGCATATTGTCCAGTGAAGTGCTCAAAGAGACTTAACTTTTTAAATTGTACAATAAAGAAGGGAGTTGCTGTTTTGATACCAAGGAGAGACAAGCCAGTGCTAAGTAGGACTATATGAAATACTGTAGTAGCATTTTGATTCCTGTGACTATAACTCTTGAGTCATGCAGCTCTATACAGCAACTTGTGCAAAAATATGACATAATAAAATATGACTTTTCAAGACATCCAGAGTGCTTTACCTATTTTTTTTCAATCATTTTGTTGTATCAGTCCAATGGGCATACCGGCTTGTATCAGGAAGAATAGTGTAGCAGCAGGACCAGGGAGGTGATCATTTCCCTGTACTCTGCTCTGGTGAGGACACACCTCAAGTGCTGTGTTCGGTTTTGGGCCCCTCAGTACAAGGACATCGAGGCCCTGGAACCTGTCCAGAGAAGGGCTACAAAGCCGGTGAAAGGCCTGGAACACAAGTCCTATGAGTAGTGGCTGAGAGAGCTGGGGTTGTCTAGAAGAGGAGGTTCAGGGGAGATCTACAACTACCTGAAAGGAAGGTGGGGGGAGCTGGGGGTCAGCCTCTTCTCACAGGTGACTAGTGATAGGACTGGAGCGAATGGCCTTAGTGTTTGACATGGGAGATTTAGGTTAGAAATTAAGAGACATTTCCTCTCAGAAAGAGTAGTCAGGCATTGGAACGGGTTGCCCAGGGAAGTGGTGGAGTCGCCTTCCCTGGGAGTGTTCAAGGAAAGGTTGTACTTGGCACTTAGGGACATGGTTTAATGGGTGACATTGGTAGTAGGGTCATGGTTAGACTTTGATTAGGTGGTTAGATCTCGAAGGTCTTTTCCAACCTTAATGATTCTATGATTTTATGAAAGAAATGACTGTTGCTTTACTAATCTCTGACCTATAATCTGACTTTACCCAGACTTTCCAGGCTTATTGTAAGTGTAAATTTTGTAGTTTTTGTTGTTGTGTTGTGTTGTATTGTTAGTTTGTTTGTTTGGATCTACTGTTTACTGAATTTTGGTTTAGCTTTTCTGAAGTCCTGGAGGTAGTTCAAGACTAGTCAATTAATGATTACATAGGACACAGAAAACTGTGCATCGGCTTTTAATTCATCCAGTCTCTTTGCTTTTGGAGAACAGTATACCCAACAGAGACTTTAAATGGACACCAAGATATTCTCTATTACCATGTGTGATGGGTTTGTATCCATATGCATTTTTATTTAGAAGTTTATAAAGGAAATTATTTTGCACCGAATATTCTTTTGCATGTCTTCATAATCACTAGGCTCTTTGAAGCAAAGAAGACCCCAAATCATCAGATAAGAAATCTGATTCTATGACTTGTACATATGTTTTTATGGAAAATTCCAAAAACATTTAACAAGAAACAAAATTGTTTTTGTATAATATTTTAAAACAGACAACACTATCAAATGGAAAAAATAATGGAAAATTATATTGCAGCTATAGAGCTCTGTCCTATGTAAAAGTTCTGTTGAAAGAATCTCATTTATTATTTGGTTCTCTTGGGTTTTGAGAAATTTCTATAAAAGAACATCTATTATATTCCTTTTTAATTCAATAAGATTTTTCCATAAATGTGGCTGTAAGCTGGAGTCCCATCTCTCTTGTATTTAAATGTACATCACCTACTAACTAGTTACATAACATAATAAATATGTGATAGTGTTTACAGGACTGCCAAGTAAAATGTAGTGGTTTCCTTCAGTCTTCATTAATTAAATATATATATGTGTATATATATATGCTATAACAAACTAAGATCATTAATTTGAAATATGTATCATGGGTGAGGACACTGACATGCTTTAGAGTTAATGACACAGCGCCTTTTTTTATTATTCTATCTAAAACAAAACAAAACAAAACAAAACAAAACTGCATGTTAGGTCTATGAGGCAGAAATTCTAACACACTCAGTAGAGGTATGCAACTGCAAGCTTCTGATGAAGTGCAGGATGAAATCTTCATAGCTAATAGCAAAATACACCAAAATACAAAATAACAAAATACACCAAAGACCATCTAGTTCATCTGTCTTCTGTGAGGTGGCATCAAGCAAAATACCTCTGAGAGATGTTGATTACTACTACTTCCCTTGAAGAATTGTAGACTAGGACTTCTTCAGTTTCTTTGGTGTAAATTTTACAGATTATAATTTAATATAAACCTATGTTCAACCTGCTATGACTGAGTTTACAGTAGTCGTTTAAATTGGCTTGATTTAGGTGGTTTTTTTTTTACCCTTAGAGATTTCATTTATAAATATTTACTGGGAAGTGCATATTATTTCAGAGAAATATTGTGTCTTGTTTAATTTGACCCTCCCCCCAACAAATCTTATTTTTTCATATGTGTCTGAAGTCAGAAATTATGGATTAAAATGACAATGGAGTTAAGCCTGTGTTCTTCTCTTCATTAGTACAATAAAAATGTGGACTCAAATTTTATAGCCATATATTTCACACGAACCAGTAAACATCCAGAAATGTTGAACAAAGGAAGACAGTTGTTTTAATCTTTCTGGATTTCAGTGAAGCTTTTGATACTGTCTCTCACAGTATCCTTCTGGACAAAATGACCAGAATACAGTTGGATAAAAGCATAATAAGATGGGTGAACAATTGGCTGATGGGTTGGGCCCAAAAGATTCTTATAAATGGGGTTACATCAGGATGGCAACCTGTCACTAGTGGGGTTCCCCAGAGTTCCATTTTAGGATCAGTCCTCTATAATGCTTTCATAAATGGTTTGGATGAAAGACTTGAAGGTTTTCTGAGCAAGTTCATGGACGATACTAAATTTGATGGAGCTATTGACTCCATCAAGGGTGGTGAGGCCTTGCTCTAGACAGGTTGGATAGTTGGGCAATTACCAATATGAAGTTTAACAAGAACAAGTGCTGGATTCTGCACCTGGGAAAGGGCAACATGTACAAGCTGGGGGACAAGATGCTGGAGAGCAGCCCTGCAGAGGGGGGTGGCTGTTGACCTCAAGCTGAACATGAGCTGGCAGTATGCCCTGGCAGCCAGGAGGGCCGGTCGTATCCTGAAGTGTATCAAGAACAATATTGCTAGCCAGTCAAGGGAAGGGATTGTCCCACTCTACTCTGCACTGGTGCAGCCTCACCTTGAATACAGTGTGCAGTTTTGGGTGCCACAGTATAAGAAAAATATAAAATTGTTAGGGAGTGTCCAAAGGAGGGTTACAAAGATAGTGAAAGGTCTGGATGGGAAGATGTATGAAGAGTGGCTGAAGTCACTTGACTTGTTCAGCCTGGAGAAGAGAAGACTGAGGGGAAACCTCATCACGGTCTACAGCTTTCTTGCAAGGGGAATGAAGGGACAGGCATTGATCTCTTCTCTCTGATGACCAGTGATAGGAACTGTTGTGCCTGAAGCTGCAACAGGGGCAGTTCAGGTGTATCAGGAAAAGGTTCTACACTGAAAGGGTGGTTATACACTGGCACAGGCTCACCAGGGAAGTGGTCACAGCACTGAGGCTGCTGGAGTATAGGAAGCATGTGGACAATGCTCTCAGGAACATGGTCTTATTTTTTGAGTGGTCCTTTGGGGACCCAGGAGTTGGACTCAATGATCCTTGTGAGTCCCTTCCAACTAGGGATATTCTACGATTTTCTGATTCTATGAAATGTTAGTGAGAGAATTTTTAATTTTGAGACACACAATGATGTGATTTGTAGGCATGAAAGTATAGTAAAGCAACTTTAAAACTGCAGATCAACAGGACTGCAGAGTTCCATAGACAAAGCAGAGTTTTTTCTGGCAATGAAGGTAGTGTTTGCAATCCAGATACTTTCTTGCGAAAGACATTCTTGGAGGGTGGATATGAAAAAGGCAAAATAGTTATATTCATTATTTTCTGAACTAAACGCTCCTAAATTAAAGAAATTCCTATATGTAAAAACTGTACCCCTTGAATATCTGAAAAGATTATGCTCTAGCGCATAGTTTTATAAATGAGTGATGACTCAGAAGAAACATTTTTGTGAAAAAAAGTAAAATAAAATACCACTTCAACACCCATATAAGCTTGGCTGTAAATAATTAGAAGTAATTAAATAAATTAAAGAGGAAAACAGGAATAAATCAGGTAGAAAAAGAGGGTAGGAGAGTGCTAGATGGAGAAAGGTTAAAATTCAAGCTATTCCTGCTGCTTGCCAGACTGAATCACTTAAAGTTTTCCTCCCCTCACAAATATTTTACTGACATCTTTTCCCATTTTTCACCAATAAGACCTAAGAAATATGTGCACTTGAACAGTCCCAGAGGGTTATATATCTTTTTACTTTCTCTCATGCTGAAAAGTTTCTTCAATTTCTTTTAGAAAAAGGACTTTGCTAGAAGTCTCTTCTAGTGAACTCTGTGTTCAAGGTTTCCTAATTCAAAGTTGTTTTTATTTATTTATTTAATTTATTTATAAATAAATATGGTAGGTAGAGTGTATTGAACACTGGAATACTATAATTCCTAGCTACACTCATTTCAATTTACTTGTTGCATAGAGGCCACTGAAAGCCTTTCAGCTCTGGAACAAGCAATCTAGCTGCTTATTGGCCACTGCAGGACCTATATATTTCAGCTGGCTTACTCTGGTGCAGTTCCAGTGTTACACAGAGTACAACAAGGGCAGAAGAGTAAAAGCTGTCACAGGCATGTCAGAAAGCTGGTGCAGCTTATCTAGGATAATCCCAGGGAGAAGGCCCATGGGTGTTTGTAAAGCAGTTGCCAGAAGCAACTAATTAATGTGGAAATCTGAATACTAAATATGCATTTTTTATAAGGATTGTTATTCATATATTTATTTGCTTTATTTAACAATTTTTCTTTGCTTTATTTAATGAATAATTTTTCTCTTTGGAGCAAGTTGTTCGATATATATATACATATTTTTTTCCAGATTCATTCATCTTTACACATAATTGAAGAGACTCAAGAGAAAACTTTTTTTTTTTTTTTTTTGCAAGAAGTTCTAAAGTCTTTGTTAAGGAAGTTCTAAACGCTTATTTAAAAGAGGTCAATGAACACTTCCTGGTATGATGCAAAAGGCAAAAGTAAAATAAATATCATTCCATCATTCTCAGTCACATATTTTTAAGGCAGACACAATATAAATAGATTATATGAGAGGCCGTGAGAAAACATTCTGAATTAATAGGCTGAGATATGAAAATTGTTTGAATAATATTATTATAGTGCATTTGCTTGAGAGTACTTGAATTACTCTTCAGATATACCTCTTTTGCCTTATGACAGCTTTTGTTACTCTCCAGATATACATCTTCTGTCTTATGACAGAACACTGAAAAATAAGAATTACTTTCTCCCAAACAGTTCAGAAGAAAAATTTTGTGTGATATTTTGAGTAAGAAATATGCTAATATAGAGGCTTCTTTGATCAACAGTTATTTATCAACAGCCTTTTATCAACAGTTATTACAGTACTTAGAAACACATTTTCCAAAATAAGTGTTAATGTTCAGAAGCAAAAAATTTCCTCCCAAACAATTTTTTTTTTTAATCAAATTCTGCTTGGGCATTTTTAACGTTCCTTTGACAAACTTTTGTTTGACTGGGTGCATAACATTAAAGGACTAAACAAGCTCTTTGATATTACTTCATGAAAGATTTTTTTTTTCCCTTTAACTCCAGTGGATGATGGATATGACCATAAATAAATAGGTTACTTTCATGTATCAACACAGTTGTGTTTGCTCGGTGGAAATTGTGGGAATTCAGCGTTTCTAAAATGAGACCACATATCTGAATACAAGTGTATAATTTTTAATTTGTATTAGAAATTTTAATCTACATTGAAACCACAAATTATTAAAATATTAAGGGAGAAGATACTTCACTTACTGAAAAAAAAAAAAAAAGTTGAAAAAAAAAAGTGTTGGCTCACTTACACTTTAATAAACCTTTCTATCTTACTTCTGTAGAACAGATTTAGATAGACCACTAATTTCACTAACATTGACTTGTCCATAGTGCATAGAAGAAACCCAATGATATGAAACCTTTTAGCATTTCCCAGCTCCACTATCTAATACTTCATCTTTCTGTGGAATGGGATTGGTCTGACATTCTTCAAGTAGGAATATTTGGGAAATAACATGCAATATATATAATATACTGCTTCACATTAATTACTCCACAGTTTTAGTTATTACCTAAATAGATAAATAGATGTAATTACCTAAATAAATAAATTGCAGAATGTTGTACTATCCAGAGTACTACGAATGGCTAGTGAGTTAATGTGCAGCGCATTAGCCTAACAGGATGCACAGGCTTCTTGGCAACGTTCCTCTTTGCTAATAACATAGAATGATAGAATGGTTTGTGTTGGAAGAGACTTTAAAGACCATCTAGTTTGAACCCCCCTGCCGTGGGCAGGAATGCCACCCAACAGAGCAGGTTGCTCAAAGCCCTTTCCAAACTGGCCTTGAACACTTCAAGGGATAGGGCATCCACAACTTTTCTGGGTAACCTCACCACAACACAACAGTGCCTCACCACCCTCTAAGAACTTCTTCATAATATCTAATCTAAATCTACCCTCTTTTACTTTAAAACCACTACTCTTTGTCCTAACACTGCACTCCTTGACAAAGAGCCCCCCTCCAGCTTTCTTGTAGGCCCTCATTAGATACTGGAATGCTGCAATGATGTCTCTCCAGAGCCTTCTCTTCTCCAGGATGAACAACCCCAGCTCTCTCAGCCTGTTTCCATAAGACAGGTGCTCCGGCCCTCTGATCAACCTCATGGTCCTCCTCATTCTAATAATTCCATGTCCTCCTTATGCTGGGGGCCCTAGAGCTGAATGCAATACTCCAGGTGGGATTCTCACAAGAGTAGAGTAGAGAGGCAGAACCACCTCCCTTGACCTGCTGGCCGTGCTTATTTTGATATAGTTATTTTAAAATATACTGATATTTGTTATAATTTCTGGTGAAAAAAAGGGGCTGAGAAATTACTGGAGGCAACATTAAAATACTAATTTGAAACAACCTCTGCATAAGTGGATGTACACAAGTAAATATAAGTGTACATAAGTGAAGTTAAAATAAATACAGAAATTAAAAAGAAGATAATTTATAGCTTGCTTGAGTGCTTGAAAATATTTTGTCCTCATAAGCACATAAATGTAACAACAACTCAGGAATCATTCCAGTTTAAATGATTTTTAACTTACAGTAGGTGTGTGAAATTTCCAACTCACATATTTCCATACAGAAATTACCATAGACAGGTGCCAACCTTTTGCTTAGGAACAGCTTTACATTTTCTAAATATTCTTGCAGATGTTTGAGATTTTGGATATGACTCAAGACAAGAAGTCTCTGGGATCCTACAGAAAACTTATTGCTTGCATTATTCTGGGTTAAAATTATACAGTATAAGATGGTTAAAAATATTAGCAAACTTGCTAACTGTAAATATTAATAACATGCAGGTCATGATATCCACTTTCAGGTTCCTTGTAGATACACCTTGTAGCTACATCTAAAAAATGTGGATGTAATATGGAATTGAAATTGTTAGGAGGGAGTAATTTTCTTCTCCAATAAAAGAAATAGGTTAAAAAAAAAAAAAAAAAGTAGAATGTATTTTTTTCAAATACGTTGTCTGAACTCTTAACTGGGTACTTTTTTGCTCATTAATAAAGAAATCAATGGACCAAACTCTTGAAGTCTGCTTCTTGAGCACAACAGCCAACAGCAAATAGTGAGAAGAGGCCAAGAAGTTATGGGGCCTAAAAAAACAACTCAGAAAACCTTTCTGCTTCAGGCATCAAAAAGTGTCCCAGAACTCCAGGTTATGAAATATATATCTATATCTCTTTATAACTAACTCTTTGGTATTATTTCCTAAACAAATACCATCACTTACCAAATAATCTATCTTTTGTGCAATGATTCCTGGCTCATGCACCTGGCAGGAATGGCAAAGACACCTATTCCCACGTGAAGCCAAAGAAAGAGTGAGTTGTAGCAAGTTCACGCATTAGATGCCCTCACCCAGCCCAGGGCACTTAGGGCCATCTACATTGGAGGTCCTACAGCTCTCCAGGCAGATGCCCTCAGCAACAGTGAGGTGACCTTTCCCAGCAGTTGGATATTTTTCCCACAGTCTACCCTGAAGCTTTCTTACTGCAGCAAAGCCCTTTGTTTCCTCTGCTATCACCACTGAGAAGGGGAAAAGATTGTCAATGCCGTAATCTCAGTAGTTTTGTAGACCTTTAACTATGCAGCTCTTGGTTTTCTAGCCCCCAGTTCTGGCAGTTTCCTAATAGACCATGATTTCTGGTTTTCTAATCATAGACTAACACAGAATCTTAGAATGGTTTAGGTTGGAAGGGAACCTAAAGACCCTGCCAACCCTCCTGCCATGGGCAGGGATGTCACCCACTAGACCAGGTTGCCCAAAGCCCCATCCAACCTGGCCTTAAACACTTCCAGGGATGTAGCATCAACACCTTCTCTTGGCAACCCATTCCAATGCCTCATCACCCTCTAAGTGAAGAATTTCCTCCTAACATCTCATCTAATCTCCTCTCTTTAGAATCATAGAATCATCATAGAATCATAGAATGGCTCAAGTTGGAAGAGACCTTAAAGACCATCTAACTCCAACCCCCTGCCACAGACAGGAATGCCACCCAGTAGATCAGATTGGCTAAGGCCCCATCCAGCCTGGCCTTGAACACAGTGTGGGGCATCCACACTTTCTCTGGGCAACCTGTTCTAGTGCCTTAGTGAGGCACTTCAGTGAAGAATTTCCTCCTAATTTCCTCCTAATGTGTAGTATAAATCTATCCTCTTTTAGTTAAAGACCATTCCCCATTGTCCTATCATTGTCTTCCCAAGTAAAGAGTCCTTCTCCACCTTTTTTATATGACCCCTTTAAGTATTGAAAGGTCACAATAAGGTCTCCCCAAAGCCTTCTCTTCTCCAGGTTGAACATCCCCAGCTCTCTCAACCTTTCTTCATAGGAGAGGTGCTCCAGCACTCTGATGATCTTTGTAGTGTCCTCCTCTGAACTTGCTTTAGCAGGTCTACATCTTTCATGGGCTGGGGGCCCCAAACCTGAATGCAAAATTCCAGGTGTGACTTCACAAGGGCAGAGCAGATGGGGACAATCACCTCCCTCACCCTGCTGGCCAATCCTCTGTTGATGCAACTCAAGATGCAGTTGGCCTTCTGGGATGCAAGCATGCACTGCTGGCTCATAAGCTCCCTTTAAGCACTGAAAAGAGTTGTCTCTGAAGCCTTCTCTTCAGGCTGAACATTCCCAGTTCTCCTAGCCTTTCTTTGTAGGAGAGAGCAAAACAAAACCCTGTTTGAATGTGATAATTAGGGCGCTTTCCCGGGGCTTACTGAAGATTTCCTAAAAAACACCATTGACAAAACATGCTGGCTTCTCTCTATTTTACCCAAGAATTGATGAATTATTCCTTAGGCTATTGTAAGCACCTAAGTGCTGATTTAAAACAAAGGTGCTCTGAGGAAAGAATTGAATTTATATACAGGTCTTTAACATATAGATATTCCAAATTTTATTTTCCCAAGTTTATTTGAAAAATTTAAAATTTCTTTAAAAGAAAAATATGTATTTGGAAAATGATGAAATTGGAAATGGTTCTCCCCCAAAAAGTGAATTTCCTGGCTGTGCAAAGAGCAGACAGAAACTAAGACCTGAAGACTCCTTGGAGTGCTGATGTCTCATACCTATGCATTACACACAGGAATGAACTGGGACGGAGGCACATGAGGCAGGTGCCTGGGGCTGCCTGCCACATGGCTGTGTCTGCAGAAGGTGGATGGTGTGGAAGCTGCTGCATCTGCAGCTGCTACCTTGGGCAACCACTTGCAGCACTGGTTACAGCCATGGGACTAAGCCATGATCTTGCACTCTGGGGTCCCTTCACATGTTCAGAAGAGTGCAAGCTAAAAAACAGAAGATTAGAGCCTAATTCACACTTCCTGGGCAATTAGGAAGTTTCTGTATTCCTTTTTATAAGGTACCAATTGTTTTTTTGCGGCACATTTAGAATGATACCCTGTTTCTTTAGGCCACCCAATGTTATATATGGAGTGGTAATTCGTATCGAGAAGATGGTTGATATTAATAAAGAAGGGGGAGATTTGGGAGTGTGGCCATGGGGGTCGGAAAGCCCTGTGGTTGATGATAACATCAGACTCTTAACGATGAGGCCATCAGGAATGTAAAAGAGTTTAGAGGGAACAAAGAAGGGTGATTCAGGAGACTCCATGCAGTCTCCGGTTTCTTGTTCTCCAACCGTTAAGGCATGGAAGTTTCTGGGTGTTTGCTGTTGCTGTTATATGCAAAGTTGTTGACCAGGATGGGAACAGGTACTTTGATTACCTCATGAAGATAGGTTCGGCCAGACTCAGCAAGCTGCTCAGAGAAGCTCGTACTGAAAGTCACTGGAAGTAGGTGCACCGGAGCTGGAAAGAAGCTCAAGCTGAGAGAAGCGGAGGCGCGCACACAACTGCCCCTCACTGGTAAGCAGTTGCACATTATGGGGAATCATACGTCCTTAGAAACAAAGACTGTCCTGGTAACTTTACAGCTTACTCTCCTTATTAACAATCAGACAGTTTATGATCCTGAAATATGGGACCAAATTGACTCTGCAACTAAAAATGACAAGGTTGTGGCGGGATTGCTCAGCACCTGGCGAGCAATCTCTGAGACCTTAAAGAGCCATGTGGGGCCACAATCACAAACGCGTGGTTTACCAGAGTGAGGGAGCTCAGGGCTCCTTTACTGATCCGACTGCTACGCCATGAGCCCCCCCACCACTACAGCCATTCGAAGGCTTTTGCTGTTACGCCCCCTGGTGACCTGGATGTGCCTTTTGACCCAGGCCTATTGGCCTTGAAAAGGAGATGGGTATGCTTTTCTTCGATCCGGGAAGAACGGGATACTTAAGGCCCGAAGGCCGAGTTTCTTGACAACTTAAAGCAAGACATATTGCTCAAAAGGAACAGAAAATGGAGACTTGTTTGTAGTCAAGAAAAAGAATGGAAAATGGAAACTGTTAAGTCATGGAACTTAAAGGATTGTTTGTTACCGTTTCTGATTGTACACATGTACATGTATAGGCGTATTCGGGTTTAGTATGTAAAGCAATGTTCTGTATATTTAGAATGTTTGATGTTCGTGTGTGCGTGTTATTGGAGCGTAGACTCACCGCACACCCAGCGCTGTTTACTTTCCTTTTATACCTTTTATAAATATTCCTTTTATAAATATTACTAAATTCAGATTGAGTTGAGACTTCATTTATAACACCAAGAACTAAAATCTGAACATGGAAAGCCAAAGAGAAGCCTGCAAACCGTTCAAATGAATTTCATGAAATATGTTATAAGCATAGATAAGTTCTGCTGATATATCTCACACATGCTAAAATGCTTGCTTTAACACCTTTATAACACAACACAATGAAAATGCTATCTATATAAACTTCCTCTGGAAATGTTCTGCTGTTAATCCTACTGAACATCACTTACAAATACACACAAAAGTTAAATGTTTGGGTTTACTAAACGATGCTTGGGTTTGCTAACTAAAGTTATATTAGCATTCTGTATGGTCTGTTAAAACTAATTACAGAACAGACAGGTGAGAAGCTAATAGTAAAGCTGAAAAAATGGGAAATACCAGCAGAAGGGAAATGAAAGGTAATTTTACTCATACCTACTACTGAGAGTCACTAAATACAACTAGCGCTGTGACAGTTGCTTAAATATTTAGTAAAATAATACAATTTAGGTGTAAGGAGTATAAGTGTAAATACAAGTGCAGTCAGGAAATCATAGTTCAACTTGTAAAAAAAAAAAAAAAAAAAAAAAAAAAAGTTTTAAATTAATACCGTAAGTATTGAAATGTGCCGTTGTCCTCCTTCCCAGTGGGGTGTTGTTTTGCACATGCAGATATCAGCAGGGGATTTTGGGTTCTTTATAGATGTAGGGGTCTGCCCCATTTTGTCATTTTTAGGACGAGTGCCATGGGAAGTGATCTATTTCTTCGTTTATGCCAGACACTTTTGATACTGATTAGTGATTCAGAGTTTTCCATCACTAAATTCAAAATTTTATCATTTCACTTTTTCCAATGTATACACAGATGGCTTTCGACTGTTTTGTGTTGCTATGGAAAATGGGACAATTTCATTTTTCAACTATAGGAAAAGAGAAACAAAACTTTAAAGCTATCAAAAATGGTAGAGCATTGAAACTTACTTTAACTTCTTAAAGTTGAGTATAATTCATATGAATATTGTCTCTTTAAAGCCAACTTTATCTCTTTACATTGACAGTATCTCTTTACATGACAGACTGCATTTTCTGCTTAAACAAACACCAAAATTGCATTCTTTTGACCAAACAAACAAGAAATAACAAAAACACTTTTCTGACTGCAGAAATACTTCTTTCAGACTAAGACCAAGGACATTTCTGAGCCTGTGGGAGGAGGGGAATGCTGGCAGCAGTGATGACCATTGTATCAATCCCCTACCTGCCATTCCAGAAGGACCAACTTCAGTTTTCTTTGCAGCTATCTCAAGATTCATATTTAATTGCCCAACCTTTTCTTTCCAGAATAACAGCATAATATTTTGTTTAAAAAATACATGAGCTGAAAACAAATTGACAGCCTTAATTATGAATGTTCTGCTTGCCTGTTTATTGGCTTAAAATATTTCCTGATGAAGTATAAAGACATTTTGTGCCTCAATAGAATGAATACAATATTCATTGTTTTGAATTACTTAAATGTAGGAGGATTGTCTAAGCAGCTGTAATTTGAAGAGCATATGGAAAAAACACTCTCTAGGGAGTAACATAATATCTTTGAACAACAAATATGTTTCAAATGAAAATTTTAGCTGATTCCTCCATATTAGTAGTCAGATCCCAAGCCAGTCAGTATAATTCTGAAGGCACACAGTCTACTGAAGACAGCAACATAAGCACAATATTTTTCTAAATGCTATGTTGTCCAAAGTTGAGTGCAAAGTGGACTGTTCTTGCTACTTACAGAGCATTTCAACTCTTAAAAAAGTTAAATAATATTGTGGTTCACTTCCTGCACTATCATCAAAACAAGCTGGGTTTCCATTTTTTTTATACTGAAGACGGAGTTGGAGGTGTCTGTTTTAGGAACTCCTTGCTTGCCGTTTTCTATATTTGGTTACTGAACTGCAAGTTCTTGTAATGTTTTTGATGGAAAAGCATTGAGAAATAAAGGTAAAACCAAAGGAAAAAATAAATAAATAAATAAAAAGATAATACAAAGAAATGGGAAAAAAAAAAAATACCTGATAACTGAGGAATTCCTAAATTCCTATTAGTCTATTAGAAATTGCTATTGGTCTAAAAACAGTGAATTTTATTTTTTTCAAACTCTACTTTGGACTTATAAAACATTAAACTACCTTCAGCATGGGAAAATGGGATAACTGTGGCAGAAAGGAGCAAATTGCTGTCACAGAAGCAGACTGTTGCCCCATGTGTGAGTTGAGGTATTTGTTGCTGTAGCATGAAAAGGAGGAGGAGGAAGAAGATGAAGAGGATGAGGAAGAAGAAGAGGAAAAGGAGGAGGAGGAGGAGGTGAGGGGAAGGAAGAAGAGGAAGAGGAGGAAATGGATGCTGTACAGCAGAATGCCTCTCTCCAAAGGTGTGAAGAAGGGAAAGGTTAGAAGAGAAGTGTGGCCTCTAGAAGGACCAAAATCATTCTTGCATTCTAAGACTCTTACCCTGATGCTCAAAAATTATATTGAAAGCGGAAAGTTGTTAGATATTCAAATATGAGAATTTCCAAGGTGCTAAGCTGACTCCACTTGTAGATGCTTTGTGTTGTTGAGAGAGAAGTATTAATTAAATAATCAAACGAAACCATTAATAATAAAGCATATGCAATCCTCTGCAAAAATGCAGTCCCTTTACCTTTCTTGTCTCATTTTTCCAGGAACAAAAGGGGAATCATATCTACTGCTCTCTTTCACACAGATCAGTATGACTAAAATTACCAGAGATGTTCTTGAAAAACATTTGTCATTAGAAGAATGTTTCAGTGTCAGAGATCTTTATTCAGTTTCTAAAATTCCATTAAAGCATTTCCAAACAATGCTACTAGAGAGTTTGCAGGATCTGGGAAAAAAACAGAGCAGTGAAAATGAGCAAAAGAGTTTTAAACGTGCAAACAATCATACATTCATTATTAATTTAGTTCTTGTATTATAATTAATTTGTAATTTATTATGCCACCAACTACCATTTTTTCTCCTGTCAGTTAGAAATTCCATTCTTGCTAAATGGATTGCAGGAGCAGGATATTAGTTTACTCAACAGTATTCAGACTTGTGTTTACTAACCTCTTTCATTCCTTTTTTAACATATTCTACCAAAACCAGTTCTCTAAAATTTCAGATGCTAATGTCTCAAAAAGATGTCCGGTCTAGTAGTCTTGCCTTTCTATCAAAACAGTAATTTTGAAAATTATTCATATCCAAGTACCCAAAAATGGATTATTCTATAAGGATTAAGTGAAACAAATAACCCCTATTGTAATTAATAAAGTAATAGTTTTTTTTTTTTTTTTTAATAATTTTTTTTAAGAGTGTCCTGTCAAAGAGTTTTACAAGTAAAAAGAATGGTAACCACATATCTCTGTACAGATTTGGGCAAAGCTGCCTTCTGGCAGACAGTATACTAACCTATCTATAAATTGCAACATTTTTGCAATATTATTGCATCCTAACCTTATTATTCCAATGTGTTATTCCTGAGCAACATGGTTACTATGATTTCTTTTTTTTTTCTTTTTTTTTTTTTTTTCCCATTGTGTAGCTGTGTGAGTACATACCCACAGGTATCTAGGCACATAGCTTACATTATTGAATTGTATTTAATAACAGCATTTTTAAATGTCTTTCAAAGTATCTTTGCAAGCAGTAAGGTAGAGGAAAAAAAAAACTACAAGCCAAAAGCTTTCTTAAGACTTTCAGAAGCTATATATAAAGTATTTTTTTTTTAATAAAAATAACTGACATAGGAATTAAAAAAGAAAAAAAAAAAAAGAAAAAAGTTTTCCACAGAATCCCTTGTATAAACTGCAATATTTAAGCTGCTTGTTCAGATAGAAGAAATAATTAGACACATAACTTTAATTATTCTATTTCTTTAATACGCACTTTAATAATAGCAGATTTATATTCTTTCCTGTAACTTTACAAGATTCCACAACACAGTCTAGCATGCTGATATACAGAAGCAGGAATGTGGTCCCTAATGATTCTGTGGAGGAGACAGTGAGGACACTAACTTAAGCGTAGAGCAGATACTGGTTTCTGTTTAGCATCCAGGAAATAGTATATATAGAGATGCAGAAGAGGGACCCCATCTCCCAGAGAAGGCAAGTGATCTGCTCAGTGGTACAATCACTGAGATCTCAGATCCCTCATAGCTTTCCCACACCATTAAAAATGGGTTACTGAAAATCAGGAGTAGATCCAACTCAATATTTCTGCTAGTCCAAAGCTTAAAACAATGTCCTGGAAATCAGGGTAAGTAATTGAATCCTGTCAAAGAGCATAAATATAATTTTTCTACTTCATGGTCAACTGCAGTAGAAATAAAGACCTAACTTTTGGTTGAACACAATACTATCTCTCAGGTTTGCTCAGAGCATGCCTAACAGCCAGTGTTTCCAGAGACACTGGAAATCTTTTTGCTAAGCACCAGTTGGGTTTAGGCATGAGGTAAGGTTTGAGAAGTCTTTTCAGCCAAGAATAACTCTGCTCAGGCAAAACTCATATTCTGAGGTACCTAAGCAACTTTTCTGTATTGCTTAGCGGAGGTTTTATATCTACAGTCATATAGGATGCTGGCCATGACAGGAAAACCAGTGTGAATGGCTCCTGCATTCATTTCTCTGCAGCCCAAATACTACTGATGCAATCAGAGTGAGGAATAAAATTACTTTCTCTTTTTTGAAAAATTCTTTGTGGTAATTCCAGTAAGCCATTTGACATCTTAATGTTATAAACACTTGTAACTCTACAACTAAAGAGATAGTACAGGAGAGGAATTCATGACCAAAGGCAGTACAAGAGGAGAGGGGACTTCCTCTGTTGGTTTTGCAGCTGTAGCCACAATCTAATGAATATATATTTTGGTTATGTCAATAAACTTTGCCCTTAGTGTTATCCATTTCTGTTCAAACTTCTAAAAGTTCAGATCCTGTGTGCCCTGTGAAGAGTTTTGGCACAGAGCAAAATTTTTTAGTGCTCTCTGTATGCTGTCACTGCTAATTAAAAATAAATAGGAAGAAAGATAACTTTATTTTCCCAAAACAAAAACAATCATGTATGCTGCAGCTGCTGATAGTCTAGTTTAATCAAAAAAGCATACATACCACTCAGCTGAGCCCATGTTCTTCATATTAATGCACAATCTGTCTGTCATTCAAATCCAGAATTTTATTTTCAGAAATCTCTGGAATTCCTATCTGCCATGTCCATATGTATGAAAACCAAATTTCTCAGCTACAGCTGCAGGATAATTGTCAGTAATTGTCTCATTAGTTTCAGGTGTTAGGAACCATTCAAGCCCTGAAAGGGGATGTGTTTCTCTGAGTAAAAGTATTTAAAGTAAAGATGTGATTGGAGAGATACTGTGTTTACTTCTCAAATGGCTGGAGCAATGTAACTGAAAATAATGATATGAATTGCATCACCTTTAGGTTTGAGCATGCTGGAAGTAGAAGAATATAGTCACAATTGTGACTATTTGGACATAGTTGACATTTAGAAGAGAGTAGCATATTGAAGTTGATCGTTCCTGGGATGCATCAAGCACAGCATTGCTAGTCGGTCAAGGGAAGTGATTGTCCCGCTCTACTCTACAGTGGTGCAGCCTCACTTCAAGTACTGTGTACAGTTCTGGGCACCACAGTACAAAAAGAACGTGAAACTATTGGAGAGCATCCAGAGAAAGGCTACAAAGATGGTGAAGGGCCTAGAGTGGAAGACATAAAAGGAGTGACTGAGGTCACTTGGTTTGTTCAGCCTGGAAAAGAGGAGGCTGAGGGGAAACCTCATAATGGTCTACAGCTTTCTCATGAGGGCGAGTAGAGGGGCAAGCATCAATCTTTCCTCTTTCGTGACCAGTGATCGGACCTGAGGGAATGAAGTCAAGCTGTGACAGGGGAGGTTCATGCTGGATATCAGGAAATGGTTCTTTACTGAGAGGGTGGTCACACACTGGAACAGGCTCCCCAGGGATGTAGTCATGGCACTAAGTCTGTCAGAGTTTAAGAAGAATTTGGAATATTCTCTTAGTCATATGGTCTGAATTTTTGGGTAGACCTCTGTGGTTCCAGGAGCTGGACCTTGATCCAGGAGTTGGATCCTTGTGGGTCCCTTACAACTCGGGATAGGACTCTATGATTCTATTGCAGTTTGGGATTTTTAGAAGTTGTGAGCCCAAGTAGACTCTAATGAGAAAAATATATGTGGGAAAATTAAGGACCTCGGATTTCATTACTTAAAAAGGTTCGAAATCTTTAATGTGAAGAGAGTGAGAAGTGAATAAATGAATGTGTCACTACCGCTTTTGTGCTCTTGTACATCCCTCCCTCCCTCCCTCCCTCCCTCTCTCCCTCCTCCCAGAGAGTTGAGTTCAGAGTCATTAAAAAAGCAAGAATGGCAAACGATGTGATCAGTCATGAGTCCCCTATGAGAATTATGCCAGAGATTCTAGTGAGCAAAGTTTCGGTGATGACTGCAAATCACCTTCAATTCCTCCTGCTACAGGACAGTAGCGTTTTTTGTTGACCTTGATTAATTTTGTCATTATAAAATGCCTTGGAATAATTATGTCCTAGTTGTTGAAAACAGCAGGTTAATTAAAGTCTTGACATAATTTGACACTATTTTACTGTATCCACTCTTAATATATTCTTAACAATTTTTTTGAGGTATCCTTAAAAATTATGAGATACATGATATTTGTAAGTACTGTATTGCCAAAACAACATTCAACATTAGGCTTGTAAGTATCAGATAGTTCAGAAGTGGAGTACAGATACGATATTCTGCCTCGTTCCCCATATCTGGGTAGAGAGCACAATATGCCAGAGGTCTCTGGAAGTTTCTACTTCTCAGAAAAAATGAAGGTTTGAAGCAAGGGTGGGGCATTTCTTCAGGCATCTGCAATAGCACAGGCTTGAGATTCCTCTAATTTCCAAGATGTGTAAAAGCACTTCTCTTCCAAGCATTCTCCAGCTATGTTGAGTTGGAGCTCTGGCCTTTATCTGTAAAACAAGTATGTGCTATTTGCTGAGGTCTAATACAATGCCCCAAACTGTCCATTTTCACCACTTCAGTTCCTAGTTCTAATCTCAATTGAACTAATAAATGAACCTGAAGTGATAATATCAAATATACCAGACACTGTAATTGTATCCTGTTTAACAATGTAGCACTGGACTATTTTTCTCATATATCTTGGCAACATAGTCATCGGGTGAAAGAGATCTCAGCCAGTGAGCCCTATAAATCCCAGTAGCATTGCCTGGATCTTTTGGTTAATATATCTTTTCCTTTAAAAATGAGAAGATCTCTAGACTGTTCTATAGGAAGGAAGTCATCACCAAACTGAGGTTTCCATGGTTGAAAAATATTTACAGTTCATTTGCCTATATTCAAATATACCAATTCTTCTCAAACAGAAAGAGATTCTGTACCAAATAGTAACTTTTAGTGATAACTCCCCAGGTATGCAACAAGAGCAACAAACTTATTGGAAAATGAAACAATGGGGAAAAAAAATGATTTCTTGTTTATTTTTATGTTAGCAATGGAGAATGATTATGTCTCAGCATCAGCCTAGAGGACAGCCCTAGAAGTATCACAGCTGCAGCTTGCTGCAAAAAGGCTTCTGCCCCAAACTGCAAGATAGAATGCAGTATGGATATGACACAACAAACAAGAGCCATGGAATGGCAATAGATGTGTTGGTGTTAGTGGCAAGGAAGAGGAAGAGGAAGAGGAAGAGGAAGAGGAAGAGGAAGGGTACTTTGGAAGCAAACACCAAGCAGAAGTGTAAGAAAGATCAGGAGACGGGAGACATTGAAGGTTACAGGAGATAATTGGAAGGGAAGAAGGCAATAGGAGAGACAGATGTGGCTTAGATTAAGGTAATGACAGGTCCAAGTGTTCTCCAGAAAGTTCTCCAAACATGCTAAGTACCCTCCTTAAGCTACATCTGCAGCTGCCCCTGCAGCTGGAGCCTCAGACTGGATATATTCCGAGTTTCATCCTGGAGGGTGGGTGGAAAAAGAAGAGACATGAATTTTATTTTTCCCCAAACAATCTCTTTTATGGCTCCCACATCAGGGTGATATTTGGGAGTGTAAGAGTTACAGCTGGACACCATCATATCCCTTCTCCTCCAGGACAGCTGCCCATGCCATCTGGTAGAAATGTGGTTTCTACCTCACACAAAGTCTCTCTCTTACCAAGCTGTTACTGCAAGGCCTGTTTATTCCACTGTTGTAGTTTATTCCCTCCATTGCATTTTTTATTTCCACCCATCATTTATTCATAACAGATGATATTGCTGTTGGACAAATATATGGTGAAGGTGTATTTAGCCTGTGTAAAAACTTCAAGACATGCAGAAATTCCAATGGCAAAATCCTCATATTTATTAACCTAGGTTTGTAAAAAAAACCCCTCCCCCTCAGTCCTTTTATCGTTTCCTTTTGTTTTCCTTCCAAGTAATAAAGTCTACCTACTCCTAACGCAAATACTTAAGACCTCAAGCTTTCAAATTCAATACATCCCTGTTCATTTTCTTCACAGAAAACAAGGATGTGATTAGACATGAGAAAAACCTGTAGCTAATAAATCTGCTCCCAAGGACTGAGTAATCTCATTACAAGTGGGAAATGACAGTTTATTCATCAACATATGGAGTACCTTAGAAATGCTGGAATAGCCAAACTGATCTGGAGAAGCAGAGAAACCCAGCTTGAAGAAAGGAAGGAGTCTTCAATGATGTTTTACATATGTAGTGACTTCTGTGGGAAAGAAGAATTACATATCTCATCTCTTCTCTGAAAAATAGTTCAGACTATTTGTAAAAGATCTTTGAGATTCAGGGCCATCATAGCTGCTTCCCATGAGTATAATTTGAATGTTCTTAATAGAGATGAGAACATATGCAATATGTAGTGTGAAGGAGGTAAGTGTCCTTTGGAAGTATATTTCCTTTCTATTTGGAAAGATCAACAGATCTGTTTTCTGGCATTGCAATCCTCATGGTGAAGTGTCAGTGTGGTGTCATGTGAAATGCAAGGTTTTACTTCCAAAAAAAAAAAAAGGATCTTTTTCTGAGCTAATTGTGTTTTAACTGGTGTAACTCAGTTTTGGTGAAAATGAAACCTTTGTAATTTTCCAGAAAATCAGTCTTTCTTCAGAGTTTGTTCCATCCTTTCATGATTCACAGAACAACACAATGCCTATAACGACAGTTGTTTCCATGGAGATGGAAATTAGAATATCAATACAAGAGAATTCCTAACTGTTGACACTCAGAATGGTTTTAAGAACCTTGATTGCAAACTAGAATGTTTAATTATCATATTTTTTTTTCTCTTTTCACCTGTGAAATGTGTATTCATTTTTTTTTTTTAATTTACACAGTGAAATATCATGAATGAAAATCAGGCCCTAGATGTCTTTTATATGCTTTTTTGTATGACTAGTTTGAGAAGTTTGCTTTTGGTGCTCAGAGGTGGTATTTGTTCATCTGTTGTGAATGATTTAGAATATTTAACCTTTTCCACTTGAAAAAGAGATACTATGATAATCTCTTTTGGAGATAAATTATATGTCAGCTTTATATCTGTCTACCTACTCTACATCTTTTGTACACAAAGATGTTCTGGAGAACTGCCAGCAAAGAACTACATAAGTATGTATGTATATGAATTGTTCTTCATTCTGGCCAAATGGAAAAAGATGTTGAGTTTCTACCCAGACTAAGACAGCTGGCACCTTCATAGCCAGAGCTCCAGATGTAGACAATGTCTCAGCAGAGGTTAAGTAACATGGGTGGAGTTGTCTCCACAAACTGATGAGAGTACAGATCTGGGTATTTTTTGCTTTAAACTGTCTGCTTTGTCAGAAGCAGAGAGAAATTAAAGTCTGGAAGTAGGAAGAGAAACAAGTATGGCCCCAAGAATGTGCTAAAAGAAAAAGAGTGAAGATTTGGAAAATCTGAGCAAGGAAACAGTCTCTGTCTACCTGTCTACCTTTTTTTTTTTTTTTTTTAATCCCACTGAAGTTTCAGAAGTTTGAAGTTAGCTAGATGCTCTTTGGTGTTGAGGTCCAGACTCGATCCAACTGAACACAAGAAAAACAAAAACAAAATAAAACAAAACACATAAGCTAAATACCATATGAACAATTCTCATGAGTGAAAAATCTCCAAAAGAAAGACAGAGCCTCATCTACAGACATTTTTTAAACTCTTTTTATTCATAACAGGGTAGGAAGCAAAGCTAGTTCAGAAACTGGGAGAGTGATTTATTTAGTCATTCCTTAAGAAAATTCTGAACCAGTACAAACTGCAGAAGGATATAATGGCAATCACAAATAGAAACTCTCTTGTTTATGCAAGAGAAAAATACTATAAATAAATGTCTGGGAAGTCCTGGTGCTTACCACTGAAATGCTTGGGCCAGCCTAAGCAATAAATAAATAAATATTGCTACTCTTTGCCAAGCTGACGGGTAAAATGCTCTCATAATATTTCCAGTACTTTATTTCTATGGCTAGGTCATAGACCACAAGTGAAACTTTTCTATGAGGATTTTGGATTTTCTACCTTGTAAGATGGGTAAATACAGAAACTCCATCAGCACAAGGAAAAGAGAGTGTCAGGAACCTTATACCAAGACTCCTGCATTGCGAAATTGCTTGAGTTTTTGAGTCATTTTGTCATCATACAGTGTGTGTCACCCATACCACTCTGTAACTCATTATTATGACAGCACAGTCGCCATACTGTCTACAGTACTGTCTAACAGGGCAATCCTAAGGAATTCTACCCAGATGGGATCTAGAACATTCACAAAAAGAAAATATGTGACTGTTCCACCCTGTAGGATCTCAGGAAGTGGAGAAAGCAGGATGTGCCTGGTGAGCAGAAAGCAGCATGTGAAAAGCATGGGGCAACTCCCATGGCACAGTGGGAACAGGGGAGGTTTTTTTTTCCTCTGGCACTAGAACCTCTTGCTGGGAGCTTTGGTCAGCTTTCTCGGATAGTAGGGAGAACGTGGTCTTCCTCCTCCCAAAGAGCTTGCTTTTCACCATTTGGGTGTCTACAACCAATTCCCTCAGTGCACGGAGGTGGCAGGGGAAGCTGAGACCAGTGTGGGCCATGGGACTGCAGGTCAACAACAACCTACTGCTTGGCATGCCCATAGTGAGCTTCAGTACTGCCACTTGCCATAGCCAGATGGGCAGGTAGCACTCTGATCACCATCCTGACTGCTTTGGGTTACATGGTCTCCAAAATCTCCAGCCTTTTAGCACTCAGCCTTTTGATGGCTATAAGATAATAGTAAAGCTAGAGCAACATCTTTAGAAACAAGACTCCTGCAACACTGGCAGGTCTTAGAGGCTGTCCTGGTAACACAATTTCATTAGCTACACTTGTCTGGGGGAAGATTTTGGAAGGATTGTGGCTTTCTCTCTTCCTCCTCTCCCACCACCTTTGCCTTCTCTGCTGGGTTACCAGCATGGCTAGCTTTCTAGACTATCTGGAAAAGTTCCCCTCTAATCTCTGCAAAGAAGTCAGACTGCAAAATAAGTCAAGAGAAGAAAAAGTTTGTTATTCCTTTTCTTAGGACAACATCATAGAAGTATGTGAAGGCAACTGAAGAGGTCAGGTATTCAGCCCTTCCCCATATTCAGGGGCAGCTTCAAGTGTACCAATGACATACTGATATCTATGCATTTGAAAGAACATACATTAGATGATTAAAGGGATTCCACAATCTCTCTAAGAAACTATACCGATGTTTAATGACTGATCTAAATCTCTCTGCTGCAATAAAAAGACAGTTTCTGCATGCTCTGTTCACCACGATCTGAGAATCCAATCAGTCACTGTCTTCTCTGTAGCTGTGTTGGCATACCTGAAAACTGTTATCATTTGCCTTTTCAACTCCTCATTTCCAGACTAAACAAATTCAGCTCTCTCAGTGTTTCCACATAAGTCTTATTTTCCAAATGTCTTTTTAGTAGGAAACCGCAGGACAGCTTACAGTCTTAACTTCGAAATCCAGGACTAAGCTTCTATTATATATGTACTACAAATAACAAGGTAATACCAAATATTGTAAGATATCTGACTGCAAATTTCAGAGGGGGAAATCATAGTTAGATAGCACCTAAAAATCTCTCTTGTGTAAAGGGTTTTAGTGCTCTGGAAAATCTCAAACTAGTAGATGATGAACATGCAAGGGAACTCTGGAAATACCATAGTCACTATGTTGAAAAATAATCTCTCCTCCCAGATTCCTGTCTCTCTCCACAGTCCTCCAGACAATTTCAGTTGCATAAAGTAAAGGAAACTTGTGTCTGAAAGCAGAAAAGTGAACAGGCTGGAGAAACTCACAGGCTCCTCTTCAGTCTGTCCCAATGCTTTCCATACTATAGCAAGTGTCTTGCTGAGTATTTGCAAGGATCACTTCACACTTTGAAACACCATTGGTCCTTTTGCTTCACAGAGCGTGGTTGTTGTCACTGATGTTGTGACCAATGTCAGCAATTAGTTGTACTACCAGAGAGAGACTTTGCTCTCTCACAATCCTAATCAAAATGTGTGATTTTTCCCATTTGAGCTCTACTTTCTCCAGTTTTTTAAATCTTATTCTTGACCATAAATTGCGTGCAGCAAATGGCATGTATGTCTGTAGAGAGACACAAGAGCAGACAGGAGCCCTCATATAGAACCATTAATGCATTGTTGCAGCAGGCAACTCACAGATATGGGCATGCTCACAGCCAAGCCTGCTATGTCAGTTTTGAAGATGGCTGCTTGTACTAAAACTGTGACAATCCATAGTGCAAAGTACAGTTTCTCCAGAATAGTGCAGTGGACAGCTTGAGTTTTTCAGCATTACCAAAGAGCTTTCTCCAATTCAAATGGAGCCTTACACCTTTTGGGGCTGCAGTGCAGAACTCACGGCCAACTCTCCCATCTCCTCCCTGCACTGTGGGTTGCCTTCACTGATAGCTAGCAACGGTGCCACAGCGACAGCAAGATGAGAGGGTGTTGGCTTGCCAGCCCCAGATGACTCTTAGGAAGAGGGGAAAAAAGCTCCCATGAGTGTGGAGAAGGGCTTTTCTAAATCCATCATTGGCTATGAATTCCAGGGTTGTGAGGAGGTCTTACTGCCATTTTTTTAATGTATACGGTCATGGTAATTGCTGAAAGGTCATACAAAGTGCCTGGTACACTTAACAGTATTAAGGAGTTTGCAATGTAAAAAATTTGCTTGATCCCAAAAACTTCAATAACCATCATAATAAAACTTCCACCTTGCACATCATTTTAAAGAAAGTATGGATGTCTATGGCCATGGTCTGGACAGCACTCTTCCAACTCCAGAGTACTCAGTAAGCTAAAGGGAAAACTCTTATTCTCACTGGAAGAAAATTATGTGTTTTTTGCATAGTGGAAGTGCCTTCTTTCATGCTAATTCCCCTTTTCTTCACAGGTCTGGGTGCTAATCTGAAGTTTCTCTTTCTAAACCACATGGTTGCTAGTGAGAGTCCTAACTGCTTCTACATCTTCCAGTACATCTTTTATCATGACAAGAGGGTAAAGAAGTTACTAAATTTTCAAGTTTATGACAAGGTTTCTATGATAAATCACAAACTTATGTAGTAAATAGTAGCTATAACAAATTAAAATACTTGGAAGAGAATTGGTATGCAGGGGCTGCCATACTTCTGTACAGGATTTCCTGTACTGAATGAAGTACAGGTGTTATATGGTACACCCAGGAAGTGTTGGATCTCTTTACCATACACATTTTAAAATATTTATCTGTTCATATTAAATTTAGTGATTTTGGGAACACCAGAACTGAGCCCAGTTGCTCACCTTTGAAGCAGATACAAAGCAGGTACAGCGTTTCCCAGATCCATTTGGGTATATAGCACTATGCAGTTGCTTAGGGACATATCTGAGACTTTTAGAAATATGGCAGCCTGACTGGAGTTTCTGACCAAGAGCAGACACATCTCATCTGCCAGTGTTAACAGACAACCTCTACTCTGGTGCAAAACCAGAAACTCCGCAAGATCTGTCCTAACATTCACAAACTAAAAAATAGACATGGTTGTGAGAACAGAGATCAACGGTCTCTTTTCTTCTTTGCCTTTCTTTCCCTTCATCCAAGTTCCTGTAATTCACCTTTTTTTTCCCATGTTTTAAATTAAATCCAGTCCCTTCCTCCCTGCCCCCCTTTTAAGCATTCAGCTTTGTGGAAGTCAGGGAGCATATAACAGGGGCTTGTTTTTTTGCATATCATCTGCTGTGGAAGATATTAAATATAACAGCAGGTTTTCTTGACAGATCTGTCATTCAAGCACCTCTAGGATATCACTGAAATGAAATCCTGCATCTTTTTTGATTTTCTTCCGTGCTTGGCCTATCTGATCCGTCCACCTTTAAGGCCTTCCTCAGTTCCTGATATGCTGGCCAGTCCATCAGCACCATGCCTTACTCTTAAATGGCTTTCATTTCTAAGGATTAAATCCATATGATCTTTGTCTCTGCTTCGTCCCTGTCCCCAGTTTCTGACTAAACTGAAGACAGGATGAGGGCCCTGTTGACCCATGACCAGGATCCATGACCCAGAACACATCTGGGAAGGAAGAACAAAGTGATCTTTGGTCCCTGCCATGTCTGACATCCTCCTACCTGGCCAGCTTCCTTCCTCCTTCTGCTGTCCTAAACTCGCACCCACGTTTGCCCTTTAACTACTTCTTAACATCTTATTCTTTTTACTACCCTCTATTTATCTGTACTGTCTCCTTCTGTCCCAGAGTTGCTGTCTGATATTCCCCCGTCACTTTCCAGCCAGCATTCACATACTGCACTTTCTTTTCTGGTTAGCCAGTAGACTCTGATTCAATTTCTTCCATACACACTGCCTTAGCAGAGCTGGATTTTAGTAAAATGCCTGCAGACATTTCTCATATTTCAGCCAAAAGCAAGGCTCAGATTTACATTGCTTGGGTGTGACATGAAATCAGCAACCAAAGTATGTTTCCTTGAGCAATTAAGTTCACATAAACCCCAGCTCATGGGCAGATACTCACTAGGATATTCTGCCTGCTAATGCTCATTTTAATCCGCCTGGTGCCTGGCAGACAAATAAACCTCTCTTCAGAGACTAATCTTTTTTTCTTAAAAATAAATAAATAAATAAATAAATAAATATTATTTCTCAGCTTCGTTCCCCATGGAAATGGTGGATTTACACTGAGAGTACCTAAGGCAAGGGTGAAACCAGGCTTTATGAATTTCCATACAGAGTTCCATATCTGTACACACATAAGCAAAGAAGCAGATTTCCTCTAAGGAATTATATTTTATTCAGAAATTCATGTCTCATGAACATCTTACTGAATTTGAAGTCTGGACCACAAAAACAATTCTGCATCATGAGCAGACTTGTACAATTTTAGGCAAGATATGTAAAAGTTTATGTCTTATAGAAAAACAAAGCTTGCAAACAAGGAATTCTCTACCTTAGCTACAACAAAACTGGCAATGTGTTATAATAAAGTACTTGAGGGCTCTGGCAGTCACAAAGCAGGAACATAAATGCAGTCCTTCTCTTCTAATGTAAGCATTTTAAAAACAGTTATACTCTAGTGACTGAAAAAGCTGTTAGAAGAGAGTGTCTTTGATTAAGAAATCTTAGACCACATCAGAAAAGACTGTGGTATTGTCTTGTAACAACTACCTTTGGAAAACTCACAATATGGCCTGTTCATGCCAAGTACAATGCTCAAGATGGCCAGCCACTATCACTGTCTTTCCTTTGTGATCTGGAACAGGGAATACTGGACTCAACGGAGGCCTCCCTCTTCGTAATGACTCACAGATGACTTTGCTGGCATTTTGCAGTTCCTCCCCAAAGAAGTTTATGAAGTGTTTAGGGTTCAATTATTGCTGAATCAGTGCATCTTTGTACAACAGGAAAAGATAAATGCTCTTCCATTCTTGTCTTGCACTGAGGTTAATTAAAAGCAGATCTTCAGCTGGCTGTGGCTTGATTGCCAGTTGTGGTTTGACAAATATAATGCGAGTGATATCTGAAAGCAGTGGTTCCATATGTTTACTGGAGGGCACATATATATCTGGTAAGTGCACTTCCTCATGGAAGTGTTTAAAACAAATATGTATATGCATACATGTATGTATGTATACATGTATATGCATATATATGCATTCCAGGGCCTCATTCTTACATATATTGTAATTCACTCAGTCACTCACATCAAGGAAAATGTATCCAGCCATTGAACACGGTGGATGTGATTTCATTAATGGAAGAGATGAAAACCTTTCTGCAAAGAAGCATACTATGATAGCCTGATTTCAAAGTTGTGGCGCCTCAGTTTCTTCCAGAAAGCTACCTGTTTGAGAGAGCCTGGCTTTCAAATGAGATGGCTGGTCTCAAATATTCTGTCAGAAACTATATTGTTTGAAGACAGATTTATGTTATGATGCCTTGCTGCTCTACCACCTGCTCAATAAACATCTTTTAATTCTTCTTCATCATTAATTCTTTTTCTGTAGCAATGAAGTCCTTTTTACTGGGAAATAGCAAAAAGGGAGAAGGTATTTACTGCATGTCTTTTGCAAGGTTACAGTCTGAGGTTTTTGTCTGTAACATCAAGCTGCCACATTGTTGTGGTAAATTTTTTTAGATATCCTGCATAGGAAACAAACCCCTTGCTTTTATATTTCCCCCAGTAACTTCTCATTGGTTCTACTTTTTCCTTGATTGCAATTGGATATACAAAAATGTCTGCTGAAGGTCTAATTATAACTTCAGTAAACATAAAAGATTTTTCTCACTAAAATTGCTCATATAACAGTTATACTTACCTTAAATAAAGTTCAGAGAATAGAGAAAGACACTGATCATTGATGTTATTTAATTCTCTTTGAGTAGCCAACTCACAAAACTATAGATGAGGATAAAGAAAGGCTACAGATATTCCACAAAAACGTTGAAAACAGATGCTTGGGCAGGCCACTGACCTAGCTTCAGTAGTTTGTATCTTATAGTTAAAAGCTATTGTTTGTCATTTCTCCAGAGGAATGGTTTTACAAAAGCAAGAATGGTGAAGGTTAGTCAACATTTATACCCTCCCTTCAAAGATGTTGATACTAATTTTTGCCCCTAAAGGGAATGACCAGCCCTGGTTTGAAAGTGGAGAAAGTCTATTACTATCTAAACTCATATGATGGAAGGTATGCAGAACACCAAGGGAGTGGTTTCAAGAACAAAATGGAAAAAGATCAAAAGGACAACATTTGAATCTGTCTTTAGTTGAGGCTCAACATGGAGGTTGTTAACAAAGAACTTCTTTGATCCAGATTTTTTTATTACTGCAGAGAATAAATACAAGGAACAAAATATTCACCTTAATTATTCTTCTCTTTTCCTCTCCCCTGCCGCAGGAAACCAAACAATTCAGAGCTTGATGTAGGTTTTTGAAATGTAACTGTGTACCATGTTTCAAAGTTCCTTTTTACCCACATTTCTAGCAATGAGCCACAAAACCTAAAGATTGTTTAAAAAGGATAAAACACACTAAAAAGGTCCTGGGTTTGGGCTTATGCTGAAATGAAAGACTGATTTTCTAGTGAGCTTTGAGGCAAATGAAATTGTGCCAAGTGTAATTTCACATCCTTGCTGATTGTCCTCTTTCTCCAGTGCAGTCATTCATTTACTTTGTCACATGTCCCAAATTATACGAACATTATAAAGTACATTTATCAGAAGGTTTCTGGCCCATGACTTTCAATGTCTATGTGGGTTTCTCTAGACACATCCAAGGTTTTTTTTCTTCTCTCTTCCCAAAGATTCATCTTTTATTTCTATTTTTAACAAGAAAGTGAAATGTTATTCCTGTAATTGCAGAGATTATCACTGTGTCTTTCATATTTCCCTTTTCATTGGAAAAAAAATACAGTATAGTCAGACAAAGCTAAGGTGATCATTTAATGAAAACACAGCTCATGCAGAACTGCTATGAGCTTACCTTTTTTCAATTCAGCAAAACCTTTGCCAAGGCTGGCTAAAACTGGCTAGTAAATCTAAATAGGAGGCACTCAATTTTCCAGGAGTTTGAGCAACACAAACTTGCACTTGAGGTTTGATTGGGTTATTGTTGAAGCAAATGCTCTACTTCACCAACTTTATATGTTACTAGTATTAATTAATCATGTTCTCCAGTATAGTTTCAACTTCATGTCACAACTTATCCTATTTTAATTTCAGAAATTCCAAGAAACTGTACCTGGACCCTTCAGTCTTTGTGAGACTAAGACAGATTGTGCAAGAAACAGAGAAACATCAGATGTATGATGCTTCCACCAGAACCATTAAGTCATTATATTTTACATTACATGAGGGGTTAAACAACTTTTAAAGTATTGCTAGGCAGGACTTCATCCAGTATTAAGACTTACCTGGATTCAAAATCCAGAGTGGGACTCTTTTTCTCTAGTGTGAAATATTTTTAAAAGTCCTAGTTGTTCTACAAAATCATGATCTTTTGGAAGCTTGTGTCCAAACTTTACTCCTTATTTATTCCCCTGCTGATTTTTTTTTTCCCTATGGTGGAGGACAAGATACCACCCCTCAATAAAGTCTGATATCTACAGGATAAAAACTGCTGACCAAAGAACTCTCATATCCTAGATCTTTTCAGGGATGATCTTTGGTATCAGGGAATCTCCTATTCAGATATAAATGAAGTATGTAGTAGGCTAATGAGGCAGAACAATTTAGTTTCTTACGTGTAACAGTGGAATATATGACAGGTAGTTTTACTATGTCTACTTTCTTGCTCTAATCAGTTACTGCCATTATAGGAACACAACTGGGGGGAGGCTTCATCCCAAGTCAGATAACAAGATGATAGAGGACACTGGAGAGCAGCCAGAAAGGAAGATCCTTTTTTTTGGGGGTAATGCCTGAAAGGCAGAAATCTAGACAAATAGTGGGTTCAGATTCACCCCATTCTGCTTCAGACTTTGGCCAATTATAGTACTCAAATGAAATCAAATTTAGTTCTTATTCTGTGACTGATAGGCATATTCCCCCTATAAAAACAAAACAGTAACTGTGATATAAGTAGTAAAGTTTAAGTCTTCATTCTTCTTATGCTGTTTATATAGTGGACATTTGAATAAATCCAATTTAAAAGAGAATCGCATGGATTGATCTTGGCAGTTAATAACAGGCTGTAAACTCAAAGGGAGCTTCTACTTCTAATACCTTTAGATTAGTAAGTGAATCCTATTTTCTAACAATTATTCAGCAACTACTGTCAGTGTTATGAATCAGGTCTCTTTGAAGAAAATTTCTCTGTACAAATTTTTGGGGAAAATGTGCTTCTTTCCTTACCATGACTTTGAGATACTCACTGTAGATAAGTAAAACTATCTGAAGTCCTCCCAGAATCCTGTAATGAGTATAAATTTTCCCCCACATGAAAAATAATATATGTTTATATTAACACGTGGGGGTTCTTTCTGAAGTTAGTTTCCATGAAGGACAATGAATAAGAGAAGGGGAAAACAAAAAATTTGGAGGAAGTTTTACTCAGTCAGATTTGAGTTCGGGCTTGCAGAATGTTCTGTTTTTCCAAATAGAGTTTGATGGCATCATTAACATGTAGCATAACAGGAGACAGAGACCAGCTGTGCTTTGAGAGTTAATCTCATAAACTTCTTCCAGAGAAGGTCAAATTCAGAACCCTGAGGGCTTCCAATCTGTTCAGACTTGAAAGGCATGTCAAGGAGGAATTGATTTTAAACCATCCAATTTTAACTTGCAGTTGGGCCCCAGCACAGTGAATCCTCATGCACGCAGCAAGATACCAGTACACGGGGTATGTAGAGAAGCAGGATTTCTGTCTGGAGTTTTGTATCTCAAGGAGAATACATGTAGTAATCAAACATCCACAAAAGTTGCTGATTTATTTGACACAGTACCTCCTATGACCTTTAAGATAAAAGGTGCATTTCCTCTCACAAAAGCACTATTGCTTGCTGTGTGAGTGTTGTGTACAGCCTGTAGGGCTCTGCTCTGATTTGTTAACTCTCATTTGTCACTAAAGTTTTCAAACAAAAAACCCCTAAAACTGTCAGGCAAAAGTTCAATTATCCTGCAAATACTTGTCAAAGCAAAAAGAAGGGGAAGGGAAGGGAAGGGAAGGGAAGGGAAGGGAAGGGAAGGGAAGGGAAGGGAAGGGAAGGGAAGGGAAGGGAAGGGAAGGGAAGGGAAGGGAAGGGAAGGGAAGGGAAGGGAAGGGAAGGGAAGGGAATGGGAAGGGAAGGGAAGGGAAGGGAAGGGAAGGGAAGGGAAGGGAAGGGAAGGGAAGGGAAGGGAAGGGAAGGGAAGGGAAGGGAAGGGAATTACAACAGATGGGAAAATTGAAAGTAGGAAAATATGTAGAAAACCAAGGAGGTGCCACCCAGCCTCCTTTTTTTCCTTGCTTTTAAATCCTTCAGAATTTTAGTAATGGTTGCTTTTTAATAGAAAAAGATAACCAGAAATACTCAGTAAAGTTCTTTCAAAGAATAAGGTGCTTCTTATTAACAGTCAGTTTATCTCATTTGAGCCAGAGACAAATTACTAGTAATGATATTTTTCTGTATGAGTCAAGAGGAGTCTTTGCTTCTTGGTCCATGTATTATAGCATTTTTTTATTATTATTATTAAATAAATAAATAAATAAATAAAGTAAGCCCATTTTCTTTCACTTCTGAATACGACTGAAGATGCTTAAGATTGAATAATGCTTACATGTTGCAAGTGGATGTTCTAAGTCTGGGTTACTAGAAATCTTAGTATTTTACTTGTTTGAGAGCAACAGTGTGGTACAATCAATGAATGCGAAACTCATACTGCAAAGAACACATACAATTATACATATGTATGTATATATATGTGTATGCGTGTGCTGATTGGTTTAAGTTAAACTTTTATTGTAGGTTGATTCTTAAATTACAGTTCCCAGCTGGCATCACTCAGAATTTATAGCCACAAGGATCTTAATATTTCCACAACATTTCCAGTAGTCTACACTTCCACACATTTACAGACTTTCTCTCCATATGTCAAAACTCTGTTAGAAAGTTGAAATGGTAGATTTCTTTGTCTATAAATGATAGGATGAAAAACTGAAGAGATGAACCAAGAGATTGGATTTTCTATCTGTGACCTTCTCAGAACCAGGTTAGAAACTGTGAATGGGGATTTTGCTTTGTGTATTATTGCTTATCACAGAGACTTAGACACCACAATCGTGAGTTACACAATAAGTACTAGATGGTTATTTACAGTGCTAAATGGAGAGGACTTTCACTTCATCTAACTTCTGTTATTTATAAATTAATCACCCATCGTAATCAGTTATGTGTGTAACATCTCTAGTGAGTGTAGAGGGACAGGCAGTTATAGGAAGTGATTCATACCATTAATCATATAGGATACTGTATTTAAATGAATCCAGTGTCATGTGGCTATGGAGTTTCTTTCCACAGACCATGGAAGGAACGTAGAGGATTAGCTGATATTAGATACATAGGACCAACAAATTTCAACCTAAAGTACTGGAAACCCTTTAAAATCTGTCCTTTGCACAATCTTGCCATCCAAACTGGCACTATGGCATTAAGCTATGAGGAATATTTACTATTTCAATATCAATACCCTGCAGCACTTCTCATACACACAGAGTTTCTCCCACATGCCGTACAAGCTCAGTGACAAGAACCATAATTTCACAGATTTATAAAAGAAAGGCAGCAATTATACAAAAGCAAAAACAATATCTGAATGTATATTTTTGCTTAGGGATACTGCGAGGCTGCTTCTTGTCCATGGCACACTTGTACCTGGGTCAGTTTTTCAAAATATAAGTATGCTGTAGTTAAGCTCCATTTCAAATCCATGTTTTACGAAGGTCATCATAATGAAGATTCATCTACCAAATACTCTGGCAGAATCCAGAGACCTGCTGAGGTATTGGGCTTGCCAGATGATGCTGTTAGGTCTTCAGAAATTATAAAAATATCCCAAACCATCTTAAACTTTATGTATATATATTATGCCCTTAATGGCAAAATACTGGCTCTTGACTTTTCCTGTTTCCATTAAACAGGAAATTGCTCACCACCCACTGACCGATGCCCAGCTTAACCCCGAGCAGTCCGGCCCCCTCCCCCCGGCTAGCCACCCCTATATATTGTTTAGCATGACGTCAGATGGTATGGAATACCCCTTTGGCTAGTTTGGGTCACCTGTCCTGGGTCTGTCCCCTCCCAGCTCTTACTGCACCCCAGCCTGCCTGTTGGCAGGACAGAGCAAAAGTCTGAGACATCCTTGGCTTGGTGTAAGCACTGTCCTGCAACAATTAAAACATCGGGGTGTTATCAGCACTCTTCTCATCCTAAGCCAAAACACAACATTCCACCAGCTACTAGGAAGAAAATTAATTCTGTTCTAACTGAAACCAGGACAATGGCAGATTGAAAATCCTTCCAGTTCAGTCAGTGATCAACTTTTTATTTTATTTTATTTTATTTTTTAATTTTGCAATTTGCAAGCTTAGAAATGAAAATGAATGGAACTGAGTTACTTCACATTTCATAATGATCTTGAGACTTCATAGATTTTCTCCTTATGCCAAGGAACAATAGGGCAAAACACTATGTACCCAAATAGTCACTTTCTGGAGAGCTGAGGCAGTCACTTCTCATTTGATAAACTCAATATGAAGTATCAGTTTAGATTGGTACTAGCATGAAGCTTCCATTGCAACGAGTACCCTGACCACCAGGAAATCGGGTAAATGTGCTGTTTTTCAGCTTCTCTCAACAGCAACAACAACAACAACAAAAGAAAAAAAAAAAAAAAAAAAAAAAAAAAAACACAAAAAAGGCTTTTGTAACAAATTTTTCTTGAATCATACATTCCTGTGGAAAGGACCAGTATCAGGAAACAGATATTTTCTGACCAAAGGGAAAAAAATAATAAAAAATACTTGTTTGTCAAATAGATTTTCTTACAGCTCTATTAGGGAAAGGCAATCTAATGCCACTTTCCAGATTACACGACGTTATTAGGAGTTTTCACCTGGTATATCAGCTCACACTCCAACAGCTCCCCTCATCCATGCCTTAACATACTTCTTTGTGGGATCCCTAGAAGTAAGACAAAATGAGCATCATAGTTTTCAAGTATTGCCATCTTTCATGATCTTAATATAAATGTACAATACTTGATGGTGTCTGGGAAGTGTCAGTCACAATTATAATATCTAAGTTCTTTGGGGTATCATCTAAGAGTTGTATCATTTTTTCTTAAGGCATTTTTTTGATATTGTCACACAAGAAAAGAAGACATAAATCGTGACTCAAGATCAGTCTTAAAGGTCTGAAACCAGAAGATAAGCATGAACCTTATACATATCTTTGACATATTTTCTTCCTATTGCAATCTGATATGGCTTTTACCACTAAATAAATAAATAAAGCAATTCTATGTTTTTTTGTTTTTTTTTTTGTTTTTTTTTTTTTTTAAGTGGATTTTAACAAAGGTCTTTTGTCTTTATGAACATTTTGTTCTTAACAGACCACCAAGAATTTCACAATGTTTATGAAATCTATGGACAAGAAAGCTTGAGGCAGATGCTATACTGTTATACTGCTTCTGTCGTAATTTCTTTGTGTGTTTAATCCTATTTGTACCTAATCTGACAGTGGATAGGAAGCCAGTTCTAAGAAGAAACAGCTATACATATGTACCTGTCTATATAAAGCAGGATCAGAGTTGTCTGATAGTGCAATACCACTTTTTCCATGCCAGTTCTATCAGTTTGTCTGAGATACTAGGTAGTTTCTGCTTAGGAGTATGTGGAAACACCTCTGCAATATGATTCTGTACCTGCGTTTGCTATGGATATACCACAGCATTACTGTCATTAGTCTATACTGAATCTGCTCATATAATGTTTGTTTGACTTCCTTAGGAGAAGATCAGATCCCAGCATTTAAATAAATAAATAAATAAATAAATAAATAAATCTTTCTTACTGTCTTGGTGTTAGGAACTGCACATTAAGTGTGAGAAGGCTGCACTTGGTGGATGAAAGAGAATTGTGGAACAGCATACATTGTAATTTTCTGTTGCTTACCCAGTGCCATAAAATAGAGAAAATACCACTAAGTATGTGGTAAGTGGTTAATTACCACTAAGTATGTGGTAATTGGTTTAGTAGAGGCACATATGATATCTGATGAGAATTTCCAGGACACTTGTGCCATTTTTTTCCCCAATCTAAAGAGCTTCTCCAGAAAACAAAAACAAAAACAAAACAAAACAAAACAAAACAAACAAACAAAAAACACTATTCTGTGCAGTTGAAGGGTTCACGATTCATAATGAAGTACTTGGTTTTTAAGATCAAAAGGTAAAGTAATATACTGGGAGAAACTAAGAAGATTACTAGCTCTAAATAAACAGTAAAGGAAAACAAAGGCAAATAACACTTCATTGTCACTGCATTATGCAGCTCATTGTTTGTCCAGATGCTTTGTGTTGGTTGTTCCTTATTGACTACTGTCAAACCATTCTCAAAGCATTTTTCTGCCATGATTTTTTTTTCTTTCAATCTAAAATAGGAATATCTCTTCTTCATTTTCTGCTGAGATGAACTGAGTTACTGGATGCTTAGTTACAAGAGATGAGGAAAAGGCGGAGGTGCTCAATGCCTTCTTTGCCTCAGTCTTTAGCGGCAATACCGGATGTTCTCTGGATACCCAGTACCCTGAGCTGGTGGAAGGGGATGGCGAACAGGATGTGGCCCTCATTATCCATGAAGAACTGGTTGGTGACCTGCTACGGCACTTAGATGTGCACAAGTCGATGGGGCCGGATGGGATCCACCCAAGGGTACTGAGGGAACTGGCAGAGGAGCTGGCCAAGCCACTGTCCATCATTTATCAACAGTCCTGGCTATCGGGGGAGGTCCCAATCGACTGGCGGCTAGCAAACGTGACGCCCATCTACAAGAAGGGCCGGAGGGCAGACCCGGGAAACTACAGGCCTGTCAGTTTGACCTCAGTGCCAGGAAAGCTCATGGAGCAGATCCTCCTGAGAGTCATCATGCAGCACTTGAAGGGGAAGCAGGCGATCAGGCCCAGTCAGCATGGCTTTATGAAAGGCAGGTCATGCCTGACGAACCTGATCTCCTTCTATGACAGAGTGACGCGCTGGGTGGATGAGGGAAAGGCTGTGGATGTGGTCTACCTTGACTTCAGCAAGGCTTTTGACACTGTTTCCCACAGCATTCTCCTCAAGAAACTGGCTGCTCTTGGCTTGGACTGGCGCACGCTTCGTTGGGTTAGAAACTGGCTGGATAGCCGGGCCCAAAGAGTCGTGGTGAATGGAGCCAAGTCCAGTTGGAGGCCAGTCACTAGTGGCGTCCCCCAGGGCTCGGTGCTGGGGCCGGTCCTCTTTAATATCTTCATCGATGATCTGGACGAGGGCATCGAGTGCACCCTCAGTAAGTTCGCAGATGACACCAAGTTAGGTGCGTCTGTCGATCTGCTTGAGGGTAGGAAAGCTCTGCAGGAGGATCTGGATAGGCTGCACCGATGGGCTGAGGTCAACTGCATGAAGTTTAACAAGGCCAAGTGCCGGGTCCTGCACCTGGGGCGCAATAACCCCAAGCAGAGCTACAGACTGGGAGAGGAATGGTTGGAAAGCTGCCAGGCAGAGAAGGACCTGGGAGTGATGGTTGATAGTCGGCTGAATATGAGCCAGCAGTGTGCTCAGGTGGCCAAGAAGGCCAACGGCATCCTGGCTTGTATTAGGAACAGCGTGACCAGCAGGGCTAGGGAGGTGATCGTCCCCCTGTACTCAGCTCTGGTGAGGCCGCACCTCGAGTACTGTGTTCAGTTTTGGGCCCCTCGCTACAAGAAGGACATCGAGGTGCTTGAGCGGGTGCAGAGAAGGGCGACGAAGCTGGTGAGGGGCCTGGAGAACAAGTCCTACGAGGAGCGGCTGAGGGAGCTGGGCTTGTTCAGCCTGGAGAAGAGGAGGCTCAGGGGTGACCTTATCGCTCTTTTTAGGTACCTCAAGGGAGGCTGTAGCGAGGTGGGGGTTGGCCTGTTCTCCCACGTGCCTGGTGACAGGACGAGGGGGAATGGGTTTAAGTTGAGCCAGGGGAGTTTTAGGTTAGATGTTAGGAAGAACTTCTTCACTGAAAGGGTTGTGAGACACTGGAACAGGCTGCCCAGGGAAGTGGTGGAGTCACCATCCCTGGAAGTCTTCAAAAGACGTTTAGATGTAGAGCTTAGGGATATGGTTTAGTGGAGGGCTGTTAGCGTTAGGTTGGAGGTTGGACTCGATGACCTTGAGGTCTCTTCCAACCTAGGAAATTCTGTGATTCTGTGATTCTGTGAGTTCAGATTTTATGGTCCAAGACCAGTTGCCAGGTACCAGAACCAGTGAAGCATCTGGGAAAAAGGTACTATTTACTTTTAGCTTTAAAAACATGTATTTCCAGAAATTTTCATTTGAGCCTCCTAGGAAGCTCCTAAGGTCCAGGATGATCCAGTGCTATGCAAAAATGGAAGAACATTACAGAACCATGGAGTAACTCTGCTCTTGGATATGTGTCAGACCATGACATTCATTGCCTTTCATTAAAAGGTTATGAAGTGGAAAGACAGGAAAAAAGAAAAACAAATTTGTTTTCTTCTTATTATTATTTATAAAGTTTTTCCAAGCTTTCAATATTTCTTTACTAAAATGTGTTTTCATATGTATTTTCCCTCTTCATCCTGTTTGTCAGGAATCCTTGACAACTGCTTTACATAGTCCACAGAAAGATTCAAGGAAAAAAGCATCTGTGGGCATGGGGTCCCCTTTAATCAGTTGTGGAGCTTTGCCCATCTTTTGCCAAGATTCTGACTGTCTTATTTCATTAATGAGAGAAAACAGTGAAGATTGTCCCAGTATGGCTGGTGAAAAAGACGGGGTCTTTTGTAGTGTAGTGAGCTGTGCTAAGGGTTGTTAAATAGAGAGGTTGTAACATGGGCAAGCACCATCTAAAGGGATACCATAAGGAGAAAAATGAGCCAGGGAATATGCTCCAGTAATCCCACAGAAGGCAACAGTAGAACATTTGCCAGAGGATCCCCTGCAATGTGCTTCTAAGTGCATGCTGCAGCTTTGGGGAGACTCCTCACATCTGCCTGTTTGCAATGCATCTGAGATTGTCTGCACACTGGCTTGCAAAAAAAAGCTTGAGTGCTCTGTGCCTGAGGTAGGAGGTGTCAACAAGAAAAGACTCAGAGCTCAGCTTCATGGCTGAGGACACACCACAGCTAGTCACCATCACAAAACATACTGCAAAGTCAGAAGTTTGCCATTGAAATTCCTGTTGCTAACAGAACTGAGAAGATCAGTAACCCCATTGCTTCTGAACTTGTGAGCAGGGTTTATATAACCATGAGGCATCAGCTCTTTCAGTTCAAGTACTGCCTCAGCTTACGTGGCATAGTAACAATCTGGCTTTGGTGGAGAAAAATGTGAAGGAATGCATTCCCTGGGGAGTAATGCAATATACAGACGATGTGAGTAATAAGGCGGCTGTGCTGGTAAATGATACACATTTCCATCCAGAACATTTTTATTACTCTTGGAACTAAATTAAAGCTTGTTTCTACTCTCATTTGCTGAAGTTTAATCCAGATTTCTGAGATGTGCCCAGATACAGATATAATCTCTTTAATGAAATGCTCTGCCCATTTAGATTTTCAGTTTTCTCCTGCACTGTTGTTACTACAGACATATTGCAAAGAATGAGAAAGGAAAAAATAACAATAATAAAAAAGATCAATAGTTACAAGTTCAATAAAGGGCAGGCTGTTTATACACTGGTGGTTAAAAAGTGCAAAAAAAAAAATTAAAAAAGATATGACTGTATTGCAGAAACATTTAAAATATTTTTTCAACCTCTTGCTTTTTGTTTCTTTACTTAATTAAGAAACATCTTTTGTCTCAAAAACTCCTTTAGGTCTTAAAAAATATATATTTATTTGCTACAATCTCATTTCATGTAGCAGCTGTTATTATTCAGCTTGTAATGTTATTGTCTACAGCTCAGAAAATGCATTATTCAGTCTTGCCAGAATTTCCAGGTGTATAACACTTATTTTCTCTTGAGTTTGTTAATTTATTCTATCATTTTTCTTTTAAACCTCACTGATCTCATGCTTAATCCTTAAAAATGTACATCTCAGGCACCATTTCAGCTGAATTATCACTGGCAAAAACAGATGTTAAAAAGCCACCTACTATACCCATAAAACTTGTTCCCCCTCTTAAAAGCTTATTAAGTTTCCTGAGACTCCAATACACCCGACAATTCTCTCAGACTTCCTGATTCTGAGACAGAAATATTTTGGTTTTGGTTCAGTGTCTTCAATAACTTTCTTAAACCCTATTTATTTTCAGCAGACATTTTATGTCTCATGACATACGTTCCATTTCACTGACTTCATCTGATGGGATTTCCAATTTCTGGAATATTACTCTGCCTCACTGAATATTTTCTGTGCTCCCATTATCTGTTCTGGATTTGGTGTGCTCTTTTTGTATTATACTACAGAGTACGTCAGCAACATTTCTCTTCTTCTCATCAAGCAGTGCTCAGGACTAAGGCAACAGGGTCACTCCAGAGTTTAGCACCTCTGTTGGTAAGTGTACATCAGAAAAAAAAAAAAAAAAAAAAAAAAAGGAACATATTTCATATTCTTAGAATAGTCTGATTCTAACTCAAAAAGAAATCAGATCCTAGACCATTGACTAAACACCTACCCACGTGGTATTTACATGAACTACCACAAATAATCTGACAAAAATAAAAAATACTGCTAGTACATTTCAAGTGCACTGACCCAAATCCAGAAATTATCTATCATATGAAAACCACTAGGGATACTATAGTTCCTGCAAGAGTATTAGATCCTTGCTTCTGGTTAGCTTTTGCAACACAACAGATCCTGTTAAATCCACTGCTGTTAAAAGATGTAGCTGAGATTTCATTTTGCCTAAGCATAGGGCTTAGGGCAAAACCTTAGGGCTGTCTGTGGCTGTTTTTTTCCCACTGAAGTTGATGGTATCTTTGCCATTAACTCCAGGAGAGAGTTAGGTCTGATAGCAGACAAAAGCATTCTGCCTATTTGATATTTTTTGAGGTGCCTTACATTTTCGTAAGACCTCATATTTCCATTAAGAACATGGTGGGTATGTCATTCAAATGCAGCTGTATGAAAACCAGACATTTAGTCTGTTAATGATCTAGGTTCCTACTGTACCCAAAGGAAACAGAGACATGTCCAGTCATCTCACCTGTCCTAGAGATAGCTGTCCTAGAATAACATAAATGTGGGCATGGTCTCTCCGTTGATCTTGAAGAGAGACCAAATACCTAAAAGAAGGCACCTAAAGACATGATCCTACTTAAACAAAAGTGTCTAACTCAGGCACTACTGCTGCTGTAAATACAAGTATAAAGAAGCAGTTCAGACAAGACATCTTCTCTTGTCTTCCTGTAAATCCAATAGAGAAGAACAGTCCTACTGCCTCAGCTGGGCATCTATATTAAATGACCTAAATATGGCCTCAGCATTTCAGCCAGTACAACTGAGAATAGACCTAATGGCTTCACTGAATTCTGCCGACTGTGAACTGGGTCTGGGGGAAGAATACACAAGATATATATTCTTTGTTCTTCACCAAGCTCTCATGCTCTTCTGCAGTTGAACAGAAGGGCCTGTTGATGTTGTTTAAAAGGCCTCTTTGCTGTTTCCAGCTTATTTTTTTCAGATATTTTATATTTTCTCCCCACTCCTGTGCTAGCGTCTACTCAACGCTAGCCTCCACAAGAGAGTACAAGACATGAACTACCGTGCCAGTCTTCCACATCACTAATATCCCCTCCTCCCCCCAAAAAACCCTACTGATTTCCTATCCTTCTCCATATATTTTGCATCTCAATGCCTCGTTCCAGGTACTACAAAGGACCCTCCAAGGCCACAATGCCTTTAAAGGCTGCATCTGTTAAAAAGGGACATGGCCTACTCTTTGGCCCTGCTGGAACAACATCTGTAAAATATGTTGTAATAATTTGTACTGCTGAGGGCATGCAGCTAAACTCTCCCCTTCCACCCTCCCCCCATCCTGACACCGTAGATCCATGCAGACAGTTGACAGAGATTTTAGGTCAGAGCTATCCCACAGACTTGCATTGTTGGGGAGATGCTGGTGAGATCAGGTCAACACCAAACCTAAGAGACTGTCAAGCAAGCAGGATGAATGAACAGCTTTTGATGAGGTTTATCCAAGGTCCTGGTCCCACTTTGTTTACAAATATAGGCACAGCAAGTCTAGTAATGTCAATAATGCTTACTGAACAAGTTGTCAAATATACGTCTGCATCTTCTGCCTAAATCTATGAGTGCCATTTAAGTGTGAACAAGAATATGAGATGACTGCAACACTTCAAACCCAATGTCTACTATTTATACTAAAGAGGGACATTCTTACGTTTTTATTCCACATGTTCATTAAGATGTAGTCCAGTAAGTTCCTTGCCTTAAAACCCATATTTTTTTTCTGCAGTATCCCATTTTACAATGATAGATGATCAAATCATTTCATCCAGAATTTTAACAATAAAGGTATCAAAATTTTAAATGGAACAGCTCTTTCAAAAAATACAGCAAAGCAGAGAGAGGGACCTTTTTCTCAACAGGAAGACAAATTAGATTTAGCACTGTCCTGGTTTCAGTTAGGACAGAGTTAATTTTCTTCCTAGTAGCTGGTAGAATGCTGTTTTGGCTTAGGATGAGAAGAGTGCTGATAACACCCCGATGTTTTAATTGTTGCAGGACAGTGCTTACACCAAGCCAAGGATGTCTCAGCTTCTTGCTCTGTCCTGCCAACGGGCAGGCTGGGGGTACAGCAGGAGCTGGGAGGGGACAGACCCAGGACAGGTGACCCAAACTAGCCAAAGGGGTATTCCATACCATCTCATGTCATGCTAAACAATATATAGGGGAGGCTAGCTGGGGGAGGGGGGCCGGACTGCTCAGGGTTAGGCTGGGCATCGGTCAGCGGGTGGTGAGCAATTGAATTTTGCATCACTTGTTTGTACACATTATTAGTAGTAGTACTATTATCATCATTATTGTTATTATTATTATTGTTATTATTATTTTCCTGTCTTAATAAGCTGTCTTTATCTCAACTCACAGGCTTCACTTTCCCATTTCTCTCCCCCATCCCAGAGAGGGAGGTCGGGAGGGTGAGCGAATGGCTGTGTGGTGTTTAGCTGCCGGCTGGGTTAAACCACGACATGCATTCTTTCATTGTGGATAAAATGTGGACAAAATGTGTTTATTGTGAAACTTTCCATCAATTTAAAATAAATGTCAGGTTGTATTATGACCAACGTTTTCTGTTCCTATTGCATCACAATTTCCCTGACCTAATATGACAGACTACATTTAGAAAAGCCAACCTATTCATCAACACTACCAGGTTTGTCTCATCTGTTCTCTTTTCCCATTTGGATTTCTTCTTTTTCTGGAATCCAATCAACCTCTGACTCAGAAGTTTCCTCAGATTTTCGAATAATTGACCTTACGGTTTAATCAGGAGTAAAAGCAGAAGCAGGTGGGAAGAATCCTTGTAATTTTGTTTATAAGAACATATTTCCAGAATCCTTGCCTGAAATCACTGGAAACATAACTTTAATTTTCCTTCTATAAAGGTGGATTAACTGAGTTTGCAGGAAAATCCTTCACTTCAAATATTTAATTGTGTGCTCTTGCTGTCTGTTAAAAGTCTGTTAAGGCTATGGCAGCAGTACGACTTTGTGTTACAGTTCTTGCATTTGAATTTACATCATGAATATAAGGAGCTGGAGTCAAAACTGTGTCATCCTCAAACATTGTTTCAAGACATGTAAAGGCATCAAGGTCTGGAGAAGGTCACAGTGCTTGCTATCAGAAGTTTCATAAGAAAATAATAAGAATATCTGACAAGGAAACAAAAATAATTTAGACAATAATGTCCTACTCAAAAGTAATCTTATGAAGGATTTTTCATAAGCTTAGGTATGAAAACAAAAAAAAAAAAAAACAAAAAAAAAAAAAGAGAAATGTAAAAATGTGTCACTTTAAAAGGAAAATGACTATAGACCTAGGTGTTTGTCTTTACTGTTTAGATGCTAGAGAATGTTTCTGTTTACTTGCTAGAGAATGATTCTCACTGACTTCAGTAGGTAAGTTTTCAGAACTGAAAGTGGTGGATGATTAGGACTTACTGGAAAGGTGACTGTGGCTTAATAATAAAATAAAATAAAATAGAATAGAATAGAATAGAATAGAATAGAATAGAATAGAATAGAATAGAATAGAATAGAATAGAATAGAATAGAATAGAATAGAATAAAATAAAAAGAGCACAATGCTTAGAAAACACAAAGAGCTTATCAGAATATTCAAGGATAAGCTTTGGGTAGCCAGTAGACTTTGAAATGTTTACCTAAAACTGGACATTTGAAGTTATCCAACTGTTCTTTGTGCATCTACTTAAAACACAAAAATCTATACGATTTAAGAAAATAAAGAAAAAAAAAAAAATTATTCACTGCACCATTCACAAAAAAAATGATTATTTAAAATGGTTTAAAGTACTTTCTTACATATTTTGCTATGTTATTTCTCCTCTATGAAGTCATTTTCCTAGAGCTATTTAAAGAATATTAGATTAAAATTCTAGAAAAATAAGGGAAACTTCTTTCATACACTGGTAGGGATGCCAAAGCAGTACAAAATTCTTCCAATAGTCTTATGATTATGTGAGTATTATTGGCCAGTAGCTAGTGTTGAGCTAGTTTGTTGATTAGGTCAATTTGTTGAATAAGGTATCACAAAGCACCCAAAAGGTGTTTTGAGCTAACAACAACAACAAAAAGTAGTTTTAACTTAGAGAAAATGAAAAAAAAATAAAATAAAATAAAAACCTTTTGTAGTGTTGTACATTCCTAGCTATAAGAAAAGCCTTTACCCTTACAGACTAAAACATTGGGTTTTATAGGTGTTTTCCATTTGCTCAAAGAAGAAAGAGGAACAGGCACTGAAGACCTAATTTACCACTTCATTAGATCAACTGGAATTAAAGATTCTCTGTGTGGTTTTCTGAGACACAAAAATGAATTAACTCTGAAAACTAACTCTCTACTTTCCATTATTACTACAATGGCTTTTTTCTTGTTTCTGTTTCTCAAATATGCCCACATACACAGGTAATGTCAATAAAATAAGTGTGTTCTTTCATATTCAGAAACAAAACAAAACAAAACAAAAACCCACAAACAGACAAAAACAGTATTTTCTGTTTTCAAAGTAATTGAAAAGCTAGCAGTATATAGTGAATATGAGTCTTTTATATTTTTATACTGCTGTGGCTGCTGTTGCTGTTACTGACTATTTACTAGCCAGTGAGGTGCGTTTATTTTATTTTCTTGAAATGAAACCTCAGGACTGTCAAAACAAAAACTAAAACTCAGAAGTTAGGGTTTTTTTAGAACATAAAATTGAACTTTTACTGAGAAATCTCAAAGAGACAGAACAGAAATAAAAGAATGTAAATCTCTCTTCTTCCAGCCTCCCTTTTCTTTCAGTGCAAGTCCTTTCCTCCAGACCACAGTACAGCACCTCAGGGACCTCCAGGGTAACATCAAACTTGTCCCCTTGAGTCCTTAAGAAAAGCCTGTCTTTCAAACCCTTCTCTGTGTGCCTTCTTCATATGCCTAGTTCCCAAGCTGTTCTAATTGAATAATTTTCTGTGAATTTATTCTGTTCCTACATATATTTCCTTACTGATTTTGTTGTGTCCACTTTCCGTTTTGTCCTAGACCTTTAATTCAAGTCATAAAATTCCCAATAAACACTGAAATACCTGCATAATGGCCCAAGTCTGTTTTTTTTTTTTTTTTTTTTTTTTTTCCTGTGGACATATCATACATCTAATAGTCCAGTCCCCTGTGCAAGGGAACTCTGTACTAAGATGACTCTTCAGGTGTAACCTGTGTTGTCAGAGAAAACATTTGGAAGTGCAGAGGTAATATGGGAAAAATGAGACTAATGCTTCCCAGTTCTTAAATGCCTAATATTATATTTTGGCAAAACAAGCCCAGAGAAGCCTACATGTCTTGCAAGAAATGCTGAAAGCTGGGAATGTCACATGTGCTGCAAAAGAACTGAGAACTGAGTTTGTTCCTTAATTACTCCTTTCTTCCCCCACACTGGACAGAGTAGCATACGGCACAAAAGAGGAGCTGGGACAGGATGTATGGCAGTGCCTGTACACCTCAGCAGTAAAGGTGTGTACAGCTGTCCAGGTAATGTTGTCTGAAAGGTCTCTCTCCCTCTTTCACTGGTTGCCTAATTGCTTCCTTCCTTGTGAAACACTAAGGAATGAGAATGAATGGAAGACATTTATGAATCCACCAGCTTGTCTTGGAATAAAATAAAGCAGAAGAGTTTTTTGGAAATATAAGTTGCAAGCTTATAAGAATATAGTATATGTAATTCTTATATACAGATTGTGATAGGAAGAGGCTCGTGTAATAATGTGTATTCAGTTCAGGTGAAGTACTTGCCTAGGATCCTATGTAAACTTCATCAAAGTGCTGCATAAAAAAATCCCATAAGCAGTTGGGGTTTTATCTCATCTGTGCTTAGACTTCCTCTAGACAGTCAACAAGATACTTTCCACATTTCCCTTTGGGATCAATAAGAATACTCACAGTACCATCTATTCTAAAGGTTCTTACTATTTGCTTTGTAGTTTTTACCTTACACCAGTCTCCTTGCCACTAATGCAAACACCGTCTCTTATTATTTGGAAATTGAAAGGGTTCTTTTCATAGGTACAGACAAAAATTCATAGAAGATGAATGGTTCTCCTCCTCTGCTGTTGCATTCATTCTCATTCATACATTTTGGCTTAGAGAGAAACTTTTATTTGGTCTTTAGTTTTGGAGTAGTTTTACCTTATATCTGCAACTAAACACTAACATCAGATAACTGGAGACCAGGTCTGGATAGTGTAATTGGGTGTATAAATTCATTGATGAAAACCTTACTGCATCCATTTGTGTGATCTTGTTTTACTGCATACCTGCAGAATTCTATGAAACCCTCCACTTCACAAACAATTTCCGAACAACTCTCTCTCTCTCTCCCTCCCTCTTGCATCTTTCTTTTACCAAAAATGCCATTCAACTGAAATACATGGCACTATGTTCCTTTTTTTTCACATACAAAACCAATTCCCAGGAGACTGTTAACAAATTTACAAATGAAAAGCTTGTAAATAATAATGACAATAATAAATAAATAAATAGAAGCAGTTAAGACCTTTGAAGCACTTTTCAAGGGCCTTTAATGGTAAGAAAGTGAAGGTTTATTTTTAACTGAAGGTTTTTACTGAAGCAGCAATTCTTTTTTGTTTCCAACCAGATGGGAGTGTCTGGAATGTTCTTTTTTATTTTAAAAATAAGTCATCATTTTCACCATCAGCACTCAGATAGGAGTTACACTGATCACAATGCTAGTGGTTGAAAGGTCTGTGTATTTTTGTGGTTTCTTGAATAAATATCAGTAATTTAATTTTAGTGTTCTCAAATTTGTGGAATGTAATATTTGGAAGGGTATAAGAACTGAGAATCATTCTACTCCAATAAACAAATGCTTTCGGTCTTATTACACTGGATAGAAGAAGGGCTTTTTGTTTTGCTTTGCTTTTTCCCATGGGGGAACAAGAACAAATAAAGTCTCAACTACACTTAGAAACAATTTCTAAAAATGATCTCACTGATTAAATGTCTTTACTTCTTTTAAATATGCTGATCACACTTAGCCCATCAACACTTTCTGTCTGTGCTTCTGTCCAAGGATGGTATTGTCATGATATCGTAAAATGTTTTCTATGAGTGATTTAAATAAAACAAGCTTACAAATCTCCTTCAATTTTTCTTTCTCCCCCCAGGAAGGGGACATGGTGTTTTCCTCACAGTCTCAATTATCTGTTTCTGCCTGGTGTATCCAGTTCATGCTGCAAAAAGCCAGTCCTAAGAACTAAGCCAATACTACAGCATTTATTTTCTGTGTAAAGTCTCTGTAGACAAAGAAAAGGTCTTTTTTAGATGCTGTAAAACAGAAAAAAGAAAAAAAGAAAAAAAGAAAAAAAAAAGAAAAAAAAAATGTCCACACTTCGCCAGAACTGTTCTTACAGTTTTTGCTGTGCTTTCTGTTGCTCAGCTGGAGTCAGAGAAACTCAGCTCCGCTGCTCTACCTATTGCCAAATGGGACACTTTCATGAGGAAGCCACATCTGAAGAAAAAAACATCTGGGAACACTACATACAGTAACTGTGCTGGTCAGAGGCAGAATTTCTTCCACTGGATGATAATTGTCATGTAAGTGCCAGGAATGCCTGTCACTGGAAAACTGTCATATTGCCAAGAAACAGGGCAACTAATGTTCCTTTTGGTACTGTTTAAAGGGTCCAGGACCCCTGAGACCCCATTGAAAACGGCTATTTTTGGAATACTACCCATAGCACTTGACTCTTTAATTACATGTCACTATTATAAGTGTTGCTTATGAGATTTTAGTTTAGCCTAGACTACCTAGAACTGATGGTCCAAGAGAAAATGAAAGAAAACTGGAAGGATCTGCTACAGTCATTGAATTTGGTCCCCTGGTACTTTTGGTTACTCACCATGCAGTCACCTCTATAAGTCTCTCTAGAGACATTTATAAAATGATCAGGCTTTGCAGCCACTCCTACACCTCTAGAACATACATTCTTGTAAATATTTACATGGCATATTTTCATGCCCTGTTTTTGAGAACTTTTGTGCCAAGCAATAAAGTACTGAAGTGATGGAAGAAGCAGAGAAAAAATAACAGAGGAGATGAATGGATGCACACAAACACAAGCAAAGCAAAAAAAAAGGGGGGGAGTGGGAGAAGAAAGAAAGAAAGGACAGAGGGAGAAAAGGAAACAAACTGCATTGAGGTGACAAGGAGCCCATATTTTCCCTCTGAATGAGGCTGACAGCTGAAGGAAAGAGTTCAAGAAATAGCAGTTATGTGAGATAAAGGCTCAGTGGATTTTGCAGCACTGAAATCTGCACAATGCCTGGCATCCTTTGGAGCCTGGAGATGGTTTGAGACATCCAGATGGGTGACACCCACCCTCCTGCCCACCAGCCATCACTGAAGTAGAAATGGGCACCCTCTTCTCTGCAGTGAGATGATCTGGATTAAAGAGTCGATCTGGACAACAGAGTGGTCGGTACAGTGATCCAATCATTTTTTCAGCCACAAACAAGCAATTGGCAGCTTCTTTCTGCTCCCTGTCCCTCCAGGGAGATCAAGGGTGAAATAACTGGAAGAGAAGATTAAAGAGCTTTGAAATTACATCTAACACCACTTCTTTCATCTCTAGTGCTGAACTCTGCAGTGTGGCTATCATGCTGTGAAGACATAACCAGACAAAAATGTCGACCTGTTTTCTTCCATCCTCCTTCCTTTAAAAAAAATAAATAGTAATATATATATGTGTGTGTGTGTGTGTGTGTTAATTCCTTGCAAGAGTAGGGGTCCTCTACAGAGTAACCAAAATCAATGTTTTTTTTCTTTATCAGTACCAGAACTCACAACAAAGTAAGTGGCTGCCTATATCCATTCCAACTAGGGGCTACTGGTGAATAAGCAAGTTAAAGGAAATCAAACTCAGCAAGACGTAAGGACAGGTATTAAAAAACAAAACAAAACAAAAACCTGAATGTTCAACTGGTGGGTCGATTTTTATACAGAAATAATTCAAAACAAAATGAAACAAAAGACTCTCTTTCTGTGTGGTAGAGCTCAAAGATTTGTGGGAGTTGTGGGACTTGTCTTCAGGAAAAAAAAAAAAAAAAAGAAGAAATAACCCACCCTACCTAGCTGCATGGATTGCTCTAATTGTAATCTTAAGCAGAATTTATATGCAAGAAAATTCCTCCCAGAAGGCTTTTAGGGAAGAAAAAAAAATCTTGCAAAAGATAAATCTGGCAGTTGGTCAATCAGTAATAATAATATGTTTCAGGAGAGACAATTATGGGTGGAGAAAGATGAGATAGGAAAAGTCGGGGTAGGAAGGATTTCACAGTTTCTGGTTATTAAACAAAATTGGATTCCAGGAATAAGAGGATGACTGCATGGATGGATGATGTTTGAACTGATTTATTGAATAAAGGTCCAAACACCGCAGGGAAAAAATAAGGATTTTTTTTTTCTTAAATTCATCTCAGAACCATTTTTGCAACTAGAATATGCTTGATTGTAATTGTTCTTATTTATGTCTTTCATAATTTATTCTCCTTCCTCATCTTTTCTAACAGACTATGAGAACCAGGATAAACAAATGAGATTAAAATAAAAGCTTGATAATCTAAAAGTGGTACTGGTACACAGCTACACAAATTCATGTGACTACAAAAATACTGAAAAACAGATTAGATAGGAAGGGAAAAAGAAGGAGTATAAATGCATACATTGAAACTGATAGATATGATACTCCTGTCTTCAAATACGATCTTCACTGCTAGTGCACACATTCTAATTACAGTCTTTAGCATGCTCATTCATAAAAGAACTTATAACTGATGTTAAGATTCTTCCTACCCCTCAATCCACCTGATGAACAAATAAAATCTGTTTCACACAGAGATTAAATAGCTTCAAGATCCTCTCAACTCCCTCAAGCCCCAAAGAAACAAACTATGTGCAGGATTTGACACATGGGTTACACAAAATTACAAGTTCCCCTTCCATCCAAAAGCTGCTTTATTTGCATAAGGCAGCTGCATTGGACATGAAGTCTCTCATTTGTACATGCCACAGCAGTAAAAATACAAATTTGGAATTTCAGTTTCTTTGCACCATTGCAAAATCTGTGAGGAAGAACAACAGCCTATGTACACAGCTCTTGGGAGGAAGCTTGCAGCAATTTCACAGCAGCACTTTGGTAGAAAATCTTGTCCTAGAGGCAGCCATTGCTATTCTTACTATAATAGAAGTAGCAAACGATATAATTTTTATGCCTGTTTTGTTTAAATTTGATGATTAAGAACTACATAGTTCCAATGAACAAACAGTATCAGTGGCGACTGTAACCTTTGCACAAGGGCTTCTTTTCTTCTTTTATTATAACAACAAAAATGTGAAAGCAATATTCCTTTAGCAGCCCTGGCCTGCATGTGCATATGTGTGCGAATGTGTGTGGAACAAAAAGGGAGGAGAGGAGCTCTGGGCTGCAGTTGCTACTTGGAGTATGTCTGGTTTGTACTCACTAACCTCCTTGCTGCTTCCAAGAACAGTTCAGTAAATCATGCCTCTCCCAGTGAAACTGTGTGTACACCACTGTACGTTTTCAGCAGGGATCCAGATGTGAGCAATTAGGCCACGCTGTGCTATTATGCTGCCTCCCATATGCGAGACATGGCTAAATAAGAATAAACCATCTCCCTCTTAAAAATGTGCACAGTCCTTCCCAGACAGACAGTGGTTAGCCCTCACTGGCAGATCCAATGAGTACTTTCCAAACTCATAGTCTAAATACATGCCTAGATGATGTCCTGACTGTGTGTTGGGACAAGGCTCTATGCTCCCCTCTTGCTCCATGGATGTGAAGAGCTCTGGCTCTGTTGGGCAGCCATATCATGTAGCATCTCCTTCTTCCTTCCCACCCACCAGCCACATCTCCTGGAAAACCAAGAAGCATAACAGACCCTGGCTTTCAGACTGAAAGCACTGAGGAGAGCAACCAGGACTCTAAGTTTCTCTTGGGCTTGGGGAGCCAGCTCCTCAGAGGAGCTGTCAGTTATGTGAGGAAATCCCAGAAAAAAAAAAAAAAAAAAAAAAAAAAAAAGTCAAAGAAAAATGTTTAGGCCTTCAGTAAAGTCTGAACAAATGGCAACAGGCCACTTGAGTTAAGTTTTATTTCCTCGAGAGATTTCAGACTGTTCTGAATCCAGTAAACAAAAGTTGTCACTGGGGAAGGCAGATGTACTTTTCTTTTCTCTTGAGAAGTTGTGGATATTATTCTATGTTCTGTGATGAAGAAAAAAAATAAATAAATTCTTAAGTGACTGGAAGGTCCACATTAGTCAGAGGCTGAAAGAAAAGCTATATGATTGCTCTCACACTATAGACAAATGGGTATTACAGATAGACATTGCAGATAGACATCAAGACATTAAAGATACCATTCCAGCTCACTTCCAAAATTGTAACACTGGATTAATTATTAGTTGCTCACGGTGATATCTAAAATACTGTTCTAGTACTGAAGTATTTGGCAAGTCTGCTGGACCAAGCTGAGCTGACCCTAGTTGGTGGCTATGGTGAGGGTAAGCAAGCCATCCTACCTTTCTGTCACTTGTTTTTGGAGCATGCAGACTCATACCAAACTATGGAAGGGGAAAAGTTGTCTATGATAAAAGAGAATGAGGGGCAAGAGAGAGAGAATGATTTATAATAAAGCATGATAGTCATCAGCGCTGTTGAAGGCATTAAAAAAATCTTGGAAACCACTGAGAAGAAGGGAGCAGTAACAGGCTGGGATGCTTCACACTGCAGAAATGGAAAGTCCTCAAAACAATGATGCTGTCACTGATGAGCTGTAGAGGTGAAAAAAAAGGGCTGTTGGCCATATATACGTTGTACAGTTTAACCAGTGGAGTTCCTATGAAAAGTTCCTAGTGCCCTGGTCAAAGTATTGCAGATAAAGAGAAGATGCCCTTAATGCTGATAGGCTGTTCTGTGTAGGCACATGGAGCAGCAGGCTGCATGCCCTCACGTTACACGAACCACATTTTTTTTTATTCCAGACTGTCAGATGGAAATCCAGATCTTAAACAGCTAGATGAAAGGTCTCCAAGTCTGACCAGATCCCAGGCCAGCTCCTTCCTACTCTGTTGACTGTTGAAGTCACTGCTGGGAGCCTACTTCAAGTCAATGCTTCAGCCATCTTGCTGTCTCTATCCCAGTGGATGAGTCTAATTCAATTTCAGACCTTTTGTTTTCCTCATCAGACTCCTGACTTGGATCTGTCTCCTTTTCCTTCTTCCCATCCCCTAACTCTGTTCTAGGAACCCTACCCAGTGCCTGGCCAGGGCACTGGGTTTGGCTCTTGGTCTTCCACCTGTATTCCTGTTTGGCCTGAGATCTCCAGAAGCTCTAACAACAGCCCTTCTATGCCTCTGACTCAAGTAAATACACACCTGAAGTACACATACTTGTCCAGAAGAGTCTGCAATTCAGCTAACCAACAGATGAACCCAGTTAACAAAGTGATCACTGTACACTTAGAACAACCAAACGGGGTGGGGGTAGGGGGTGGAGGGGAAGAATAATTTAAATGGATGTAATAACTTCAGTATTCTGGAAAACCTATACTAATGGACCTACCATATAATATCATATATGTAAGGGATATGTTTTGCCTACCCAGCAAAGAATGTTGACCCTTTAGATCCCAATGTGTTTATATCACTTCTGAACAGCCTGCCATCCACTGACATCCTATGCATTTCTGAAGTTCAGACATCTTATACCATAATCATACTTTTTTTGGTAGATCTTCAAACAATTGGCTGCAGGAGTGCATTTCACTGTCTGCCCTCATGGCGCCCTTGACAGCTATAGAACAGGGGTTTGGCTCTGCCTGCTGGCTAATCCACCACCTGTCAGAAAGCCCTTTCCTTTCAGTGCGGGTTGCTGGTGGATCCAGCTGAGCAGCAATGCTTAGTGTGTCATGGAGAGCTCTGCATTTCAGTTCCTCCACAGGAATGTCTGGGGCAACTCCTCAGGAAGGATCCTGCTCTGACCTTGCAGGCAGCTGAGGAAGCAGGGAATGTGCTCCTGACAGTCAGCACAAGTAAAAGACATTTTCATCTGCAGGTCTGGGTAGTTTTGATTGCTACTTTGATCAGTCTATGACAATGGCAGAGCCTTCTCAATAATTGTAGATGTCATTTACAGCACCCTTTCTTCTTCTAGATTCCTCTTGGCCTGTCTCAGCAAGGCCACTTAGCATCCCCAGCAATGTTTTTTTTTTTTTTTTTTTTTTTTTTTTTTGTGTGTTTTCTCATTTTCTTCTTTTTGTCTTGTGTATTCTTCTGCAGACTGTTATCTGGGTGAGGCATAAACAAATAACATCTACTTCATTTCCTTTTCATGGTCATGGAGCACCTACAGTATAAGACAGTGTTGCCAATTACTACCTCTTTTGATCCTTGAACTTTCCCAACATCCAGCAGGTAAAGCGACTTCACCTTCCTGGCTCCTGCACAGCACCCATTTCCAAAAATCCTGTTAGTCAGCAGCTGCTTCCTGGGCTGCTTCATTTTTCATTGGGTCTCTATTTCAGTTATCTTCCCAGCTACCCAAAGCTTTCCCTTTCAGTGGTCCCTGAGATGGATTCTTCAGTTTTTCATTGCATCTGCTCACTTCCATGACACTCCCTCTTCCCCCCAAGTGAATATTCTTTTTGACATAGATGAATATTTGAACCCAAACTTCAGGAGTAAGCTCTGCCAAAAATTCTTCTTAAGATAAACATGACCGCCCCTCAGCTTCTGCTAGCAGCTGTTACTAAAGAACAAGATTCCTGGTGCAGGGTGAGAGGACAAGCTTGTGTTCCGACTCTTCTGGCAGCACAATGAAACTAAGGGTTGTTGTGGAGGATTTCTCAAAGAGCATATTTAATTACAGAGGGTTTTGTTCTCCTTTTTTATTTTAGCTGCAAACTAATGAATAAAGTGGTAGTTTACAAGCTCTCCTATGCTGAATGCATAAAACATTTCAAAAAAAAGAGTTTATAAAAAAAGCATCATATTTAACTCACAAAGTTATAACATGGGCAGCAATTTATCAGAAACCTTCCTCTGTCATTTCATGTAGAATTCTTTCCAGCCCTGCTACGTGGTATACATATATGGTTAACAATCCCTTTCTATCCAAAGCAGCGGTAAGACATGCTTCAGAACAGTGCGCTTTTTAAAGACCGTGTGTGCCCTCTCCATTCTGTAGGTCTTTCCAGAATAAAAAGATGAATACAGTCTATCTTAGTTGAATAAGTGGTCAACAATGTTTCTGTTGCATGTGGTGACTGTAAAGCCTACTATAAAATACACTGAAGGTTGTTGATATGAGAAGTTACAGGGCTGGTGAAACTAGACAGCTGTGGAGGCCTGAAAAAGTCTTCAGGGAAAAAAAAAATAAAAATAAAAATAAAAAGCCTGCAAGAGTACGTAGCTCAGATACCAATACTTCTAATTTTTGACCTGACTGCTAGACTGCCAAACAGGACACCAGCTGGTTGGGGAGGATGTCGGGGATGCAGCACCGGGGAGGACCTCGCTGCCCACAGCTTCCCAGTACCCATGGCCCAGCAGCCTCTGAGCCTCTGAGCTGCTCCTGGCCACCAGTGCCCTGAGCCACCTCGGCTTACGTTCATCAGCTCACTGAGTAGATGCTATGACAGGCTAGGAAAACTCTGCATACCTCAGGACACCATAGTTGTGTGGTCCTGAGTTTTAAAACAGCATTTTCTCCTCTTTTGGTTGACATCCATTTACTCTCTCCCCCTTCCACATTTCGTTTTGAGATCTGGTTTTGTTTAACCCTGAAATGCAAAGGGAATAATCTAGGTTTTTTTTTTTAAAAAAAAAAAAGGCACAGAAAACCAGTCCCTTCCCCACTCTATCTTTAGATGTTTCTGCAGCAGCAAACCTGAGTGTGTTTTTTCCATTCAAAGCCACAATCTGGCCTGAGTTTGCTAAAACCTGGGCAAGCACACATGAAACCTTCAGACTGCCTGTGAACTACTTTAGAAATTGAGAACTGGCCTGCCTATAAACCAAGGGTGGGGCTTTTTGGGGGAAAGGGGCGAACGTTTTCCCCCAGGAGTCCCCCCCCAAAAAAATTTGCTGCCGGCACCTCTGGAGCCTTTGCGAGCCCCAACACCGCCCCTTCGTGGCTGGAGCTGCCTTGCGAGGGGCTGGGCTCTGTGAGCTGCTGCATGGCAAAGGACACTGGAAAGGGATGGTGTGGTTTATGGAAAGGGGTGTGGGCTCCCCCCTGCCATCCTGTCCTTCCCTATGAAATTCCAGCAGGAGATCACACTGAACAGCGTCCCCCCACCTCAAATTAAGACTTTGCCTACTCCACCCTGCACCCGTGCCTTTGTCCAGAGCAGGCAGGACTGCTGCCTGGTCCACAACTCCTTTAAGACATTTTGTCAGCTGGTATTTATTTATTTATTTTCTGTAAAAAGCAGAGGTCTCCTTAAGTGCATAACTGATTTCTTTCCCAGGCAATGTGGTACAGCAGACTTGGAGACAGGGGAAAAGGTACAGAAGGAGCAGGGCAGAAGTGGTTGTACCACACCTTTTCACCTCCTCACATTCCTGGCTTGACCCTGTTATAAATCAGAGCATGCTCACGGTTGCTCTATTCTGCTTTCTGCATCAGCCAAGAATATCCAGCACACAGCCCCCTCCCAGCCTGAGCGTGGCAACGACACAATCCCTACCCAAAAGCTTCAGGGGCTGTGGAGTAGAGCCATTTTCCCCACACAGGATCTTGCTCACCCCTTGGCAATGAAAGAATGAATCAAGGGCCACCACCAGCAGCCATACAGTCCCTTCACACTGCTGGGGGTGCAAACACTCAATTGCTCGTTTGGGGTTTCACTGCTCCATTGAGCCTCAACACACTTTGGCGTGAACAGTGCAACCAGCTGTGGCCAGGCTTGGAGATCATCACACATCCCAGCACATCTCTTTTTAATGTAACAGGAATGACAGGATTAATATCTGAGCAAGCATGTAAGGAATTGGTCTTGCCTGCCTAGGTGGGAACATTCCTCCCCCCTAGGTGCCTAACTGAGGACGTATTTCATGAGATTTCTACTCTGTGGCAGGCTTTTTAGTATCAGATTTACTCTTTTCCAAGCATTCTACCATTTCTTCTGCCGAGAAGCTGATGGCTCCTTTATCAGACCCAGCCAGTGCGAACTGCTGGGTGACACAAAACAGACGGCCCGCAACTGCCGAAGACCAGGACAAAAGATGGAAGCAAAAGATTGTAACAAAGCACAGCTGGCTGATAAGCGTGTTTAACTTTTTGCAGAGATTAGCTGTGAGAACAGGAAGGAGCTCCTTCTCTCCCCTCTGTTTGTTTAGCTTTCCTCAACTGTTTATTTTTAGGATGAAAAACATGCCCGCTCGGACTTCGCAGGCAAATCAAAGCAAGGCGCGGGGGGGGGGAGAGACAGGACACAACTCTCCTCGCTGGGAACACGGGGGCCGGGCTCCAGCCGGCAGCGGGCAGCCCTTCTCCTTCCCAGCGCCACGTCCTCTGGTGAGAGCCGGGCCGTGGGTCCGCCTGGCTCCCCTGGCTCCGCGACAGGCCGCGGCGAGCGGGGCCCCGCGGGCGCCATCTCACCGCCGGCGGCGGAGCGGCGGCTGCAGGCCCGCGGCCCCCCTCGCCGGGGCCGGGTGCTGCCAGCGAGGGCCTCGGCTGAAGCTGGCGAGCCCGCCGTCCGCAGACGGGGAAAACAAGCGCTGGAAAAGAAGAGGTTTCGTGAGGGGGGAGAGCAAACGTAGAGCCTGCGGGGAGCGGTGCACCCGGAGGGATGAAGCACGCGGGTGTTTTCACAGAGTGCTGCAAGCAGGGCACAGGCAGCTCGCCGGCCGGTGCGAAATGGGGTGTTTTGTCGCCCCTCTTCCTCCCCGTGCCTTGTCCCCAAACGTGAGCCCCACTGCCAGTCCTGGGGCTGTGGATCCCCACTGCTGTGGATCCTCGCTGGCAGTGGATCCGCACCGGTGTGAAGGTTTTGGGACTGGGGTAGAGGTAGATAACATCTCCCCTCTCCCCCCTTTCTGACGGGAGGGTCTGCATAACACACTTTAAAAATATTAAAGAAACTCTGTCTGAGCCCACTGTTTTCAGCTGGTAGTGTTACTAATGAGGGGTGTCAGTGGGGCCAGTTGCACTCTCTGTGAGCCCTATGCCACCCCAGAGAGGCAACGCTGAGGTGCAGCTGGGTTTCCCAAGTGCCCTGCATACCTGGCAGCCAGAGGTGTGACACTGAGTGTCACAACCCTTTGCTGGTCACACTAGGGCCTGGGCACTCAAAACACCACATTACACAACTTTGGGTCAGGCCTTTAGGACTATTTCTTCACAAGAGACTGAGATAACAGCAGACCAGGGGGGTAATTCAGTGATGCTCCCTTCCCACCTTACCTTTAAAACAGTACTGGCATGAAGTGGAAACCAAAACAGAGTTACTGTAGTCAGATATGCGCTCTCCCTAGTCATCTTCAGTGGGGAGGGGAGGAAGAAAAGCTTTGTGCTGCTTTTTAGAATATATAACAGCCTATTACTCTAATACGTGGACAAAGAAAGTACAACTGCTAGAAACAATGGGCTTCTTGTGTTTTAAATGGTGTGGTTTGCTCAGATGAGCCATCTTTTTGACTAGGTACACAAAACTTGTTTGCAGGGTTCACAGTGCAAATGTACAGAAAGCAGCTGTACTCATAAAGCTCGTTTGTTATGTTGAAGCATGACGATCCACATGATCAGCTAACACTGACCTGCTGCTTCCCTTCGTGTCCCCCTCTTGTTGCCACTGCAGGAATTTTTGTTTCCTGCACACTTATGAAATATACAATTTTTGGGTAGAAAAAATATCCCTAGGAGTTGGATAATGTCTTTGGGACGCCTGTACTTGGCTCTAGGAGCCCCTTCAGTGCAGCTATGTGAACTTTCATTAATCCCAGGAGGGCTATGGTCCCCAGAGAGCTGTCTTGCTCGGGCTCCTCTGGCCACATTGCGGGGCATGAATGCAGGGGGCTCTGGCACCAGGCTGGGGAGGATGGACAGTTTATACCATTAGACCCCACAGCCCTGTACAACTGCCTGCAGGCTCCTAGCACTTCAGAAATGCAGCATGCTGTTTCTCTGACTTTGATGGCAGGAGTGTGATTCGGATGAGAATGATTTATTTCAATAGGTGTAGCAACTGAAGGCCCCCTTTTACAGCTGAAGCCTCCTAGGTAATTATAATTTTGGTAGGAAAAAAACATTTGCCCTGAGAAGCTTCCTGTCTAATTATATATATTGCTTCAAAAATTATTACAAAGTATTGTATTGCACACTGAGTTCATTTATATAAATTAAAAGTATACTATAAAGTCCCTTAAATACATAGCAAATATTCAAATGACACAAGGTATTTCTAGTACTTTGTAGATGACTATTTTTTTTGTAAAATCGTGTTTTTATTATAGATCTTGTGAGATGGAAATACAAATACACCATATAAAAGTTATTTGAAGTCTTGCATATTCCAAATATACTTTCCTTTTTCTATATTAAAAAAGTAAAATGAGTGAGATCAAATTAAAAAAATAAACAAACAAAAAAAATTAAATGACAATAAAAATTCCAGACTGCAGACTCAGTTATAATGTTCCTCTTTCTTCACCTTCTTGGTGCCAAATCATACAATTACCTTCCAGAGGGACTTTGAATGAAAAGAGCTAACAGATGCCAGGCCAGGGCACTGCAAACCCAAAGGAAGAATGGTACACTACTGGTTGTTGTGTGCTTCACGGCCATTGCTGTGTCAGAACCCAGAATACATCAATTCTGGGATGGAGCGATCTCTTTATTTTCTCACAGGGGGCCAGGATGGAAGGAGAAGATGTGAAGGAGTTGAAGAGTTGAAGGATAGGCAATGCTACAGGAAAACAGCTTGAACCAAGAAAAGTAATGGTGGGTCAGCTCCATGCAGCTGCTGCAAGACATGGTTTATTGTCTTTGTAAGGTATGCGCTTCCACATAGGAGAAGCAGCAATACTAGCAGATACCTGTCAATCCAGTGTGCTGTAAGTAAATAATTGGATTGGCAAGATAATGAGGTACAATGCCTAATAATTGCATTTTTTTTTCATTATTTTTAATAGGTCACATCTTCTCTGACTGAATCAAATTTTCCTCTGTGCTAAGGGCCAAGCATGTGACTTTTTGTAGCTGTAAAAAAGAGAGCAGCAGCAGACCCTTGGGGTATAGAGATATTACAGCAGCCACGCAACACACTTCTGCATTCAGAAAAGCTTTTTAGCATTGGGTCAGGCAGCAGCTACTAAGCAGGAACATATGATTTTTTTTTTCATGTTGTCAGAAGAAAATGTGGAACTGATAAGAAACACCTGTGGAAATGGAAAGCCATCTCAAAAACAGGGTTTGTTTAGATGATGAAGAGATAAAATCTAAAGGCATGTGTTGCAAGGCAAGATAATCTTGAACAGAATGTCTTTTAAAAAAAAAAAAAAAAAAAAAAAAAAAGGAAGAAAAAAGAAAAAGGAAAAAATAAAAAGGGAAGAAGAAGCAATAGTACATTTCAGGTAATTGGCTTTCTGTGCAGAAAAAGGTCCTAAAGGATCATAAGGCAACATTGGTGCAGTATGTGAAACTGCGTGAGCTGCATGGATGTTGTTCATTCATTTTTCTTCATGGAAACATAATTCCATTTACATTTTATTTGCATCTTGTAAATATTTTCTTAGAACCCCAGCAGGACACTGAAAAGTATAAAAGCACACATTACCAGCTGAACATATGTAACCTAGGTTTTCTTTGCTCGCAGCTCAGCCTCTTCCATGTGCTCTGATTTAAAGCCCTGTACTACACTTACCACATAGGAATTTTGTTTAGCTACATTTAACTTTTTGAGGGAAGCAAAAGATTTGTCAGGTCATTTGTTTTATTTAATGCATACATATTTTCATGCCTTTGTCCTGCTTAATGTGAAATAAGCAAATAAGCATTTTTAAAGGAAGTCAATCTCAATATTTCTTTTCATAGTCTGGAACAGCTGCAGTAGTTAAATGATAAGTACTGAGAAATGTGCAGTTTGGTGTGGATTTAGTAAAAACATTGCCATGAATCTATGCCTCAGCGCCGTGGCATTAAATCAGTTGGAAGGCAGAGGCAGACTTCTGGTGCGTGTGATGCCCAGAGGAGGAGGCCATTCCAGCAATAATTTTAGAGACTGTAAAGTGGTTCTAAAATGGAAATTTCACCAGCAGTTCTAGGAGGGCCCAGCTAAACAAGATACACATGCACATGCGTAGTTTGAAGCACATAAGTAGTGTTGAAATCAATGAGACCACCCACAGGCTTACAATCCCTTAAAGAATTGAGCCTTTAATTGCTCAGTAACTGCTGAAAAAATACATCGAGTTTCCGTGCATTACTCAGTATTGAAACAGGCTTTGCCAGCATAAAACACTGGAGGAGCCCAACCCAAATAAAATGGATAAAGTGGGGAACCAAGGCAGCCTTGCAGGACAGCTGCCTTTTGCTAAAATTCTCCCCCATTTCAGCCCACCTTGAGTTGCACCTCCTGTCCATGCTCAGCTGCACTCATTTTAGGCAGAACTGCCGAATTACAATTGCCTCCCCTTTTGAATGACCAGTAATTGACAAGTTCTGGAGGTTGGGGATTTTTGGGGACATAAATTCATAATCAGACCCTTGTTAGCCAAAAAAAAGGCGACATCCATGGCAGATCTTTTTAAGACCTGCTTGAGATGCCAAACTGCTTTGTCTGAGGGCATTCCTGTAGCTTCTCAAAATGTGTTACATGAGTGATGAATTAGAGCTGATCATTTTATACTGTATGGGATAGGGAAGTGTTAATATCTCTGCCTTACAGCCGGGCAGCTGATCCGCCAAGGGTCAGAAACCTCAGCCGCAAAAAAATCCGGGAAGCTGAGCTGACTTTAGTGGAGCTGTGCTGATTTATACCAGCCAAACATATGGCCCCAAAAGATGAAGTAGGCTGTGAGAGAAATCTGTGCCACATCTGGGACACTGTGGGGCCTGAGTCCCAAGATCTTCCTTCCTGCCCGTAACACTCGCATACACGTCACTACACCTCAGGAGCCTCTGCTCAGTTTTTGTAACTTCTTGGCAGAGCAATAATGAAATTGTTTGAATGACCGAGCCCAGGGAACCTTGCCATTAGCTTATGCTGTTGACAAAGCTGCCTTTCTCTTGTTACTTTGCTCATGGCATTTATTTGTATAGGTAAGCCAAAACTATATAAAATATAGGATTTTTGTATTTTCAGACTTTTTCTAAACAGAGACATAGCAGGAGGAATTTGCAGTCCAACATGGGGCAAGTCCATCAAAATCTTACAAAACAGGATTTGGTTTTCCTTTCTGCCTCCTCAGTCCTGTGCCATACTGTATACCTGTAGCTCAGCGCCAACACACCACTGTAGAGGTCTTTCCCTGCATATGTTATTTTATGTATCAAAGGTTTTGTGTAAGCCCAGCATTGGCACATGCACATTTTCCTAGCTATCTTTTGCCCAGACAAGAGGGAATTTTGGAAATATAAAAGGTCTAAACAAAATCACATGTTTACTTTAATAAACTATTAAAGCACAATCGTTTTGTAACTGGGGCAACAGCATTATTTCTTTGACTTGGGGGCAGGACGAGGCAGAGACAGGACAACTTAATTATTAAACCTAGTCTAAACTTTATTCAAGTCGGTTTCCAAAAAAATATGTTGTGGTAGGGCAGCTGCCTGTCATGCTACATTTTATAGGGGTAAAAAAAAAAAAAAAAAAAAAAAAAAAAAGAAAAAAAAGAAAAGTAATAATAATAATAAAAAAAAACAACTACAAAGCCAATGACGTGCAGGATTTGGGAGTTACTGTGATATTCCAGGCACGGCTTCAAAATGCTATGATGTTAATTTGTTACAGTGTTAATGTTGCAATGATAATTTGAGGTAATGATGCTGGTGAGAAACAGAATGGCACCAATCAGTGAGAAATAACAGGAAAACAAACAAACAAACAAACAAAAACAAACAACAACAAAAAAATTAGAACTTGGTTGATTACTGCACTATTAGCAAAAGGCTTCACATTGACATCAGTATTGTAAGTGCCATGAAATAGTCACCAACAAATAAGTGACACTGAACAGTGCTCCTAACTCCAGAGGGGAAAAGTATGAAGTTAGAACTGAGCTGGAGATAACTGCAATTAAGGAAAAAAAATAAAAATAAATAAAAAATCAGGAAAAATCAGGAAAAATAGAAATAAAAATAAAATAAAAACGGAACTAAACTACTCCAGAAGTTAAGAAACACGAAGATTCCTTGTCAGTTTTCACAAAACTGACAGACAATATGCAAGATTTTTAGAGGACTAATAACGTTATACTGTGGGCTATATTTATCTCAGACTCTGGAGTATTTATTTTACAAGATTTATTTTTAAAACACACTTTCAAACATTCATTAAACTACCTACTGAAAAGGGGTGAACATTAAGTGACCCTCCAATGCTGGGGAGTGAGTTGGGAGTGGGGTTGAAGAAGGAGAAAAGTTTATTTAGCATCCATTTCCAGCCTGTTTTTCAACAAGGAAAGGAACATCTGTAAGCAGTTTCTCAAGTGATTTGTGCAACCCAGCACCACCACCTGCTGTTTGGGAAGGACAGTTCAATTTCCCTCATTGTGCACATTTAATTTCCAGTACAATAAAGGCACACAGAAATCACCCATGTCAAAGGTCAAAAGCAGAAGAGGAGGAAAAACAAAGGAAAGAAAGCAGAATTTCACACCTCCGGGAAGGTATAGGAGAGGCAGTTCTGCCAGTTTTAACCAGTGTGGGGTTGCTTATGGGGCGAAGAAGCTGAGCTGGGCACACCAGCTGTAAGAGACTGCCACTCCTGTGGTCTTGGCTCTGGGTTCCCACAAAAGGTAGATTTTGTGGGATTTTGTTTGTAGGATTTTGTTTTGTGGAATTTGTTTTTGTGGGATTTTGTTTGTGGACTTCAACAGTGCACACAACTGCACGCATCCTGCCTGCCTCCAGCGTGCTACCTGTCTTCCCCCAAATCCTGCAGCTTGCTAGCAAAATAGCACATACAGTCTAGTCTGTATTGAGGCTCTGCTGTCTGTGGAGTCCGCTGAAATTTCCATGCATTATGCTTTTGTGGGGAAGCTCAAATGAATACTGGCCTCCCACACTTTTCTAAGCATGAGATATGGTAAATGCCAAAGGTTTTCCTTCAGAAAACCCAGTGAGGAAGCCCCTCACCAGGCTTACAGAGCAGAGGAAGGGTCCTCCCCAGTACAGGTACCAGCCCCACAGCTGTCCCTTCCCATATGAATGGAAGGGAGAACCTAGGCCATTTCCCCTTTATTACTATCGGGCCAAAAAGCAAGAAAGATTGCACCCCAGTAGGCACTAAGAAAGCTGAGGGAAGTTATTCAACACCATTCTGCTGCCTGTATCTGAAGCTGCACCTGAGAATTTGACCTGCCTCCAGACCACAAGACAAACTGAATTATAACTGAGGGAAACAACTGTGGGGGAGCCGTGCTCTGTGCAGGCTGGTAAATCACAGCCCGAAAGCTGGCTCTGTTTTCTTTCCCTTTAGGCAGGTAAATCTCCAGCTGGCCATTTAAGTCTATCTGCATACCTAATTCTTTCCAGAAGCGATGCTCTGTCCTATATCTTATGCAGCCATGCACAAAGCATGTTTAAAAGGGCATGTCAGTGGCTGATGGCAAACAGTGTAGTTCTCAGCAGATAGTAAAACATCCCCCTGATGCTAATCAGTATTGTAAATGAACTGTGATGTTGCGCAAGTGCATTTCTGTGTCACAAATGTGGTGAAACTGTGGCTTGGGTGTGATGTCTACAGTTCTTATTCAACTCAAACAAGAGATTATATTTTTTTGGTTGGATGGTCTTTGTTATTTTTTAGGGTTTTTGTTGTTGTTCCCCCTTTTTTTTTTCCTAAATTAAAAAAATCTTTTATGCTTTAAAGCTGTTACTTCTGCATTGCCTGCTTCCAATCAGATCCTAAACTGAGATGATTAGGGTTTTATTTGCATGCCCAGTGCACACTTAAAAGTTGTAGAACTAAGCTTATCTTCAGGTACATGCAGATTACATTTTATTCCTCTTCTGGTCTGCAGTCTTAGTGCAGTTACATGAGGCACAGCACAACCTGACCATTTCTCAGCATCCAGACATTGGAAAAGTTCTCTCTCTCTCTCTCTCTCTCTCTCTCTCTATATATATATATATATATATATATATATATATTATTTTTTTTCCCTACAAAATGGAAGAAATACGGCCTCTGCATCATGAGAACTAAAGGCACTTCAGCTGGAAGCTGGACCAGCTAGGTGGCACTAGAGGTGAAGGAGCAGACACGCAGGAGCACACCTGCCTTACCCCTGGGGAGGACAGCCCTAGCACAGGAAACCTCTCTGAGGCTGAGAAGTATTGGACATGTGGGTTAGAAATCTCTTTACAACTCTTTTCTGTACCTGCCTCTGTGTTAGGGGTGCACTGTTTGCGCAAACAGCCATTGGGAAGAATTATTATGTGGGGGAAAAAAAAAAAAAGGATGTATTTTATATCCACTACTTCACTGATGCGGATTAAATTAATATGTATGTATATATATATATATATATATACACATAAGGGATTGTTTTCCTCAAACACTGTTTTGCAGATACCTGAGCCCATGTTCACTTCCGCTAACTCCAGGGTCTTAAAGAAGCTGAATCAGGTTTTAAGTACTAACTTATTTCTGTTGGCTGCAGAAAGAGCTAAAGTCAATTATGTTTTACATTTAGGTGCCATGTTTGGTGCCCCTGCCCTGCTTGGTGTCCTGCTCACTGCAGCTGTAGTCTGTATTGCTACCAGCACCCCAAATGGCTAGAGCGTAAGAGAGAACACAGATATTTTGAAATAATTGTGTGTGAATATGAAACTGTGACCTAGAAATATATACATATATATTTTGTAAATATTAAATGCACTCAGAACAGGTCTAGAATAGTTCCTACTATAACATTTCTCTACTATTCATATATATATGAATATATATTATTTTCCACTAATATATATTATTTAATATATATTTAGTATATATTTATTATATTATTTTCCACTAATATATATATATATTAGTGGAAAAGCTGAAATATTATGTAGAAAATAGACAACAGTAAAAATAATCTCATGAAGCTTTGCAAAAACGTGCAACAGCATGGAGCTTATCAGTGACTTTAAGTCTGGGTATGCTGGGACTTCCCTTTTGTGTATGCTTAGCAATTTATTTTTTTTTTTAAAGAAAGAAAACAGGAGATGTTTTAACTGCAAATATGCGAAATGCCAATTGCATAACATGGATTGTAATCATGATGGAGGTCTTATTTCACTGAGCAATTAAAAGATCATGAAACTTTAGCTTTGGGTACCTCACAGAGACTCTGGATATAGAGATTTTTTAAAAGTACTACAACTAAATAATTTAAAATATATCTGGTGTTCTCTTACTCTTGTGACTGTGATTAACTTCATGTATTTATACTGTTCTTGCATTGTTCTGGCAGAGGTCAAAACCTAATATCTATCCACTCTTTCCACTTACATGAAATTCCACTCTCTGGTTTCTCTCTGTGCTCTTTCTCCTTTTTAACATATTTTTAATAAAATTGGACTTTGTCTCTCAGGCATCTGAGTGCATACACATTGTTATCGAGGTTCATCTAGTTGTTCACTAACCATACAAGAAGATGGCTCTCACCATTATGACTGCCACAGAAATAGTCCCTTGGTACAGACTGTATATTTGTACTGAACAAGAAAAGAGACTGTGATGTGATAGAAAGTTGAGGAATTTATTATAACTTGTTATGCCTTACATCTAAGGGAAAGCAGCTCTGCAGGCCCTCATATGTTCTGTGTACTATATGAAGTATTTTATTATTTTAGAGATCAGTCAGTCTGAGTGATATTTCCCAGTTTCAGAAATGCCTCTTACCTCATTAAAAACATCCTGCTTTTGTTGAACCTGAGTTCTTTCAGAGAGAGGGCAAATGCTAGAGTACTCCAGCAAGCAAATTCTCTGTCAAGCCTAGGCTTTCCAGTTCAATCATGTTACTAAAAGCTGCTTTCTTAGTGTCCTTCTCACTAATTTGGTTGTGACTGAGATCAGGCTATTCTAGCTCTGACCACTCACAGAAAACATCAGTAGGAAGTGCTGACATTTTGCTAGCTGTTAAATATTATTTCTTAAGGGGGAGGGGTAGTATTATGGGAATGATCCTCAGCTGATAGATATTCACCTTCATTATGTGCAAAGATATTAGAAAGAGAAACAGCCCTTTGGGGAAGGATCAGTGGCTTAACTGGTTACTAGGGATGTTCAGTACCACAAGTTCCTACATTGAGTCCAAGTCTGCTCCACTGTTGCTGCTTATGGTCGGACTGGATGATCTTGAAGGTCTTTTCCAACTGTAATGATTCTATGATTATCTTCAGCTCCAGGAAGACAGTGGGCACATGTCCTAAGATTATTGTCATCCACGCATAAGACTTTGCGAGCCTTCAAATGTGTACTTTATAGGTGTATCACTGAGCTTATTTTTCTTCAGGACCAAACTTTCTGGTGACATATATTCACCTGGGAGACCCACCTGGATGAAAATTGTACTGTTATTCTTAAGCAGTAAATATCTGGCACTAGTGAAGATTCCTTCTGGGATATCTGATAGCCCTTTACCAGAGCACTGGACCACTTTGAAAAAGATAAGAAAAGTGAAACTGCCATTGTTATCAGCAAACTAAGAGTTTCATAACTGTGTGTGTAAATTCATTTCAAATATCCATATTATCTGTAAGAGATATATTGTCATTTTCTTCTCTGTATCAGTAGTACATACATAAAATTTCTACTATTTACAGCTAGAGCACCAGCCATCTCTCCAAAAATATCTTTTGTGGATGAGCTTCCCTGGGGTTACATAATTATTATTATTGTTTTTTTCTTAAGCTGATTTTTTTTTTTTTAGAGTGGATATGATGTATGTTCTGAAACAGATATCCCTATTTAATTCTCTTTCTGAGCAACTGGATACTACATTTTTGCAATTTTTTTGAAGAAAGGGAAAATTATTATCCCACGGTTTGATGTATGATGAATATCTGATTTGTTCATTTGGTAATCACATGCATGTGATGTATAATCACACAGGAATTTCATATTAATGTGGCTCTAATAATTTATATCCTATGGAACAACCATTACTTTGACTTTCCACCATACATCATCAACATGTGTAGTCACATTCCTTATGACAACTAATTTTAAACAGCTTACTATCAGAAAGGAACTATGCTGTTTTATATGGAGGGCTCAACTGCCAGAATGAGCACACTCTGGACAGCAGAAATGACCCTAAAAACTGTTGATAATCTGATTGTTTTATCTTCCACTTCCCTATAACATGATTGCTTTTCTTTATAGTCCTCTGCCTTTCACTCCCTTTGGTAGCTTGCCTCTAGTTTCTGACCTAATTGTCTTTGCTTTTCCTGTTTTAATTAAGAGTTCCTGAACCATAATTCCTTTTCCCTTCCCTTCCCTTCCCTTCCCTTCCCTTCCCTTCCCTTCCCTTCCCTTCCCTTCCCTTCCCTTCCCTTCCCTTCCCTTCCCTTCCCTTCCCTTCCCTTCCCTTCCCTTCCCTTCCCTTCCCTTCCTTTTTCTGTTCCCTCTTCCATTTGGCAAGAGGAATGTTAATGACCCCTTTCCTGCCATTTCTCTCTGGACTAAAAGCCTGACTCTCTGGCATGAAAACATCCATCTTGGCTAGGTTTGTGACTTATGCTTCTGCCAGAGTGGAAGAAACCTCCTTCTGCCCATGGGGGTGCTGAGAAAGAAGGCCTGCTCAGCTGTGCTTGGATGTCGGTAACACTCCTACCCAAGCGGATGTCCTTGATCTCTGCAGGGGCAGCCAGCAGAAGAGCACAAGGTGTGGCAGCAAACAGATCACTCAGAAATGCAATCACTGTACCCTCACATCTTTATACAGCTGCTGTGTCACCCGTGCATTTCAAGTCTGAGCTAGCACTATTGTGTTTCAAAGGCAAAACTGTGTTTTTAAACTTCACATTGAACTTATGAACTGATTGGAATGTCTTCGACGTCCTTTTTTCCTGTTTTCAGGAATTTTCCTGTTCCTCCTCCAATTGTCTCTATTAAGGAAAAGAAACAAACAATTCTGGAAAATACAGATAAAACCATACAGCCTTTTAACATAAAAGCCTGTGGATTAAATTTTTAATTTGTATAAATTAAGAAAAAAGTGCTTGATATCTCTGAATCTTTTCTGATTTATACTGGCTATGGGACCTGGAACCTCTGGTAATGGAGAATGCAATTTCTCTTCCATGATAAATGCTAGTGGGTTCTTAAGCTAGTAAATACATTTGTATTTCAACATGGATCAGAATAACACAGCTCTTTAAATTGCAAATTGTATTTAATCCACCTTTTAACCTATCTTCAAATCATTTCAATAGCTTTAGATATATGGCACTTGACTTCTTGAGTGACAGATTTCCAGGGGAGGTGTAGAATTAGTAAAACCTTGTCAGACCAAAATAGTTTATCCATATCTGCTGGAACTCTGTTTTTTAAATATATATATACACACACACACACACATATATATACATACATATTCTTTTTCTGCCTACCTCAGAAAATTAAAAACATTAACTTATGAGAGATAATTATTTATATTCATATGATTATAACTAAGCAATTAATTTCTGGAATTGACCCATTATTTCCTATCCCTCTATTTGTCTAACCATCCATCCATCCATCATTCACCACCAGACAGTTCACTAGGCTATATTTACCTTTAGCATTCTGCAAGTCTAGCAAAAGTTACTTTGTCCCCTTGTAATTTCTGAAAGCACCCTTGCCCCAGGTATTCAGACAGAAAAATCTAAGCTTAATTCCATTAAAAACACAGTCCTCTGTGTAGCTGAGAGAAAGAGGTGTGAGATATCCATAACGATCATTTATATCTTCGTCCACAGTAGGTCAAGGAAAGTATCTGCTTTTTGCTGAAGTGGATAGTCAAGAAAAGAGTTAATGCATCTTACAAGGAAATTTGAAAAAGTAACAACAATATTCCTTACAACATTTTCCTTTAGTTTTATTCTTATATCCTGTGAGTATAATTTCCCTCAGGCTTTCACTTGAACATGGAAGTCAGTCAAATCCATGCTGAAGACTGCGGTCTGGCACTGCCCCTTGTCCCACATTCAGGCAGCAAAGGGCCTGTTGCATATTACCTTGGGCTACCCTGCTCACATGGGGTATTTGCCTGGAATTGTCTCACATTGATGTTGACTTGTGTCCTGGTTTTGGCTGGGATAGAGTTAATTTTGTTTCTAGTAGCTGGATTGGCACTGTGGTTTAGATTTAGGAGAAATATAATGCTGATAACACAGGGATTTCAGTTGTTGCAGAGCAGTGCTCACACAGAGCCAAGGCTGTTCCTGCTCCTCACACTGCCCTGCCAATGAGGGGCTGGGGGTGCACCAGGAGCTGGGAGGGGACACAGCCAGGACAGCTGACCAGAGGGATGTCCCATATTTTATGCTCAGCAATAAAATTTGGGGAGAATTGTCTGGGATGAGGGAGAGGAGAAGACTGCCACTGCATGGGGACTGGTTGGGCATTGGTCATCAGGTGGTGAAAAACTGCACTGCATCACTTGTTTTGTATATTCTTTTATCATTATGATTATTACTATTTTCCATTCCTTTTCTGTCCTATTAATCTGCCTTTATCTCAATCTATGAGTTTTTACTTTGTTTTTCCCAATTTTCTCCCCCATCCCACTGGGGGTTTTGGGCAGGGAATGAGCAGTGGTTCTTAGCTGCTTGCTGGGTTAAAATGCAACAACTTAAATTTAGAAGTGAGTCCAAGAAGGGTCAGAGACTGAATAAAGGAACATATTTGATGATGCCACCACCTCTGTAAGGGATATGTTTGATGCAGTGGTTTCCATTGCAGCAACAAGGCCGTAGTTACTGCAGACTCAGAAAAGAATTTGAAAAACAAACAAACAAACAAACAAACAAAAAACACAAAACCACCATTGTCTATACAACTTTATCATGAATAGAGAAACGCGCATTAATTAACCATTACAAACATAAAAAAAATGGTATTTAAAACAGATTAGGACATAGGATTTCCAACCAAACAGAGCATTAACTGTAAAATTTTCCTCTTGCAACCCATGATTTTGTTTTGAAAACTCTTTTCCCCAACTACAGTTAAGGTATGGTTAGGTTTTCTCACACCTTATAAAGTTACTAAGTTATATTGACTCCAAGGAAACTCAATATTATTCAAAAAACTCACTGGGGAAAAAAAATAAAAATAAAAATATTTCTGAATGGATTAATTTCAATATCCTTATTTGTAAGTTTAGAAGGGGGTTCATTTTGTTAGTCAGTATGAAGTATGAAGGTTAGAAGGATTTTCACAGACTGTTTTCACTCTTTCAGTCTAACAAACCCATTGCTGGGTACACAGTAACTGCCTAATGGTTATGACAAATACAAACTGTTGCATTTCACAGAGATATTTCCCCAGCCTGCACCAAAGCACAGTTTTGCTTCATATATCCAACTCCTGCAGCATCCCATGGTACTGCCAGAGCCTGTGCCCATTGCATACCCCAGCAGCCTCCCATCTGTGCTGCCAAGAACGTGGAAGAGAAAAATGATAATTCTTGTGGCAGGAACAAGAGCACAGAGAAGCACTCCAGCTTGTCTCTGTATCGTCCCCAGAGTACCCCATCTCTAACAGGGAGTCAGTGATGGGTGAGTCTTGATGTGACATCTCTCTCCAGCTTTTACAGGATTTCAGTAAGTCTGTTAAGAGCAATGTTTTGCCAGGGAGGCTACCACTTACATTCAACATCTTCATGTTTGTATTAAGAGGGGATGAGGATGGTTTTCTGGCAAAAACAGCAGCTAAGGAGCAAGGACAAAATACTGTTACAACCCTGACAGGGACTTTCTGTGTTACAGGACACTGTAACATGAGCATCCTTGCCTGGAGCAAGACCTCTGCAAATGGCTGTGGACAGTGCTACAGACCTACAGATAGCAATGGGGCTGGGTATGGGAGCCAGATCCCATGGGGTTTTGGCCAGCTGCAAAACAAGGGTCAACAGCATGTGATCTGGCAGTTAATACCCTTAGCCCTAAAACAGAAAATTCTTTAGTACTTGCAAGCTCTTCTGGAATCGCTGATCTGAAGGTCTGTGTAAGTGGAAAATGCTACAGATTTTATCTGTACAAGGGCTTTGATTTCGGAGCCTTCTTTGCACAGGCTGTCATTGAATTTAAAAAAGGAAAGTTCATGTTTTTATCAGTTGCATGTCTCCATTAAAAAAAAAAAAAAAAAAAAAAGACTGAAGTAATTATATCTCTGCCTAAACAATTTTGATCTCAGGCAGGTAAGATGAAAATCCAGCAGTCATTTTCCTCCTGAATGCTTGAAATAGGAAGGATTGCCTCAAGGCTTTACACTGCAATTATTCCACTGTGTATTACTTTTATAATCATTTCCAGTCCAACTATGTGCTGACATTTACATATTATGTTATAGGTTTCAGCATGTTCCGAGCTCAGCCTGTGTTTTGCACTGTAGGCTAAATTCTTCTGTTATTACTGGTGTTATTTTTCTAATGTCTCCGCCTGAGTTGTCCACATGGAAGATGTTCTGGTATGTTTTGTTGGGATTAAAACAGGCTAAAGTAATAATGTATAGTGATCGAAACACTTCTCGGTTAGGTGGCATAGTTTAGCATGACAGCACAATTCTTCTTTTGTCTTTAACAGTTAACCTGTCCCCAAAATAACATATATAGAATCATAGAATCATAGAATATCCTGAGTTGGAAGGGACCCTTAAGGATCATCAAGTCCAACTCTTGACACCGCACAGGTCTACCCAAAAGTGCAGACCATGTGACTAAGTGCACAGTCCAATCTCTTCTTAAATTCAGACAGGCTCGGTGCAGTGACCACTTCCCTGGGGAGCCTGTTCCAGTGTGCAACCACCCTCTCTGTGAAGAACCCCCTCCTGATGTCAAGCCTAAATTTCCCCTGCCTCAGCTTAACCCCGTTCCCGCGGGTCCTGTCACTAGTGTTAATGGAGAAAAGGTCTCCTGCCTCTCGACACCCCCTTACGAGGAAGTTGTAGACTGTGATGAGGTCTCCCCTCAGCCTCCTCTTCTCCAGGCTGAACAGGCCCAGTGACCTCAGCCGTTCTTCGTACGTCTTCCCCTCAAGGCCTTTCACCATCTTCGTAGCCCTCCTCTGGACACTCTCCAACAGTTTCATGTCCTTTTTATACTGTGGTGCCCAGAACTGCACACAGTACTCGAGGTGAGGCCGCACCAGCGCAGAGTAGAGCGGGACAATCACCTCCCTTGACCTACTAGCGATGCCGTGCTTGATGCACCCCAGGATACGATTGGCCCTCCTGGCTGCCAGGGCACACTGCTGGCTCATATTCAACTTGCTGTCTACCATGACCCCCAGATCCCTCTCTTCTAGGCTGCTCTCCAACGTCTCATCGCCCAGTCTGTACGTGCAGCCAGGGTTTCCCCGTCCCAGGTGCAGGACCCGGCACTTGCTCTTATTGAACTTCATGCGGTTGGTGATCGCCCAGCTCTCCAACCTGTCCAGATCCCTCTGCAAGGCCTTTACGCCCTCATTTGAGTCCACAACTCCTCCAAGTTTGGTGTCATCAGCAAACTTGCTCAAAATACCTTCTATTCCTACATCCAGATCGTTTATAAAAATATTGAAAAGTACCGGCCCTAAAATGGAGCCTTGAGGGACCCCACTGGTGACCGCCCGCCAGCCTGACGCAGCCCCATTTACCATAACCCTTTGGGCCCTGCCCGTTAGCCAATTGCTCACCCATCGTATAATGTTTTTATTTATATAAATGATATTAAAAAAAAAACTAGAGGAAATAAATATATATTTTCATAATGGTACCATTAAGTAAACATACTTAAATCCCACTAGAGTCTTATCTATTACCTCACACACCAGCACATTAATGTCTGAAGAAATACCAGATGTGAAAAACAGAGTGGAAGTTAAATGATCACCCTTTTGCCTATTAAAAAAGAATATCCCACTTAGTATTCCCCTATGGCTGAAATATGTGTTTTTATGGTACCATTTTCACACAGGGCTCTGTGAAATGTTATCGATCTATGCATCTTGGAATGCTCACACACCTGTGCTCTTTCTCAGAAAACTTTCTGGTAAGGTACAGATTCTCAAGCCACCATGTCTACAGAAGCATATGTTAAGCTAGAATAGGACCAAACTTGGAAGCCTCCACAGGGCTTACTTGCAGATGGATGAAATTTTTGGTGCATCGTCAGGGTACAGAAGTCTGACTTCATATTTAATAGCACTGGAGGATATTAAGTATTATTTGTCATAAAACCCTGTACTTCAGTGCTTGAAGTTTTTCCTTTTAAGGTTTCTTTCTCTGAGATCAATATTATGTTAGCTCCCATTGTAGATCTTCTGAATCACAGAGAAAATAGGCTATGTTACTGGGCTTGGGGGCTAAGGTTAGGTTTGTAGTGGGTACTAAGTCTACTAAAGAGACGTTGTATATAGAGCTGGTATTCACAAGTCAAGGTGGGGATTTGAAAGCTAGAGAAGTCTGAGAAAACTTAAGAGAATAAATGAAAGATTTTATTTATTTATTTATTTATTTTTATGGTAACAAACTCAAACGGGTCAATCTGGTGAGACATATTTTGTGACATGATCACAAATGAGTCATAGAGATGGAGCAAAAAAGAAAAAGTGCTAAAAGAACATTTTACTATCTAGCAAACAAGGTCAGACAAGATTAAATGGCCAAAAGTTACTAACTTTTACTAACTCTTAATTTTCACTGACTTAGTTTTGTAAGTAATTATGCATTTTTTCTCATTCCAAGTTTTCCCATGCATATTTTATGAAAGCAGAGTGGAAAGATCTTTGCCTTAGAAGATGGCACAGTCTGTTGACATCAATACAGAGATCAGCAGAGTGAATGATGGGTCTACAATGAAGTTTTGTCTATTTGATGTATTCACTAAGGTTGCTTACATCTGGATTAAGCAATAGCACTTTCCTATCACGTGTGAAAAGCTGTTTCTTTAAAAGTAGAGGCAGAGCTGCAGAGAGGATCTTGAATTGCTGGTCCATGCCCGTACAAAGCATGACTGAGTTTGGCACACAAGGAAGGTGCTGTGTCACTTGAGGAACACTGCCAACAAAGAGTGCCAAAGCAAGATATTCTACTGTTATTTGCAAATGCACTCTCTTGCTGCATCTCCCAAAGTTCTCTAGTAAGGTTTTCTGTTTAGATGGCCTTAGTCTACCTTTATAATTGGTAAATATGCCCAAGAGTGCCCATGATTATCAGGCCAACAGTCATGGAAAGCACCCACACTATTTACATTTTCTTATCTTTTAAAACAGGTAAGACACCCTTCTTCAGCTAGATTGCCTGGAGGAAATGGGTCCTGGACCCAGCAATTGCCAGGGCTGGGAATCATAGGATACAGTGTGAGTTGGCCTTGGCCAAAACTGTGCCAAGAACTATTTGAATTATTTACAAATATAGTTTACAGTCCAATTTCATCTGAGAATTCAGAAAAGAAATAAAAGCAATGAGGCTGAAGATGAAAAAAAATCTAGGAAAAGTGAGGAAGCTTTAGCAGGATGCCTCCCATAAAACATATAAGAAACGTTAGTAAAATTTACGTGAACTTAACTATACTACTGAAAAGGTACTCAGAAAAAAATATTTCTGACCCAGTACTCCCTGTGTATGTATGGAGTATCGTGTTTCCAGTGAGACAAGAGGGGTGGGAGACACGGATTTTCTACTGATTTTCCCCAAAACTTAGTTTTTGGCTCAGGTCAAAATGCAGTTGAATGAATCAAAGATCAGTCATCATTTGTATTTTTGTGTTGTCATTTCCAGAGCATTCCTTCTAAAAACAGCTTTTCAGAAATTTGTTTATTTGGATAAAGTGCTAAGGTAGCTTATATAGTCAAAAATTAAGTCAAGCATTTGAGGCTTACTGGTTGAATAAAAGGTTGGAAAAATAGCCAAAAACATAAACTTCTTACTTGCTCATTTGTTCTTGTGTCAGCCACTTGTTGCCTCAAAAATCTGAATCATTTACCCTGAAGAGTTAAAGCATGTCTATATTAAATACCCAGTGCATGCATAGACCCAGAGGGGACTTCTCACAAAGTGAACAGATGCTGCTCTGAAGGTGTTACAAGTGTGTGGGAGAGCTGCAAAGGTGATTTTGCCTGGAGAGATAATGAACATTTTGGTGAGTTAGAGATGCTAACAGTAGTAGGGCAGTGCTACTGGAGGCTGGAAGTCGCTAGTGGTACCTGAAGTACACTGAGCTGCTAGAAGCTCTTGTGCCTGAGTCTCTACTTCAGGTCACCAAGGAGGTATGGGAGGCCACGAGTCATTACAAAGGGCAAGTTCTCATGTCACCACCAAAGCACTCTGTTCATCAGATCTGTTCATAAAATCATATCTTACCCTTTAGTTACAACGCACAGACTTCTCTCTGACTTTTAAAATGGGACCTCTGAGACAGATGCAAGTCTTCTGCTTTTGCACACTGTGAATAGTTGTGAATAGTTTTATACTGCACAGAAAAGATTTAAGACCAAAACTAGGAAAGAAGCCCATCTGCCAGCCTAGAGGCTCCAAAACCCTGGAGAGATCTAGCTGAAATCATCAGCACTCAGACCCAGCTCCCCCCACTGACCATTCCTCAGAGAAGAAATTTTAGGCCTCTGCTTGCTCACTTTCCTCTCAACACTGACTACATCATCCTTGTGGGTCACTCATGGAAATGAAAATAAACAGAGTCCATGGCAACTCCCCCCAATCATTCAGTGTCTGCTTTCTGCATTGCAAATGGTGTGTTATACAGCTGTCCTGCCATAGCTGTCTTTTCCAGTTCTGAATGCTTTATCACTGCATCTTTTCTTTCGCACTCGACCAAAATTTACTTCCAACTGATAAATCTCAAAAAAGATTTTCTGGGATTTAACACCTCCTCAAGAGTGAGCTTTGGAGAAATCTACTGCTGACAGAAAGACAGAGATACTCCAGTGCAATTTCATGGGGACATTTGAGCAGATCACCACCTGTATTCCACGTTTGGTTACTCACTCTCCTCTTTTTTAAGCCAAAGAATTGTGTAATCATGCACGTCTGTGCAAATATAGCATGGAAAGAGCTCACAGTAGTCTGTGTCAGCTCTCTCTCTCCTCCTTGTGGTTTTGGCTGGAATGGAGTCTGATGAAGGACACATTCAGCTTCAGATAGAAGAGGTCTATTCAACAGTTTTGCATGGAAAGTCTGTACTGTCCTTGGGCTTTCAATCGTCTAGCTAGATACACACCTCATTTTGTTTTCACTTCCAAACCAAAAATAGTTGTGGAGGTCACACGAGTGTCTTCTGTTCTTTTCTTCACAGCCGCAAAGACATGGTGGACAAAAAAAAAATAATATTATGGGTGTCTCAATGACTCATTATGAAGAAGTACAGAAACCTATCCAAAAAACTTAGGATTAGTTTACTTTAACAATTTATCATCTAGAGTTTATGCATCTGTAAGCAGTCCTGTGTGATGGGGAATAGGGAGGAGGAGGGTGGTATAATGTTCATGAATGAGTGCACCTACAAGGAGGTACATGTAGAAAGCTATTTTTCCAATATGGAAAGAAAAGTCCTGGAAAATTCCATTCATAGTACATGCAAGTGACTGTGGGCAGAACTGATGCAGAAGTATATTCTCTTAACTTAGGATGCTGGTATTTGTAAGGGAAGATGAACTTCCAGAAGCTGTTTGTTTGTTTGTTTGTTGTTGTTTCATTGGTTGGTTTGGTTGTTTGTTTGTTTTCTGGGGACTGGAAATGTTCCTTCTTCTGTAGTCTGAAGGTCCAGAAAGACTTCTAGGGTGTTTGTGGAGGAATGGATTATCCCTAGGACCTCTGCAGTACTGTGACTGGTGACTCATAAGCCGCAAATCTCCGAACATCAACGGCAAGCATTGGGTGAGTTTGACAGAAGTTCATACAACCACCCACATTCTTAAATCAGGAGACACTTGATTACTTTAAACATTAAATCTGAATAGCTGAAATGAATCAATCAAGCTGTTTTTGCTCTTGAAGCCCCTAATGGCTTATCTCCATTCAATCCAAACTTTTGCCACTTCATCATGCTTTCATTTCCATCAATATCCACTAAACTGATGGAAAATTTTCAAGCCAGAATTTTCAGTTTTCTCCTAGCCTCATCCTTGGGAAGAGTGTCCAGTGATTATACATAAATCTAAATCATTTTCCTTCCTCCTCAAAGCCTGCCTCTGCTTCAAAACCAGTTCAAGTATTGTGAATGATTGTGTTTGCTGAGGCCACCACATATCACATTACCAGGCAAGGTAACCTTATTTCACTCCTATAAAATAATTTATATTTTTATATTGACTATAAATGTATCAGTGTGGGGACTTTCTTTTTGCTCAGTGTGTGATGTGCCCTACATTGCCTGGTCCAGGACATGGCTTTAAGGCAACAAAGAAAAAGAAATAACTATAAAGAAAAGTGTGAGTGTGCACATGTGAGAGTAGGGGAGTCCCACATTTGTTGAGTGAAGAGCAGTAAAATATATAAAAATAGCAAAATATGCTAATTTAAATTTAATTTAGTTTATTTATTTATTTATTTTTATCTGTCAGATAAAGAAACTATCTGAAGTTCAATTTTTTTTCCATTTTCCCAGTGTTTGTCAATGCCTTGCAAACAGTAGAAAAAAGGATAAAGATTTTATTTTTCCTCTTTCAGGTATAATAAAATTGCTCTCCAACAAGTAAGAACCTAAAATTTACTTCAGTTTCTTCCCTAGAAGGCAGCTCATTAAGCTTCCTGACAGCAGAAAGCAGTCTGTTAAATGTTGCTCAACAGCATGCCAGAGCTTCAAAGAGATAGCACTTTCCTTCTCAGAGGGGCCTTATTCTTAAAGTATGCACTCATAAAAAATGAGGATTTAACACAATGAACTTCTGAAGCTTTAGAGTTAATTTGAGCTAGAAAACGTAAATAAAATCTATCTGCTACATTTTGCAATCAGTTGATCAGTACACTCACCATTGAGATCATGTTTAAAGCTTCTATTTTTATCAGGCAATGACCAGAGGCACCCTGTGTGCTGAAGTTAGAGAACAATAATCCCATAATGGGTTTCCTTGCATCTATTAACTTAAAAGTAAAAATAAATAAATAAACAATAAAACAATCCACATCATGAACGAAAACACAAACTCCAGGCTGACTAATGAATGGATGCACAGAAACTCATCTGTTAACAATATTACCTTAAAAACCAACAGGTTCAATGCATGTGAAAACATGTAGGAAACATGTAGGAAGGATCATACACCAGCAGAGCTATTAAAATTAGAAAAACAAAAAAAAACAAAAAACAAAAAACACAACAACAACAACAACAAAAAAACAAACAAACAACCAAAAAAAAAAAAAATTGTGCTTCTAACAGAGGTATTTTTGAACTACGATTAAAAAAAAAAAAAAAAAAAAAAAAGAGAGAGAGAAAGAAAAAAAAAAGATTACATTGGCTATAATAGAACTTTGCTATCAGATCTCATCTCTGCTGATACATTATATCATCTCCTGTACGTATGACATGGAGCAAAACCAGATCCAAAACATTAATCCAAACTTTGGGAAACTTAGCTGGAGATGCAGACCTTTCAATTTCACCACTTCTAATTGTCTAATTGTTTGTTTTTCAGGTTCTGGCTTTAGTTTTTACTATCTGAGACAAGAAAGTCTGATTTCTACTAAGTCCCTATCCCAGGCTATTAAGCCTGCCCTAGAGCAGTGATTGAAGACCACTAAGCTAATTCACTCTGCCTTCCCCTTCAGCCTTCTGCTTGATCTGATGTACTCTCATTTTCCTTCACTTGCTTTATTCTCATCTGCTTCTTACCACAGGAAAAGATTTATGGTTGTCTTACAGAACTGTATTTACATGACCAGTGCAACCTTTATAGTGACATCCTGAAACTTCCCTCTAGGCAGTAAATTCAGGTATGAGTCATTATGTACGATCTGAGGGGCCATCCTAACTCATCCCTCCATTTCTCTTCCTTTTTCATGTTTGTCAGCTGAACAGTACAAATGGTCCATCAAATCATTCCCTTGTTTTGGTCTACTCTTTGCCAAATATCAAGGCATAAACTTTGATTGTGCCTACGGTTCCAAAGTTGTCCAAATCTTTTTCCATACAATAACTACAGAAGACTTTGAAGCAGACCTTCCTGAATTTTCTCAAAGGACAAAAGATACAAACTCTCTGTGAACTACTCACACACTGACAGATTTGCCAGACATCTTTCTTTCATACCTGTTCTGAAAGCTGAACAAAATACCACAGCTTTCCAAACACGCCCGAAATGGCACCTCTTTGAGACTCAGATATCTGAAACAGCTTCTGCAACTGGAACTGTAATAAAACACCACCAAGGGGGTTGTGTCAATAAGGCATTTTGACTCTCAGAAGCACCATGCTATTTTTCAGTCAAGGTCAAGCAAAGAAATTAAGGAATCTATTAAAAAAATGATAAAAATTCCATCTTTCTGGAGAATACCATGAGAAGTTATGGGGAAGCTGTAAGCAAGTCATTTCAACTAATCATTTTGTTTAGGTCAGAGCCTTTATTCTCTTTTTCAGTGACATTTTCTAAGAGCTACAGTTGGATTTGTAATGCCATACATTGTTGTTCTTTTCTTTGAAGTTTGGGTAAAAACTTTCAGCAGTTTTCCATCACTCTGGTTTTAACCTTACATTGTCTTTTCTTGAACAAAACATTAATTTTGCAGAACATGATTCATTTTCCCTTTTGCAAGAGTAAGTAAAGTGTTAGTGCCAAACAAAAGGTGATGAAAGGTCTGCCTCCAGATGGCATTGTAAAAACTATAAGTTTTGCTTTCTTGAAGACAAGCTCAGTTTGCCTAATTCACCAGCTGTACCTGATGAAGTGCTGTTGTACCAGTTTTCTAGAACTGGTAGGATGTTCCAGGGTAGGAAGGATATATTTATCCTTCCTTACTTGTTTCAGTCTGATTGTCTGTTCATCCAACTAATGAAAACATGCATGGTATTTCTCATGAAATGTGTAATAAATACAACACTTTGCTGGCCCAGAGAAGCATCATGTGCTTTTTTGTGTACCATATTCTACCAAATCTTCACATTATACTGTTTTTGGAGACTGGTAAATTCAGGACACTCTTTGAACATGCTTGACACCATCTCATACTTGTGCATGCCATATCCTTTTTAAGCATTTGTGATACAACTTTTAGGAGATTGTTTCTAATGAGCCACACAAACGTGAGTTAAAGAATATGTAACTCCTGATTATGTTAAGAGAGCCAATAGGCTACCTGTTTCCCTGGACTATTTTCATGACCTCTGTCTGTGTGTCAGGGCGAGGTAGCTTTGTTCTAAATCTCTTAAGAAATCAGTTACCTCTGTTCCCAGACTTCCTCAGTCCACGGTAGCTTCAGCTTCTCAAGTGATAACTACTGTGAAAGAATTTCTGTAAGTACATTCATCTTTTAACAATACCTGTGCAAATTTGCTTTGAGCAGCGCTGCTTAAAGGTAAAGCCATCAAGTAAGAAATTGGTTCCACTGTGTCTTGGTTCATGTAACAGGCTATAAAGAATAAATGAGAGGGAGGTGGTGTTAGTGTCTCCTTGGATGGAGATCCCACTGATTTCCTTGCCAATGCTTTGGTCTTGCCAGTTACACTGCACCACAGGCATATAAAATTATAGCCAATGTCTGGAGCTACTTCTGTGTTACCAAATCCATCGCTACACCTTTGGAAATATGAAGATGTCATTAAAATATATAAATATATATCAACAGAAAATTATCTACAATATCCATCCAACTCTGACAAGAGAATTTGAATGTTTTTGTATTAAAGGTACATAATGAACTGAACATACCAAATACAGGCAGATGGAAAATTAATGAATAACAAAGCATACGTGTACATATTCTTAAGGTGGTCTTGAAGTCTCTCCAACATAAAATGAACTTCTCAGGAGTGAATTCTATCTTTTTCTCATCTGTGAATAGCATACCCAGGCACTAAATCAAGTCCAATTTTCCAGTTTGTGATGGTCAGAGCTTTAAAGAATTTGACTTCAACTCTTTTTGTTTCTGTTCTAAGCTTGGGGGCAACATTTCAGTCATCATGAATTTCGACTTAATTTCTATCTTCTTTTCAACAAAAACTTATTGATTTCCAAGAATTATATTATGGCTGCAGTCCAAAGGTATGACTCCTGTGTGGCAAAGATACTTGTAAAACTCTTGAGCAAGAAATTCAAGGTTCAGTAGGAAATCCCCTCTTCAACAGTTTTCTTCCTCCTATAATAATGTCATTTTACAGGTATACAAGCAAACTACAGACAATATGGAAACCAAGTCCTCTGCAGGATACTTTTCACTTGGAAAATTATTCTCTCTATATATGTTTAAAATATTAGTTGAAAATGATAAAGTAATTATTTTGACTTGGTACCATATACCATATACATGACCATATATACATGGTACGTCACAGTTCATTTATCTCAGTGACAGATACACCTTTAGCAGACTCTAAGAACTGGAAATGGAATTAAAACAAACAAACAACAACAACAACAAACATATCATCTGTATTTAAGTGCTCTTGTGGCTCTCAGACTAAAATACTGTATTTTCTTTTCAGCTGGTGAATCCTATCTTCTCCTGATTTAAATAGTATAATTTTCTTACTATGCCATTATACAATTTGCCTCAGCTTCTGTGCACAAGTTACAGTTCTTCTTCACATCAATCCAGGCCAAATGCAATGGTTGGTTAGTGGTAGAGCTACACAAATTAAATGAACTGTAAGAAATGTATTGTGATGTGGGGAACACAGAACAGGGGAAAGGAAAACATGGGATCAAGGAAATGCTATGTTTGGTGAAGTGTAGCATGTAGAGGAATGTTATGTCATGGATCTCATTTAATGTAGAAGTTCAGATGAAGTATGTCAACATTTGAGAGGTTCATGCTAAGTAACTTTCCTAAGCCAATGGATTCATTTCATTGTGAAAACAATATGGATCAACTTCATGGATTGTTGGAAAGACTAACACACTACAGGATGGATATTCTGGGAGACAGTTAATTGGTGGTTTTCTTACTGACTGAGTCCCTTCCTCCCTTTCCAATGGCACAGAATATTAATTTCACTGTGACTTTCCTTTCTGCATCTTCCTTCTTTTTTATCTTTAATTAATTGTATTGATTTTTCAATTCACTCACATACAATTTTCACAGCATCTTGCAATTCTAGGGAGTGCAACAAAGACTTTGCACAGATAGCATGTGGGCTATGATATTTCCCATCGCGTCATGCCTGCTGGAACATGCAGCTGGTCATGCCCCATGGATTGTATTTCCTCTTGCAGATGTCATATCTCTTCCATTTCCCCAAGGCAGTGATGATTCACGATGATTTATTTTGACTCCTAAATTTTACTTTTCCCCTGTCTCCCACTGCTGCTTAAACCCCCTCAGTTCCATGGCTTGAAATTCATTTACGTCCATTATGATTAAGATTTATGGAAGCAGATTTCATTCCTTCATATATAACTTTTCTCTAACCAAGAACACAGAGCAAGCTTTAATAATGATGGCTTACACTTTCTTCTCTAGAAAGCAAATCTGGGCTTCTTTTCTGCTGTTCTCTAAAAAATATATGCAGAAATGGACACACAGTCTAAAGGCATGGGGATTTGGGGTAAAACAGACAATGTTTAAGACCAATATAAAAATAAAATATTTACTTTTTCACATTAACAATTAAACACATCAAGGTATTCATATTAAATTTAGATTATTTGAAATCTCTAATTACAAAATAACATAGTTATACTGACATGGCCAATGAGTGATATTTATAAACAGAATGTTCTTCCAGTTGTAGAAAAGTTAAGATCTCCGAGTCTTTTGTGATTCATAGGTGAATTTTGAAGAAGAAGCTGTTTACAGTCAAAAAGAATTAACTGTGATCTGCTATATGGAGTTAGTAACAACAGGGCCTACTTGCAAATGCTTCTGTTTGGCTGAAATATTTCCATTTCATTTTCAGGTCTGTCACCAATATCTCTTTAGCTAACCATGGATGCTGCTACAGAAACTGATGTAAAACTAGTAGAGCTAAAGTGAATTTATGCTGCTGCAACTGAAAAATATAATGGAGTCCTTGATGCCTGTGACCTGGACTGAAATGATGAAACAAAGCCACCCTGTAATTTCAGCCTTGAAAGGTGGATTTAAAGCTGGTACTACCATCTAGCGGGCAAAGGAAGAATTTGATATTACAAAAACAAATTGCCAGAATCCTGAGAAACAAAGTACTATATTGAAACAGGAAATATAAGGGAAATATATACCCGTTAAATGATTATAATATTTATACTATTTCAAATTAATGTGAAAAATATACTTAGTGGAAAAAAATAGGAAAAAAAGTTAAAGAATTTTGAATAATTATTTTCATTACTGGTAGCACACCAGCTAAATATGATTGCTCTATAGACTCTTTCTCATAATTTGTCAAGACCTATGTTCTAGCCCTTTAACTCTTTTAGGTTTGGACTGTCCTGTACCTTTGCATAGACTCATTTAACTTTGGTTTACATTCCTCCTTCTTTTCCCTAATCTGCATCATATTTAACATTACCTCATTCTTACATCAAGAAGAAGCACAGCAGGTTTGAGTTTTCAAATTTATATTGAATATTTTGTATATCAACTTCTGGTTTACCTATTTTATATTGCCTCACTTTGGGGCACCTTGGGGCTCTTGGATATGTACAGTATGTTACTTTTAAGAACTACCCTAAATCCTTACAGTATGGACTGCTCAGTACACTATGTACTGTAAAATGGGATGGTAAAATGTTATTTCCAATTCTTTATCTCATTCCTTGTATAACTTCGGGTGATTACATTTATCAGATTGTCCTTCCCTTTCCCTGTCTGTGAAAACTGATTAATTTTTTGTCTCTTCTGAAAAGTCAAGAGTTTTGATAAAAATTTCACAAAGTAACTTCCATTTCCAATTTCTTCTGCTTTTGTTCCTTTGTAAAATACATTTATGTTTATGCATACAAATCACTATATAAAAATAATATTATTCAATAACTAGAATGCTGTTACCATAGCTTATTCTTCACTTCTAAATGTGGGATAGCGTCTCTCAAGCAAATGTGATTGCAATGTTTCATGTACATTTCTGTGTGCTGGCCAATACTCTCTGATCTTTCATTTCTGTCTTGCTGATGGTGAGTCATAAAATTACAGTTATCTCAAAGGGACTATAATATTTTTGCAGGATGATTTGAGTGGTAAGTAGTAATATATGAGTGATACACTTCCTGGGCCAAATTCTTAGCCCCTGTGTTTATCTCAGATAAAACTAGGACAATCTACAAGGTCTATGGATCATCCTCTTCTTCTCTGTTCTTCCAGAGAGTTTCTGCAGTGTGTTGTTAGCAATGAATATATAGCATATGCTCCTCTGGTTTATGGTACTCCTTGGCAGTTCTGAAATATAATCAGTTATGGTCAATGGCACATGGGACTGACAAGAGCAAAATTATTTGACAGGATGCTACTGCAGAAGTTGCTGAAAGAACTGTGAATATCTGGATTGTTGCTATTATATAGTATTTGGCAACAACAAGAAGAAGGCCGACGCAATTTGCCCTATAGTGAGCTTACAAGCTATTCACCTACTTTTACCTAATGGCAACTCCAGCTTCACTCCAACTCCAGCTTTAAAATGTAAAAGTTTAATAAAAGACAAAATCACTGTGTGGCAACTCTCTGTGCTGAAATGCAAATTTTATTTCAGTTAGAGTAGGTTCTGCAGACTCCAACTTCACAGTGCCACTTCAGCAGGGACTGTAGAAATAAATCAATAAACAGTAGTCTTGGCCTCAAATAATTCTTCATTTAAAAGGTAATATAAGCCTCTAATAGAAGATTTTTCACACATTGTGTATAAACTATCCTAGAAAATGCGTATTCTGTTAATAACCTGTTATTTACCTTCTCATACCACATCCAGGACTTTAAAATAACATTCTTTTACTGCTGTGTGTTTCTTTCAGGGGAGAGCAAGGGTGACATCAAGTGGTCTGTTAAGTTATCTGTACCAATGGACTTAGCTTTCACTCAAGTGAGATCTCTCTGACACTTTGGAGACATATCATGATGTCTGTTGAAGCTGAGATCAAATTGAGACTGCATAATTTCTCACATTGGTCTTTCACACTGTATCTTTTAATAAATCATTTCCATTTCCCCATAGACTTAGATTCAGAATTAGCAAACAGAGAGAGTTCGTAAACAACGGAAGGCTAAATGAATATTCTGAAAACTGTCTTTTCTTCGGAATAATAATGCTCCTTCCCAAATGCAGTAGCTTCTCTAGGGAGGATGTTCAAGGTAGAACTGTCAATGATCAAAGCTGTTTTTGGATGTGTATATTACTATATTACCCTACATTAGCAGGGCTTCCCCTCCCAGTTTTGCAACTTAGAAAAAAAAAAAAAAAAAAAAAAAGTATTGTTTTCTTTCTTTTCTTCAGTTTCCTACTGTTTTTGTGTATTTTGATATCAGGGCAAGAATTATGTATAAGTATGAAACACACAGTGAATCTCTCAGAACTTATATCAGCCTAAATCACTTAATTTATGTCTTCCTAACAATACATAATATTGTATTATAGAAGGGAACTTCCTCAGTCATTCCATATTCACAGAACTGCTAGAACTAGAGGCACTGTACTGGCAAGTAAATATATATTTGAAACTCATTAGCTACATCTATCCAGCATTTTACTTGGGGAACAGAAGTAATCTTAACATTTCTCCTGACCTGCCTGCCTTCCAGCCTTGTTCATGCCTCAGGGGTAGCCCACAGCATACCAAAGACTGTTCAAACTTATATTACGGCATAGACAACTGCCATACATGTGGGGTCTTGTCTGTCTGCAGGGCATCTTCCAGCTACCTGTTGGGCTGTGTTTGGGAGTGCTCCAGCTGTACTTCTTAATGATCCACAAAAGACAGAGTAGGTAACACACAAGGAGGCAGACTGCTCAGCATTAAGTAATTTTCAAAAATGAAACTTAGGCCTAAAATCTGGGGGTTAAATGGGAGCTGGCTTTCAATGAGACCTAATACAGCCCTGTCCAAACATTACAACTACCAAAACTACTGCTGTTACCTTCAACCTTAGGGGAGAAATAAATAAGAAAAAATTGGCTTTTATTTCTTAAACAATTTTTGAAAAATGTACAGTGATGCTATGATAGGAAAATTAAAAATATATACATCTTTGCAAGTAAGTTAATAAGTTACTCAAGGAAAATGGAAAAAAAAATGAGGTATATTAGTTCATTCAAAAATTTCTGCTTATATCCTTAGTTCTATAATTTCAGGATAAAAATTTCTGTGACAAGTGGATTGACACTACCTCTCCTCAATGTAATTACTGATCCATGAATATTTAAGTTTGTACATTCATTCAGTAATAATCTGGTCTGCATTTGCTTTATCAAAATGTCTTTTGGGGTCATATGACAACTTCTGATGTCAGGGTTGACAAAACCCGATTTTAATAAAACCAACTCTCCAATACAAAAAATGATTTTGCATCTTCGTGTACAATTTCTGCCTGCTGGTGGTATTCTGCCAAAACTAATTATCATCCAGATCAACAAATGTTATTTGTTTCCAGATTAGTTGGTATCCCTAGCCCTGATTCATACAGGTAGGACACCAATAAAGTGAGGAAGATTCAGAGAGTGAAGCAGCATCTTTTGTTCAGCTTTTCATTAGAATGAAAAGACGGGCCCTTCTTCAGACTAAACTTAGAGTAATGGTTTAGGCATCCTATGAACAGAAGCAAAAATAAATAAATAAATAAAATCATGGGTGACTGCGGATAAGCCTGCACTGTAAACATTCAGGAGCATTCTTCTCTGCAAGAAGGAGTTACTTGGGGTTGTCAGAAGGTGCCCATCTTGAGCTGATGATTTAGAGCACTGACCTCATCTTTGCCCTGCACACAAAGATGAACAGAGGAATGAGCATGCACAGCACAGCATTTCTCTGCCTGGCTCTCCTGGTCAGCAGGATGGAGACCTGGGCTACACTCCTTTTTGATGCCTGAAGGTCTATCTCAAAGGCAGCAGACAGACACTGTAGAAAAAGGATATTCTGAGTTACAGAGGACAGATAGGGCAGCTGCCTCTGCTCACAAGGGTTCTACGTTTAGTGCTCAATAGAGCTTGGGCAGAAGTCATCACCCCCATCCTTGTCCCCAGGCGATAGACTTATGCTTTCTCTGCCCTAATAATTACTTAATTATTGCCACATGGAAAAGTTTCAACAGATGGTCTGGAGCTGAATAAATTGTATTCCTGCAGGCCAAGGATTCAGCAAAATTTGGACCCCACACCCGAGTGGGCCCTCTAGCAGCTGAGCCTACAGAGCTGGCAGCAAGCCCTGAGCTTTTCACCAGATAATGCAGCCTGTCAGTGTTTTCTGTGAGCGCCTGTCAAGAGTGTAGATAAAGAGGCACATGGACCTGGGCAGCAGCTGAGCATGCAGTTTTAGGATATAAGTTTTAGACCTAGCAATGAGGTAAGACATTGGCACTTGTGTTCTTTTATTGCCTAATTGGTTATGGCTAAGGCATGGACCTAGTTATAGCTTAATTGATAGCATCTGCATAACTTCATTATAACAATTAATATGAAAGGCTTGTTTCATATCTGATCCTGTGATTATTTTCCCTCACTCCACCCATGCTCTTCCCTTCCTTTCTTCTTCTCCCCAGTTTTGTTTGTGGTCGTTCACAGCCTTGCTGCCCCTTTCCTGAGTCTGGGGTTTACAGCAATATTTTGGGCTGTGGAATAATGCTGTCTACTGATGTAATATTTCTTTCTATCTGTTTGCTTTGTTTGTTTGTAACAGAACTATCTGAACAATGCAGGAAGTTGATTAATAGCTTTTAAATCCTGGGAGGACACTGTGATCAGCTGGTTGTATTGAACATGCTAAAGATTCTCACCTGATGCTTTCTACAAAGAAATGCACAGACAAGGGTACATCATGTCCATCATGTCCTCAGCAGCGATGCAGGAATACCACAAAGATCCAAAGGGGCAAATGAGGCTATGGGAGGGCAGCCCAAGCTGTCAGAATAATACCATGTGGTAGTTCAGATAGGACTGACTTAAATATAACAGATCAAGAGCAATTTCTGAGAAAGGAAATGAAATTAATCTTACATGCAGTGATAGTGATCACATTAAAGAAACAGATTGAGTGCCCATTGTGCTTTTTAAATATGCTTGATTTCAGCAGTGAGCTGGGGGAAGACTGGGGAGAAAAATTTCATATGGAAACTTGCTGGAAAAAAAAATAAATCATCATGTTCTGTCTCTGTTGGAGTCATAAAAGTTACACAAGGTACAAGTGAAATCAACTCAGCATCACTGGGTAAGCACTATCGAATGGCTAGGGACTGAATTTATATAATGCATCCAAGGGAAAAGAAGCTTATTTTTAGCTGACTGTGTGTAACAAATAGGCCTGGGAGCCAAGACTGAAATATGACAAAACAGCATTACTCTAAAAAGAGAAATGTAATAAATTCAAAAATAAAAAATCAAATATTGAGCAATGAGAAGAAACTCAGGACCAACTATACAGAGCAGGAAGTCTTGATGCTTTCCAAATAGGGAAGAGGAAAGAGAGGGGGAGAATGAAGGGGGGGATGCTAAGACATGGGGACCAAGAGCACCCTGTGCTGCCTCCTCCCTGGTCCCCACCACCCCAGCCCTGGGCTCCCCCAGAGACCTACTGGCTCCAGCAGGAACAGCAGAATGCAAACATGTCTGCACCAAAAGGCCCACTTCTACCAACATTCTCCCTCCACAGGAAATTAATGAAGCATAAGCTTCCAGGAGCTGTTATCAGTTCAAACTCTCATGTTAATAAGAAACTTAGTTTTGGTTGTTGTTTCTGTGTACCCTTTCCAAACAGCCATAGATCAAGGAGAGAGAATTCATCCAGATGCTCTTGTGTAGCAAAATAAAACATGAGACACTTCTGACTTTATCAATCCTGTAACAACAACAAAGTTGACAGATGAGCTTCAGACTCACAAAGCTTTTGAAAGCAAGAAAATAAATCCAGTAGGGTTAGCCCAACATATATCAAGTCTAAAGCAATCATGTGAAATGTGCTTTTTCACATTATAGATTTCACTGGAACTTCTTTTCATATTCTGCTTAGAGCTACCCACATAAGTAATGCATTAATTAGCTAGAGATTCATGTATATATACATGTATGTATATTATCACTGCCTATGTATTCTATGTAAATTGTCTATGGCATACAGCTTGACTCTTGTCTTTGATCTTCTGATAATCTCAAAGTGTGTGGATTTCATCAGGCCAAATAATTTTTATCTCTGCTGGGAGTACTTTTGGCAAGTTTTCCATCAGTAGGAAATGAGCTGGAAAACTGTGGTGAAACTTCAAAGCAGCAGCTTAAGGTGATCATTCACTTCATGAATTTCTGACTCTGTCTGCTGTTTAACAACATACTGAGTTTTTCCTCCCTCATGCAGTTTGAATAGGAAACTATGAATGGGATGAAAGATCCTGTCAGTTTGGAACATGGAGTATTTTCCAAATTATAAATATAGTAAGGGAAGCTTTAGAGACTTAAAAGCAGTCTTAGCAGTGTATTTGTTTGTACAAATAAATGGACTGTAAATCTTTTTACACCTCAAAGTCATATTTCCTGGGATGGGAGTTGTGTTCATTTGTTTGATTGCTTTCTTTTTTTAGCACATGCTCTGGTAATGCCTTTGGGTATCATAGAAAGGCTTGGGTTGGAAGGGACTCCAAGGATCGATCACCTGGTTCCAACCCCCTGCCATGGGCAGGGACACCTCCCACCAGCCCAGGCTGCCCAAAGCCCCAACCAGCCTGGCCTTGAGCACCTCCAGGGATGGGGCATCCACAGCTTCTCTGGCTATACGCCTTACATGGCTACAATAAATTAGGGACACTGTGAATTTTTCTGAAACTCCTATCAGGAAGGGGACCGTTCTAGCCAGAAGGCACAAAGGCAATCTTTTCCAGGTCTTAAATTCAAAAGTAAGGCAAAACATAAGTAGATGTATTGAGGGAGGATGATAAGAAGTCTTACCATCAAGTTTCTACCATGAAAAGTCTCCTGGATTCAGAGATGAATGTTTGGGGAGAATTTAACTATGTCTTCTCTTGGAGTAACTGGTCCACTTATTGATTTTTGACTCATTAATTGGGGTTTTGCAAACAGTTTCACGTGCCAGTCATGGCCAGAATATACTTGACTTTTTGGACATTTTTTGCAATTACATTTCTCTTTTGCTTAGTGTAATAATTATTCTTTAAATAGGTTGCTTCCTTCCCAGAAACAACACTCACTTCACAGCAAAACATTACTAAAAGTCACAGAAAGAAGACAGCATTTACATAATTATTGTTTCAATTTTTGGCTAAACACCTACAAAGCAACACAGCATGGTCTGAACTAATTAGTTGCCACAGAATATGTAATGTATAATCCTATCTTGAGTGAGAGTAAAAACTAAAGCAAGCTTTGAAAATTACTAGTTTAGGAAAAAAAACCTATATCAATTTGAACAGTTCTAACATTTGTTCCCTTGATGATGGTAATCTTGAAAGAATAACAAAGAGATGACTAAAACTCTGGGAGAGCATTTATTTTTTCAGAGTGCTGGAAGAACATGGGATCTGTTGACCTGGAACGGCAGCAAGAACAACAAACAAGTCCAACGACAGTGCCCCTGGCAGTGGCTAAAAGCTGATGTTTCAGGGGCAGGGGGGAGGACAGAAGCTTGCCAGACCCACAGCACCAATGGCAATAAGGGATAGATTTGGGCTCCAGCTCAGATGTTACAGCTGCTTCTTCCATATGGTACAGCATGATACCTCACAACCCACATCAGGTTGTGTGCCCTGCTTCTGTCTAAAGTCATCCACAAATGGAAGAAGCATACACCCAGGGATCTGATCACCCTCATCTTCCTTTCATAAAAGGATGCATGAAAGCATTGAGGAAGCAGGGAATAGATGCAAAGCAGGTTAGTTATTCTCTAGTTGAAAGAAAGAGAGGTAAGATCAGCTTTCCAAAGCAGAATCCACTTCTGCATGCCCTAAGCGAAGGAGGACAGAGGGGATATGCAGCAGATACACCTGTAGGTATCCTCTGTAATGGAAAAAAGTTATCCGAAGTTGCTGTAAACAAGAACATACCCAAATTTCATTCCCAGTCCTTAAGGTAGAACACATTATTACACACTCTAAAACAGGGAGAGTTAGATGCTGACCAGATTGGCTGCTGTGTTCAAATCTGTGGGCTGTGTATCAGAGATGGGGATCGAACATGTATCTTTAGATTTCCTCAAATGCCCTCCCTGGCCCTCTTCCCCTTGCCCTCCAAATAACCTTTTTTTTTTTTTTTTTTTTTTTCAGGTTCAAATGTGGCACAGAATAGAGGAAAATAACTGCCCTGTTACTATCGCTCTGTTTCTACTACCAAAATGTCTGAATGATCCCAAGTATCCATCTTTTCTTTTGTTAGATGCTTATCAGTAATGCTTCTACCATTTGGGGCTGTTCATAGGCAGGGACAACCTGCAAGACAATTAAAATGAACCCAATTTGGTGAGAAAAAGCTCAAATATCAATTCCCTGCTGAATATGCACTTAAAAAAACAAAAACAAAAACAAACAAACAAAAAAACACGTTATCTATCTTTCAAGGCCTAGGATGTGGCTACTAACAAGGTCTCATGCTGAGTTGGCTCAGGATATGGACAAGGAAAGAGCCATTGAATTACTGCTTTGAAACTCCATCTTACCAGGAACTCCATTAGAGAAACCACTTTCACTCTACTGGTATTTTAAAGACAAACCATTGTGCGCTTGCATCAATATATATATATATATATCCACAAAGGTAAGTCGGGCTTACTCATCTCTTATTGCTCAACCAGGAACACCAATTAGGTGAGTTTGTCCTTAGATGACTGAAAATGCATTTTTGCCTGTGCAACCAGTTGCTATACTTCCATGGCAAAAATAAAACAAGCACAGAGTGTCACATCAGTTTAAAAATCAGTTTAAAAAATTTATGACACATTAATGTTTATGTGAACTTGAATTCCTTTTAAAAATGGCTTGGAAAAAAAAAAAAAAAAAAAAAAAAGAAGAAGAAAAACAGCTTCTAGAACATTCAGTAGCACATCAAGTTATGTATTCTAAGCCTTGGAGCTTAAATGTTTTTAGCGTTTATGGCAGCTCTGGGGTTCCAGTCCTCATACTGAGCTAGCTATTAATATGCGACAGAAAGCATCTGTGATCTACTCAGAGGGTTCAAGCCCCAAAGCATCCAGAAAGCCTGTGCATAACCCCTCACTCACATGGCCGATCGACCACACCACGCGTAAGTCAACATGATGTACACACTCTGATGTGACAGCAAAATATACTGCACTCTATGTATGAGTTGATCTTAATTAGAAGAATGAGGTTCTTTCACATGGCAATTTTCTTTTAGAAAAAGGCATACGGCTTGGAGAGACATTAATGTTACCATCAGTCATCATAAAACACAGAGGCAAGATCTACTTTAAGGCTAGTGGATATGAAGTTCACGTTAGAAATGGGATTACACTACTGCTAATGGGAACATGATTGCTGTTCTAACTTCCCCCTAACCCAGACTAAGGCATCATTATGAATTTAACTATTGACAGTGAGAATAACAGCCCAAGCTTCTGTTGGAAAATGCCTGCCCCATTCCTTTGACATCCATCCAGGCTTCCAAGTATCCATCTGAGCCCATAGGCAAATACGGCGGTACGGGACTATGGCCAAGCAGCTGGCCCCAAGTCAGGCTGTAACAGACCGTTCTGAATCACACAGCCACCATCACGCCCATGAGTGTTTCTCCACCCTGCTTTGTTGTTTGGTTTGGTTTGGTTTTCTGGACAATTGGATCAAAGCTGTCTAACTGGAAAGAAATTTAATTCACTTCAGTCATCATTGGAATATGTCTGGTTTAAACTTGATTTTGAGGAGAGCATATATTCACCACTTTGGTCTTCTTTGAGTAATATGATTATTGTTTTTTACCTGTTGTGGTGTTGGTGCCTGCTATTTAGCAGCTTCCACCTGTTGGTGCAGTTTCTGCAATTAAGATGTCAAGCTGATAAGCAGGGAAAATTATGTAAATGGTGTCTAGGAGAACTCTAACTGGATGAAAAAAAAAAAAAAAAAATGAAAGAAAAACGTGTTATGACAATACCTGGCAGAAATAAGCACCTTTTAAGAAGAAAAGCGCATCTCCCTTTGCAAGCTTGTCTCAGCTCTGCATGGGAGAACAGGCTGCACTCTGATGCTCTGCCCAAGGAAAGCCTGGGCAAGGTCTGCAGCACAGCCCATGAAGTGGCTCCTCATGCTCCCCCTTGGTATCAAAGGAGCCCTCAAGTCTCACTCCTTGCTTCCACAAAAACACATCACATGGTTTCTGCTATTTTCACCTGTTCCAGTCTGCCTCAATGCACAAGCAGAGCCTTTGGGGTGTAGAGTATTAGAAACTGCACTAAAACAGTTTATAACTCAAAACATATTGGAATTAAAAGAGAAAAAAATCATAATCTTGATTCTGAGTGATCAGAAAGGAAATTGGGGTGCTGCCACCTATGTGTTTGGTCTGGCCTCTGTTTGAGCCTGAAGCAATGGCATTTTCAAAGAAACATGCAGAGCAATTCCAAATAGTACAGTAGATCATTTTAATGTCCACAGCTGTACACTGCACCAGGCTGCATCTTGTCCTAGTGACAATCCACATGAGTCCAGTTCTGATATTATAGTCTTGCAAATGCCTTTTTCTCCAAATGGATTGCTCAGCAGTAACAATTATTCAGAGAAAAGTGGCAGACAGGGTCAGGCAGCAGCAGAATGAAAAGTGAAAACTTGAAAGATGCTAGATGAATATTTATGCAGAGCAATCTTCACTCTCACATTATGGTGCATAATGGGATCAGCAAAGCTAACGGAATTCACGCTGCGTGCACTTCCTCTGTGAGAACTTAGTTTAATCTGCACATAAGACTGACAACCCGTGAACACAGAGAAAATGTTCAATGGCATGTAAAAACTTCACCGAAATAATGTTTCTGACTATATCAATGTTCTGGCAATGACAGAATAAACATTTTTTTTTTTTTTTCCAGGCAGATTTTAAATCCACGGGCCACTTTTTTGAAATTACATCCAAACATTGTTGCAGCAGACTTTGTTCTTTTGTTTCGCTGCTGGTTCGGTATGTCCTACTGGCAACTGAAAAGCATCCATGGGGATGGAGTAATGAGGACCAGGATTTCAGCCCAGCCTGACACTGACCATCACTTAAGGGCTGATGACTACAAGGAGCAGCCGGGCCAATTCTGCTCTGATATTGCAAGGTTTGTCAGGGAGTACTTCTCACTACAAAATGAATGGCTGTTGGCTGACAGCCTGTATTATTTTGCAAGATTTTCCTCTCAAGGTGTCCAAAATTTGATCTCAGCACATACTGTCAGCGAAATCCTTTCCTGCACTGTAGGGCCAGCACAAGACCTGTGGCTCAGTTTACTCCTTTGGAGGGCTGCAGGTTCACTCCACACACGTCTGCATTTCACCCCTTCTTTCTATTTTTGTAAGCAGGATGCTACAAAGCCCAAACAGCCATCTATAGTTATGCAAGGACCCCCCAAAAAGTTTGCCACCTGTGTCTACACACCCAAATATTTAGATGGCCAACTAACCTCTTAAAATTTGTATCAGGGTCTTAAAAACTTGCTGAGCAAGCCCTGTAGCCCTGTTTTTGTTTGTTTGTTTGTTTGTTTGTTTTCCTGGGCATTTTTGGAATACATTGACTTACTCTTTTAAACCTTTGCCTAAATATTGGAAGAACAGTTTTCTTTATCATATTTTAGTCTTTCCTTTTCTAACTTGGGGGTGCTTCTTCACCCCTGCACTTCACTGCACACTGCAGCACATGCCTAATCCCACTGAATTAATGGGTAGATGAAAATGCTTTACAGAATGTTGGAACTGTGTGAGAACTTGGAAAAAATGCAGTTCAGGTTATCTGGAATATTTCAACCTTCCAAAATAATCAATGTATGTATTGTTTAGGAGTTTATGTCGAGTCTTGTTTCTCAGTAAATTTTAATTATTAGTGGCCAACAACCTATCAGAAGTACATCAGGTACAGCCAGCTACACTATGTGCCTTTATTAGACCAGTGGCTTTGAAATAAGCCTAAAAAACAGAGTATAGCCGACATTTATAATCCCATTTTGCTCTTTTGCCGATTTGTCGGGGACGCTGTGAACCACCATGCAATCAATACACGCAGTAATTTCGGGCGGGCAGCAGTCAGTTTGCACTCAGCACCTGCACAGGGCGCTTGGAGGCCGCAGAAAGCCAGGCTGGAAGGCCACAGCCCTTCCCGGGGCTCTGACTCCGACTCATGTGCCGTTTTGTAGCCGAGTACTTCTCGTTTCAGCACCTGCCTGAGGCGGCACCGAGTGCTGTTGTTCCTCCCCTCCCCACAGCGGGTGTCTGGAGGCCTCCTCCCCGCCGCCCCCCCCAACCCGGCCGCCGCGGCCCCGCTCTTTGTTCAAGCCAAAAATAGACGGCGGCGCCTGACAACGGCCTTCCGATTGGCTGCCGCCGGCGAGCCGCCAGCCAATGGGAGACGAGCGGGCTCCGCCGCTGCTCCCGCCGGCCTCTGGGGGCCGCTGCCCGCCCGCCCGGCGCGAGGCGGCCGCCACCGCCCGCCCTTCCCGCCAGGGGGCGCCCGCGCTTCGCTGCCTCGCGCCCTGAGGGGCCGCGGCTCCGCAGCCCCCTCAGAGCGCCCCCGCGGGCTGCCAAGGGCGGCTGCTGCTGCTCGGCCCCTGCAGCGTTTCTGCCCCTACTCGTGTCTATAAAACAGCCCAGCTCTGTGTGGCTTCGGCCCCTTCGCAGGAATCTCGGAGTGGTTTGGGTTGGAAGGGGCCCTAACCATCACCCAGTCCATCGCCCTGCTATGGGCAGGGACACCTCCCGCTAGGTCAGGCTGCCCGCAGTCCCACCCCACCTGGCACGTCCAGCTGTTTTCATACATTTTATAGATGCTAGAGGCATTTCACAGAATTCTCCGTGTACTGTAGTACCCCAGGTGACACATTTCATGAACTGGGGAAACACCAGGCAGCTGGAAGGACCAAAAGGGAGTAGAAATGTCATTTTTCTATGAAATTACCAAGAACCGGTGTTAATTGCAATGGAGAATTGGGAAGGTATCTCCAAATCTTACAGATAAAGTACGTGTGCAATATACAACAAATGCATCGAACCAGTCATTCCGCTGGAAGGAAGCACCGCTTTTGTATATAAATCATATATAGGCATATGTTATATTAAAAATAGCATTTGATATTTGCTGATTCCCTATCATCATCGAAAGAGTGCTGGGGGAATTTGAAAGGCAGAAGCAAGAGCTGATTAGCAGGGTGCTGCGTCCTAATTTATTCAAGTGCTGTATAACACCTCTGGGACTGTTAAAAGATCTCAGTCTCGAGGAGTGGTTTTGACTCTTTCATATCTCTTTTCCAGAACCTCTTTTTTTTTTTTTTTCTTCTTCTTCTTCTTCTTTTTTTCTTTTCTTTTTTTTTTTTTTTTTCTCGGGTGCCACACAGACAGCATCGCAAGGGTGCGAGTGCAAGCTTAATAAAGGTAAAAACTATAAGGAAGGGAAGTGAAAGAACACTTTCAAAGAAATTTGCATCTTCTGATTTTCACTGAGGCTGTGCCTTGATTCATGACAGTAGAAGGAGGCAACCAGTTTTATGTTCTGATCCATTTTAACTAAAGCTTTGAAACTTCTAAAAGTCATTATTTCCTGTGACTTTTACGTTAAGCACATATAACCTTCAGTGCATGAGCAAGTCATTCTTTGTCTTGTCCTTATGAAATGTTGGTATCAATTTATAACTTACATGCTAATTGCCTGCAGTCTTTAGCAGGAGAAAAGTTAACTGTCCATAATGCAAAGGATATCTTAATTATAAAAGGAAAGAACCTCATGGCAAAGAGTGTAGCCAATAATTATCTACTGCCAAAATGCATGTAAAATGCATGTTAACTGCTGGGAACAGAAGGAAGCTGATTTCCTGGTGTGGCAGTTTGAGGCTTCTAGCATGAAGAGAAAAAAAAAAAAAAAAAAAAATCATTGTTTACATTTTCTATTAACTTCAGATGAAATGATGTTTTCTGTGTGCTGAATTCATTCAGGAGAAATAGCATAATAACTCTGGCACAGGTAATTAAAAGGTGGTGCAAGTTACATACAGAGGGACCATTCTCCATGTGGGTATATACCCTTCTGAGGGCTTGTATCACCCCTTGCAGCTGATGAGACTCTTCCAATGTGCACACAGTCACCCTTCCTGTTTCTGTGCAGCAGTAGAAATGTGGTTTTTAACTAGTCCAACCCTCTGATCATAACCTAAACCTGTGTCATCACCTCAAAAAGCTAGAACGAAGGGGTTAAGGCTTTTTATCAAGACAGATAGATGGTCATGTTTCTCCAGATGTAACTGAAGGATTTCTCATGTGAATCGTGAATGTGAAACTTCTTTAGATTTGCCCTTTTGCTATATAAAAGAGTCCAGCTGGTTTGGTTTTGCTGTGTGCAGCTGCAGATATTTCTCATGTTTAGGAAAGTGCAATAGCATGAAGATCCATGTATAAAGAAGTTTATACTGATGTTTAATATGACATCTTTACACTTTCTATATCATTTTTTTTCAGATTTATCACAATGTGAAATAACTTTTAAATTTGTCCTTCAACAGGAAAATCTTCATCTTTCATTTTATACATTACTTAGTAAACTTTTAGCTCTTTCATTTGCAGTTCAGTCCCACATATTTGCCTGCTTAATCTTTGGATATTCTATTTTCATCTTCAGCCCTATTTCTTTTAATGTTATATACAGCTTCAGTCTCTTATCTTTTCTAAATTCTGAAAAGCCAATTTATGGCAAAAGACAAAAACATGTCTTGCTTCACATGCTCTGTTATGTAAATACAGTATTTCATGTTGATTAAGGTATACAGTTCTTAAGGGCATCTGTTCAGGGATGCATGTATAATTTCCTACAATATTTTATTTAGTCCTTTTCTGAGAGGTCTGTGTTACATTTTCTTTACCTTTTTGCACAGCCAATGCCTCTGGGCTGCTTTTCTGAGGGCTTTAATTATCCTGCTGTCTCTAAGAAATTACATAATTAAGTGGTTTTCATTTTCATTCTGAATTTGGTAATTATAACTAAAACACTGAAAAGTGTATCAGCTGCAATATGAAGAAACTCAATCATTAGAAGAAAATCTAGAAGAGAAACATGCTTGAGAAGATTCCACTAATAACCAATAAATGAACTGAAAATTAAATAGAATTAGGGAGAATTCAGCTTCCTGTAACTCCTCCAGTCTGTTGCTTTAAATGAGAAACATTTTTTTAGCTTTGATGATGACAAAAATGTGATGCTGTAAGGAAAAAATTATAAATAGAATTGGAGTAGTTAAAAAAAACATTTCCCTGAGTATTGAGGAATAGTGCTGAAAGGACAGGTGTTTAATTGTTTCATAATTTTCCATGTTTAATATTTTAAAAGTAGGTTTTCACTTGTTCGCCCTATATGCACTGCCCCAATCCTGTGGGTGTTGTATTAATACATACCTTCCATTCTCCTTTCTTTTTTAAACAAACAAATAAACAAACAATGATGTATCTCCCTTTTCATTGTTCAGGCAAGGGGGATCATAGGAAATATGATTACAATTATAAACAAGAAATATCTTTCTCATATCCTATTTCCTATGCACTTGTTTGTCTCTCAAGCAAGCAGTGACAGTAAACACTCAGAAATATGGAATACATTTCTGTTGTGGTGTTCTGGAAACCCTGCCCAGTTCCTTGAGTGTTCTTTGATGCTTAGTTCCTATGACTACCTATTTTTCAAAAACAAGTCTAAGAATTAGCAGCTGAGCTCCACTGAGCTCAACAGTAATGCTCCTACCAAAAACAAATGGAGCAGATCAGGCTTTTTTTTTTGTTTGTTTGTTTGTTTTTCCAGCTCTTTTAGAAACCTCTCCCCTAAATCCACGAGTCAGCTGAGGCTCACTGCTTCTACAAATCAGGTCATTTCTTAAGGCACCTAAGCATGAGTTCAGAAGCCTATTTTTCAGCTCTTTATTATTAAAAACCTTAGATGAGCTTAATTTCTGCTACAATACTACAGAGTTGAGGTTTCTAGAATTTAATATATGTATGTGTACTCCAGGGAAGATTTGGAATGCTATGAGTAAAATGCATTTTTCTAGCCTCTGAGTATATCATGCATATATGTATGAAACTTTATCCATGCAACCATACAGTGCAAGACTTGTGAGTGGAATGGTAGTGACGTCTCTGGAAGTCCAGATGAAAAAATGGCTCGAAGCAGTTAGAGGTCCTGATTCAGTCAGAAGTTTTACATACGGTTATGCCACCAACATCAGTGGGTACTTAAGCAAGCATTTATGCTCCTTGATGAATTTCCATTCTGTCCTGCAGGAATGTCTGTTCAAATGCAAGCTTGAGATTCTTACATTTCTGTCAGAGTGGCAGCCATGAATATTTTGAATTTAACATTTTTTTTAACTAACTAAAGTAATAAAAGTTGCATAAAATGTACAAGATTCCTCATTCCTAACCTACTACTAGTGAAACAGATTTCCTACAGCACAGGGAATTTTGTATTTGTGTCAGTATGCTTGTGGATATGGTGTAGAACTTGATCATAGAGGAAATGTCATTTGTTTAAAATGATCCATTTTCCTCCATAGAACTGAGACTTTCAGAGCATGTTTTGAAATACGTTTTAAGAATGCAGTGATTCTAAAGCTTTAATTCAAATCAAAATATATGATAATAAAAATACAGAATGAGGAGCAAGGCCTAAGTTAATCTGTGAGTTAAACTGAAAATCAGTGTGAATCCTGTCCTGGTGGTCATGAGTTCCTAGCTTCTTAGGTCTTCATGTTACCAGAAACAGGATTAAATGTGTGAGGGGTCTAATTTAGTAAAACAATTCCTGTTTTCTCAGAGTTTTCGGGGGACTTTCTTGACAAATACTGGGTTATTTTGTGAGACAAAGCATTAGAAATTTGAGCTGGCAAAATGAAATGTGCATAGATTAGAGTTACTCTTCTCTAGCTGCAAGTCCTATGGCTTTGATATGTGGCCCATGGCTAATTGATGGTGTTCTGTTAAACAGACAAACAAACAAACAAACAAATACATATAGTGTTTTCAGTTAAAGGTTTTTTGAGCAGGCTATATGGCTATCTGTAAGAAAATTAGAAAGACTGATGCTTATCCTTTGGCTCCAAAACTCGGAGAGTTGGTTTGAATGACTACAGTCTTTTTTAATTTTCAGGACTCTCACCATGCATGTATCGGAGTACATTTCATGTCAGAAATGTAATAACTGCAGTAAAATGTTTCTTTAAGTTTTTCCAATAGCCACATTTTACTTTTTTTTTTTTTTTTTTTTTTTTTTTTCTCTTGGTAAACCATACTTCAAATATCATATTTGTATTCAACTTTTACCAGCCCACATTTGCCACTCAACTTTCAGTAAGCAGCCGTTGCAGGCAGAGTGCCAGAAGGGTGTCAGCACTGAGTCACATTTGAGAAGGCAGAAGATCCTATAGACATGTTAAGATTCATTAGTGATTGGGACTTTGTCTCCAGAAGCTGAGGTTATTATTTTCACTGGAGTCAGTGCTTTGATGAGGAAGGCACTTGGACATTATCCAGCTATTGATATTTCTAAAGTGATGATCTGGCTCCAAATCTGGCCACAATGATGCATTGCTTCACCACACAGATCCTATTACATATGCCTGTCATTAGTAATGCTTCTGAGTTCAACTTTTGAATGCCTTGAACACAGAGCCTAGTGGTTTTAGGTTTAATAGATTTTGTGTGGAAGACTGTTCATCCTTTTACACTTATTAGTGTTGCCACTGGATTGCTCACCTTTCACAGTCATGTAAGAAAGTTGCTGGTTTTGCAAAATTTGCTGCCTGGGGAAAATGTGCAATAGTAGAATACTTTTATATAAAAGATAATCTGCGCTGATTTTCTCCAGGAAAGTTCAGAATTTAATATTCTAATCAAAATGACATGATGTTCTTAAAAAAAAAAAAAAAAAAAAAAAGTATTTTTCATATTCATAAAATTCTTTATATTACTCACTCAGCAGTGTTACAGGCCAGTAAGAAAATTTACTGCTGCACAGAGTAATCCTGAGTTGATGGTCCAAAATTTATTTTTAACTTTGTTAGAGCTCAAATGAATTGATGGCAATGTCACTAAGCTACAAAGTAGGTGATGAAACCTGGATTTGTTCTGGAGTTTTTGGCTGCTGAAGAGTGTCTCCCTCAGTATGCACTGTGTCAGCGTACTTGCGGATATAGTGTGGATGTAGCACCCATGTAGCACTGAGAGAGCACCCATATATGAGTTGAGCTCTGGCAGAGAAGTTCCTGCAAATCCAGTCATGCCTACTGCACTGTGAGACTGAAATGCAGTCTGAGCAAGGTCGAAGTCATGCCAGTTAGGCAGTAGAGATGGTCTGAAAGACAGGGTATTTTTCCCTTTTTTATACATGTGCACATGAACTACTATGAACTACTGTCAAATTGGTGCTCTTATGTGACTGCTGAGTCAGCCTATGCAATCAGATAAAATTGCAAGATAACAATCCTTTCAGGCTGTTTGCACAACACTAAAACTTGACTACTTGTCACTCTATTTTTTTGTCACTTCAGTCACTTCAGTTGAGCTTCTTCTCACTAGCTTTTATATATTTGCTTTCCAGTCCTAATCTAGGTCACAACCCTCTCATTTCAGTGTACACATCTAAGTTGGACAATGTCTAGTGTTGTAGACATTCGTATTAATAGTTTGAGTTCCATCTTCCAAACTAGTGGAAAATATTATTGCCGTACTCTTTGAATGGCACTTTACCAGGAGCACTTCATCTTTCCCAAGCCCTTTCCAAGGGCTTCATCTTCAAGCTCTTCAGGAACAAGAGATGTACATGTGATTCTAAAACTGCTTTATAACAGTTGTGCAACGTAACTTGCTTTACAGTAATCTTGTCAAATCTTTACACTGGAAGTAATCTTTTTGATGTCAGTATTAATTCTGGTCAGGAAGTAGGTGAAAGCAGAAAATGGGTATTTATTCCTATTTCATTATTTAATGGTATGCACAGGCTTTCTTCTGTGTATTTGCAACCTTAGGATTTTTGTGTATTTTTCTTGTGTACATTTTTTTTTTTTTTTTGGTGGTAATAACAGTATTCTGGAATGCCTTTTGTTATTTGCCCTGTGTTCATGCATATCTCATAAGTCAACTGGCAGAGTCATCAGTGCAAATGTAGTCATTTTTGCATAAGATTCTTATTTGGCATAAGAAACAAAATCCCCAGATATATTTCTAGCTTTATATACCTTTCTTTCATTTGGTGCCTAGTATATATTCAATATACCCTTTGGCCTGGTTGAAAAAATCTTCTTGTTTGTCTTTCTTTCATTATTTCAAATTAAGGTAAAGTAATCTAATTTAAAACTGTTCATTAGGAATATTTATTAATGTGCATAATAATGAGACCGTCCCCCCTTTGGCTTTATTTTTATCTTTCTAATAGTACTGGAATATTCTTTACATGCTTTACTTCGTGGAGTGTTGCATGTCACACATTTCAGAAATTAGAATATGGAAAAAATAAAAATCTAATACCAATGAGATAAAACTAGCACAATGCAAAAGAAGATAATTACATTGCTCAGCTGTCACGAGGCCAACATTAAAAAAACAAAGTGACTCATATTCCTTCACATGCACAGCCTGCTCAGACATACACACATGATTATTTGTATGGTTTTGATTCTTTAGCCAAATGTTGCTACTTTATAATGTGGTTTAACTACTTAAGGATTTTGTTCAAAGTGTTCGTTTATAGTTTTATCATTGAACCACAAAAAAGCATTCTAGGCTCAAAACTAATTAAGTTGCATGCATGCAAGTGTTGTCTGTCATTAAATCTTACTTTGTATGAGTACATCAGTTCAAAGACAGCTCTCCAGCAAAGATAAGATACAATATGGAATGAACAAGGGCTGCTTTCTAGTGAAGACATATCATATTACCAAAACAGTTCATCCAGCAGGAGTGTGGTCATGACATAAATCTATAAAAAAAATCTTAATATAATATTGAAATTTTGACTTTAGAGGTAAACAGACAATTTACATAGACCCCTTTTTTAAGAAAGGAACTAACATCTATAAAACATCAGAGAGCTTTAAGAAATTTTACCTGTGATCTTAACATCATCGATCTATTAAAATCTACAGCATACAAAAGTGCCTGACAGGGCAAATTCTTACTAGTCAAAATCTTTGACTAATAATTGTCTTTGGTTTAAAGACTTTGGCAATAATCCATTAGGCGAAGACTGAAATAAGTAAGAAAGATTTTTTGTTTTGGAGGTGTAAGCATAGTTTTATAGAGAGTTTTTATAGAATCCTCAAGTTGTACAAAATGTAATAGTTTTGCTTCATGTAACGATGTAAATGATAAGGCAGAACAAACACTATTCATGATAATTTGGCTTTTTATTCTTATTTTGTTTTTCTCCTGGCTGGGAGTTATTCCTGTTTGCTGGGCAATGTGTTAGTGTTTGCTGAAGTTTTAATTTTAATTTTAATCAGCCTATTGAACATAGTTAATCAGCATCAATTCCAAGACACCCAAAGCTTACCAGTGCAAATGAGAGGAACCTTCTTTCTACTCTAACTGGTATCAGGAGGCGCTTTGGCACTGACACTCTTCAGCATCCTTTTCTTCATTGAAACAAAAATGAAGAGGTAAACAGATTTTTCTTGTGATGTTAATAGCAAAACCAGAAAACTACTGCTGAAATAGGAAATTTCCTGAGCTGTATGAAAGTCAAACCAATGAAGGTGGTAGGACTACAGAGTGAAAGTAACTAAACAAAAACTTTCCAGCTGGTGCCATTTTCTCTTGAAAGATCTTGGCAAATACCAAGCCAAGCATAGTGACCTTCCTAGAACTGATTTTCCCTTCTTTTATTTTTTACTAATCTGAATTATTTTTTACTAAATCTTGCCTTTTTATTGGCATTTTTATATCCCACACTGAATATGTCAGAAATAAAGCAAAGTTGTTGTTGCCTCCGTGAATCATATCCCCCTAAAGAAAAACAAACAAACAAACAAACAAAAACGTTTCCATCCAAAATTCTTTGTTTCTCCAAAATACAGAACTCATCCCATCTTGTTGCCACAAAATAAATAAATGAATAAAAAATAAGTAAAGTTAAGAGGTTAGAAATGTGTACAGAGATTCAAATCAGTCCACTAATAGTATCATTTTTCTGGAGCTTATTTTTGTCCAGATAGCGAAGAAAGGCATATTATTTTTATGGCATCTCTTTAATTTCAATGTGAAAAACCTGGTATGGACAGCTTAACATACAAAGATGCTAGCAACACAAAAAGATGCAAGCATCAAACTTCAAAATAACACAAAATGCATTCTGAAGGTCAAAATCAAAGTGAGAGCTCGACTAGGAATAGTCCATTCCCACTTGTGCTGAGGTGAGTGTTTTCTGAGAGATACAGTGCACTCTTGACAGGCTCAGCTTCACATATTTACTGACAGCTGAAGAGTAGCAGATATAGTCTGGGCAAAAAGTGATCTAAAGTTTTATTTCTACCTTTGTTTCAAAGCGCAATGCACCTTGTTTCATGTGGGGGGGAGGGGGAGTATAATGGATGAGGAGAATGAAGACCTTCTTCTAGCTTTGTATTTTTTTCAGGGATAACTGTTGGGTTTTGGTTCAATGTACCAAGGTACTGAATCATGGTTCACAATTGTGACACTTTGGAGAAGGGAGAAAGAGTAGAGTTCTGGTTCTGTGAATACACCTGAATATTTGGCAGGACAATTAGGCATTTTACTTTGCCTATCTGTTGTCCCACTTCTACTTTTCTTAACTAGTTTTATAGGAATTCATTCAAGAAAGAGATGGAATCTGGTTATGTATGTATTGAGATCCTTTAATATCCTCTAAAATGTTTAAAAATCATATTCTTTCTTTTCCCCAAATCTAACTCAAGTCATTAAGACAACCACCGTTCTCCGCAGATTGGTAGATTTTAACATCAGCAGTTCTTGATATTGTTGGCTTAATTTCTAATCAATATACATGAGTTTTTATCACAAGTGAACCGTGCTGGTTTCACATTAAACAGAAATTAAGCACTTAAGAAAGGCTTCAAGATGGTTAAAATATTTTTTTGCATAATGGCTCAACAGCTGAGTTTTGTAGTCAGTTCTCCTTTCAGTCTCTCCACAGGAACTGCTTTTGTTTATAGTCTCATCAGAGTGTTTTATGTGGAACAAGGCTCTTCTGAAAGTTGCTTTTGCTAAATCTGCAGGGATTTGTTACATTTCATGGAGAAGACATTGGAAAAGGCATTTGGAAATGATGGTGAGGGTTACCTATTCCATATCTGATATTGAAAGCAAGTATAAACTCAAAATATTCTTTTCACGGCATTTTACATATCCTCTGTGTGTGTCCTAACATTAGCTGGCCAGTTTTGGTCTCCTTTTCTCATTACTGCTAATAGTGGGAATTACTTGGGGCTTGGTGCAACACCAACACATAACTGCTACATAAGGAATAGCGCCTTCAATAAAGTAACCACTGAAAGGTGACTTTAGGCCTAAAGGAGTACATCTGGTGGAGTGTCTGCTCCTGAATTAATCTTTTGGAGGGCATACTATTGATGCTACAGTGACTTCAGGCTCAATGCCTGCTGCTTTCATGCTTATTTGGATGATTAACATCAGAAGAGATTCTTTGGGACACATGTTCCCTAACACATGCAGTGAAGCTAAAGAATCTGCCTCTGCTATGCTTCCTCTCCATGATCCAGTGAAGGTATTTACACAGGGTACCAGTTCTGCAGGGGAAAGTATCCAGTGCCTGCTATGCTCCAAAAACATGTCTCAAGACAGGAGAGTGCAGCCTTGTCTCAAGGCTGGAGGTGCCCTGTCACATGTTCTGGTTCCAGTCCCATCCAGAGCTCTCCTTCCAGGTGGAGTCCAAGGCGGCTGGAGTCCACAGAGCCCTGGGAGGCTGCCAGCAGGCAGATAGGTGATGTTCAGATGTTGAAAGCAATTGATGTTGGGGATTTCTGTGAATCTTGATCTGTGGTTGAGAGGGTGTAAGCCTTTATTTCTGGCAAAGAAAACACTTTACCTCACATGAAAACAGAACAAAAAGAAAATAATAATGCTGTGAGCTGAGATATAGATCATATTTCTCTCACATCTGGGTTATTCATCTGGATTTAGTACTTCTGACCCTTGGAAGTTAGGTTTTGCATACAGTGCCTTCAGGGAATATAGAAGTTTAAAAAATCAAATTGACAGAAATGCTTTGCATTTGCAATTCTCTTTTCTAAATATTGCTTACAGCTAAGAAAGGAAAAGGCATTTGAGTCAAATGACAGAAAGAAAAAAAAAAAAGAAAAAAAAAGAATAATAAAACACCTTGTTGATAAGATTCTTTCATGTTGTCCTTGTACCACATCAGAATTTTTGTTGTATTCCCAAAACCTCTTCAGTTAGCTTCCTGTAATGAATTTAAGGTTACAACATTGCCTTTAAATCAGTTTTGTCCTTCAAATCTGTTACAACATGTCTGAAAGTTCAATTTAATATCTGTAGGGTTTCAGAAAAACAGAGAAACAAACAGGAAAAAAAAAAAAAAAAAAGAAAGAAAGAAAAACAAAAATAAGAAAAACAAAACAAAACATCATTAATTGAAAAAAAGTTGTGGAGTCATTATATGGGGAAACACAAGTGCAAATTGAAATTAGGAAATATAAGAAAATGAAAAGAATTGTAGAGAAAGAAAAAGGAATGTGCTAGTGTGCAGTGCCTGTGTATGTTACATATGGGAGGTTTCCATAATGTAAACAACACATTATCCAGATAACCAAGAGCTTCGTGTTACAAAATGCAGTATTCAGCACTTGGAATTAGCCAAGCAAACTGATGCTGAGTATCTGCTGCAAGCTGAGGTTTCTCTTCTTTTCTTTAAATGGTTTAGCTGACTTTGTGAGAGTTTATTTTGGCCTTTAAAAATCCATACATACTTGACCGTACTGTAAACCTGGTAAAACTGTCTACTTTGCTCAGCCCTGCCAGACATTAAAACTAAGTTAGCTAGAGGGTTTGTCTTAAGCATATTTCCTGTCCTCCCTTCTTTCCACTGTAACCCCCACAAATTAGAAGAAAGCCATTTAAGTTGGATGCTTGATGCCAGAGATATCTGATCTAAACTGACTGGGGCAAAGAACCGGCAATAAAGTTGAGACTAGGTGTTGGTGATGCTGGAAAGAGAGGCTGGTCATAAAGGTTGGAACTTCCTGAAGATGGAAAAAAAACAAACTGGAAATTGAGAAGGAAAGTAAATAGCACTGGAAATCAACAGTGAGAGGAAACAAATATCACACAGATGAGCATATGGTGGAAAATGAAAGTAAATGTATGCTTAAGATTTGTAATGTCTGAAATAAGATGTCTTGTATTTCCTTAACCCTCATGAGCTTGAAATTGCACTGTTAATGACCTTTTAAGGTGGTTAAGTGAGCATAACCCCTATACACACACTAAAAGAGACATATTTTGTTTTTTTCACATATGTAAATGTGCATTGTATGTTAACTGTCCACTTCCACCAATCAAGCTGTAGATCATAGAATCATAGAATGGCTTGGGTTGGAAGAAACATTAAAGATCATCTAGTTCCAACCCTCCTGCCATGGGCAGAGATGCCACCCACTAGATCAGGTTGCCCAAAGCCCCATGAACCTGGTCTTCAACACTTCCAGGGACGGGGCATCCACAACTTCTCTGGGCAACCTTTCCCAGAGCCTCACCACACTCCGAGGGAAGAATTTTCTCCTAACTTCTAATCTAAACCTCCCTTCTTTCAGTTTAAAACCATTTCCCCTTGTTATGTCACTATCTGTCTGAACAAAAACTTGTTCTCCATTGTTTTTATAAGCCCCCTTTGAGTACTGAAAAGCTGAAACATGAAGCAGTCTTCCCCTGGTATATCACACAGACGACAGCAAAGAAAATACTCTTAAACAAGTGTTGGCAGTCATAAGGGCATTGTTGAATAGTGCTTTAACAAATGCACCATTTTTGTTTCCATTGTAGGTTTCTGTAGGAAGCTGGTAATACCTCCAGAAGTTGAATATAAATTAAAGATAAAAAAATAAAGAAAGATATATATGTATATATATGCATGCATTTATATAAAATTATTAGCATTATAATTTGAAAGGAAACATAAATGATTTAGAAAGAAGGGGGAAAGAAATTTCACTACGGTATTTTAATAAGCCCAGATAAAATACAATGACTAATAGAGATACAAATGTCATGAACCCTTCTGGCTACAGAAATCCATAAGCAGCTCAGAAGTGGTTGATGTAATGTGTTTAGTCCCTTCATGTTAAAAAAGACCTCATTTGTTTTACTACTAGGATTTTTTTCATGGGTTCAAATATAACATTTGTTCCTTTTATTTTTTTATTTTTTTTTTTTGTCAAGTGCTTTGATTGCCAAAGGGTATCTCAAATGTTTCATTCTTCCAGAAGGGGCAAAAGAATGTAGAAGTAAATTCTGAATTCTTTCACTGACACTATTTGAAGAATCTAGGTGCACTGGAACTGGAAAATGAAAACCCAAGACTTCATTATACTTCTTTCACCTGAATTCAGTCATGTGCCAAATGATGGGGGAGACTCTGAAATCACAGAGTTGATAAAAGGCCAATTTGAGAAACTCTGGTTTACTGACCTACTTTTGGATACTATCATCTCAAAAATAGCATAAATCTGTTTGTTTAGTGCATTATCCTTGAAATAAAGAGATGGAGAATAAGTAATCCACTTTTGTACAAAAAATACTTAAATTTCCTGTAGCTTTGCCTACAATACTCAAATATTCTAGTCTTTTGCTACTTTGCCTAGTGTTTATTTCATAATTCAATTCAGACATTGCTGCTCTCATCAGAATTCACCTATAAAATGTCTTTTTTAAAAAGCACAACATCGAATACCTGGAAATATTTATGCCACTAAAGACTAAAAGATTTCCTACGCCCCAGCCTCTTCACGAAGCAACTCCAGAAACAGACCCGGTAGTGGGCCCATAACCATGCGATGACTGCCAGAGGGGCTGTGGCAGTGTGAGACATGGCCACCAGCTCCCTCTTTGCTACTGCTGCTTGGGTGGGCCTTGCTGCTCATGCAGGGAAGCTGGTGGAGCAGGGAAATGAAGCATTTTTTGCAAATGGTAATTCCTAGGCCACAGCTGATCCTGGAGCTGTGGACTGCAGCCCCTGTGTCCTGCTGGACACTCACAACACTGAGTGTCCACCTTTGTCTCCAGGTGCACGCGGTGCTGCACTTCTTCCACCACCTTCTCTACCCAAACCTCAAAGAGTTTCTCCCCAAATACCTGATGACCCAGTGGTTCAAGCACAGGGCTAGCAAACTCTGCCTGATTTATGGTAACTGCCTCGCTAGTGTTCATTTTACCTGATGATGTCGCTTATGCAAGAATTTCCACTGTTTTAAATTGCGTACAAGACCCTTGTAAAAGTAATCCACATTCTCGACCTAGCTCTCCTGCACAGCTTTGTAGTTGAAGTGTCAGGCAGGAGTCATGTACAGGTGCCATGTCCAGCTCTGCTGTGGGCTTCCTGACACCTTCCCACTGAGCCCTTTGTCCTATCTCAACACCCACTGTTTTATGTGTGCAAAGGAAAGGGTAGCCTATCTGTCACTTTGCTTCTCGAGTCCTTTGTCTTCTCTGGCTATACTGAGGGATCTTTCTGGCAGAAAGCACTCATAATAGATGTCTGAGATCAGATCTCATAAATGTCCCTGATTTTAATGCAGGTCTGTTTTTTTTTTTTTTGTTTGTTTGTTTGTTTGTTTGTTTTAGTGATTTAATGAGTTAGAGCTAGAAACATCATATTTAGTATTTCTGAATAAAAACATAATGTGCTTAGTGCAGAGATGCAGGATTCAATGACCTTGAGGTCTCTTCCAACCTAGAAAATTCTGTGATTCTGTGTGATTCTGTGATATCATCAACAGCAAACCAATGCTTCCAGATGGCAAATGGTCAGTCATTTGAGCTAAAAATGTATTTTTTAGCAACCATCTTTTCCTTTCAAGAAATCAATATCTGTGTCCTCCCTGACCCACTGACATTTTTTTGTCTCTTTCATATTGAGACTAGGGTATATGAAATATGAACAGTATCTTTTCAGTCTTGAAAGGCCTTTTAAAACATCCAGAGACAAAATTCGTATTATTCACAGTGGCATTGGTCCTTGTTAGTGTGAGGGAAAAAATCTGTATAATTCCAGCTATCAACACTACTTCAAGAAAATAAGAGAAAGGCAATGTTGTGTATGAAGCTTATTGAATTGCAAACTGCTTTCTCAGCAATCAGAGCTGCACGCTGATGCAAATCAGATGCTTACATAATGCTATTATGAAAGGAGTGTGACAAAGAGCTGGAGTGATTAAGATACTCTTTGTGTGTTCATACTGTGTTGTCCTTTCACTCAGAAAAAAAAAAAAAAAAAAAAAAAAAAAAAAAAAAAACAGTGACAAATTAACTGCTTGAAATGGACCATTATGAAGCCACAGTGTCAAATGCATCTGTGCTCTTCTGACTTTTCACCCAATTCTTTTTTTTTTTCTTTTTTCTTTTTTTTTCTGAGGTGCATCCCAGAGCCCAGTAATGATCAACAACCTCTTTGCAATGTCACATCTTGGGACAGCTCTCTCATCTCAGATGCACATGCATGTGCTGTGCAGTGTCACATGGCTATGATTAGGATACGGTCTTCTGTTTACATACTGATGAAAAGGCAGCTCCTAATTTAAGACACATACTGTACTTCCCTACATATTAAACTGATACAAATTGTAACATTTGTGTATGGCCTTGACGTAGCTGTTTTTCAATACAGCCATATCAGGGATTAGATTAAATTCTAGTCTATATTATTTTAGTTAGTTAGTATTGCAGTAAGTGTATATATATGCACTACACTGATCTAATATTGGTTTAAATATCTAAGTAGATTTATTTCCTCTTTCTTGTGTTCTTATGTTGTTTTCCCTTTGCTAAATTCTCTGGCAGTTTTGTTCAAAAGCACAGTGAATAGAAAAGGATGCTTATTGAAAATCAATTTATTTAGAACTGATAAATGTGATATCCATAGTGGAAACTGCAGGATTTCGTGTGTCTGTAAATACAGTGCAAACATAAGATGTGATTTTTTTACATTACTGCTATTGAATGGTATCAATGAACAGAACCACAAGAACAAGGATTGATGGCAGAGATGATAGGACTAATATAATCAAGGAATTAGAGATACATCTCCTAGTACCTTCTTTTCAGTTCTAGATGACATGCATAAGCATCAAAGCTAACTCAAACAGCCATAATCATATTTAACTAATGATTTTCTCCATGTTTCTTATTATAAGATTAATCTTGCTGAAGTATAAGATAAAGCAAGTAATATATAATAGGGAATGAATTCAGATGGAGTTAATAGAGAATTGAAATTAAGGCTTATCTGCTGCTTTGTGATAATAACAGAAATATAAAATGGAATATTCTGAGCTTTGAGGGAAAGCATGAAAGCATTCAGAGCACTTTTTTTTTTTTTTTTTTTGCTAAAAAGTATGTTTATTAAAGGATATTTATTTGTAGATCTTTTTAACTTCTTTCAGCATACTTCTTTAAAAAAAGTACCTCACAGTGCTGTGAAGTTGCTACACATGTTAAATTATGATAGTTAAGGCCAAGTCACAAGCAAGTGAAATGGCAAAGAAGAAAACATATCAGTAATTTGGATGACCTCATTTTCCTTCTTCCATGTGTCTCCTGGCGTTGCCAAAAACAAGAGTGCAAAGTCCTTTTGATGCAAAGAGTGATGGATGAAACACTGGCAGTGATCCAAACAAGGAAAAGGAACAGGAGGAAGAGGAGAAAAGAGAAAACAGTTGAAAGGGCAACATATATTTCTCCAAATGTTTATACTATGCATTTGACCAATGTAGCCTGGAAAAGAGAAGACTGAGGGGAGACCCCATCAACCTATATAAATATCTGAGGGGAGGGTGTTGAGAGGATGGAGCTCTTTTCAGTTGTGCCCAGCGAGTGGACAAAAGGCAACAGGCACCAACTGAAGCACAGGAGGTTCTGGCTGAATATGAGGGGGCACTTCTTTACTGTGAGGGTGACAAAGCACTGGGACAGGTTGCCCAAATAGGTTGTGGAGTCTCCTTCTGTGGAGAGACTAAAAACCCACCTGGATGCCATCCTATGCAATGTGCTCTTGGTGATCCTGCCTGACAGGGGGGTTTGAATGGGTGATCTTCAGAGGTCCCTTCCGACCTTGGTCGTTCTCTGATTCTGTGATTCTGTAAAGTACAGTATTGCTATTATTTGCTTCATGATGGTAAGTTTCATCTGAGATCCTGGAGTTGGCTGATATAAAAGCACATTTTTAGAAATGAGAATGTTTATCTAAAATGTTCTAAGACAAAGAGGTTTTAAAGGAAAAGCAGGTGTCTTAACATACCTGAGATTCTGTTTTTGATTGTGGAACCAATCTGGTTTTGATTGTGGTCTGACTGCAGGCCAGCAACAATAATTTTAAATGTCTATTTATATATAAAATGGCTCACCCAACACCAGAATTCAGACCTATAGCAGAGCAAGAAATAGAATCCAGGTCACCTGGGAAACTAAGTTATTTTCTTATCCTGAGGTTAACATATTATGTATAAAGTGCTGATAAATTAGCTGAATTAAAGCTAATTTAATCCTCTTCCACCTCCCTTCTTTGTAACTCCTTGGTGATATTAATTATATTTTCACATTATGTTACCTCCCACATTTATTCCAGTATGTTAACAGTCTTTCCAGAGAATTTGATCTCTGCCCCGCAGGAGAGGTCCATGTAAAAAAAGAAACAGAAACAAACAAACAAACAAACAAACAACAACAACAACAACAAAACAAAGAAAGAAACAAAAAAAACCAACAAAACAACAACAACAACAACAACAACAAAAAACACAAATATATATATATATAAAGAAATGGCAAATAGAAAGAACTAGGTACCAGTTGTTTCCTCTCATGTCAGATACATTTTCTACCTCATAATGTTAGCTATTGTAAGTGACACTTAGATGGAAGACAGTCAAAAGTATAGGCATTACACCCTTTTCTGAAATTTATTATAGTAAAATCACAGAACCAAATGAATCAAAGCATTTTAATATAACATTTGTCTCTTTTTACATTTAATAAAATATGAATGATTTGCTTTGTTTATGTGAAATAGACAATGTGTTCAATAGTGGGTGACTTTTAACATAAGGTACTACTGTGTGTAGCTGCTTCTTTTGGTATGTTACTGCCAGGTATCATAAATTTTTTTTTTGTGTCCAGGGCATGGATGAAAACTCAGTTCCTGACTACCTGGAATATACTGGAAAATGAGTAAACACACAGCGTTTCTATATGTTGTCTAGAAGTGGGAGGTAATAAAGTAGCAAGGGCATAGCAAAAATGCTACTTTTGCATTCCTTTTGCAATGCTACTTTCTTTCCAATTGAGAAAAGAGAGGTTGCCTTCAGAGAAGGCCCACAGGGCTAAAACTCAAAGAGTGGAGTCCAGCTCTGCTGTTTTACAGAGCCAAACAAGTCAAATACATGGCCTGAGATCCTGCTTCATAAATGAGAAAGACAATTTGGTACATAGATGAGCAACAAACTTAAATCCTATTTGTCGTCACTTATTCAAACTGAGTTTCTCTGACAGAGTTGAGCTGTGGGCAGGAAGGACTAAAGCTTTTGACATGTGGTTTGTATGGAAATTTCCGACCTTTCCAGTCCTTCTCCTTTCCATGTAAAAAACCAAGATACAGTATTTTTCTTGGGATTTCATTTTGCCAGATCAAATTGAACACACACAAAAAAGCTTTTGCTTCACACTCAGTCTGTCTGCATAATCTGTTTCAGTATTGGATTTTGTGAGCCAAGGATTTACCACATAAACTGGGATTAAGGAAGACATTTTGCAGTGGTCTGTAGAAACAATACTTCCTGAGCTTGTTTGTTTGCAGAATATAGACTGTCATTTAAGTATTTGTCATGAAGCTGCTGTTATTGATATAGCAATGATTGGTAGGAATTTCTGTCTGGTGTTAGGATAATTTTAACCCTAAAAACGGATCCTTTTTTTTTTTTTTTTTTTCTTTTTTCTTTTTTTTTTTCCTTTCTCTTAACAACTTTAAGAATGTCATGAAATAGGCTATATTTTTTAATGTGCTTTTCTGTTCTTATTACTATCTCTGTCCACTAAATGAGTCTATAACGAGAGTCGGCTGCTATTGCAGTGCTGCTATAACTCAGTATCCAAAGACAGAAATAAGAACTGACAGTGGCACAAGATGAGTCCGTTCCCATCCCAGCACCTCCAATTGTAATGGCAATGAAAGATGGCACCACGTTTATTTGTTCAGCCTGTGACAGAAATGAGAATGGGACAATGGTAGCTCCATTTTCTTCTGGTGTTTTGCTTCTAAACATTTTGAGTCCTGAAAATCTCCAACAGATGGTTTATAATGCTTTCTCAGCTTGCTCCTCTTTTTAACCAAAACACTCTCTCTAAATACACTTATCACTAGGGCTCAGTCCTACACAAAACTAGCTAAATTCTTGGAAAAATAGTGTAGGTGACAGACGATGTACAGAGAGGACACCCAAGACATGGGAGCATTTAGAAACAATGTGTAAAACTTCTCCATCTTTTTGCCAATGTAATTTAAAAAAAAAAAATTAAAAAATGCATGCTATTCTTTTTCATGTTTTTCATGCTAAGAATAGTCAAAATTGGATTGAAATAAGCCCATTTGTGGTCCATTGTGTGAACAATTGTAAGGATTGTTGTGTGTCTTCATCATCTCCAAATCATTAAGTTCCAGTTGGAGAATTTTCCTGAGTGGCCACACCTTTGGAGCGAATTTATGGTGCTAATTTATACATACTACTGCTAAAATGTTGTCTTAGATCTGTTTTTCCTTGACCATCACCATAGTATATGTCAATACTCAGTGACAGAGCCCTACCCCCATACTTCAGCTCTGTTCCCTTCATAGACTACAGTTTTCTGTATTCTTCTTTCAAAAACATTACATTAAAAACAAAAAAAAAAAAGAAAAAAAAATAGGAAAAAAAGTAAAAAAGGTTGATAAAAAGAGATGATAATAACCATACATGCCTCAGGCATCATGGTTTTAAAATGTCATGCTTACACAGAGAGCATTGTTTGTTAGAAGTCAGCAGTCTCAATAACCCATTATAGCTTTATTTAGTCAAGGGCACACAATAAGCTCTAATTTCATGTCCCAGCCAAACACTCCTTTGCTTAAACCCACATTACCCTATAATGCACTCAGGCTGCCATTCACCTCACAGGCATTGTTTCTGCACACATTTTCTATAATACAAATTTGCACCCCTTGCCAGCCACAAACCAAATCCATTCTCTGAAACAAATGCACAATCATTTTATGACTTTGGCCTGCAGTTAATAAGCCTTTTAGTAACTTTTTTTTCTGTTGCTCTGGATCAAGAGAGAAAAGCAAATGTTGTGCTCCAAGATGTTGACAGTGAGAGTGAGACAATGAAATAGCCACATTTTGTGAAATGTGGAAACTGTCCTTGTAGCAACACACTCTGAAGGACAGGAGAACCTCAGAAGTTGCTGTAGGTGGAGTGAATTATGTGGAATAATTTTGAAGAAGGATTTGTGCATAGAAGGGTATTCTCACATCTGCGGAAGTGGGATGATAAACCAGAACTTAGCCAAATAAGGTCCTTTCTTTCTTCATTTTCCTAATTTCAGGTCAAAATATAAGGACCAGTAGAAGACCAAATGAGAAAAAGTGCTCTTTTGTGCCTTTTTAGACTCCATCATTTCTTTGCATGGGACTGTCTCTGCACTGTGTGTTCTGATCATTCCTCTGATCAAGTCAAAAGTTAGATGGAATTTCAAAAGGTTTTGGCGGAAAACATTTTGTGTCATTCATATAAGTGCACTGAAACATGTTCCAGGACAGTTTTGGCACTCCTGCCTCTCATTCCAGGAACTGTAAAGAGGCATATGGTAATTAAAAAATTAGGAGAGTGATCTGAACTTGCTGAACCTCAGATGATGTTTAGTTTGGGTTCGGACCAAGTTTTGGGCAAACATACCAAGGACTCCTATTTAGTAAGAGCTCTTTTTAGGCTCCCTGTAATTTGGATCTTTGTGTGGAGATGTTTTTCATTTGCATTACACTAGATGTGTATATTAAATAAATATCAGGTTATGAATTTTGGCAACCTTGATCATGGCTTGCATTTGCAGATTTGTAGTTTCATAATTTTCATAACATTTTTATTTCACTAACTGCTAGAGGACTTTTTTCTTCTTTTTAATTTAATTAAGCTACAAAAAGAGAATTCTTCTCCTTTCCTCTGAGAAAATTTGAAAGGCAGGGAAAAGTCTGTTCTCATTCTCAGCTGTATAGCTGGATTCTGCAGTGAGAGAAGCAGTTATGGGACTGCACATGATGCTCCTTGAAGACATGACAACTGGTCATTTAAATCATGGATGACCTCTTTCTTGGGAATTCTTCATGATTAACTTTTAGGAACATGTTTGCCTATCGTTGTATTTTAGGAGAAAATCGTTGCCTCTCTTGGCCAATGTTTTAGTTTCTTGCCTCACTTTTTTATCTCTGGTACAAGTTTTCCCTCATAATTTCTATTCGGTGTTGAATTTAGCAAAGAGTGTCTTGTAAAACTTCTGCAACTTTCAAGCAAAACAAAATCAAGCAGGTAGTGGGTAACCCCATGCCAGAGTGTTTTCATAGGGCAGTAGTGGCACAGTGACCATCCTAACCCACTGGGCAAGCTACAATTGCTACTCGTGCATAGTTTACATCCTTCAATATATTCTCTACTTATTTGCTCTGAAAGACAGTTAATTACCTTCTTCACTCCTGCTCAGCTCTTGGTCTTTTTTATTGGCTTTGATTGAAGCTGAGCCATGTTAACTAGTGTATTAATTTACCTACACTATTTTTGATTAGAAAATATGGCTGTGGCTTTGCTGTTTGTTAGCTGAGTCTCCATGCCATTTCTCTGTGTTTTGTTGTTGGTGTTTGTTTGTTTTGTTTTTCATCTTTTTCTTTCATTTCTCCTTTTTTTTTTTTTTTTTCTTTATTCTTCCTAGTGAGAACTTGTGTTCTCACTAGAAGTTCTAAGTCATGCTGAGGTCCCTGTGCACTAGTAAGGATCTACAAATAAGCATTTGGAGTAGGACCCTTCCCCACTGAGGGAATTTAAATGCCCATTTTGTAATGATGTTGAGTTTGGTGTTGTGCACATAAACATACCAAATGACAGTGCCTGCCCCAGGAGCCTACAGCATAAGAAGGAGTACAAAACAAAAGAAGTACACAAGAGTGCACTTGTCTCCTGTCTTGGAGCACTCTCCCAGCTCCCAGTACTTTTCAGCCTCAGAGCTTTCCATGTCTTTTTAGTCTTATGATTTGCCACTGCCAACTAAGTGGCCAGGTGTTTCTGCTGTGGATTTAGATAGAGAACTTTGAGATGAATTTAATTGTCCTTGCAGTAAGGGCAATTGCCTTATTAAATTGCCCTTTCCATTGGCAAAATGGCTCATAGGAACACTTGCTTCAGTGCAAAGATGGTCAGCTTAGGCAAACTTTTCAGTGAATATTCTTCTGAACATAACCAGCATGCATCATTATTTCTTCTTTTCTTTGTGACAGAAAGGCTTTTGGAAAGTCACCTCATTTCTTGTCACTTCCAACCAGGGAAGCACTGAAAGTTGGTCTCTGTGGAATGCCTGAAGACTTGCTCTACTTCTGAGAATACCCTTGGCAGTACTCCATTCTTGGGAGCTGATTGTAGGTAGTCCAGCAAGTGGGGTATGCTGAGGACAGTATATATTATTCCTCTGAGATTAAGCAAGACAGGAATGCGTTTGCTCTCTTATGGGTGTGGCGGATAACTTTGCAGTCTCTTCTTGATCTGGACTCTCTTATGAGCTTTGCAGAATGCTGAAGCAGGGTTTTATGTACCAGGGTGTGAAAATAAACACAAGTTGGGAGAGCATGCATTTAATACATCCTATCTTTTGAAAAGGTATTGCTTTTCTCATTGACTTTCTGGCAGATAAAATGTTAATCTGTCAATTTCAGGAAGAACATGGAGGACAAGAAGAGGTTACAAAAGACTAAATCAGCACAGTGCTGGGCTGATCTTAAATTTTTCCATACAATACAAACCTAATTCCTTTACCTGGTAGGGGGACCAAAGCATTGCTGTGTGTCGCAGCTCACTGGGTATGACATTATGAAAAAAGCATCTGCTCTGCTCCTGGCAATGATTTTCAAAAGCAATTTGCACTTTATCTCTGTGAAACCAAAAGATCACACATCAGCCAACACACTGTCAGGTATGAGGAGCAAATCAATGGCTGGCTTACCTCCCAAGGTCTGTCCCCAAGTTTTATTACTGCTGACAGGGGAGTCAGTAGTGTAAAGGGCAGTGTAGGATGACCGATTTGAAGATACTCTAGGTTTCGCACATAAGCTGAGTCTGCCAGAGCATGGTTTTGATAGTATCAAACAACTTCTAACATAAGCTTGCAAAGGGGTTATCCAGATTTGTGTGTCATTTGAAGCCCCACAAATGTTTTCTTAGACAGCAGGGTAAAAGACAGAAACAAGAAGAGTAACAAAACCAGTAACTATATACAAAATATAGCAAGAAGCAGTGTCCCAATTTTTTTTTTTATTATTATTTTTTATTTTTTAGCAACTAGAAGCAAAAACCAAACATAAACGCATGAATTGGCTATAAGACATGTAGTACTGGAATGTAATACCATATTTTCCATCCTCTTTAGGGAAGGCCACACATATTGTTCGTGAAGGAGAAATAGCTGGGAAGTAATCTTTATCAGTCTGAAATGTATACTGGTAATCTTCAGAGTAAGCTATATTTTGTAAATTACAGTACTTGCACTGCCAAGTGGAAAGAGGTTTAATGTGAAGAATTCAATAATGAAAGGATTTTAAAATAAAAATAAAAAATATATTATTTGCTTATTGTTCCCTAATATAGAAATATACATGTAAATACTTGTTAAGGATAGTTAATGACCATCCCTACTTAAAAAAAATTGTAGCTTTGTGACCTTATCTGATACTATTGAAACCAGCAGCAAATCCACTGATTTATGTCATCTCTCTGCAGTTGTCCTTCAGGTCATCTGAGTATAATATTCTGTCAAAACCTCTTTTTTTTTTTTTTTTTTTTTCTTTTTCTCAAGCTATTCCATGTTGTAACTCTCTGTAGCTCATGCTCGTCTTCTCTTCCCACTTGTTCTTGAGGTCTCGTGTTGTTGGGATTTTGTTTGTTTGTTTCTTTGCTCATTTGCTTTTAAAGATTTGAAATTATTTTAGAACCTTAATCCTAAATAAACCTGAACACAAGCAGGGAAAGAAGTCTCTAAAATATTCAGCACAAAGTTACTTAGTCCCTTGCTGGTTATGACTTAAAAGCCTTTTTCAGTCCCATATGTTTTAGATGGATGAATAATGGGTATGGATTAACAGAGCTTGTGTTGGCTCTTTACTGTAAATCAGATGAAGAATGTGCAGTCAGGATGAATAAATAAAATAAAGTCCTACAAAACCACTCAGGTTTCTAAAAATACCTTGGACAACGGTGCTATATTTTCAATAAACTCATCCCAGTTTGATATGAGTTGTGTAATTTGTCATTGAAGGAGAGAGATATCTTTGTACCTCAATGCAGCTGCTTTACCTAAAAATGGAAATATGAAGGATCTAAGGTGAAAGAAACTGTTACTTATTTCTCCCTCAGCCCATTAGATGTTTATTATGTTGTTGTTCTTTGTTTTCCAAATCACTACTTTACCAAGCATGGCTTTAAAATAATGATTGCAAATACACAGATAAATGCATGGTGGCCATGACTGCGGATGGCAGATTCTGTGGGACTACATTGGGCTGGTGGACAGTCCTTGGGGCTCAGTTCTAGAGCCAATCCAGTTCAACAACTTTATTAATGATCTGAATGCATCCTCAGCAAATTTGCTGGTGACACTAAACTGGAAGGCACTGTTGATTCCCTGGAAGGATGTGAGGCCTTGCAGAGGGATCTATTAGAGCACTGGATAATCATCAGCATAACTGGACAACGGACTGGGAGATGAGTGGCTGGAGAGCAACTCAGCAGAAAGGGATTTGAGGGTATCTGAATGTGAGTCAGAACCCATCCAGAAATGCAGCTTACTTTCCATGTTGATAGCCTTGGGCTTTTGCTGAGTTCTTACTATCCGTTGTATAGGTATAGAACCTTTTTATTATTATTATTGTTATTGTTATTATTATTTTACGGCACTTTGTGGCTTTAAACAAATATTAGATCTAAAATCTAGGTCACCCTTCGTAGTGAAGGGCAGATAAGAGGTTTGCTCATTTCCTGGTGAAAAATCATTTTTACTGTTTAACTTCAAGATTTGAAAAGGAAAATAAGTTAAAATAGTGTAGATGAATGTAGATGCAGTTTGAATTCAAGAGTGAGCTCTCAGCATTATATGGAGCATTGTTTAAATGTTGTGGATGACAATGATTAAGGCAAATAATTTATACCCTCTAGAGTGCTGTTTTTGTTGCCCAGTATTCTCCTAGGATACAGTCAGGTATGTGATAATGAGGAATTACTAATAATTTTCATATATTTGAGTGTATTGAAACCATGAAGGCAGAACTGAGTGCAGAAAATATTCTTTTGAAAAGTCTATAACTATTTTCAAATGTTAGACGTCTGATTTTATATAAACTGAAATTTCCCAAGATACATTTATTTATTTATTTATTTATTATTTATTTATTTATTGCATTGTTTTGGTGGTAACTGGTCAGGTTACTTTGTTTATTAGGCATTTGTGTAATATTCAACCAATTCTTCACTGCTTAGTAGCAAGTCTTTTGCACGTACATATCTACTGTAGAATACGCATACTTTTTTTACACACATTTGTTCATAGTAGGAATACACATGGATATTTAAACTTTCTACCACACATGCTGACATTACAAGAAGGCATCACATACATGTATTGTAAACTACTTACTGTGTTTTCTGCTTTTTAAATCAGTAAAAAAAAAAGTTTCTTTCAACAACAACATATCATTGCTGTTGTTATGCATGTGTACAGGACCAACCGAATTGTGAGCAAGTCAGAAATGTTTTAGGATAATTTGTTGCTGGATAACATAAATGTCTGTCACTTTAAAACCCTTAAACCCTTAAAAACACATGTAGGAGTGGGTTAAAAAATACCATTCTTGTCATCACTGCAGATGATTTTTCAGAAAAAGATTTCACTCTGCAAGGATCAGTGCAACATGCTCTTTTAGAGTAACAAAATTTGAAAGAACTCTGAAGCTGTTTAGCTGTTTTAAATTCATTCCAAAATATCTTCCAGATGCCCTTGAGAGTAAAAAAAAAATAGAAACTGGGTAAGAATTCGCATGTTGGAGGGAAATTAAAAAAAGGGGGGGGGGGGGGGGGGGAGGGGTAAATGAAGCCACAGCTTAATTGAAAATTCAGTCTGACATATCAGAGGCTGCTATAAGTTCTGTGCTTGCAGTCCCTAGAACTCTACTTTATTGATACCTAGGACAAACTGGGAGACAGTTTGAGGCCTCAGAACGGGCATCTCAAAGAGAAATTAGAGGTTGCTTTACAGAGGCCACAAATGTAAGATTTTGCAAAATGCCCAGTGGAGAACAGTTTGGCCAGCAACCTGTAAGAGGAAGAAACATAAAAAGCAGTGAAAAGAAAGGTCTCTATGCTGAATCCACATTTTAATTAACTCTGCAGAACAATAGTGACTCTGAAAAAGAACACTGCTGTATATTAATACTAAACCTTTGTGTTTTTTTGTTGTTGTTGTTGTTGTTGTAGTTTTGTTGTGTTTTGTTTGTTTGTTTGTTTGTTTGTTTCAAGGATACAGTTTCAGTGGTGGAAATAAAAATTCACACAAATGCCTAAAGTATTCATAGAATCACATCCCAGAACTGAAAAGCCTGTGCACAAAACATTCAGAGCAAAGATCTTATTTTCACCATACCTTGAACGATATGTCTGTGTCCAGAAAAGTTAAAATTCATCATCTTGAAGGATATCTGTCAAAAGTCTAGACTCCCCTAATAGTCAAAGGAAAGAAAAAGACATTTCTGCTGCATGATTTCTCTCATCCTAAAGTGGGTACCTGTGATACATCAGATTAGTCATTCCCTAGGAGTACCCATTTCTCTCAGTTTTCTATAAAAGGAACTCAAAAGGAGACATCTGAATCATAGATACTGAAGCTTTCACGAGATCAGTCTCACCCTGACTGTCTTGGCAAGTCATGTAACTTCAGTGGGAATGTTTGTAAATATATCTGAGGGGATGTTTAGGATAACAGCACTGAAGATAGTGATGTGCTGAGGTACTAAGTTAATAAAGTTATTAATAGCCTTATGTATAGTATTATTATTCAGTTTATTATTATTGAATTATTGAATGATATTATTATATATATTATTATAGTATGTTATAGTATATTATTGAATTATTGAATGATTACTTGAAATTAATAGCTTGAATATATCTCATGACATAACCTAAAACATTAATTGAAAGGTCGAGATTGTTATTTTTAGTTACTTTCTCAAGCAAGAATACAAAGTATGAGAAAAATGAACAGCATTTTCTAGTGTTGATGAAATTGGAAACTGAAAAATGGACACATGGACAAGTGCAGAAAATGGCAACTCAGCTTTCACACTTTCTTTTTCCCCTGGCTTGTGCTGTTGTAAAAAATAGTTAAAAGTGCTAAAAAGGGGGCAGGGGAAAAGAGGGGAGGAGGGGGGGAGGGAGAGGGGAAAAAAAAAGAGAAAATCTGTCTTTGACCACAAAACTGAGATTTTTTTTTAATATATATATATAATATCTATTTTTATAGGTAAAATTCATATGAAGATGTCTCTGTTCTTTGAAGTTCCCTCCACACAGAGTGTATGAATTTAGGTTGTAACTTTGACAGGTAGTTCTCTTGCCTTCTTAATTTTGATACTCGAGTTTAATCTTCTGATTAAGATTTTGATTCTCTGATTCTTCTAATCAGATTCTGATTCTGAACTACCTTATTGATAGAAAAAGACAAATCTAAGCTGAAAAATTGTCAGAAAATCTTGTCCAAAGTAGTCTTTTCACTAAACTAATACAAACATGAACCCTCCCAAAAAACGTCCATAGCCACAAATATGACTTTGCTGTCTCAGCTTGGTTTGATTTCAGATCCTTCATATTTCCTTAAGCTTTTCAAAGTTTGATTTCCTTTCTGCTGCCAAAAAAAAAAAAAAAAAAGAGAGAGAGAGAGAGAGAGAAAGAATCATGTTACCACATAAAGTCTTGTCCAGAGCCTGTAATCTGAGGTTTGTTTAATTTATTATATGAACAATATTCAAAAAGTACCTTGTCCACAAATTTTTCATATAAACCACTGACAATACTGTTTTTTTTGTGATCTTTCTGCTTGAAAAATATTGAATTTTTGATTCAGTATATCTGCATATACACAACTCTCATAATAGTACCAAGTATAGCTTGTATTTTGTTCTGAGACCTCAAGATTTCATAGCAACACCCAGCTCTGGGATGACCTGAGATATACCTTGTCCCTTGTCTCATGTATACACTGCTCTTGAGCCACGCCTTACACTGGTAGCAAGCCACCCAGTGTGAGAGCTCTGGGTGACAGCTACCTTCATGGCATTGCTCTCCATCTGGGTGTTTGGCCTCTGGTGGAGCCACAAATAAGTAAGGGTTGTGGTGTGAAGTACATCTCACCTGCAACCTAGACATTGCCTAATCCTGCTGTATCTTTAGACATATGAGTGATGTTTAGGATCACCCTGTGGATCTCTGCATAGACGATGCAGAGTTACAGAAGATTCACCTGTAATATGGGATAGTGGTTGCCCAAGGCTATATTTCAAACATGCAGCATGAACAGATACCAGGCTATGATGTATTCTGTATGTCTCAGAGGTTCTTTGGTTGAAAAATGATATTTCAGACACCAGCTGGTAAAATTAATAGACTATAAATCCCATAATATAAATCACTTGTGGGAAGTGTTAAAAGATGTAGTTAGAAACGACAGTAATTCATCTGAGGTAATTGGATTAGTTCATAAATAAAATAAAAAATATAAAAAAATAAAAAATGTGACCCATATTGTTTTTTTTTGTTTGTTTGTTTGTTTTCTCTTTAGATATAATGGCTACTGTTTCAACGAAAGAAAGAAAAAATAGCTTTTTATTGTAAAGTCATAGTGAGAGCACTACACAAGGACCTCAGCAGGGAACAAGATACTAGTGATCCAAGTATAATATAGGCACTTGTAGAATTTGCTCACTAACTTACTGTGCTGAATGTTTAACAAGATATACTTAACATAAAGCCACAACTCTTCTGTTTTCAGTTAATCAGCACAAGTAAATTCATCCTATTGTTAGTTACAACATACTTAATCAGATTTTAGTGGTAGTATCTGTACTGCAAAGTAGGTGCACTTTGAGATGTGCCATGCATTTCTGGTTGCTGATTTTGAAACCTCTTGGAGAATGTCAAAGCACTACTCTACTGTGAGCATCCAAATTTCCTGTTGAAGGACTGTGAGTATCCAAATTTCCTGGAGTGAGTGGAGTGAGTGGGGTTATTCTGCCAGCAAGATTTACATAAAGAATAATAGATATTCACATATTGCCCCGTAGTTTATGCACAGCTACTCTATCATGTAAAATAAACAATTTTCATGATGCTTTTGCTCATTCTTTCAACAATTTACAATTTCAAACTGAGTGTGTACACTCAGTAATGAGATGAGAAAATTAAAATTATGCAAATATTTTTGGAAGTCACTCCATTCTCTAGTTAGAACTTGGAGAAACATGTATGTTCATGTATATACTCAAACTATAATATGACCAGACCACTTGCTTTATGTTAAGTTGATATGGCAACCTATCCTGATGGAATTGTTAGTAATCTGAATTACTTCTTGTTAAAAGAAAGAACAGGCAACTTAACTGATTTCTTTAATGTAAGGAGTTCTCTGAACAAGTCTGAATTTCAGTGGCAGACAGATCCCAGACTCTGCTAATAGATACTATTTATCATTGCAATTATTGAAGTAATGAAAACCTAGAATAGTAAAAAAAATAATAATAATGATAATAAAAAAAGCCATTCCAAAGCAACAACAGAGCAACAATATAACCCCTAACCCACACAGGCATGTTTGGCTTCTATTAATATTCTGTCAATAATTTTCAGTAGGCTTCTTCATGACTTGTTTTGAGAACCTTAGGCCTTTATGTCTAGATGCCTGAATAGGTCACCGAGATCTTGAGACTGTTTGAGAGACATGATGGAGCTACTCAGAAGTCCAAATTTTAAATTTCACAATTCACATTAGCTAGAGCTCTTCCTACATTGACCTACTGAAGCTTATGGTTTGCATACCCAGTTTTATAAATTTATGATTTTTGTGTGAAAGTGAAGCCAGAGATACTTCATCAACATTTTGTCCCTTCAAGTGACTTCTTAAAAGAAAAAATATTTTCATTAAAAAAACAGTTTTAATTCAAAAATCTATTCTTTTCCTTGTCCTACCACTCAAAGACTTAAAATTCATTTTTGTTGCAAAGTCAAAATTTTCAAGTGGACATTGATTTTTTTTTTTTTTTTTTGTTTTTTTTTTTTTTTTTTTTTCCACAGTAAACTTTTTCAGTACATGTTCATCTTCAGCCTTATTACCCAAGCTGCTTAAGCCGTTACTGGTAAAACACTTTGACTTTGTTAATTATGCAGCAACACAAAGCTTCTTTCTGGAAATTATTTTCTCTACTGGCTGTTTTTAGGCAGAATGCCCATTTTCACTGCCTCTGAGATCAGAAACGGTCAGAGACAAACCAGGAATCTGATTCCAAAACATAAACAACGTCTGCAAGAATTGTGATGAAAAATAGTGGTTTATCTGTGAATATTTTAGAAGAATTATTCCAGAGCTAGGAAGATGCTGTTCTGCAGTATTCTTGTAAATGATGTTTACTAATAATTCTTTCAGGACTGCTTCCTTCTAGATTCTATAAATAAGAATTAGTAATTAACAATCAATCTTCCGTGATTTTGTGCATTGAAACCTTTTGCAATGAAAGAAATATTTTGATCCTCAAAAGTAAAAGAAATACTTCTTACATCTTCCTTATTTTTTAGAGAACATCATTTAATCCACCCTTAAACAGAAACTTCTTCTGGAGCCTAAAACTTCTACCAAAGCCAAGAGTAGATAATAATAAACATGTTTATGTCAGTCATTATGAGCTAGTATAACCCACCAATGTGTGCTTGTTTTTACTCAGCCACAGACTCAGAGTGGTGAGACTCTTATCCAGCAAGACTGGGGCATGCAAGCAGGGCTTGCTGAAGGTCTACCATCACCTCTCTGGAGAGGGCTGGGGAGAATGCATAAGACCGGCTTTTACACTTGAGTTACACTTTTTCTCCAAGGTACTGCACCTTCCAAGCCTGGGAGCTAAAGGTCTCTTTAAAATACTTAATTAAGGCAATTGAACACCAAAGTCAGATCTACAGTACACTTGAATATTACAATCCCACCTCTCTTGCTCAGCTATTTGCCTCTAGGCACCTTTAGGTGCCTATCTGGGTAAAGAATAATAGAACCATAGACTATCCCAAGTAAGAAGGGACCCACAAACATCATTGAGTCCAACTCCTGACTCCACATAGGACCACTCAAAAATCAGACCATATGTACAAGCATTATCCAAGCCATTCTTGAACTCCAACAGACTCAGAGTGGTTACCACTTCCCTGGGGAGCCTGTTCCAATACACAACCACTCCCCTAGTGAAGAACCTTTTCCTAACATCCAACCTGAACCTCCCCTGATGCAATTTCACACTGTTCCCTCAGGTCCTGTCACTGTCCCCAGAGAGCAGACCTCAGCGCCTGCCCCTCCACTCCCCTTGTGAGGAAGCTGTAGGCCACTATGAGGCCTCCTCTTTGCATCCTCTCCTCTATGCTGAACAAACCAAGAGACTTCAACCACTCCTCATACATTTTTCCCTCTTGACATTTCACCATCTTTGTTGCCCTCTTTTGGACACTCTTTAATAGCTTTTTGTCTTTTATATACTGCAGTGCCCAAAACTGCACAGAGTACTCAAGGTGAGGCTGCACTACTGTGTATCAGAGCAGGACAATCACTTCCCTCAACCAGCTAAAAATGCCATGTTTGATGCATCCCAGGGTAATATTTAAGTTTCCCCAGCAGTTAAAAATGTGCTTTCTACAGGATCATGAATGTTATGGTTGGATGTTTCAACACCTATCTTCCATTCAGACTTGAAGGGAATTCAGCAACATGGCACTTCTCAATGAGAATTCCCTTAAGGGAATAATCTGCTATATATCCTGATGACATGTCCAAAGTAAACGAACAAGATATAACTCTTCATAAAAGGTAGTTGCAACAACTTATCACTACAAATTACTTCTAATGCTACAGCTTAGTGGCAAGGGCAGTTTCCCAGAATGTGTAGGGATCCTGAGCTGGTCATCTCCACAGTCTAACAAAGTTTGAAGGTGCAGTTCTTGCTTTTGAAATGGTGGCCTTGACCATCAGGTTACAAGGATAGGGCAAGCTCTCCACCTCTTCTGAAAACTTTACATCCAAGACTTCAGAAAAGAATAAGAGGTCAGGCATCTAAAAGTTAGAAGTCTACAGTCTAAAATTTGTGAAGAGTGAAATCCTTTGCTGCATGTAGTTCCTGAATTCTGATTCCAAAATCTGATCCACTCAAGGCAATATAAAGGTGTAACACCATGGACCAGGATGAGGTTCTGGCACATGGCTCATTCCAGCCGTGGAACCTTAGTACGGCAGTATCGTTTGTTCTTGGAATTTTCCCCAAGAATGACACCTTTTCACAATATACTTTAAAAATGCTTCTTTCCTTAATTACAGTGGAAACATACTTAAGGAAAGGAAAAATAACAATTTCAGAGTGGGGAAAGCATCTGACAAACTGTGAATTCTTTAGAAATAGAAATCCATGTTGACTGCAAGCAAAATGAAGTGGATGAAACCAGGAGGTGGAAAAACTTTCTTTCTCAAAACAATTTTGCCAAAAGGACCTGATAGAAGAGGGAAAACTGCAGTTAGTTAAAGCTGAAACTACCTTTAGAGAACAGCACTGTTATTTTCTATATGTATGTTTTGTTTTGAACTTTTTATCTCAGATTTGCTGAGAGTCTCTTATAGTGTAGCACAAGTGAAATCCTGACAGTAAAACAATTCATGAGTGACAAGTCTAAACTCATTGTATCAGACAATTTTTTGGCCTTTGTTCTGTATTCATTGCAGAATATTTACTGTATTCTGTATTCACTGCAGAATTAAGGTTAATTTACATGGGATATAATCATCCATTACCCTGCAATCCAGAAAAAAAGTATGCATATTGTGATCCCACTTCCTTCCGTCCCCCCCTCCCAAAAAAAAAAAACAACACATAAAAATAGAAAATCATTATTCCTGTAACTTTGAGTAGAAATTGTACTTTTACTGTTGAGGTTGATTGAGACAATTTCTGAAATGACTTCATGCCTACTCTTACTGGCATAGGGAGACAGTCATTTTTTAATAATGCTGTTTAAAAGCAGAGCAATAAAATGATAAGAGCATAGCCAGGTTAAAGGTCTATAAAAATAAATAGAGTGAAATTGAGATTCTAGTGACTGGATAATACATAAAGAATATGATTTTTGAAAATATGATTTGCAAGTATTTGCTGTCACTTATCAATTTTGTGCTGAAAAATCTAAAATTATTTTTTACCCTTTCTAACCCTGTGGTGTACTGAAAGCATTTTGGCTACTTTGTCTATTGTCATGAATGTACAGACTTATCAAATCAATCATCTGTAGAATGTCATCTGCCCTCTTTCCCATTATCACATTTGTACTATATTGTCCACACAGAAGCATCGGCCCTCCACCTTTCCTACAGTGAAACATAAATACCACTTCTCACACAGGCTGAGACACAAACACATGCTGTCAGTGAAGGGATTTTTATACTAAGCAACCCCTAAAATTTATTTTCATTTAGCTGTTGCTAAATGAATGACCTCCACCATGCAAAACTTCCAGTTTCATTTCCCAAAGTAGTTATAGTCTTGAGCTATAGATTTTTCATGTACCCCAACATCTGTGTATATTCTTATCAGTGGCATGAAGTTTAATCTAAATACTTTTCTGAGGCAAGATGGAGACTTGATTTTGATTGAATTACTGGAATCTGCTCTTAAACAAGGTCTTCTGTTTTTGCAGCTGGCTAAAATACTCTCAGGTGAAATCCTCCAAGAATCCCATAGCTTATATTTGATAAGCTTTTATTATTTTACAACTTATCTCTTTCGCATTAGTGCTCTCCCTGCATGTAGCACATCCAAAGGAGAAATCCAAGTGTTGAATTATGAAAAGTAATTTTAGCATAGAAATATGGACAATATACACAAGGTCAAAAAACAAGAGTAATTTGCAACAACTAAATTGCTTGATGTAATGCTTTAACTTGATAGTCTTTAAGAGGAGGCTTTACATAAGTCAAAGGTCTTTGGAGTAATATGCAAATCAAAATCCTACCACTCTCCTAAATCCTTTTAATCCAGTCGTTAATCTCAATAATGACCTAGTTTTGGGAACCTTTACCATGTTCAGCCACTTAATCACATTACCTAGCTTGCCCTTTGCTAACTTTTAGAGGAGACATAAGTGCATGTAAATAACATCCTGCTAAAATGTAACCAAAGCCTTGCTGAACAAGTGTATTTATATAGAAAATCTCTTACCACTTGCTGAAGTCTCATGTTGTCTCTCACTTTACTGTAACACTACAATTTTTAGCAGGTAGCATAGCTTTGAATAATGTAAAGAAAAAAAAAAAAAAAAGAGGTGGATACAGAATTCTTATACTTATTTGAGGAATGTTAGAGAAACATAAAAGTGAAGAAGAAGCAGCCATTATATAATCTGGATTTTTTCTGTTGTGTGTTGTACAATGATTTTCATTATCTGCAAAAATATATAATGGACAAAATCACCAGATTGATGTGTCTTTAAAATGTAGAAAAAAAAAAATAAATTACAAGCCAATCAATCATGAAAAAAAAAAACACACACAGTAATTTTTGTTTGTTTGTTTGTTCGTTTTGTTTGTTTTTCACCGATTCTCTTATGGAGAGTAAGAACTGTTTTACGTTTAGCAGAGGACACATCATTTATTCAAACTTTCCTCAACAAGAGAAAGAACTGACCACCACAGCACATACAGTACTGAAATTCTCCCCACTACCAAGCACAGGTGTATATTAAGGTGCGAAGTTCACTTATAGTGATTGTTTTGCTAGCACATATAATAGATCTGTATATTGTCTGGGAAAACATGCCAGACAAGTTCTTCTACACAATAGGTGTATTTCAGTAATGTAAGGTCCTTTTTAGAGAAACTTTATTTTAATACAAGTAGGTAAAAATCATGCAAAAAAAAATGACACTAAGAAAATGTGACACTGTTGCTTTCATGATTGCAATACTGGGATTAAGTTTCAAAGTGTATGATTAGTTTTCCAAGTGTGCTGGTTTTGGCTGGGATAAAGTTAATTTTCTTTCTAGTAGCTGATATGGTGCTGTGTTTTGGATTTAGGATGAGAATCATGCTGATAACTCAATGATGTTTTAGCTGTTGCAGAGTAGTGTTTACACACAGACAATGATTTTTCAGCTTCTCATGCTTCTGTACCAGTGGGGAGCATAAGGGAGCTGAGAGGGGACAGAACAAGGACAGCTGACCCAAAGAGGTCAAAAGGATGTGCCATACATCCCTCATGTCATATTGAAAAATAAAATGGAGGGGGGGAGAGTGATGGTGAGTGCTTGTTCGGGGGCTGAACATCAGTAGGCTGGTGGTATACAATTCCATTGTGATTGTGCATCAGTTTTACATATTCTTTTATCATCGTCATCATCACCATCACCATTTTCCTTTCCTTTTCTGTCCTATTAGACTGCTTTTACCTCAACCCATACGACTGGTTTTACCTTTTATTTTTATTTTATTTTTTTCCTCCCAGTTCTCTCCCACATCGCACCTGGGGGGAAATGAGTGAACAACTGTGAACAACTTAGCTGCCTGCCATGTTAAAACACAACACCAGGTTTTCCACTGATGTAGTCTATGTAAAGGACAGATGTAAAAGAGACAGCAGAGAGACGATCACAATGAGTGTATGATAGTCTACCTGTAGCTTTTTATAAGAAAGATTCAGACTAATCAGTCTAGTCACCTTCTACAGCTAGACACTTGGAGGTGATTTATCTCATCCTGATGTAGTCCTCATGCAGACATACAAAACAGGTAGATGGACTTGAAATACAATCACTTTCATCCCCTGATTGACATGTAGGATACATATATGTCAGAGCCTGAGAATGATGTGTTTTCTGTGTAATTCCATCAATGAGGTAATCACATACCTGCCTGACTGTCAAATATCTGACTCTCAGAAATATTAAGGACATTTTTAGATGATCCGGTAGAGAGAATAGTATTCTATTTTATTATTTCACTTTAATGTACTTTACTTGTGAAAGAAACTTCTTAAGCTTAAGACAATCATATATTTTTTAAAACTCTTCTATCTCTGATCTTTCATAACCATTCTGCTGTATAAATGTTAAATAATTCCTGAAATTAAATGATGGTTTTAGCTGTTATGCCTCAAAGAGAATAGTGGAAAGCTAAAAAGAACTTCACCCCCATGAAGTGGGTATGAAAACAGACAGTAATGTATGCACTTTCTATAAGGTGTCACAAAGGCTAAAAGCATTTGTTAGTTCTCTGAGGACTAAAACACCATGACAGGTACAATGCGTGCTCTAATAAGTATACACAACAGCTCTGAATTGAGTTTATTGTTATTAGAAAATCGCAGTTTTTTCTAGTGAAATTAAAAGAAAGCGAGGAACAATAACAATAGAATAAAAGAAACATTCACACTACTGTTGAGGATCTGAATGATATGAGGAAGCCAAGACTTCTATAGAGAAGTGATATGTTTCAATGAAAATTATACTAAAAGTCTTTCAGGTTTAATAGAAGGTGGTAATATTTCTCTAGATTTTCTGAAGTATATCATAGTATTCTATTAATATAATTCTCCATAAAATTGCATGGCCTAGTACAAAAAACAAATTGAAAGGTTAACATTTTCTATCACATTACAGTGCTTTCAGGAAATTCCTCTAAAGAATGGTTTCTTCAGCTGATATGTTCCCTTCTTGTTGCATGTCTTTTTATCTTTTATATTATTTCAAAATTGTTGTCTGTTTGTAAAAAGTTTCTAAATTTAATCACTTGAATGGTTATGAAGTTTTCTGTGTTTTTGCTTTACCTTTTTTTTTAAGGTAACACACCCTTTCTTCCTAGTTTTAAGAAGTGTTAGTCTGTTACACTGGTCAGGTGAATCAAATTGTTTAATGAGCATGCTGAACTAACTGAAATTATTTAGACAATGGTCTTCAATTATTACTTAGTAAGTACCTAATTTACAAGGCTTTAGATATAATTTCTTTACGATAGTGCTTGAGTTCATGACTAGACAAACCACTACTCTTGGATATATGTGAAATAAAGTACCAGAGAATAGCTGAGGTTGGTGGGGACCTCTGGAAATAATCTAGTTGACCCACTGCTCAAAGCTGGACTGGCCAGAGCAGATTACTTAGGATTGTGTCCAGTTGGGTTTTAAATGTCTCCAAGAATGAAGATTCCACAGCCTTTCTGGGCAAACTGTTCAAATGTTTGACCTTCATCATAATGAAAATGTGTGGGATTTTTTGCTTGTTTATTTTTTATTTCTTATAGTTAAGTTGAATGTCCAGTATTTCAACTCGTGAACATTGCCTCCTGTCCTCTAACTATGCACCATTGAAGAGAGTCTGACTCCATCTTCTTAACACCCCCACCTAGCCCTTTCAGGTGTTTACACACAGTGATAATACTCCCTTGAGCCTTTGAGCCTTCTCTTCTTAAGGCTCAACAATCCCAGCTCTCTCAGTCTTTCCCCATATGAATGACGCTTCATTCCCTTAATCGTCTTCCTGTCTATTCACTAGACTCAGCCCAGTGTGTCCGTCTCTCTTTTAATAGGTAGCCTAGCAGTCCATCTGTGTCTCACAAGGTCTGGGAACAGAGGAAGAATTGCTTTACTCAGCCTGTTGGCAACGCTGTTCCTAATGCAGCCCAGGAGTCTGTTGGACTTTCTCACTCACAAGGATACACTGCTCGCTCAAGGACAGCTTGTGGTCCACTAGGATCTCAATATCCTTCTCTGTAGAGCTGCTTTCCAGCCAGTTTGCCTCTAGCATGGAGTTGTTCTTGCACAGAGGCAGGACTTGGTATTTGCCTTTATTGAACTTCATGATGTTCCTGTCAGCCTATTTCTCCTTCCTCTCAAGGATCCTCTGAATGGCAGCATGCTCTTCTGGTCTGTCAACCACTCCTCCCAGTTTTGTGTCAATTGCAAACACACTAAAGGTACACTTTGTCCCATTGTCCTGACTATTAATGAAGACTGTACACAGTATTGTCCCCAGTATTGACCGGGGTGCATCAGTGGATTCCAGATGGCTTTGTGTTGCTGATCACAACCTGTTGACCTTTGTAGCTCAGCCAGTCTACCCTATGGAACTACATCAGTTTGTCAAGAGTGACAAACCAGTGGCTACAGTCGATAAATTCTATCAATTGCTCTACTTTCTCATTCTCTTGAATAAAAGATATATGTGTTATAAGGGTAAAAATAGACATATATGGATATATATTTTTATGGGGAGAGCATATGCAGTACTTTACAATTAGCATTCTTAAAATTTTATGCATTGACATCAATACAGCTGATCTATCCTTTCCCACTGAATTTACATAAATAAATTTAACTCAGTCCTGCAATGCTCTGGAGACTTTGTCAGAGGCTGTATGGAATTTTACCACCTATGTTAAAATTTTCCATAACAGTTCACATAAATAATATGCCTTTTACCATCTCAAGCACAGTAGTAAATACATTTTGCGTGAAGTGCTCTCCTACATTAAATTGTAGGATATGCTACAATTTTCATATACAATGCTAGTATATGAAAATTATATCAAGGTAACATTTCAGCCTGTAATGACAAACAGAAAGGAGAAAAACAGCCTACTGATGTTTTCACAGTTGCATTTGCCAGTTCTAGTGACTCATCTTTGATGAGTTCTGTGAGCATCCAGAGATATTGTTCAGTTACCTTTCCTATTCAAAAATTGCCAATCACTTCTCAGGCACCAAAAAGGATGTCTTTTTCCAGTCATGTATTATTTCAGGATGTTTTCTTGGTAAGCATGGAAAAAGATCACAGATTTCTATTTATTTATTTATTTATTTTATTATTATTTCTGTGCTAGTGGTAGGTATATCTCTGCGGAAGCAAGAGAAAAAACAGAAAGATAAAGGACTATAGCAATATGAAAACATAACAATTGAAATGGGAGTTGGCAAAAAGAAAATTTAGAAAAAGAAAAAAAAAAATTAGTGTCATAGGACTTAATTTTTTGAAACTTTTGTGGGCAGGGGAAATGTAGGATAGAGAAAAGATGTACCAATATGTATTTATATATATATACATATATGAGTTCTGTGAATATGCTTAGTCTTATTCATACAAATGGTCTTAGTGAGGTCAGTGACCAAACACACCTGTAAACATTTCCAGGATAAGTACTACTGTAAAAAGGAGGAAGATTCAGGATGAGGTGTGAAGGCAAAGCACCTAAAATGAGAGTGTACAGAATCATAGAAAGATTGAGGTTGGATTTTGGCTGGAGGCCTGTAGTCCAGTCTCCACATTTTGGTCCAAATACATGCTCAAAGCAGTTCAAATTTAGATGAATTTGCCAAAAACCTCATCCACAGCCTCTCTGAACAATCTTACCCAATGTTTAACCATCCTCATTGTAAAAGAGGTTTTGTTACTTAATCCAAATGGAATTTTCTTTCTTAGGACTTTCAACTGCAGCCTTTCATGTGTTTCCTAAATTATCAGTGGGGAATACAAGCAACTCTAGAAGGCAATTCAGCACACATAAGTTTGAGTTACTTTCCTGTCTTTCCTTTCTTTTCCCACTGACATGCAAGAAGGATCAGGTTACTGTTCTTCCAAGGCTGGTACTTCACAGCACCACTACTAATTCTTAAAAAGATAAATAGGTGTACTACCTCTAGGAATTCTGATATTTGCTGTATCTTATATAGCAGATTTCTTAAGCTCTGCATTTGAGATCCTTAGCCATTCAGCTGTACCTTTTTAAACTGTACTGCTTTGTATCTTTTTATATCTTAGTCAGTTCTTTATTTTATCTCAGCCATGCTTCATAATTACTTCATCAATACACCGTCCTATTGACTCTCCTTTCCAATGCATATTTTCCAGGCTTTATAAAATCAGAGTTCTGCATTCATCCGTGTCTTAAAATGTAGACACTCTTTGATGACCCCTTTAAAATAATAATATAAGACAAAAGTGTGCTTTGTTAAATAACATAGCATGCTGCTGAAAAATCAATACAGCATAATACAGTGTGCTACATACACACCCCTACCATGAGAATCAAAAGCATTTGCTTCCCACAGATGAAGTGGTGAGTCACCTTCAGATTCAACTGGCAAAAAGGTATCTTAAAGAGAAGTTGAATGCTGCTATATTAAAGTCTTATTTGTGAACCAAACCTAGCAGTCATAGTCAAATTTCCCCAAATTTGACCTCATTTAGTTCAGCTTTTCTCTATTTGCATCAATAATCTTGAAATTATTTTTTTTCTTCCTTATTTATCATAGAAGCAAAAATTAAAACAAACCATCTTTCATTCCATCTTTCCCCACATACATACCTCCTGTAAAAAAGTCTCAAATATGTCTGTGTCAATTCTGATTAACATCAAAGACAGAGAGTAGTTTTGGTCTTTTTGCTCATATCCATTCAGACAATGGCAGCAAAACTTCCCCCACAGTGCAGCAGGTTCTGTGTCTCCACATAGATATTTGTGAATGAAAATGTCTGAGGCAGAAGAAGAAACAGCTGGTTAACAGCACAGGAGTCAGTCTGCCACTAATCGATAACCTGAAGCCCTGTACTACGTGATTCTAATGCAATCAGCCAGAACAAGAAATCTGTGCTGTCTCATAATTCAGACAGATATGATTCACACACTAAAAGAAAATAAATGGAGGGAGAGGGAATCAATATTGGGAAATCTCATCTATAGCTGTCATCTGCAAGTTCCAAAGATTGATCTTTCTGTAACTTGAAACATTAATCTTGATGATGTGCAGAGGTTGGGAAGATGAAAAGAGAACACTAGATAACAGAATGAAACCTCTTAATAATTTTATCAGGCCCAGCTTTCACTGTCATTCACACAAAAATTGAAAGGACAAGTGTAGAGATGTGCAGACTTTCAACATGTAAGGCCTTCAAAGTATATTGTTCAGGAAAGTTAATTTCCCTGGTCAGCAAAATAAAAGCTGAAGGAACCCAAAAGGAAGAAACAATTATCACAAACATCCTTCTGAAAAGTCTTATATGGAGATACTGGTCATTCCACCACCAATGCGGAAACACACAAAGCAGTTTGGTTTCAGAGCATTTAGAGAGTACCAATAAAGTGGTACTCTCTTCTTATCAGAATTCAGCACAGAATGAGCCTTAACGAGGCAGCTACTTACACAAAATTTGGTGAGAGCCATAGTGGTTTAATACAGAGACAAGATTAATATATTCAAAATATCAGACTAATTTAAAGTATAAAAGGGCAGCAGACCTGAATTTGTAATCATCTCAAATCTCTTTTAGGGTGAAAGTCATTCACTCATCGGAAGACTAATTTGAATTATCATTTGTTTGATTCAATTTTGATTGCATCAGAATCAATCATTATCATCATCATCAGGATTGTGGTTTTTTTATGTGAAATTTTTTCCACTTTGATTAGTGTTCCTCCATCCTTTGGATATCAACTATAAATCATAGAATAATGATGACAGAGTTTGATTTTGTTTGAATACCTATTATAATTCCAATTCTCATTTATACCCTAATCAAATAAATCCCATTGGAAGTTAGACAAGGGACAGAGCTAAAGCAAAGGAAAGTAAATCAAGAACTGATATTCCTGGCATACAACAATTTAACCTTTGTGGGTTAAGTATTTAGTCTATAATGAAGGAGGAATGTAGCAAAAGAGAAGTTTGAGCTATGTGAGCAGCTTTGAGGCTGGAAGCATCTCCTTTACTTCAGAGTCCAATATCAACGTTGGCTTACACATTGCAAATAAGAAAGGATATGACTAGTTAGGACTTACAGTCCAGATATTTTCATGGAAGTGAAAAAAAAAATATTTGTGTGCCATTACCTACATGTGACAGAATGGTTCTGTGCCTCAGTTGCTTCAAGTGTCCTGGTGAAGGTATAAAGTTACACTCAGGTTCTGACGGGAACACAAACTAATCCTATAGTTGTCAAAGGTAGCACAGATCCATAGCCACGACTCTGCAGATGCCTGTGGGATCATTTAATGTGTGTAAGTGACCATCAATAAGTAAGCAATAGTAAATTGTGTTCCCCAGAAGAAGACTCAAAGTACTCAGCTTCTCAAGTAAATACTAAGCATATATGCCATCATAAATTTAATTACCACCATAAATTTCAGAATAATAAAATCTTTTGGTTTGGGGGGGGTGGGGGTGGGGGGGGGGATCAAAAATTTGTGTTGATCCCAGAAGTGAATGTAGGAATAATAAAGTATTATTGATCACTGGAGCTGGATGATAAAGATCTGTTTTTCACTGCAAAATATGCTTAATATCACAGAATATGCTAAAATATCACAGAAATAGCTAGGATGTAGATGTTTCACCATATGAACAAAGCTTTTTTTCAAAGGTAACTTGAAGCAGTGTCCATTGTGACAGTCTCCTGTGTGTCACAATGTAGGCAGTCAAGCCTACACAGAAATACATGTATGTTCCCAAAAGGTATTTCCATGTGAGAAGCTGTGTTGACTCCTTGTGCCAGAAGGGATGGAGATGCAAAAGAAGACTTGGGATTAGAGTCATTAGCAGACATCTGCAATGTTCTTCAGACATCTACAATGCAGACCCTTATGTTTTAGTGACCCAGGGTTCCCCCCATGCAGCAGTACAGTAGGTATTTTATGGCATGATTCATCTAACTGCTTTCGGAAGTTTATTTTAGGATAGGAAATATTGCTCACTAGCAATGACTATTTCTCTCAGTGAATCTTGGCAAACAGCCTACATGACAACTGTGCTGTATGTATCTGCTCTAGGTCAGGTGAATCCTCAGCGTTGTTGCTTTCTCTTCCCCTCATGTAGACAAGCTGGGGCTAAATACAATCAGATATTAAGGCTGGTTTACACATTTATGTCATCACCCAATCAGTTTAGATAAAAAATAATAAAAATTAATTAAAAAAAAAAAAAGAGAGAGAGAGAGATTAAATGTTTTTAATTATTCTGTGAGCGACAAGTCATCTAGTAGGTATTACACAGGCGCCTTCACCCCTTCTTGTGGCCCTGCAGCACAGTGCTTTACTTAGACCATATCAACAGCAAGAGGCTTTGGTTCTATAGCAATGCTTGTGTGGAACCTCAAATCTTCAGGCATCTATCCTGACCTCACTGTACTATCAAGTCACTGGTGATTGCTATACACTAGCCTAATGGAGAGAGGGAAAAAAAAAAAAAAAAAAAAAAAAAAAAAAAAAAGAGGGAGAGAGAGAAAAGAAAAAAAACCTTACTATACACAGGCCAGGGAATAAAACATGGATTAATTGAAACAGTAATATCTAATAGCAATGGCAAATAAATCCTTCCTCATGTCCTTGTTCTGCAAGCACATAAGACTCTAATCTATTATTATTTGTCTTATTGCAGTACTATGGTAGTACTACTCAAGTAGCACTGGAGATTGAGACTGATAGGGATATATTAAATCTTTCAAAGAAAAAGGGTCTGTCTGAATTATAAACAACTGTTCCAGCAGTGCCTTATGTACCTAAACAGAAATACCTACATTTACCTAAGCATTTGAAATACCTCTTGTATTTGTTTTGTTTATGTGCAGCATATAGAAAAAACAATTCAAATTAAAACATGGACAATAACAAATATGTAAGAAACTATTCAGAATAATTACTGTACTCAGGTAATTATTATTAGTAAATATTAGTAAATATATTATAAATAGTAAATATTAGTAATTATTAGTAAATATATACTAGCATCTTTTTGTGAATGAAGATGTCTGATTTAATTTTGGGTAGCTATATTTCAGTCTAGCCACAAGTATTTCAGTCTAGCCACAAGTCATGAAAGCTAAAAAAAATCTGGATTAAAAAATGCTTATTTTGTGTAGAATTTGTTATGCACTTAATCATCTATTTGCCTCACTTAAGGCATATCATGAGAAGAGGCTATTCATGTGAATTTAATGGCCCACATGGCTAAATTGTAAAATCCTTGAAGAGAAAAGTAAACAGCAACTGTAAAATGGTGTTGTTCTGAGCCTTAGAGTAATGCAATAAAAACTGGAGAAATGTTTCCAATCATGACTTTATTCCACAGGAAACAAACAAACAGTTTTATGGCATTTAAAATAATTCGTGACTTCGGTCCTGAACTGACTAGGGAAAAAAATATATATTTTTTAAAGAAATCAGTCATTTCATTCGGATGTTCTGTATGTAAAATATTTCATTTTCTTAAAGAAAATCCCCAGAACCAAATTTTATCAAGATATGAGATTACATTCTAACATTTTTTGTCTTGATTTTTTTCTTGTTTTCAGTCATCATCAAAATAATGCATAGTTCTCAGAGCTGTGCCTATGCTGCAATGTACTATCACAAGCATGTTTCTTTGGAAGGCTTGGCTTCCCAAAAAAATTTTACCAGTATCAGGTTTGATTCTAATATTTAGGGAAAATATATTAAGTATAGATCAAAAAGACCAGTACTATACAGTAGTATTTCTCTGTGTTCCAATGTTTTCTTCGACCTTTCTGATGATAGGATGCCTGTGATGTCATTACTACTCTGCAGCTTTGGCCTATTTTCTGCATAGCCTCCACTGGGATTCATTTGATGGAAATAAACATCTTACATAACAGTCCTGCTGTGCACTCAGCTTTTTACTTGCTTCATTTTTTATTTTATTTTATTTTATTTTTTCTCTGAAGGAGATCTTTCCAGCATGAATTCTGCACATACGATTAACTTTTGCCAAATTTCATCTTCAAAATCTGTCAGGGTTTATAAAATGATTAGGAGACCAAGCTGATGTGCTTCATCAACCTTCCCCTGAAATCACACAGCTTTGCACTAAGAAAGGGAACAAGAAGCAGGTTAAAATTGCAGTAATTCCCTTGAGATGAGAACTAAAATAGAAGATTGTGTATGTGAGACTTTGTACCACAGGGATTATTTAAACCAAACCCTTTCAGGAAAAAGCAAAGATCAGATACAGACTACACTCACAGGCATAAAGTACCCTGACTAGATAGCTTAGATAGCTTTTGCTGTTATGTTAATAGCAAAGATGAGGAAGAACAGTATTACACAGTAGAGCTGTTAACACTTTTTTGTTTCTATATTTGTTTTGACTGAATATATAGCAGGTATGTTTATGAACAAGGAATGGATATGCAATCTTCCTGAAAAAGGGAGGATGAAGATTATATACAGAAATATATTTAACTAAATTTAATGCAGAAGTGCATATATACAAAGAAAAAAAAGAAAGAAGAAAAAAAAAAAAGGCCAAAATATGTACAATGATTTGGCATTACCCTAGTTAAAAACATAGGTTTTTAAAACTGAAAAACTGTGCAGTGAAAATTTTTCAAAACTGTCAGAGTTGTTTACATTTCCAACTAAAGTCAATGGAGATACTGTCAACTTCTGCTTTCAAAATCACTGAATAGTTTAAAAATAATGACATTTATAACCCAGTATTTTTGGTGTTCTTGTACCTCATCTTCTGTTTTTCCAGCCTTATGATTATAATAAGATGTCATGTTTTACTCCACAAAACACATGTAATATTAAAAGCTTAATTAAAAGAAAATGGGGAAGATGAAATTTATAGTACTGATTGGGAACTTAAGCTAGGATTTAAAAAATAAATAAGTGCTATTTTTAATATTACTTACAATAAATAAAATAATAATAATAATAAAAATTCAGGGTTTGATTGCACAACAATAAGATATTCTTGATGCTCCATGGTGGAGCCACTCTTTTCCATGTAATTTGCTGCCAGTGCTGAAGGACAAGTTTATGTCTAATGCCACTGCTAACACCCATTTCTCTGGCCTGTACCACTTTCTCTTGCAATTCTCTGTCAGCACCCCATGAAATATGTTGAATCAAAAAACCTGTCTCTGTAGCACTGACAATAATTGTAAATGAAATATTCTTTAAAAAGGATTAGATAGGATGAAGCCTATATCCTTTAATTAAGCTAATCACTTGTGTTTCTGCAAGAACAGCCAGTAGTACAACAGAACTGTATTAGCAGAAGCTAAAACAAACTCACTCACTCTCTGCAGGTTTGAAAAGACTCTGTTTTCAACAAATGTAGTAAACTTAAAACTACAGGATAAATGCAAGTTGACTGCCTCCACTGGCCAATCTAGATACAAACAGCCATGTCATCAATTTACTATATACAAGGGTTTTGAAAACATTGTTGAACTTATTAGCCTTATCTGTAGGACATTATTATGTTTATTAAACCTCTTAAATATTTACTTGTCTCTGAAAATAGCACCTCTTCAACTCAACATTATGTTTACAGTCACAGGGTTTGGGTAATCATCCTTTACTAATATCCTTCCTGCCTTAGCGAAAGGAATGCAAGGTACAATTTAACCTAAAATCGTCACTATGCTAGATGATTTAAATGTTCTTTCTTTGACAAAAATCCTCTACTTTCTGCCTTCTTTCAATCTTTCTTTTTCAATGTCTCTTTCTGCAAATGACATGGTCATGTTGGAAACATTAAGAATCATACTGCAACAGAAATCCTCACCCATCTTCTAAATGGTCTCCCAGATTTTGTGTTAAATCAAACCAAAGATTTTGTAATGGAAATGTAACTTAACTTGAAGGCAAATTAGTAAACTGAAACATTATGTACATTTTTTTTTCATAAAAATGAACATTTATAGCTGTATTTAATGATTTTATTTATTTATTTATTTATTTTTGTTATGGAATTTACCCCATTACAGGTTCCAAACCTTTGAAGCAAGAACACTGGATTAATTCTTAAAATACTATGTTTATTGCTTTGGATATAAGCCATGATACAAATCTTAATGTTGTCAGAAGATGGTAAAATAAAAAGACGAGTACATAACATCAACTGAGAATATATCCTTGAACTTCAGAGTTGTCAGAGACACTTTGAATTTCAAAGGAATAGCATTAAGTGAATGATCCCCCCAAAAAATACCATTAGATGAAGTTCAGGAAAGTAAACACACATTCACTTCCTATCAACATAAACTTCCTCCATGCACCATTGCATCCCAGCCAATAGGCATTACAAAGTTTTTAAACTGGATTTGAAATCACCAGGAGAAGGTATTCTAGCAATGTAAAGTGTTGATAACAGTTGGCTGTAATGAATTCCATTGGCAGAGTGACACAGCCAAGTAATACTTACGTCAGTTCACAAAGGAACTACTTTTAAAAGGTTTGATTTCCTGATGAGAGTGAATTTGAGCAAATAAATTCTGGAAGAGTTTGGAAAGGAAATCTGACCAGTCCATGATGTGGGGAATCTGATCTCACCATTTCTCCTCTGATGAGAGGAAAGCTTTCAATTTTCTTCTTCTTCTGTGCATCTTTAATCATAGTCTAGCTTTAGTTTCTCTAAAAAATCCTTCTGAAAGACAATAAGCTGAGTTAGAAGTTGCTACTGCAGCAAAGTAGGAAAAGGGGAAGAAAAACACGTACTAGTTGTGTTCAGGGAATCCCAACCCCCTGTTCACCATACCTCCCCCCTTGAAAACTTTGATTTCACTTCCACCTGCGTGCCTGTCTTCTTCAGTTGAATCCCCTTGAGACTGCATTCCTTGTAAGTCACATAAGTGAGAAAATGTCATGACTTGAGGTCAGGACTGTAATTCTGGAAATACCTGTTTAGGAAGAACAAGCACGGCAACTGACTGAAAGACTATCATTGTCCTAGACTGTGGCTGAAAAACCAACTACTTCTTGAAGCAGGAGGCACAAGCTCCACCCAAATGATATCTGTTAGAGCTAAGAATGCATGAGTACAGAATTTAAGAGGTCAAAAAAATGGGCACACACTCATTTATGTGTAAAATGAAAGTGCAAGCACTTCATGAAATCATCAGTGAAAAGTTTCTCATGTGTGAATGGAAATCTCTTGATTTAAACTATTACTATTATATAAGGCTTCAGCCAAGCTGAGGTTATTTCTCCCTGCAAAACTGTTACTTTCCTGGTGACTTCCAATTACAAAGCCATTGTATTAAGTATATATTAAGTGTTCAGTGAACATGGATAAAGGATATTTAATTTCCATTCAAAGAGGAAGGATGATTTTTTTTAAGTTCATATCTAAGAAAAAAAAAAAAAGGTTAATCACTTAATGCAAAAAGAAAGAGTGAAGTCTTAAATGCCTTAAAACAATGTATAAATGTAATATAAGCAGAAGTCTAAAATTAAAATTACACGAGCCCAAACATGAGAATGTATTGACAACAATTGTTTTTTAAATAAATCACTATTAATTTTAATCAAAATATTTTTGATTCACCACAAAATAACATAAATAAAATAAAATAAAATAAAATAAAATAAAATAAAATAAAATAAAATAAAATAAAATAAATACAATACAAATGCAATCTGACTTTGTGAAAACACTTTGATTTTTTCTGTGTTTTTATGAGAAAATATTGAGTTCTCAAAAATTTTACTATTGACCATTTTTCTTTCAGATATGCACTAAACATTAAACCTACATTTCAATATCCTGGTAAAATTTGTTGTTAGCATTGACTGATATCAGCACTGGTTTATGTCCCATTCTTCCAGAGACAACTAAAATATCAGTTCAGTCCCCAAAATCATGGTCAGCCTCAATCTGTAGTTAAAGATCTTCCTGATATGTTAGAATTATCATATCAAAGGTACATTCTTGGCATCTTGGCATAAAATTTCTTTTCTCTGATACTTATTTTTAAAATAACAGTTCTGTTTGGGCCCTTGGACCAGAGTTGTCAGAGCCATTGAAGTTTTCTAAGAATTGTCTAAGACATGAGAAAACTGATGTAAAACAAACAAACAAATAAATAAAATGAAAGAACAACGATGACACTGATGCACAAACATGTGCTCTACAACTCCAGCCGAAATCGGTGACATACAGAGTGTTTCAGCAACTTTCAAATTCAAATTTATACAGTTAAATTAGGAAAGTAAATCTTCCTCTTTTTAACACTATGTAGAGAGATATTATCCTTTTTACCAGTATCATCAAAGACATTGAAAAATCTGTCATGCTTAGTAATGCCTAGCATTCCAACAAAATGAATAAACAGATGCAATTCACTAACTATTATAAATCAGGTTTTAATGTTTGGTCTGAGATTTTATCAAAGTAACAGAAAAAAATGGAAGTGGTAACTGTAACATTATTAGAAGCCAGGTTTCCAGGAAATTTTATGAGCAGCAAGGAATTCATAAACCTTGGACATCTTGCCTCTTAAAACTGATACATACTGTGCATGATTTATGAGCAACACTGGTTAAAAATTGGATGCTAAATTGAATTTGTTCCTCAAACCAATTTTATGTACATGAATAAAAATGACAAATGTAAGATATAATGTCAAAAGGAAAGGATAAAGTAGCCAAAAGTATTTACAAGATTTAATGCATCACCTCTCACTTTTTCAAGTACTGTTCAGGAGAAGAGGAAGACATTGAGTGGATGGGGATTGGTCTCAGGTCTCAAACTTTAACAGCACTTGGTTCCATGTAATGCTACACAACTTTGAGGCATATAAGAAACAGCTGAAACATGTTTACAGCTATTTTATAGAGAAGAGTACAGATATCAGTGCTTAAGGTCACTATGAAATACCATTTCTATGCCATGTTACCTAATTAATATGTTCATTCAATAAAAACATGGCCAGGTCAGGTACTGTGTGAGTACATGTACCTCATAGACAGTTCAGATACAGTTCCTGTACTAGGGGATATGCTTTGTTTCTGACCTGGGCCTCACAGACAAAATCTGTGTCCACGACTTTTGAGTTTATATCCTTACCAATGTTGTCCTAGCTTCCTGCCTAACCCACTTCTACCTGCCATGTAGTGTCAGGTCACTTACAGTAATTGTCACCTCTCACTTGCGTACCCTTTCCCTAGCATTCCTTCAAGGATTTAGGTGACTGTCTTGTAGCTTTTACTGTATGAAGACATTTGTACACAGCTTTTAGATCAGGAAATCTGACTACCGCTGTCACAGACAGAAATTTATCTGCAGATATACACAAAAGACCTATGTGAGCTTTAACTAGGGCTCTGTGGGGAGATGTGTGCCACAAATCCACTGCCAAAGACAGCGTTTCGAGTGCTTTTCTCAATAAGATATTATTATACCAGAACATTTCAAAATTTTTATTTTATTTATTTATTTATTGTTTGTTTGTTTGTTTTTTGATGGAAGGCTTAAGTTTCTTCCTGGTCCTCATTAAATTAACACTTCACTCTAGTAAAAAAAATAACTAGCTTAATGATGACATTCATTGTTGTGCCTATGACCACCCATACATGTCAGCAGCCTTGGGCTGTGCTGGGGCCTGGAAATCAACTTATAAGGGATCATACTTTAAAGACTCCCACATTAGCTATTAGTTGCTAAGTTACATAAACTCTTACATTACATGAAGATTCCCAGTTAGATCATAGATGGTGAGATAAGCTGACTCTGTCACAGCTATGAGCAATCATTGAATTATAAGAAACCTTGAGTATCATTTGGAAGGTTTTCCAGACCTAAAAGACACCCTTCTTTATCATATGCTGCTCAGTGGACTGAAATGCTGCCCAGGAGTTCTGCATCACTATCCTGCACCATTTTCTGAACATACCCCTACCATATCCAGAGCCTAAAAGTACTGCTTCAGACCATTTTATTTCAGTAGAACTTAAGCCAGGAAAATTATCCTCCTATGAAAACAGAGTTTAAGTGAAGCCTATATAACACCTCCTGATGCCTCATCCCCTTTACAAGATGTGAAGAGGCTGGAGTGATGTGAAGCTCTTGTAATAAATCTTCAAAATAAATGCAAGCAATATTCTGAATTGTTTTTTATCCTGTTGTTGGTGGCCTTCCTTCCTTTTTTTGTGCCCTGTACTCATACTCATCACTTGAAAACATTAATGGGCTGGTAAAACAGATGCCATCACCCTTTTGAGTCACTAGGAATTTACACAGGGAGGGAAATTTACTTTATCCAGATTGTGTTACAAATAAAATCTTATTGTTGCCCCTTAGGTTTAGTATGAAATGATCTGAATTCCACTGGTTTCTTGTGCTTGCTCTTAATTTACTGAGATCTAGGAAATATTCCAGGAAAAAATAGGATCCCAATATAAGCATTCTGGTGAATAATTCTGAAGACACAGAATATCAATAATTACAAGAGTATGTCTACTTTATGAAAAGCCTCATTTTATACGGCCTTTACCTGTGTGTGCCCTTGCTAAACATGTGCCTCACATTAATTCTTGTCATTGATGGCAATATGCCTACTTAAGGTTTTGTAGCTAAGTGAATTTTTTGATTGAGATCTGTGATTGTATTGCTTGCTTTTGTATGAATATGGGAACAGAGGACTTGAGAGAATCATCTAAATCATCAAATCCAATTATCTGCAATCTTAGTAAACATAGCATAACATGTGTCAGATTAGACAAAAAAAAAAGTCATGCTTAACAGTGTTTCCATTGTCACAACACCTGACCACTACGCATCACTTCCAAGACTCCAGAGTAAATCTCAGTCAGAGAAAACACAAGCACAACACAGCATGGGAATGGACCAGGAAGGAATGATGGACAAGGAGAAAATCTGGATATGTGTAAGAGCAGGAGAGCTCAAATCAGAGTGTTCAGGTGGGCCTAGTAAGAGTCTAACACTTTTTCTAACTAAAAAGCAGTAATAATAAAATTAAAAGAAAAATAGCATTTACCCATGGTGACTTGAGCCTGAATTCAAGTGTTCAAAATACAGAAACTAAATTTTATTGAATGAAGAAGAGATATTACTTATTATAATATATATGATTAACATGAGACTAGTTTGAAAGGAAAATATCTTTTAATGCCAGGGTATTTTTTTTAGGCTCATTGTCAGACAAATTTTTAAAGCTGTTATTTGAAGTTTCCCACAGATATCACTAAAAGCTCTTTTCAGCACCAAATACCAGCACAAGCCTGAACAAGCTGCACTTAGATGTTCATTCCCACAGTCCATCATGGGCGTTTTGAAATGGGTTGTTGTTTACTTACTCTGTAAAGTAGTTTTTTTTCCTTAATAAAACAGACATTGGCTTATCACACAGAAATCCAGTTTAAAATAAGCATGGGCTGGACAAGGATGATTCCTGACCTGTGCAAGCACAAAATGATTACACTGATTGGGTCAAACTCCTGCTGTCACCTGTGACTTCAAACAAAACCAGTTTGCTCACCAGGCCTTGGTGACAGCAGAGAACAACAGCAGATCTGCCATGGCATCACCTGACCTGCAGTGACTCCCACCCCAAGCTGTGGCAGCTGGCCACCCACAGACCCTCTTTCTTTCCCTCCTAGCTAATCTGCTTCTGTTCACGTCATTGTTTCTTATTGTATTTCTCCTACATGATTCCACTGGCAAACAAGGCCAGCACGGGAAGTGATGAGCATCAGTCACCCACTGTTTGCAATCAAGAAGTCAGTATTGTCATGGTGGGACCTGGAAAGCAAATAACCTGATTTATGCACTCCTTTTATTTAATCCTTTTATTTTTATGCACTCCTTCCTGCTTATCCATGACTACATCCTCTGCACTGAGAAGATCTGGCTTTCCTATAAACTGACTCTCCACAACATTGGCAAGTCAGGCCAGCTCTAATAAAGACTTATAATGCCCCAAACAAAAATACTACAGAAAAAAAAAAAATCATAACCTTGAAAGTAAACATCATAGCTGCTAGTTAAATCTGGATGTGCCTGAGCTTGCTGGGACCTCTGCTTGTCATATTGTGAAGATAGCGAGGTGTAGAGAAATGTCCATACCCAGACTTGATGTTGGCATATGAATGGCTCAGCACCTCCTTGTGCCTAAGCAGGGCACAAGAAGGTGCCCTACTTCTGCTGGTTTTACTCAGTCTTCTGCAGAATAGTCAAGGCTATAATAGTATAAATTCTTGGTGTAGTCCCTTGAGAGAATGTGTCTCAAAATTAAAGTCATTTTATGTTCTCTGAAGGAATACTCAAGATTTACTATATTGATTCATGTAAGTATACTATCAAAAGGATCAATAATGAATGTCTACTTTATCATTTTCGTTTACATCAGGATTGTGCTTTTGAAACAGATTTCCCAGTCATTTCACCTAACTATACTTTGGTCTGAGTCTTGCTGTAGTCTTGGAGCACCTGAACCAGAATCTTTTAGAATGAAGATAAATGAAAAAATAACCTCCAGCAGCACCCCTACTTTACGTCAACTGTTAATGGGTATTCAGTCTATTGGAAAAACTGGCCCAAATTAAAATCCCTGTATCACATGCAGTAAGGGCATTTGCTCCCCTGTATCACAGTTTCTAGGCCACAACCCATGCTCCTACTATGCCTTGCACCATACTACTTGAAAATGTAAACCGTCTCTATAATATAAAGAGGAATGAATCTCAGCCACTGTGAGTCTAGGTTGCTCCTTTAATGTCAGTGAAACTCCACTTAAAGATCGGGGGCTGGTGAAATGTTTTTGAAGGAATCTGAAAGATATGTCAGGATAAAAGGTGTTGCAGACACCGAGTTGGGCTGTGCACGAACCGTGGAACATTTCATTCTTTTGAAAATCAAGAGGTGATTCCTGTGGGGTTAAGAAAGATTTGCCTTTAGATCAATGGACAGGCAGGGAGGGCTACAATCTTGCCATTTTCAGCAGACCATGGGATGAGACTCTTACAGACTAGCCTAAACACACAGATGGCAAACAGAAGATGAGAAGGACAGGAAATAGCACTCAAGAGGCATTCAAGAAGATGAACACTTGAAAGCAGAGTAGCTGTTTCTGTTTCTTCATCCAAAAAAGTTATGTTACAAGGAAAACATACTTTTGACATGTGATTTGTAGGTTATTGCTATATACTGCTATCTACACATATATATACATGTACGTTATATATAGCATATATGTAGCATATATACTGCTGTATATATGGCTATATATACATACTGCTGATTCTGACGGCATTTTTCTATTAGGCATTCTCTTCAGATGGCTGAAGAGAAACTCCAGTGATAGCCACAAAGCAAGTGCTGATCAAAACCCTTCACTTCACTTCAGTAACTCAGGTCTCCTTGCAGGTCTAGCAGGTCTCCTCGCTAATGTGAAGCAGTGAATCCTCAAGGGCTTAAATGCTGAAACTAATAAAATAAACCAGACCAAAGTTGTGTACTGAAAAACGAAGAAAAGTTTATTTACAAGGTTTGCTTTATTAAATAGAGCAAGGCCTTGGCCACACTGAAAGACCTTTGAATCTTAAATCCCTCTGTTATACTTCCATTTTATCATTGTTGAGTACAGACTCTCAGATGTCACAGATTTCACAGATTTAACTTGAATGCTATCTAAAACATAGTTTAATGTAACCATTAAATTTCATAAAGAACTGCTGCTGAGTTTCTGAGAATAAAGAAATGAAAGGAAATCAAATATACTTCTCTTGCTTCTGGTGTTATTCATTACTGTTATTATTAGTGAGTGGCTAGGGGTTATGAAGTGAATGTGAAAGGATTCATATTCTCCTCATTAGTGATGAATGTCTCTGTTTGTCATGTAGAAAGCCATCAAAATCCTTACACTGTATATTTCACACTTCTAAGCAAGAAGACTTGTATTCTCCTAATCTGTCATTTTGTTTTGGAGATCAAAGAGGGTGATTACAGTGCACCTTCTTGCTTTTATATATATTACTTGTTTGTATTACAACACCATCGAGATAAAATCCACTCTGCCAGACCTGGTAAAAGACACGTGATAAGAGACAGTCCTTGCCTCTGGAGGACTTGCCATCTAAGTCAATACATTCATTTTGTATTGTAAAAGTCAGCAGAGAATCCCCCTGAGGCTAAGCACAAAGTAGTCTAAAATACAATTATTGTGAATTGTTAAACAAAACAGCACTGGATGAATGTGAATTGTCACCATAATTCAGGTTTCTTTTTAGTTTGCTTCTTTGTACATTGGTAACATTTTCCAAACCATTAAAATACTGCTTGTTCAGCCTTTTAGTGTTGCAGAATAAGATGTACATTTTCTCTTCGATATTATTCCTTTTACAAATATGGGTTTGCTGCCAGCTATGTGAACAGGATAGATATTAAATACTAATTTTTTCCCTTATATCTCCTAATTTGGAACTTGAACTGGCGAGATCCTTGTCAGTCAATGTGATGGAGTTGTGTCACTGAAGTGCTAGAAAAGAATATAGAATGGGTAAAAATGCAAACCGTGTACATCTAAAGCTGATGGTGTCCAGCCAACTAATGCCAGTCAAAATTTTCGATTAGAAAACCTGAAGAAAAGGTTATTTCTTTCCACTTACATTTCTTCCTCATTTATTTCTGCATTTATTCAAATGCAGTTCTGGAGAAATTCAAAGACTGCATTTTGCCCAGTTAATTTACAATCCTCATTTTTATTGGGTTACTACGAATTCCAGTTTTTAAAACAATATTGCTGTGTCACAAAAAGACATGGGTATACATCTTGTATGCAGGGCTAATTTTGTATGAAAGTGCTAGGATGAGGTGTTAGAATGCTAATAGCATATTTGTAAATTACATAGCAGCAGAGCTGACAGGCAAACAGATTTTGGCATGACATTTCAGACTATTTTGTCACAAAGTTAGCTTTGTGAAAAAGTTGTTTTTGTTGTTGTTTTTGTTTTCTGTGCATTTTTTCTTTTTCTTTTTTTCTTTTTCCTGAAGTCTTCTAAATTGAAATTCATAATATTAAAGTTTTCAGTTCTAATGAATCCAAATCATTTGTTCATAGTTTTCTATTTACAAATGTTTCGTAAGTGTGTATCCTAAGTGTGGAGGACTTAGGGTAGGTAAAAATTTACATTACAGGTTGGTAGATATATGAACTTGTTAATTATTTGTACCTAATTTCTGTTTTGATTTTGCCTAGCATCAATCTCTAGACTTTAAAAAACAAACAAGCAAACAAACAAACAAACAAAAACTTTCCCTTTTTGAAGGACCTGTTACTTTCTTCTACTGCAATAAGTGATTGCCAGTCCCTCACCAACCACTCATTTTTGGTCCAGTGTTTAATTCATATTTTATCCATTATAATGAGGTCCAATCTAGAGTCACCTTGTATTGGGTATAATATTTTTTGTCTGAGAAAAGACAGACAGGCATTTCACAGACGTATTAGCCTGGAGACTGGATGAGCAAAAAAAGGTGGCAAAAAGCCAGCCACCTCAGCTGTGTTAGACAGATCTCAGGGGTGGCTGAGAATTTGTATCCACATGCTTATTCTCTCTTCAAATGGCTGAAAGCTCATAGGGAATTATTTGGAAAAGTTGTAAATGAAGATACAGCAGCCAACAATTAAGGTCTATTTTAGAGCAAGAAGCAGAGCCCAGTGTGAAGTCTACTCTCCTGAAGCTAATAGGGAATCTCATGATGACTTCAAGAGGGCTCTGATTTCTCTCTTGGTTACCTGCTTCTCTTTCTCTTTTCTCACTTGACCACCATGATACTTCTTCTAAAGGTCCTGATTACTCTCCCTTCTCTCCCTCCTCTGCTCCATGCTACGGGGCCATGCTGCATGTCACAGAATAGCTAGGAGAAGAGACCCCCCCCCCAAAAAATAATGATTTGGGGGGTTTCTGATTTATGATTTAATGATTTAATGTGACCCCACAGTGCTGCAGGTACTTCTCAGTCAGCGATAAATGAACCATGAAGTGGTGGGGGGATCATGGAGATCAGATGAAGGAAGCAAATGAAGCAAGATCTTCTACACATGGCTTTTCCTCCCTTATTAGTGGGCCATGGAATGACCCCTACATGAGGGGCAAAATATACCTAATGAAAGAAAACAGCATGCATGTATGAAAAATGAACAGCAGGCCCAGGATATTACTAATGAGATAAGAAAGTAAGAAAAAATAACTTTGATAGCTTCATAGAAAAAAAAAAAAAAAAAAAGAAAAAAAAAAAAAAAGAAAGCATAGAAACAAGGTGTAGTATCTTCAGGGCATATTATAAATATTTCATGACAGTGTGATAAAAGGAAATATTTAACAACACTGTTAAATTTCCATCTGATAATATATATCTATGGTAGGCAAACAGAAACAGTAATTTGAATCTGTGAGGTTTCTTAAGGAATTTAGAAATTACCTATGAGAGACACATAAAACTAAGAAAGAAAATGAAGTCTTTAAAGTTACTGTAGGGGGCTTTCATTAAATACAAATTCTTTAGTAAAGGGTTTTAAAAAAGATACTAATTTCATTAGCTTTCTGACAATGCATGTACAAAATGTGCTAAGAAATATTGCAAGTATCTCTAAGCTTAGCCAAATGAAATGTGTCTGGGACTTGAGCATTTATTAAAAAAAAAGAAAGATTCAGCATTATGCTTTCAGTTTTAACAAATTACTGAAGAGAGATGATTAAAAAATTAGGAAAAGCGTACTCTATCAGAAAATAGATATTCATGGAAATTGAAATATTTTGAATGAATACATCAGTTCTAATGGAATCCTCTAAGGTAAATTTTTGCAAGGAGCTGTTCAGATATCACCAAAAAACAACAACAACAACAACAACAACAAAAACCACTTTTTTTTTCTTTATTTTTTTTTCCTTCTAGCTCCTTTATACGTCACCCTATAGTATACTCCACAGTGTACCACAGTATATCATTTCCTAAATAAAAAAGAGGATGGCTTTTTCATGGAAAATAAATTCTTCAATAATCTTTCATAAATATTTATATTTGAACTTCATATTGTTCTGGAATTTGCTGAGGAGAAGCAAGGCATATACAACAACCTTAAAATTCCCTGTATAATTGTATTTTGCGACTCCTGTTGTCCTTGATTCCACACACAGTCTTTGCCTTAGTATTCTGAATGACATGATGAAGCCTGTTGTTTTTTACAATAAGCAGCTTTTTGAAGAAGCTACCTAACCACATTTAAGGGCCCTTCCATCATCAATAATTGTTGGGGAGAGGGAGGGAAAGGGAAAAATGAGGACTCAGCCAACTGAGATCTTTATTTGCCTGGGAACATAATTAAACAAACACATTGCTCATGACAGTGGATGGATTAACAGCCTTTCAGCTTGAATGTATTATGTCTGAAGACATACTGTGCTATAAAAAATTTACCACACTACCCTCATAATGTGATTTGGAAAACCACCCTGGGGCTTAAAAGAGATGGACAGTTTTTATGCCACTGCAAATTTTCCTCTCTGTAAAGATTACAAGTAACGTTAGTGGGGCGAATCTATGATGGGAACAGAGGGCCACCAAAACACAAAGCAGTAGTTTGCTTCATATAGATTACTAAAAGCTCACAAACATTTGACTGCAGAGACCTGCACTTGCTGCCAGCCAAGTGCAGTCAGGGTGGTTTCTTCAAGCCCTGAGCTGTGAAGTTTTCCTGAAGAGCATTCTGCCAAAGAGGAGTGGTGCTCTTATCGGTTTGGGGTTTTTCCTGTCTGCATGTTTTTTCCTAGCTTTTGCTCAATTTACATTTCTTAAAGCCCATTTCACAAATATACTGCATCTGAAGTGATGAGTGAAAATGCCTCATTTGTTCCTGAGACTGGATTGTGGGATCCCATCTAGCAAAAATGCTAATGAAGAACAAATACTTCCTTTCTTCCTGAGGGCAAATTTAATCATGGAAGCGTAGCACTTCTAAGTGCATTAACACCTGCGGTACAGTAAAGAGAATTCTGTGGCATCCAACATTGCCTCCTAATCAGTCATGCAGAGGCGTTTTTGTTGCAGGGAAATGGTGACTACATTTACTAAAATCAATGAACTGTATAGTGATTTGACCTGAATGAAGATGTGTGTATATATGTGTATGTGTGTGTGTATGAAGGAAGTATATATGTATCCTCATATTCTGCATATATACATGTATGTACATTTTCCTACTTGGTCTGTTGCATGCTGTCTCTCTCTCTCCATATCATATATGAAAAAGCCATAATTTTTCTCCTTAATCAGGTGTCAAGGTATTGATTTTTTCACAATTACTGAACTTATGCTTAATTAATAAAAAAATCTTCAGAATATTTTTCTGAACTGTTTCCTCTCAGAATCAAAACTAAATTCTGCTATAATATATCTTGAGTTTTTATTACTGAAGCCCAGCTATGAGTTCTGTATGCTTTGGTACAGATGAATCTTTCATGATTGAAGGTTTGTGTGGTTATTAAATGCATTCTACTTTGACAGGAAAATGGGAACTGTATGAAATTCTAGATTGAGATGAGAGAAGTAAAGAGGGAAAACAGAAGTCAATGTAATACAGTTAGCCTGTAAAACACTTGTCTTTAAAATTATAACTTTGGCCACAGCAGATAACATAGAAAATGTTAAAGTAATAAGTGAAATAAATTCTATGACTAAAGCTGCAGTTCCACAATGGGGGTGAAGTCACAACCACAGAAGAATGATCCTTAGACCTGGGTCAGAAATTATCAGAACTACCTATAAGTATTGAAAAAAAAGGTTTTAAAATTTTATAGGACTATAGCTGAATTCACAAAAAAAATACACAAGGTGGACTAAGTATTTTATTCCCAGTGATTTCCTCAGTGGAGACCTGGGGTATATTTGGCACCTTAACATGTTCTTTAGAGCATGGATCTTTGAAGTCAGGGGGAGAATACAGGGAAAAGATCAGAGTCTGATCAAACAGCAGCATTGATAAAAAGTTTCAAAGTAGGAGAGGCTACAGTATGGGAAGAATAGTGTTCTTCCTAGTTCCAGAAACAAATTTACTCTTGCTTTAAATTTGTCAATATGGAATCTTAGAATCAGAGACTGGTTGAGGTTGGCAGATATTTCTGGAGATCTCCTAGTCCTCCCTGCTCAAAGCAGGGTCAGCTAAAGCAGGTTGCCTGGGACTTTGTCTAGTTGGTTTTGAATATCTGTAAGGATGGAAATACCACAACCTTCTTAAGGCAACCCAGTCCAGTGTTTACACTGGGCTCACACTGATTTTTTCCCTATTTAAGTGAGTTTTCTTGTATTTCCATTGTGCCTATTGTCCTCTCACTGAGCACCACTGAGAAGAATTTGACTCCATCTTCTTTGCTCCTCCCCCATCAGGTAGTTATACACATTAATAAGATCCCCCAAAGTTATCTCTTCTCCAGGTTGAACATTTCCAATTCTCTTATGTCAGATGCTCTGAGACCTTAATACTCTGTGTGTAACATTACTTGCAGTAGACTCAATAAATGCACTGAATGTGATCCATGCCAGTTTTTTTAGGATCTGCATATGTAACTCAGTATTTTAAATTTGGCTATTTGTACTCAAGGATCTCATCTTTCTTCATTCTTGCTCAGATGTCCATCTGGGTTTAATGTTATTGTTACTATGGAACTCAGTTCCCTGGAGAATACCTAGTTAATGCAACAAAATGAACAGTCACATACCATTGTGCTAGTCTTCCAAATACGATATTTGCTCTTCCACTGTGATCAAAATTAATAAACAAGGTATTTAAACTGCTATCACTAAGCATCTGAGCTTTCATCCTCTGGCAATGGTATACACAGCTTTTGGAAATGTCAATTCTTGTAATCTAAAAACTTGAAAAGAAACACATATTGGGTGTAATAGTAGCTAGAAAGTATACTGACAACATTTTCTTTACAGCTGGAACAGCTGGAGACAAAAATCTGGCATTAACAGTTCCTGTGTCATTTTAATGAAAGATACAGACTTGCAAGT